>NC_090451.1:517622647-518245712 GCF_031143425.1 Pleurodeles waltl | reverse complement strand
TTCTCATTAAAAATAATTCAAAGGAGCCACATGAGGCCTATGTTGTTCCAATCAACACACGATTCTGAGAAAGGTGTGTCCTAGGTGGTGCAGTTTTCTGTGAACAACGAGGTGTTTTACATTGCTTTCATTTTGTTATTTTTGTTCTCTCGTCTGGGTCAGCTATGACCACCATGTGATTGTAAAATGTTGTGCTTTTATTCAAATTCCAGTGCCTTAAGAACGTTTTCCATTACTTTTTAATTCCAATATTCCAATTTTGGAAGTGCACTGAGGATATTTTAGTTTTGGTTCACAACCAGTGTTTCCCACTTTATATGAATCACATTTCTAGAGACACATTCCTTGCTGTTCTGATGGCATCCACTATGTGTATTGACAAATGCCACGGTAAATTAATACACTGAAAATTGAGTGTATGAATACACAGTGGATGTCACCAGAACACCAGGTTCCCGGATTCCAGTAATGATTCAGTGGGGGTCCACAAAAATCCAAAAGGTTAACAAACTCTGTTGTAAATGATTTCTGATAGTAGATTTGACCCCATAAGGAACTTCTAAGTACACATACTGGTAAGGGCAGATTAATTGACGACAACCCCACTCTCGATGACAGTACTACTCCTTCATCCTGTTGTTTAGAATGTTATGATGTCTGTTGGCAACGTTCATTATTATGGCTTGATTCTCTGAGGAACCTAGAACCAGGGCTCTAGCAGGGAAGTCTTGAATGTGTGGGTGTTGATGGAGCGTGAGCATAGCTAGAGAGCAACAGAGTGGTAAACAATGGCGCAAGCCGTGATTTACCATTCAGGGTTCTCAGTGGTGACTCTTATTTTATGGAGCTGTAGTAACACTGATGACATGAGTATGCAGCTGTTTTTGATTTGCAGAAGAGTCGAGGAACTTCTCATGTTGATGGGTTTCTTGTTCCAGATCCTCGAAGTGTAGTCGGAGAAGGCTTGTTTCTGTTTTTCCCTGGTTGGCAGGATTTTGTTTCTAATCTGGCATTGTCTTGGCATATGATCTGGCTCTGTCTACCTGAGGTTGTTCATAATTCGGTATCTCTGATTGGTTAGGAGTGCCGGTTGTGGCGGTGCTGCATATGGTACAGGCAAGTTGAAGGTGATGTGGCCTTGTAGGAGGAGTTAGTGTAGTTTCACCGGGGCTAGAGTGATCTGCTGTTTTCCTTGGGCGAGGGCTCTTGAGAGAATAGTCAAAGTGTGAGAAGAAAACACGATCTTGGCATTCTGAAGGTTCAATTCAGAACCAGATTTAAGTTTATGAATGGCTAGAATAAAAAAATATTTGCTCCACTACGTATATCATAGGAAGGTGCAAGCTGAAATATAACCTAATATGTTTTAACTGCAAGTTTCTGCCACTGATTGTACAGCTCCTTGGACCATCACAGTAACAGCCTTAGATTTTTTTGTTTAGACTAAAATTATAATTCAGTACTTAGCAGTATTTATTGTTACTTTCGGTTTTATAAGGATGAAAACAACAGCCATTTCTTCATTTTCTGGAAGTGGATGACCAGTCCAGGACTGGATTCATGTGTACAGAAACAATGCTGAACCACTTTGCACTTAAGAACGTATCGTCCTCTGTGATGTCTGCTAGTTTACATACTTCAGTAGAATCTATCCAAAAGTGGAATCAAATTATGGTTGCAGACATTGCATGTTGTTTACAGTCAGTGAAGTGATGATGGAAGTGAGGCATAACTTTCATAGACATGAGAGCTTATCTCACATTGTCGAATTCATGGCATTTAGAACTGGGAGAAAATCCAGCGCCTCTGGATTGTGTCTGCTGAGGCATGGCAAAAAGGAACTGAGGTCACTGGCTCTCAGGCGCCACTTACACAGCTATGTCACTTCTGTGGAATCATGTGACTCCTGCGGGCACATCCCAGTGCCGCTGACCATTCATGCTATTCATTCCTGAAAATATAATGTGATCTGTGCGTTGCTTGGGAAGGGGTTCATCTAACAAGTCTTTGTGAGCTCCTGTATCCACCAGAAAGAACGTTATCAAGGGTAAGTTACTTGTTCCTTTGATTCTCTTATTGATACAGGTCTTCATTCTCACATCTATTAATGGATGTGTTGCCTGGATGCATCTGTGGCATTAGAAGATTCCGATTAGTTTCAGCCTCACTGACAGTTTTACAGGCTAACGTGTGCAGTATTTAGTACTTCGTTTGCAGCAGTGAAAGTGGCTGCTATCATCTGACTATCTGTTACTGCATCCTAGCATTTCTTTCTTGGTTCTTTTGCCCCCTATAGGCCCACTCTGACGTAATTCTCTGCAGTGCTTTGGTTAGTGCTTAGCCCCGGTGTTACATATAGGTCCCAGCACCAGTGTTTGCTTACAGGAGACGTCAGTGCTGTTGAAAAGATTCTGTGCGTTCCCCAAACAAGAAATAGTTCCCTACTTACATATTAACCCTAAAATAACACCAATGATTCCATAATAGTGGGTAGAGTTGGATATGTATTTAGCAAATTTGATATTCTGAGTGGATGTGGCATTGGAATTATTATATATATAAATACACACACATATATATATATATATATATATATATATATATATATATATATATATATATATATATATAGTACTTGTGTTATTAGGTTGTCAGGTCAGTTTCCATAGGAAGAGAGATTTTTGGTGCCATTTGATGAATCTGCACAGATCTTCCCAAAAAAAAGGTCAGCCACCGTATCTCCTTTCTGGTAAGTTGTGTGCCAAGGGGCTAACAAAAGGGGAGGGAGGCTCCCATAACATTGATTTCCAATATTAATTTCCATTGGTAACTTTGCTGTCTAATACAGAAAAAAAGCAGTTGAACAGAATTACACCAAATTTGGCAAAAAGTTAGAACTTTATTCTTCAGGTGTTTTGATATAACTCTGTTCAGCCTTTTTTAGGAAATTTGTGTTTAAAAAAGTGCTCAGGTTCGGTATGAAGGGGTTAAAAACTTAATACATCTGGACAGTTTGTCCTGGGGGATTTCTGCGGTACCATAAATTAACAGGGGAGCTTTCTCTCCCATCGACTCTTTTGATACACTGGGACAATTGCTGGTCCTGCTGTACAAAGTAATCTGATTGGCTAGCCTCAACCCAGAGAAAAATGTTGAGACTGCCATTGCAGGACTCGGCGAGCCTGTGTCTTGAAGTTGTAGAAAAAAATGACATCTAAGGATGAAGGGTTGGGACACAGCACCCCATGACACTTGCAGCCGGGTCCCACGGGGAGCCTTCCAGGTTTACACAATTGTCATTAAAAAAAAAAAAATCATGCTGCGGGTACTGCAATACTCCTGCAGGATATATTCCGACAGATGCAATTGATCACTTCATCATTTATTTGGGTTCTTCAGGCTTAAACATCCATTGAGCATAATTGATTCCAATAAAGAGCAAGAGACTGTCAATTCAAATTTCGATCCTGGCGATATGGCATTATCAGTCAATCAATGAAAACTGTTGAAGAATCCGTGAGAAAGCAGGCAGTCCTCGTACATAGAAGTTAAAAAAATAATTATATCCAGCTTTTCACAAGTTGTATACAATAAAAATCATTCCTCTGGTAGACAGTTATCTCAGTCTTTATATCAGATTAATAATATGTCTCCATAAGTGTGTTTAGGTAACTTAGAGTGTTGAATAGATGAACTCCAGCGACGAGCAGTAGGATTAGCCTGTAAATAGGACATGAGCCATCTTGTTTTTGCCTTCTGCACAACGATTTGAGCGCTTATTGGATTGTGCCAGTTTCAGAAAGTACAATCTGTACAACACGATGCTCCCTTTGCATTTTCTCTTGGCAGATAAGTGTCATCATGTTACAAATTCAGTGTCTATTTGCATATGGCACTGAAAGTACAAAATGGAAATTAATCTATTTTGCGATGTTTGATATGTTAATAACATTTATCTCTGTATCTGATGGCTAGGTGGCATATGGGGACAAGGATCCCAACTGCTCCTCCTGTTAACCCAAAAATGTATTTATCTGCACCTCACATTTGTCTTCCACTGAGGATTGAGGCCTGTATTCTTGCCTTAGCCCTTCTAGATTTGTCTTCGTATAGTTCAATCCTTTCCTCCTACACCCACAGGCCTGGACTGAGGAACCACAAGCAGCCAATCCCTCTTCTCCCTTAGTCGCTCTTTCCACCCACCCTCTCCTCCTCTCTAACTTCTCCCTTTCTGGCCGCTTTCCCTCCTCCCTCACCCTCTTCCTCCTGAAGCCCCCTGAGCTGCTGCGATTAACCCCGAGGAGTTGGATAAAGTGCCAGACGCTCCAGCAGGGGCCCTGGGCTTTCAGAACCGGCGTCCAAGGGCCCATCCCACCAGGGGAATGCCGGTGGAACAAAAGGCCAGCCGGGCCCTGTGCCTGACCCACATCGCTGCTGGCAGGATTTGTGACCCGGTGCCAGCAATACTGGGCACTCTGGACTCTGTTTTTATTAAATGGGCACCTGTGCCCAAGCCCCAATGCTCCATTGTCCGTGGGCTTGCCACCAGGACCTCCCTGTCCCCCTCTGTGGTCTGTGTGTTTGCCCCCAGCCACCCCGGGGCACTCGTTGTTATCTGCCTGTCTCAACCCACCCCCTCCTGCCCACTCTCCCTTGTCTCTATGTTTGCCCCTCGGCTGGCTCTGCCTTGTGCTTGCCCCAGCCCGTGCCGCTCACCCACCGTTGTCCTTGTGCTTGCCCCAGCCCGTGCCGCTCACCCACCGTTGTCCTTGTGCTTGCCCCACCCCCTCACACACCGTTGTCTGTCTGCTTGCCCCACCACCTCACACACCGTTGTCTCTCTGCTTGCCCCAGCCCCTCACACACCGTTGTCCGTCTGCTTGCCCCAGCCCCTCACACACCGTTGTCCGTCTGCTTGCCCAGCCCCAGCCCCTCACCCACCGTTGTCCGTCTACTTGCCCCAGCCCCTGCCGCTCACCCACTGTTGTCCGTCTGCTTGCCCCGGCCCCTCACCCACCGTTGTCCGTCTGCTTGCCCCAGCCCCTGCCGCTCACCCACTGTTGTCCGTCTGCTTGCCCCGGCCCCTCACCCACCGTTGTCCGTCTGCTTGCCCTGGCCCCTCACCCACTGTTGTCCGTCTGCTTGCCCCGGCTCCTCACCCACCGTTGTCCGTCTGCTTGCCCTGGCCCCTCACCCACCGTTGTCCGTCTGCTTGCCCTGGCCCCTCACCCACTGTTGTCCGTCTGCTTGCCCCGGCCCCTCACCCACCGTTGTCCGTCTGCTTGCCCTGGCCCCTCACCCACCGTTGTACGTCTGCTTGCCCCTGCCCGTGCCGCTCACCCACCATTGTCCTGGTGCTTGCCCCAGCCCAAACCACCAACCCACCCTCTGTTGTCGGTGCCACATCCCCTCCCGTCTGTGCTCACCCTGCACCCTCATCACTCCCCCTCCCTTGCTGCCTCGTGCGAGCATCAGGCTACACATAAAAAGAACAAGCTAGGATGCGCTAATTATCTTTTTTAAGCATTAGGACTGCTCACGTCACTCCATAGCGATTTGTTTTTATTAGTTTTAGCCATCCTGCGTGCGAGGCGCACTGCTGTACAGCGTGGCTACAAAACATTGCCAAGGCCAGCAGCTCTGGTAGTCGAGCCCTGTCGACGTTGCCGATGCTTGTTAAATAATTATTGTAAGTGAATAATGCATCATCATTGCCTGCGCGCACTGTACGCGGTGTGATTAGCAGAGACTGTTCCATTTACTCCCGCCGGGCACCTCCAGGGCAGGGTACTGCTGGGTACTAGATTGGAACTGCAGTATTTTGTATAGAGCCGTGCCACCTCTGGGGCTGGCAGGACTCATGAAGGGGCAGTTCGGCAGCGCATGACTGGCCTAACGGACCCCCCAGTACTGGTCTGTGCAGGAGCATCCGCACACTCTGCAGCGGGGTGGGGCCAGTTCTTCATGGCGGGGGTAAATACAGTTTACACGAGTCTCTCGTTGTTTGAGCAGAGTCCAGTGTTTATCACTGTGAGGAGGATTAATGTGAGAAAATGGCGGTTGAGTGAGAGGTAACAATTACCTAAGGCAAGTAACCAGAACAGGAGAGAGTGAGGCCTGAGCGCTAACATCATTTTACTTCCCAAAGCACTCCCCATACACTTAGGAAAGGCCATAGTTCAGGCCAAGGGTGACCACCTTCCCTCAGGTTATTGCTGCCACTATTTCCAGTCCTGGGTGTTCTTGTGTTAACCGATGCATTCTGGGTGTTGTAGTCTTCTTTTCCTTCCATTGCGCTAGCACACCTGCAAGCAGTGGCTTGTAGGTGAATAGTTAAGGAGTGGAGGCAGCGCCTGTGAGGACCAGGAGCGGCCTTTGCAATAATTTGCCACCACGAGTGAGTACCACAGGCCGACTCACTCACCACAAGTTAGCGCTGCCCCGGGCGGTGGTGGGGAAGAGGGTAGGAAGGGTAAAACCGACTTCCACAGAGAGACCCCAAACGGATGCCCCTAAGTGAATGGATTATGAGACCACATCATACGACTGTCTCAGCTCTGCAAGAAGTAGATTTGCAATTTGTGTTTTTTATCAAAAGATTTACACGATGGGCCTTCCTCGCAGCAGAAGCGATGCAGTCAGAACTGTTTCCCAATTCAGACAGAGCTGGTACAGACCCTGATGGTCAATAACACATGCCACCTAACTAGCTACCCGAACCCCGTGCCCCTCCTCTTGGAAGCGCCCAAAGCCATGTTGGTCAGATACCTCAAGTGCACGCTTCCCATCCGGCCAAGAACCCGTACATTTAAAGGTCCACCATCTTTAGAGCCTTGCCTTGGCAGGGGTGCCTGCGCTCCCATTCAGTGTGTGCCACCTACCACCACACAGTGCCATGGTTCTGTAAACGCGCCCTGCCCACTTGCCACAATCCAGTGCTTTGAGACTCAGCCCCTTCAGGCAACTGTTATGAACATAGAAGTGGTCTATACAAAAAAGTGGATACATATTTGCTTTTCCCTGCGGTTGCATTATAAAGTGGCGATGTTAAATTAGTAAATTAAACATGCATACTCAGATGCAATAGGACACTTGCAACAATAGTTTGAGCTTCATTGAACGAGTCTTCCAAGCGTTGTGGAGGGCGTTTCCTCTTACTGCGCTAGGCATATGTCTTCACAGGGGATGATAATGTTACTTGGCCTCATTAGCATCACAAAGGACCGCGGTGCTGTGTTACCAGCTACAATAGCTCTGTGCGAGAAGGGCGGCCTACTGACTCCACCTGAAAGGACACCACTTTTCCTGACCTGATGGAAATGTAGATTTTTATTTTTTATTTTTTGCTAAAGACATCCAGAGACCACCCCCTTACTCTACACAACCAGGAATTACGAGAAGGTGTCCCTCCCACTATGGGGATGCACTTATTACTACATTTGAAGGGATAGTTGTGCAAGCACGTGCGAAGCCATTTTGAATTGAAGAGTCACTTAAATGGCTTTAAAAACACGAATCACGTGTTTGTAAGTGTAGAATGCACACTCTATACTGAACATCAATTATGAAGGCAATTCAGTCCAAAATATGTCTCATGTTTTTGCGTTCCCATATAGTCCCTGATAAAGAGATTTACGTTATTTATCGCACCTGATAAAAGGCAGTACCCCCGGTTCGGAATTACTTGGGCCTGATATATTTCACTTATCATAAGTATTGTCCTAAAAATGGGGAATAACGTGCAGATTAGTTTTTTTTTTTCTGTGCCGAAATCCGTATGACCTGGTGCATCCATGAAATGGAAAAATAAAAGTGCAGGTACTCTGTTACAGAGTACCTGCTTGTTTCTTTATCTTGAGAGGTGAAGGTTTTCTCACTCTCCAAATAAAAAAGTGCCAGTATTCCGTACCGGACAGTACCGGCCCATTTAAAGCACTATTAATGCATCATTTCTTGAAATTGAAAAATAGAAGTGCAGGTACTCTGTACCAGAGTACCCGCTTGTTTCCGAGAAGTGCTGGTACTGTCTATTTAAAAGTATGACGTTTTTCTGGAGAAGTGCAGGTACTCTCCCTCTCAAAATTAAAAAAAGTGCCGGTACTCAGTACCGGACAGTACCGGCCCATTTAAAGTACTGCTGTGCATACTGAACTTTTCCCCCCAAGCACAGTTCGGCAGGCTTGGCCTGCTGACATCTAACAGGAATGCATAGGTTATCAGACCGCTTCGCACCGCTTGTTCATGCAAATGAACCGCAGCTATCCCTCCCACTTCTAACCGGGGCTTTAGAGTGGTCTGAGCACAGCTTTTCCGGCGAGACTCTGCCTTCCGGGAGGGGCCGATCCTGATTGGCTTGTGGGCGGCCCGCTTCTTAACGGCCAAGGCAATGAACGAATAATGGAGTGGAAAGCACTGGGGGTAATTCAGATTAGTGCAAGCATTTCCTCCTTCATCCTTTCTCTTTCTCAAATAAATGTTTAGCAAGTATAGCTCAGTTACCGAAGTAAACACAGTGCTTGCCGGAACAGTTGCCAAACGGACGTCTTGTTGACGCAGAGTGATAACGAGATGGAGTGAAATGTCACCTGGAGCAATTACCATTCGCCTGGATTAATTCAAATATTCCCTTTATCGCATGTTCTTTCTCTCAAATAAATGCTTAACGAGCATTGTTCGAAAATAATGGTCTGGTAAACATACTTTGTGAGTAACTGTTGTTCAAATGCAAGTTATGTAAGAATCTTCCAAGTAACTGAAGTGTGCACACTCAAGCATCATTGTTCTGTGCGTCTGTCACTTAAAAATAAACCATGATATCATTTTCTGTCTTGTTCATATGCTCTTTGCTGTGCTTATGGTAACTGCCTTGTTGACCCAGCTGTTCAAATAATGTACCCTTCCTAAATATTTAAAAACTTTCGAATTATTTGTTATTAGTTGGAGGCTCCTATTTCCTTAAAGTGAATCAGAACATTTTTGTAATATTTTTCTCAATCGCAAACCACCTTGGGAGATCCCAAGCTCCCATGTAAAGTGTTATCCTTAAAGTGTGCAAGTTGTCTCTAAATTTTTCGTAACGAAATATTTTGAGAGGGAATCATCTACCCTCATACAACTATTCTTCCAATTTACCCACCTTTGACCAGTGTAACTAGCGTATTGTTCTTACAAATGCATCATTTTGCTACTAAATTTCCCAACAAATCATTGGGAAGAACCCTAAAACTCTGCTGTGAGCTAGACTTTACATTCTATCAAATAATGACCAGTAGTACTGTCCTAATGTGTTTACAGGGGCACGAATTGTCAGTTTCTTGTCCCTTGACTCCACCTGATCACCCATGACAGGTTGAGCTCATCCCGAAGAACAGTATAATGGTACATATAACACACTGAAGCCACTCAGCGGTTCCAGCTACTCATGTGATGCAGATTCCTGTGAGAGGTGTGCTTCACCCCTGTAACAGTATACATGTAACACAAAAAACCTAGAACTTTTTCTAAGATCCATCTGAATACTTGCGTGAAGGGCCTGGATCATTTTCTGGAAGATTGGTCCTTTCTGGCGTCAGCCCTGCACTTGATGCTGCGCAGAGCTCTTACCACTTCTGCAAAGCTCCTCAGCACGAGCTTCTGCAAGCTCTGTCTCACCTGATGAAGACAGACCTGTGGAGTCAGAGCCTGCGGCCACTGTCTGCTGCTATGAGAAAAGCTCTGGAAATGATGCAGAAGACGAAAGGGCACCTGAAGCCTCCCAGAGTACCTGATGATCTCACATTGAGAAGCCGCTGCTTAGAAGCATCTTCTCCCGCCTCAGGCTTTTCGTTCTTCCTAAACTTTCTTCAGTCAAGCAACCCGACTGTCGATCTCGCCTTCTGGCACACTTGTCAGATGAAGTCTTTAGATGCCTCTCTTCTGAAGCGAGAACTCTATAAAACGTAAATGTATTCAGTGAACTAAATCCCTTGGCCCAGTCAGACTGTGCTGTCTCATGATGTGGCCTCACTATGCCACCCAACATTCTGAAAAGACCTGCATCATTTTGTACAGGGTGTAATGATTCCCCATTCTACTGCATTGATTCCCGTAGACTTCCATGTTAACTGCTGCTCTCATTGCTTTTCATCGCAACAGGTGAACTTACTTTTATCTTCTTTGCCTTTACCGATTTTCCTGAAAGCTTCTGGCAGTTAGCTAATTTAGCTAGCCAGATTTCTTTTTAATGGACTTGATTTTGACTCTTCGTTCTTTAGTTAATTTCAATTCAATTCAGAAATCTTTAATTGCATACCAGAGGGATACGAAAAAGCAAGATAGGACAATATAACAATAAAATATGATGAATACAACCATTCTTCATAATCCATAAAGAGGGTGCTTTTTCAAATACAGTCAATCATACGTCTCCCAGAATGGAAGGCTTATTAAAAAAAAAAATAGATCTCCTCTATACATACCGTTTGTAAGAGTCTACGAACATATCTATATTGAGCACCCTTGTGCTTACTAAGGAGTGGTAAAACTTATCCTTAGCAAAAGTCAAATATAATTGACAAAAAATAAATAAAATGAAGCAAAGTTTGCTCTGAGGTATGGCCGCTTGGACTGACCTCCAGAGGTTCATCATTAGTAGAACCCAAAGGAAAACGAGGAAGGTTGTGAACTCTGACTGCCAGAACCGGAACAAATGGGACCTTTCCCATCTTTCCATTTTCCAGGGTAGGTAGGGCTCAGTACCAAAAGTGTTTTTTAAATTTACATAATTATACACTGAGTGTGTATGTCATTCAGTACTCTCCTTTATCACTAACCTCTTCTCAAAGAAGAGTGTTTTCACAATCCCTTTACCTCCCTTGGTAATCAAAGTTGGATAATTGAAAAGATCTGTGCGGCTATTTGCTTTCAGGGATGATTCAACAAAAGCTTTCAATGGATAACTGAACCCTTATCTATCTGCAAGCAGTCTCTAATAATAGCCCTGTTCAAACCCGCCTCTGGGTTAGTCCATACTGAAATCCAGAATGCGATAGGAGCTAACTTGATGCGATTCTCCAAATATAGCGGTCCCAGCTCACTATGGCAAATAAAATGTGAGCTAGAGGAAGGTTGACTCAATAAACGCCTGCAGTAACAGTTCTCGTCTAGCTGTAAGTAAGGGAGTGGGGTTAGTATAACCCCAAACACTTGCACCATAGCAGGCAGTAGAGGTGCACTGGGAGTTATAAATTGATGTAAGCGAGGCCATGGCCTTACGCCCAGCCGGCCAGGGAAGACTCAAAAGCACACCTGCTGCCCTAGAGAGCTTTAGGGTACTGGCTGTAGTATAGGAACCTCAAGTCCCAGAGCTGCCAAACATTACATCCAAATAAGGGAAGCTGTCCACACTGTCTAATTACTGACCCCCACCTGCTATAAAAGGAACCCTGCATTTATTAGTTTTGCAAGCCATGACGTGGTTTGCTAAAATTAGTGGTTAAATCCAAGTTGGCCATAAATCAACAAATGAAGCCACCAACCCATGAAGAGCAATAAGCGTGCAGGCCAAGAGAACCGCATCAACAGCTTGCAATAAGGCCTAAATGGCCACATAACCTATCATGGAAACGTCTCTAATGGCATCCAATAAAAAGAAGGACAAATTATTAATATGTAAAGTAAGCAACAGTGAGACCACCATGCAGCCCTGGTGGACACCATGTCCAAGTCTAAAAATCTCAGTGAGCTCCCCATCAGGGCCAAAGTACACCCCGGCCCCCAGATTCTCATGAAGTATGTGCTAAAGATGTACCAGCGCACCATCAAGGCCCAAGTCCATCAGCATCCTCCTCAGTTTAGTGTGATTCACGCTATCAAAAGTGGTCGATAACTCCATGAACGTTAGGTACAGCGGTCAGCGCCTGGCAATAGTATATTTTTCAACAGTAAGATGAAGGCTAAGGCACTGCTCCACTGTAACCAGCTGCTCTCTGAACCCATATTGGCTCAAACGCAGCATGGAATGTTCGCAGATCCATTTCTGCAGCCAATTAAAAATAACCCTGCCAACTATTTTCATGAACTGTCTGTCAGGGATATAGAGCAGTAGCACCTGGGTTTCGACCTATAGCCCTCCTTAAATATTGGCACTATTGTTGATAGGGACCAAGACTTTATGAAGTTGCTGGGGTGCTAAAGCTCCAAATGACACTTTCTAAGATCAACTGACATCCTATCCGGCCCCGGGGATTTGGAACTTGGACTATCAAAGATAGCTATCCTCACTTCTTCGATAGAAAATAATGACTTGTGATGGGGTCTCTGCCAGTGCCCTGTAAAGGAGCCAGGTACTGGACCGTCTGCAGGAAAGCAGTAAATGTTGGACTTCACGCCATCGCCAACTGGATGGAGGCAAGGCGCCTCAAACTGAACTCAGAGAAGACCGAGATCATCATCTTCGGCTGCAACAAAGCAGCATGGGATGACTCCTGGTGGCCTGCCTCTCTGGGAGCCGACCCAACGCCCACCACCCACGCACGCAACCTCAGCTTCATACTGGACTAATCGCTCACTATGACCCAACAAGTCAACACCATCTCATCCTCATGTTTTAACCCCCTTCGCATGCTTCTCAAGACCTTCAGATGGATTCCTATTGAAACCAGAAGAATGGTCACCCACGCCCTCGTCAGCAGCAGACTGGACTACGGTAACACCCTCTACCCGGGAACGACGGCCAAGCTCCAGAGAAAACTTCAGCACATCCAGAACGCCTCAGCACGACTCATCCTCAACCTCCCCCGTCATGAACACATCTCAGCCCACCTCAGAGACCTCCACTGGCTCCCCGTCAACAAAAGGATCATCTTCAAACTCCTGATCCACGCTCACAAGGCTCTCCACGATGCCGGACCTGCCTACCTCAACGAGCGTCTCAACTTCCACATCCCAACACGCCAGCTCCGCTCCGCCAACCTTGCCCTCGCCACCGTCCCCCGCGTCCACCGTACCACAGCCGGCGGCAGATCCTTCTCCCACCTTGCCGCCAAAACCTGGAACTCCCTCCCCGTCAACCTACGTCTGACCCAGGACCTCCTGACCTTCAGGAAGTGCCTTAAGACCTGGCTCTTTGAGCAGTAGCAAACCCCCCTTCCCCCCCAAGGGTGAATAGCGTGCTTAACAAATTACTGATTGATTGATTGAGCCACTGGGATGTGTCAACAAGTTCCTGGACCAAATACCGTTCCTAAATTTAATATTGATTCAGTCATCCAGGATGTCCTTCTGTGTACGACCGACTCAGTCCACTCTCCTCACCATTAATATGTTGGAATAATTGGACAACTGAAAGCCCCTGTTTTTACAAAGCCAGTGTCAGTACTTTACGATGGAGATCATTGCAAGATTCCTCTACTTCCCTTCTCAAAGGATGAAAGCCTGCAAGAACTAAAACAAATGGGCTAGCGGAAGGGGTAAGAGTGATGGTTTCTAATCTAGGCACTGTCGTAATTTGGTTAATCTGATCCAAACTACGGCCTGTCCCATTAGAGAATTAATCTGGTCGAGAATGCCCTTTGGGACCAGCCTTCAAGGCCACAATTGAAGAACACTGTGGGTGGTCGTGAGATGCCACCACCAGGGGTGTAGCAACGTCCTGCACTCCATGCTGGCATCTTTTATCACTTGTAGCAATAGTTGTGCAGGTCGTCTCTTAAATGATCTCACCCACAGAAGGTATAGATATCGGAGCCCACACCTCCACCCTCCCTTCCTCTAACTTTTAGGTGCTGGTGTAGTGGGATAGAACACCTTAGCATTAGTGGATTGAACAAGGCTTGGGCCAGACTCCGTGAGCTTATCAGGTACATTGGTTGTAACTGAAGAGGTACCTCATCATTCCCTCTGCTGGTATCTTGGGTACATTCTCTGGGTCTTATATCCAGCGCGAACCTGCATTCTGTTAATGCAGTTTCACTGAAACTTACTCCTACAGCTCTCTCAAGCATGTTGTCAATTGTGGTGTTTCTAAATGGTGTGGCTATAACTATGCTAGCTGGTGTTCTCCTTTTCCCCATAGGGGCAACAAGTTACCCTGTAATAAGTAACTTACAGAGGGAATCAAGCAATAGCGTTTAGACAACCGACTCAACCCACGCTCTTCCAGATGTAGTTCTTTGGTTTGCTAAAAGAGCCATCCATTGAAGAGAAAAAAACATTTTTCTCCATCCAGCCCTGCTTCACTAACAATCGTAAGCACTATGAATTCCAGAATGTTCCTTTATTTGATGTCCTGTGCTTGAGTTTTGACACATATTGTGACATCGTTTAATAGATATCTCCTGGTTTGTATATTTGAGTCACTGATCGTAGCACCTAGCAGGACCTTCTAAGTGTTGAAATTGTTCCATGCTATCAGAAGGTGGTACAGGTAAACAAAACACTTGAAGACGTTTTTGGTTTACCTCTGTGAGATGTAATTGACCATGTTTTGGATGCTTAATGAATATTGACTTCTTTTTATAGGTACACTTTTAATATTTTATACCTGATTTATGATGCTAAAGCGATAGCGTAGTGTTTATATTTTTAATTATTGGTATGCATGATGCTAGATGAGTAGGATTATGGAGCGTGTATGGTACTCTATTACCTGGTTAAATATGAATATCTCCAAAAGAGGTTTCAAACATAAATAATGTAAGTTTTCATATTTTGGCTAGGTGATGCCCATTAAAAACGTATGGATAGGCATCCATTATATTGAGTCCAGTCACTCTTTCTGGGCATCCACTTTAAAAAAGATACAGGATTGAGAATCACCCTCAGTAGCATTTGGATCCCACTGGGATACAGTGGGCATGAGGAGAGTTGAATCAGAAAGACCTATTAGTATTAGCTGGTATCTATACATGTGCAGCAGAATGCATTTCCTCATCTTTCGCTCATGGCGAAGGTCAACGATTGGGGGGGTATTGAGTCACAGGGAATAATATGAAGATCATATCCTCTTTCAGCCTATTTTGATCCTAGAGAATACCTAAACAAGCCATAGCACAGCTTTTTTTAAATCTTTCTATTGAAATTTAAAATGTACTTGATGCAAACAAGAGAAGACAGAAAGAAAAAATAAACAGAAAAGTAACAAATTTGAGACAATAATGACAGAGGCCGCACAATTACATCTGCAACACATTTGAACCATTTGTGTGAGGCTTGAGGGGGATTGGGGGGTGGGACCATGGGGAAGCACCGCAGGTTAGACATGATGACCATGGGATCATAACTCCATTATTATACGCATTATTTCCCTAACGCACCTAGAGACATGAAAACATCTTCCACAGTTTATAAAATAAGACTCCACTGCTAGCTAATATAATCAAGGTGCCACATTACAGAGATATTTTCCAACCCAACACGCATACCTTAGAGATCGTATATAAGTCAGTGTGAATGCAGGTGTGTGAAAGCCACAACCATGGATCCATGTATTGAGTTGGTCCAATGTGCCGGAGGCTCCCTCGTGCAGAAAGTGTTTCCCATTGTGCTACCACCGGGTGAAGAGTACATTTTTACGGGTCTGTACGGAGTCTCAGGCATGGTGTTCTTTTAAGGTCAGCGGAGAGACTATCACTTATAAATGAGGGTGTAGTAGTAAATTTCGTTCATGGGTCGACTGTCGTTTTTGGCTTCTAGTTTGACGAGAAATGTGTTCCAAATATCGCTACCCCTCAGTGCTAGTCCCCTATATAGCAGTGCTTTTAGTACCTCCGCCTCTGCTCGTACCAGTTGTAGTAGTGAATGTAGCCATCTAGCAGTGTCCGGGGGCGCAGGCGCCTTCCAGCACATGGCAATGAGGCGTTTAAAAGTAGTAAACGCCCTGTCTATGAATCTATGGAGGTTTTGTCTCCGTGCTTCCTGTATCGTAGCCCCAGTAAACAGGATTCAGGTGTGGATGTCAAAGCATAATCTGGCATGCCAGCTATAGTCTCTGTCACCTGATTCCGGGACGACTGTAGGAGGGAGCATTCCCATACCATGTGATAGAACCTGGCCTCTCTCAGGCCGCATCTCGCACATTTAGGATCAGGCATCGGGAACATGTGTTTAATGCAAGAAGGGGACAGATAAGCTTGGGGTAAATAATTGAATTGGGTGAATCGAAGCCTGGGGTTGCGTGAAACCCCTTTTGCCCCAGCTAATGCAGACGCCCATGAGCCCTGGGTCAGAGGTTGGAGTAGTACCTCATCCCATCAGGCGTGGGTGCTTTCCACCCCCGTACAATGTGTTATGTTTAAGGCAGTGTATAATAATCTAGAGATGGCTTTACTGGTCCCTGGGTCGGACAGTAGCATTGTGAGTACTTGCTTATTGGTTCCGAGTCGCCATGCCTCCATGTATTATGTATAAGTCGCCTGATCGTGCAATATGATAGAAATAATCCTGCACGGAGTTCGTTGGATTCACTAAGTTCTTCGAACGTCTGCAGTGTACCTTCTGCAAAAAAGTTGCCCACCATGACAAGGTTAGCAGTCATCCACAAGGCCATGTCACAGTGTCTCAGCATATCCCGAGCAGCTGGTAAGCGTGCTATAGGTATTAATGGGGAACACGGTATGTTTGTAGAGGTATTGTGTATATATCTATGCCAACAAGTTCTAGCCGTATTCAATAGTAAAGATGTGCACGTGGGAGGGCATGTCCTGTCCGTCAGCCAGGTATACACATTGGGTCGCACCAAGAAAGTCCGTCATATATGCTTTATCTGGATTCTGGGACCCACTCAGCCACCGCAACAGCCATTGCAGCTGTGCTGCAGCATAGCAGAGCTCGAGATTAGGCATGCCTAGGCCTCCCTTGTCAATGGGCACTGTTAGAAATGGGGTTTCTAGATGGCAGTTGGTTTGCACCCTGTCCAAGTAGAGACCGTCACTCTAGTCAGGATAAGGGAGATACCCGCTCAGATAACCCCTGCTCACCCCCTTGGGAGCTTGGCACGAGCAGTCAGGCTTATCTCAGAAGCAATGTGTAAAGCATTTGCACATAACACACAGTGGTAAGTGAAAACACTACAAAAGGACACCACACCAGTTTTAGAAAAATAGCCAATATTTATCTATATAAAACAAGACCAGATACAATAAAAATCCAACATGCAGTAATACAAATTTGAAAGCTGCAAGATGTACTTAAAAATACAGTTCATTGAAGTCGATAACTCCACCTGTGGCTATTACGTCGTCGTGAACAACAAAACCAAAAGTTCAGGCTGGCCTCGGCGTCGCGGGTCAGCTGCGGTGTCGGGAAGACCCACAAACAGTACCTTGGATTTGCAGGGTGTCGTGATCCTCGTGGTGAGCTCCGGAGAGCGGCGTCGCTGGCGTCGGTTCCGGAGTCAGTGGAGTCGTTGGGCCGTTGAAGTCACACACCTCGGGGATCGAACTCTGGGCTGATGAAATCAGGTGCGCTGGCGTGGATGGCGTCGGGGCTGCGGTGCGAATCGGGACAATGCGATGTGCGGTGCCCACAGGTCATGGTGCAGGCAGCGGCTCGGTGACGGCGTCCAGCGGCATCGGTGAGACCAGGGCTGCGGTGTGAAACGGGGCGGTGCAATGCGCAGTGTCCACAGGTCACGGTGCAGGCAGTGGCGGCGGCGTTGCAGAAGCGCTGTCGTCTGTAGGCCCAAGCCAGCAGTGCAGGACGGGACGGTGCTTCGTTACCCGCACAAGCGGTGTCCACAGGCCACAGTGCAGGCAGGGATGCCTGGTGACAACACTGGAGTCGATGGTGCTGGCGTCAGTGGGCCGGGGCTGCGGTGTGGGACGGGACAGTTCTTTGTGCTCCTTACTAGCGGTGTCCACAGGCCACGGTGCAGGCAGCGGTGCCGGTGTCAGCAGGAGCGACGTCATCGGGGATGCCCAGGCTGCGGTGTGAGCAGGTGACGCCGGAGTGCGGGGCCCACAGGTCGCGGTGCGAGCAGCGGCTCGGTGAAGTTGTCCAATGACGGCGTCGGTGAGACCAGGGTCACTGTGCAAAGCGGGGCGATGCAACTCTGTGCGGCGTCAGCAGGTCACGGTGCAGGCCAGCGGCATAGTTGGCGGCGTCACAGTGGTTTCTCCTCTTGAACAGCACAAAACGCACAGTTCCCAGTGCTGCAGGTCGCAGAATCTGAAGTCTTTGGTGTCCCTGAGACTTCTAACAGGAGGCAAGCTCTACTCTAAGCCCTTGGAGAATTTTCTCAAGCAGCAAAGTTCACCTTTTGCACTCTTTTCAGGCAGAAGCAGCAACTGCAGGCCAGTCCACCAAAGCAGCACAGCAAAGGGACAGTAATCCTCCTTCAGCTCCTCTGCTCTTCTCCTGAGCAGAGGTTCCTCTTGATTCCAGAAAGATTCTAAAAGTCTGGGGTTTTGGATCTTCTTCTTATACCCAGTTCTGCATTTGAAGTTGGCAAACTTCAAAGCAAAGTCTCAAGTGTTTGCAAGATCCTTCCTTGTCCAGGCCAGGCCCCAGACACTCACCAGGGGGTCAGAGACAGCATTGTGTGAGGGCAGGCACAGTCCTTTCAGGTGTGAGTGACCACTCCTCCCCTCCCCTCCCCTCCAGCACAGATGGCTAATCAAGATATGCAGGCTACACCCCAGCCCCCTTTGTGTCACTGTCTAGAGGGGAGGTGTGAACAGCCCAACTGTCAAACTGACCCAGACGGGGAATCCACAAACAGGCAGAGTCACAGAATGGATTAAGCAAGAAAATTCCTACTTTCTAAAAGTGGCATTTTCAAACTAACAATCTAAAAACCAACTTCACTAAAAGATGTATTTTAAATTGTGAGCTCAGAGGCCCTAAACTCCACATTTTTATCTGCTATCAAAGAGAATCTGCGCTTTAAGGATATTTAAAGGCAGCCCCCATGTTAATCTATGAGAGAGATAGTCCTTGCACAATGAAAACCGAATTTGGCAGTATTTCACTGGTAGGACATATAAAACACACTAGTATATGTCCTACCTTAAACATACACTGCACCCTGCCCCTGGGGCTACCTAGGGCCTAACTTAGGGGTGCCTTACATGTAGTAAAAGGGAAGGTTGAGGCCTGGCAAGTGGGTACACTTGCCAAGTCTAATTGACAGTTTAAAACTGCAGACACTGACACTGCAATGGCAGGCCTGAGTCATGTTTACAGGGCTACTAATGTGGGTGGCACACCCATTGCTGCAGGCCCACTAGTAGCATTTGATTTACAGGCCCTGGGCACCTCTAGTGCACTTTACTAGTAAATCAAATATGCCAATCATGGATAAACCAATCAACAGTACAATTTCTATAGGGAGCACTTGCACTTTAGCACTGATTAGCAGTGGTAAGGTGAGAGGACACAATAAACCAGCAAAAACAGACCTAAAAAAATAGGAGGAAGAAGGCAAAAAGTTTGAGGATAACCCTGCAAAAAGGGCCATTTCCAACAGGCACTGTGTCGTGTTCAAGGCCACCCAACGTCTACTCTTCCCCCAGATTAATTCAGTTAGTAAACTATTTAACGTTCAAAAAAGGGACTTTGGGAGGACAATTGGTACTGCAGCGAAATAGTATAACACTCTAGAGAGAACAAGCATGTTGGCTATGGCCACTCTTCCCATCAGTGAAAGCGGGAGCGAGCACCAGAAGGGGAGCGATCCACAAATACTTCTTACCTCCTGATTGCCTTCTCTCAGGTCTTGCAGGGAGTGATACATCCGCACTCCAAGATATTTAAACATGGTATGAAACCAACTAAATCGATAATGGGGGAGAGTCAGCTGGGCTCACGGGGTAACAGGAGACATTGGGAAGATGTAGGATTTTGACCAGTTGTCCTTTAGTCCCGGTATTGTTCCGAAGGTGTCCAATTAGGACATTACCTCAGGGACAGCCGCTGCATGGTCTCACAGGTGAATTAAGGCATCATCCACATAAAGTGAAATGATGTGGAAAATTCGGGACTCCCGAATCCCCCATTGTTCCGCTTTCTGTCTCAGATGGGCCGCTAACGGTTCCATCACCAGGGAAAACAGTAATGGGGAAAGCGGGCAACCCTGTCAAGTACCCCTGCGGATAGGGAAGCTGTCTGATATAATGTTGCCTGTTTTGACACGAGCTGTCGGGTCAGAGTACAGGATTTTCACCCATTTCAAAAATTCAGTCCCGAATCCCATGCATCTCAGAGTTGTAAATAAGTGATCCCGGCTGAGCGTATCAAACGCTTTTTCAATATCAAGCGAAATAGCCACCCTCCCTCTGTCATCATGGGCACTGTTGTGAAGAAGTCGGAGCAGTCTTCTGATATTTAAAAAAGTATTATGTCCAGGAATAAAGCCTGATTGGTACTCGTGTATCAACTCAGGCATTAGCGGGAGGAGTCTGTTCGCCAGGAGTTTTCCCAGGATTTTACAATCTAAATTTAGTGGGGAAAGAGGTCTGTAGGATCTCATGTCGAGGGGGTCATGGCCGGGTTTTGGTAAGACTACAATGAGGGCCTCACGCAGTGTCTGTGCTAGTTTACCGGACGAGTACGCCTCAGCGAACATCTTGAGCATAGGTGGTAGTAGATGGGATGAGTATGCCGAGTAGTACTCGAGAGTCAAGCTGTCGGTTCTAGGGGCTTTATTACGGCTAGTTGATTTAGTGCGAATCCTCCATCCTGAATGGTGTGTCTAGTTCCGCTGTATGGGACGTACGTATTTGAGGTAGGGCGATAGGGTCTAAAAAAGCAGATACCTGTGCTGAAGACAGTGGCACAGCCGCTGCATATAGTGCTAAGTAGTAATTTTTGAATGCTCTGTTAATGTCAGCCTGTGTAGTGAGCACTTCGCCACTGTCTAGTGAATTGCCCCAGTGGGAGTGTGCCGAGATGTCTCCTTTACTAGCCACACCAGCAAACAGCCCGATCGCTTCACCCTCGGCATATTGTCGCATCATGTAGTGTCTATAGTTATGTTTGCACAATCTCACGTCGGCCTCCTTATGCTGTTCGCGTAAACCCGGGAGGAGGTCCAGGTTGGCTGTCTGATTGGCTATGGCTATCTCAGCTGTGCGAAGCTTATCCTCAAGTGCGGCTACTTCCCAGTGTAGTTCCTGGCGGACCCCGCGGATGCAGCAAGGCACTGCTCACGAACTACCACCTTATGTGCGTCCCATTCGGGAGCCCGGAAAAGTGTGGAGTTATGGTTTTGTGTAAAGTATGTGGAAATACATGTGGCTAATTCTTGGTGGAAGGGAGGGTCTGTCAATGTTTCTACCTGCAATTGCCAGGTTGGAACTGTGTAATTGGTCTGCTCCATTGTAGATTCATCTTCAGCGGGCTATAATCAGATATGGAGCGAGCTAAATATTCGGATCCCGTTGTCCTCTGTAATAATGCCGTGGGCCCTAGGAATAAATCTATTCTGGTATGGAGGTCGTGGACGGGGGAGTAGAAAGAGTACTCGCTGCTCAACGGGTGGCCAGCTCGCCACACGTCGTGAGGTCCCCTTTCTCACACGCCAGTTTTGGAATACCTAGGAGGTCTTCCTGCACGTTGCTTCCTGTAGTGGTTGGTGCAACCTGTCCATTATTATGTCGGGGACACAATTAAAATCCCCTCCCCAAACAGCGATCTCTGATGGGTCTCGGAACAGACCAGGTGTAATCCTACTTAAGAATTCCCCATGGTTGAAATTGGGAGCGTATATATCCACCATGGTCAGCGGCGTTCCATCTAGTAAGCCTTCTGTGATCACGTACCGACCATTAGGCTCTTTCTGAGTGCATTTCGGCATGTACGGGATGCTTGGTGCTACCCATATTAGCACCCCCCTTGCAAATGCGGAAACAGTAGTGCCACATGCCTGCCCTTTCCGGTTACAATTGATCTTAGGGAGTCCAGTCTTCGTTAGGTGTGTTTCTTGGAGCATGGCTATGTGTATTTTCTGAAGCTTTAGGTATGCCTGTATGTGGTGTTGCTTGGATGGGGATGCCATACCACACACATTCCATGTCATGATATTATAATTAGGGAGAGTTAATGTGGGTTGGGTACTCATGGGTGATAGTGCCACTTAATTGGGGAAATAACTGAGTCCTCTACCCTGCTGTCTGTGTTGAACATGTGTGTGCGGTATGTCGGGTATTTCCAACCTATTCGTCCCTTCCCCCTCGCATTCCCCTCTCCTATTGCATTGTGCGGTCTTGTACTTATAACAACAATGTAAAGAATAAACAGAAGTGGCAACATGCCTAAATGGAGCACATTGTGGCAACCATTATCTACTGATTCATATGGGCAATGCAAACAGTAAACATATGTGAAATAGAACCATTCTATATGGTACGTTTTGCGCGGGGACACCAAAAACTGGCCCGCATCCTTTATCTGGCCCATAGGATACAGTATATGTTCGGGAGACATTTCCATTTGCAAAAGTGATATGTGTCTGATCCTAGCCCCATACCACCAGCAGGGACCCCAGGTGGTAGACCAGACCGCCGGGCCTCAGTCACCCCACCCAGGAAACCTAACATAGATTAGGCAGTTGTTGAGTCAGACAAGCAGCAGCGCGGTCTACATACTGTCTTTCTTTCCGTGTATTGTGGTCCATACAAAGCGCCGCACATGGTTGGTGTATACCCACAGGTATCTGCGCTCCTGTTATAGATTTTCATTTGCTCCTGGTGGGCCCAATCCTAATTATAAGTCATCAGCCAAACGGAACTAAAAATTGGGTTATTGCAGGTATCAGGTGAGTCTGATCTCCTTGTTCAGAGTTAGATTCTGATGGCATTTGAAGCACAGCAAAAGGATTTGACATGAGCTGTTTGGCCTCGAGCAATTCCTTTGCTCGTTCTTCCGCAGCCTGTGCCCTGGTAGGACCAAGCCTGGAGCCCGTACGGCGCTTTCGTTTGGGCCTCTGGGATAACCATTTTGCTGCCGTTTCTTCCTCGTTAGAGGGCTGGGCTAGTCCCTTGGCATGAAGCCATGTCCAAGCATACTCAGGGGTAGCAAAAATGTGTGTTTTTGCACCCTCGATCACGGGTAGTCTCGCGGGGAAAAGCAATGCATATTTTATGTTATTATCGCAGAGCCGTTGTTTGACTACAAAAAAAGAGTTCCTTTTTTTCTGAACCTTCGCCGTGAAGTTTGGGTAGGCGGTGATGTTTGCGTCCTCAAATTTCCACGGCCCAGGAGTGTGAAAACATTGGAGTATTAAGTCTCTATCACGGTAATTGAGGAGGCGGGCTATTATTGGCCGGGGAGGGGCACCCAGTGGTGGTGGTCTTCCCGGGACTCTGTGGGCTCGCTCTATTAGAAGAATTTGGGGATTTTATCTTGAAACACTGTGGATGTTAGCCATTGTTCAAGAAACAGCTCAGCACTGGGGTCCTCTACCCTCTCTGAGAACCCCATGAAGCGGACATTGTTGCGTCTCAAGTGCCCCTCTGCGTCTTCCGCCCTCCGTTGTAGTGTTGCTACTTCCATGGTTAATTGCTTCATCTGTGTTTGAAGGTCCTGGACAGATGGGCGCAGTGTCGCCATGACAGACTCCGTCTCCTCCACCCTGTCGTATAATTTGCTATGATCCGCCCGAAGTAGGTTAACATCCTGGGCCACCGCATCAATCCTGGATTCCAGAGATGTTTTAGTGTCTAGTATGGCCTGAAAGATTTTCACGAATTGGGAAGAGTGGCTGTGAAAGGTAGCATCTAGTCGCTGCAGTGCATGAGTAATGTCATTTAAAGGTAACGATGATGCCGCCGAGCTGTTCGCCGCTAGGGCAGTCAGCCGCGGGTTTTTAGGCTTCCCCATCTGATCTCCTTTGTGTGTGTCGGTCGCGCTAGTATGGAGGAGAGACATTCACCGCTGTGGCTCTGGCTAGAGGGCGCGAGCCCCAGTCCAAAATTCTGAACAGCGCTCTGCCTAGAGGTCAATTCAGCATCTATATCCAAACTTGTCAGATTCTTGTACTCTAAGGAATGGGCATCAGATACTATTACTCCAAATATCAGTAAAAGTATGGACCCGTCTGGTCTTACATATAGTTGCAGTAGTATGATATCCTAGTGCAGGCTTGAGTTATTTACTGTGGGGATAGCCTCTGGCATTGGGTGGTTTACGGCCATAGTGTGCACTGTAAACTCATGCTTTAATGTGAGAGTGGTAGGTAAGTCCAGGGCCTTGGCTATCACGGCGCTTCTGGTATTAGTGAACTAGCGCCGTGGTAGGCAGTCTCTTTATTGCCGTAGTATGGCCCTTTAGAGTAGGGTTCCTTTCTGCTCACAGTTCAAAATCTAAGTCTGTTTGGGATCGTGCACCCCTGCAGCAAAGAGTACCTCTTACAGTCTCAGTGCTCGGTCCTTGCACATTGTATCGTCCTTTCTCACACACTACCTCTTGGGCAGGCCTCTGCAGGAGCCAATGATTAGTTCCCCCTCAGCTCCCCTCACTTTGCTTGGTCGCATCAGGAGAGTCACGATTGCTCCGTTGCGCTCTTGCAGGTAGGCTGTGTCTTCGCCTGGGGTTGGGAGTGGGGTCTTCAAGACCCACCCGCCGGCAGCCAGCTCAGCTGCACTGGTCCGTCGCTGTTCCTGTCTCCGTTCTGCTCAGATCCCCCATGGGTCACCGCTGGAGCCTCCAATGATGGGAACAGCAGCCTCAGCTTCAAGGGCCGCTCTGGAACACCTCACGCACACCAAGACGCAGGTGGGGGATCTGCCCAGCTCCGCCGCACCTTTCTCCCGCGGCCTTGCTGCCCGTGGGGGCCCATATCACGCACACAGCCGCTGGGGCACAGCTCGCGCCTCGCTGTCCCTGACTCAGCAGCTCCTCTCCTCCTTCCGACCACAGAGCCACCGCCAGGACACTCCAATGGCTTCAGGGGGTGAGCAAGGTAGGATCACCGCGCCGGCCACGCACCATGTCTGTGCCCTCTTCTTTAGGCCCGATCAACCTCAGCCGATCCTCCGCCTCTTCCAATCGTGCTACAGCTGTCTCTGCTGCAGCGCTCGTCGGACCCCCGCTTCTGGTGCCACCTAGGCAGTAGGGAGCAGATCGAGGATAGCAGATGCCTATAATCAGGATAAATGAGCAGCTTGGTGCAGAGCTCCGAACTAGGCTCCCGCTCCAGTCGCCATCTTGGACAAGCGCCGTCATACCACAGCTTTGTACTACTACTGTGAGTAATATAGCCTGTAGGTGCACTCCTGCCTCACTAACCTTCCATGTGATATAGTTGCGTGCAGCTCCTTGAAGATGCCTAAAGGAGCTTTAAGCACTATAATCGCACCACCATGATAGAATACTGAACCTCTATCCTAATATGCCCCACAAACACAAAATACATCAACACCACAATCTTACGCAAACCACAACAGCTGAAATTTATGACCCACTGATAACACTCACATGAAGTAGGTGTGAGTTTGAGAGAATTACAGTGGGCTCCCTAGGTGGATTGATAACCCACTCCCTGCAGATGGTTGTGTCACTACGTCAAAGTAAAAAATGTCGGCCAGCAACAATATTGCAACCAGTACATCAATCTTACCCCTACATTGCAGGGTATCACTGTTCTTGCTGCCATATCTACTTACCTATACTTAACTACATATATTTACTCTGCAACAAATGATTAAGTCAATGTAATGTATTCAATATTATTGTCATGAGCGGTAAAGCATGTGATATAGTGGAGGTACACCCCTGTACATAGCACTTGCATGGTTTACTCTGTATTGGAATATTTGTCTTTTTTGCCTTCTACAGAGCCCCTGCTAGGAAAAAACCCACAACTATAGATAAGTTTTCCTTCAGTGCCAAGAGAAATCGGGGAGGCTACATTATTGCAGAAAAAAGTAAAATAACCACAGAATTCAATTACTACACATGCGAGGGGTAGCAGAAGCGACATCATATGCCTTTTGACCCCTCCCAGGAGACATCACAGGAAGTTACATCATATGACTTTTGACCCTTGTGACACCGCAGACATGATGCCAAATGATCATTGATCATGTTGGAATGATCCACAATAAATTACAGTGAAAAAGTATACTATAGTAAATAAAAGTATGTTTTGGTTTTGCCCATTTACCAAGTAGCCTGCTGCAATTATTTTCCAGGGGCACAACCACAAAAAGCCAGACGAACAGCCATAATAGACCAGGGCAAAGCCATTATACGCCAATTATATGCATCATGCTCCTAAACATAGCTTAAAGTGCCCAGTCAACAGCCTCAAATGTCCAGGCATGGACTTCGATTGCTAACTAGAACTATAATTTGTCTTGGCACAACAACAGTGTGTCTAAAAACATCCGCAAATGCACACATCCGGCTGCAAAAGCACAGGCAGAAACTCCACTTGTGAAGGCAAAACCAATACATGCTCAGAAATAACCCAATATAAACAGTGCTCTTCTAAAGAGTATACTCAATAAACATAGGCTGATCTTAGGTGCTAAAGATCTGTGGGCTCTCTTTATCATACCCTGTATGCACAGACTTAACCCTGGGCACAAATATGCTGATCACAAAATGCAGATACTCATCTCGTATGCAGTGTCAAATCAATTGCCTTTCTCCTGAATACTCCGGAAACTTGGGTGCATTTTCTGTGTTTATTTTGTAAACTGATTTGTGTGCCATCTACCTAACCTAAGAATGCTAATAATTATAATCGCTTTGTATTATATACACCAGGTATCCAGCCTAGAATGAGGATGGTTTGATCAATGCTAGATTTTCAGTATCGCCATAGACTTTATAAATATGTTGTTTTTAGGTTAATTCAATGTAAATTTATTTAATGTGGCTATTATAAAATTCTGGACTTGATCCAGCCTGCATGGACGTATATTGAACATCCCTGATAAACCTGTGGCCGAAAAAATTTGTCGCCATACATTTGCAAGGTGCATTTTGCCCCTTGTAATGTGTAGTCACACTTTGTTAATCTAAGCCTAAAGGTATGATTGTTATTCAGACAGAGTTGTGTTGAAAGCCAGCTTAGAATTTCCGGTTTGTAGGATACTGCTTTTAATATATTATAATACTTTCAATATTCTGACTTTTCTCTGCACCATGAGGTGTACTAATTGGCTTGCTGCTCTGGTAGATCTCAAGAGGTTATCACTCTGCCACAGCTCAGATCTGTACACATCTGCTTATTAGATCGCAGTGCCAGTGCTCTGACTCCAAAACTTGTATGTTGAATTGGTTTATACCCAACTGGCATAAGCTAACATACTTGTAAGCCCTTAGCATAAAGTATCCAGGACACCCAGGGCTTGTAAATTAGAGGTTCACCCTAGGGATTTGCAGCACTGGTTGTGCCACCCTGGGTTTGACACAGGTAAAACGTGTCTCTGAGTCTGCCACTGCAGACTGGAAGAGCAGTTTCAAATTACTAGCCTGACTTTGCCATTTAAAGCCATGGAAAACCAAACCTCCCTCTGTAATATGTGTAAGTCACCCCCAGGGTAGGCCCTAACAAGCCCTAAGGCGGGGTGCAGCATATTTCAAGAGCACCACATGTACTGTATGTGTTCTGACAGTACAAATGTGAAACTGCTGTTTTTACTGTGAAAAGACATGTTCACCCCAAATGGCAAATACAGAGTTATACGCTGACCCCCTTCAGCTTTGCAAACTCCTGAATGGTGCAACAAAGGTTGATACTCCAAGGTATAAAAAAAACTTGTTACAATAAGCCAATACTTGATACTCAAGTTGAAACTAATGTAACTTATTGCTGTGTGCAACTTTTAGAAAGTTGCCACTTAGTTACCCCGTCTCCTGTGCCCTTAACAGTTGCACACAGGGTTTTTCCCTAAGACACCTTTCTGCCCTCCTGGGAAGACATGCAAACAACTCCAAGGAAAGAAAGCAAAATGGAAGCCTGCATGGGAGAGAAGTGTTATCTCTCTTGCAGGAAACCACACAGGTGTTAATCCAAAAGGCTAGCTTCAAAGGAAAAGCTGCCTTTGAAGGGTAAATGGCCAACACTTGGAAGATAGGCTGCGCTATTGTCTAGGAAGACATGCTGGCACTAGCGACAGGGAAGGAGAAACCAGTTGCCAAACTGGTTTTTCAGGGGTGTGTAGTTCCTTTGGTTACCACACCTCTGTGTTAGGCTAGGAATCTGTTTGCAGAGAGAGGGGTTCTGCCATGTTGGAAGTTGGCAGAATGGTGCATCCTGGGAAAGCCACATGCCACACTTCACAGGAAGATGTCATCTGAAGTGGTGAAGCCTGGTAGCTCATTGGCTACAAACTGCATCCTACCGGGACGGCATTTTCTGAGCATAAAAAAGTCACCCCTGGCACCCAGACCTCAGATCTCTACTGGACTGGAAGAAGGACTGCACAGCTGCACCAAGTTACAGGTGAAAAAAGGCTGCAAAGACACAGACTGCGCCTGGTGGCTAGCAAAGGAAAAGGGACATGCCTGCTGTGTCCTGCTCGTAGAGAAGTAGTTTCCCGAGAACAGGCGAAGCAAGAGACTCCAAAGGTCAGTTGGCTGACCTCCTGTTCACAGCACAGGGCCACAACAGCTGAAAAAGCTTATTGGTGAAATCAGTAACGCAGATTATTGGATCGCTGCTCCTTGTCGCCGTGCAGCAACAGGAACCAGCACCCGACTCTCAAAAGTTGCACCCGAGTCTGCTCAACCCTGAAGAGCCATAGGAGTGCAGCTTTGTCACCCAGAAGGCAAGGTGCAGTCCAAGGAAGGATTCTGTAGTGACTGCAGCACCAGTCAGGTAGTCCACTGGTGACGGGACTTCGGCCAGGCTCAAGAGGACTTCGAGGGACGTCAACCTTGTGGCCAGGACCGCTTCATGAAGCCTGTGGAATGAAGATTAGCTGCAGGAAGACCCCTGTCAGGCTCATCACATCCACAGCATCATTGAGCAACTTCAGCATCCTGTTACCATTGCATCAGGACCACTTCCATAGAAGTATATGGCAAGGAGATAAAAGTGCCTATAACTGCCTGAAGTCAGTTTTGACTTTGGAGGTACCTGTTGCTGAGGGCCCGGCTGGTCCCCCTGACTAACTTCCTGCAGGAGTTGTTTGCAGTAAGTAACTGTAATCCACAGCAATACAACTAGTTTTTAGTCAAAAAGTTTCTTAGTGTCAAATTTGATGAATTTGGCAATGCTTATTTGGGGTTGATCAAAAATGCATATTTTCTATATCTTGTCAAATCTGTATCTCTGGAACCCTCTTTGGATGTTTTTCGTTTTGGTCTCTAAAATATATTCAAATCTTCTTTAGTTTTATTAATTGGTGTGGAATTTCTTGAGTGTCTTAGCTATTCCTTCTTCAATTGGTTTGGTGCTCTTTCAGTGCTTTACAGTTTTTCCTTTGTGTAAGCCTTGCTGCACTCAGAACCATGGCTACCTATGGTTTATCTAAGGGTTTAATAAACAAAGTCTACAAATCCTAATGGGGTTGATAAGTGCATTACATTGTTAGGTCACACACCATATACTATACTCCATTTTCTCTCTCTCTCTTACGCTCTCTCTCTCTCACACTCTAAATAAATATATATATATATATATATATATATATGCGTGTATGTATATATATATATATATATGTATATATATATATATATAGTACATGGTAGTACAGAAGCAGTTGAGTTGAGCAGTTGACACTGTGGTATTATAGTTAGGATTGTGTTGCCATAGGAAATGTATTTTATGGTTTGACAAATGTTCATAAAACTTTCCAAAAAAAGGTTCAGCCAGCTCAGCTCCTTCCTGGAAACTTTTGGGGTGATTTGTCAAGTGGTGGCTAAGAAAAAGCATTTCCCCACGCAATTTCCCAAAAGAACTTTAAACACTGTAATAGGTAAAGTTGCTGACCAGAATTAACCACGTTTGGCAGAAAGCTAGACCTTGATCCAGAAAGTATACTTTTTGTGATTTTGTATATATTTGATCATTAATTTTTGAGAAATTAAGATTCAACATGTATAGCTATCTACCATGCTACCACTGTGGTACTACTGGGGGTTACCACAAACTCAAAACATGCAATCTGATTGTCTGGCTGCAACATAAACAGAAAGATGCAGCTGTCATTTTTATGACTCTGAAACTTGGTCCATGTGTTGTCACAAACAAATTAAAATAAGCATTAAGGGTCCAAGTTAGAGGCACTCCCCTGAGTTCAAATTAAAATATTGCTTTTCCTGCAGGACAGAGGTGCCAAGGTACTATGGTGGCATTCAGCAAGCCCCTGTGTAGTTTTGCAGTAGTACCGTGGCACTGTGGCTTGTGAAAAAAAGGGGGGGACCTAAGGAGAACCCTTGACATCCACTGCATATTTATTACCTCACATATTACATCACTCATGACATGTTTTATTACATCATTGATAACCTCAATGCAACATCTGAAATGACATAATTGACATCATTGATGACAACACTATTCATAGGGGCGCAAGTATAGTTACTTCAGTCACTTTTAACACAGTTTTAACGTTTGTTTTTAATGAGTGAATTTCGGGTTTTGTTAACGTAAAGCAAGATTTTGTTACCATACCCAAGTATGCCAACTCCCCACTGCGCATGGCCAATTGCCCCGTGCTCACACACCCCAATCTACCCCAGGGCCAGCCAAACCCCACTCCCAACCCCAAAAGACACAAACACTCCCCATTTTAAAATTGTTTTCCTGATCCTGCAGGACTCCGGTGGGAGTCCAGTGGGCCATAATGGCTTCTGCAGGGTCACCACACCCTAATTTATTTTTCAATTATGACCCTAGTGAGATCCCAGCCCCCTCCCCTAACACACACTCATACACAAAGTCCAGGGTGTCACACTAACCCTACCCTGTCTCTTAGATCTTTTTTTAATTTTCAGGATACAGTGACTGAGTCCCCAAGTCCTATAATGGCAACCACAACATTTCTCTTCATGTTGCGGCCAGCCAGTCAGAGCCCGAGCTTCCTCTTGAATAAGCCTCTTCAGCCAATCAGGTCGCTTGATTATTTGAAATTGCATTCCCGTGATACTCCAGCAGGACTCACATGTACCCAACCAATCACATATCTATAAATGTTTCACTATAACTTCTCAAAAACAACTGAACAGATGTACACCAAATCACAAAAAGCATGCACCCATGGTAAAAAAACTAGGTTTCTGACACATTTGATGTTATTGTGTTCAGCCATTTTGGCTGTAGTGCCGTTCAATATTCCCTATGGAAGTTGCATGGGGAAATTGCATTTTGGAACCCCTACTTTTTCTCAGCCCCCGCTTGATAGATCACCCCAGCACCTTTTAGGAAGAACTATTTAAAGTTTTGTGAAGATGCATCAATGGCCCAAAGATATTAAAAAAAACAAAAAACGATTTCCTATGATAACTAAGTCCTGACTATAATTACACAGCAGCAACCAAACCTCAACCCTAAAATGACCCTTACCTCCCTTTACCACTGCCAACTCCAAACCATAAAATGACCCTTACCTCCCATAACTACTGCCCTCTGTATACTCTAAATTTACCATTAACTCCCTTTACCGCTAACCACACCTAAACCCTAAAATTACTCTTATCTCCCTCCTTTACCACTACCCGCACCTATACCCTTTTTAAAACAATATAATAATTATGGTATTTCGTTTTTTTTGCTACTGTGGTAAAGGCAGGCGTGATAAGAGTACAAATACTTAGTATACTGTGTGATACGTACCTGCGAGATAAAGGTTGCGTGGTAAAGACTGCATTCTAAAGGCTGTCTCCTGTTCCTGACGTTGTCGCAGTCAGACACCTACTTTTAACACACACACCCCGGCACATATTTGTGACACAAACACACATAACACACCTTATCAGAAATATATTCGTAATATAGGAACAGCCAGATACACATTACCAAAAGAGACAAATTATCACAAAGATATAAATATACATTTAAAAGACTCACAGCAAGACCCACTTTTCAAACAAACACATTTGTTTCACACTCAGAGATGTATTCCTAATACAGGCACAGATAAACATACATTCCTAAGTCACATGCATCAGGCCTATTTATAATATGCACACATCCTTTACTCACACACAGAAAGATGTTCCTAACACCCACAATCGCTTAAGAACAATGACAGTGGAGCTAACATTCTACTTCTGGAATGTGATTGTAAGAAACTGATTTCAAACTTTCAAAGGTGTTCAAGATATTCTAATCGACTGAAGAGATGGGACTCTACAGTGGGTCAGCATATTCTTGTGATCCAGGGCTTGTATCATCGACAGCCAGTCTCCCAGAGGTGAGGGGACATCTCCTGGCAGAGAGCTGTGGGCCTACCTCTGGCCGGCTGAGACAGGACAGCGAAGGGCACCCCTTCTGAAGGAAGTCCAGATGCAGTCCCTGAGAAGAGGGAACTCTCCAACAGGGTGAACTGACAAGGGGGGCATCACAGGAGCAGAACCAAGAGCTGGAATAGGACTCCCTGCATCCCTGTAATTGCATCCAGTGCACTCCACCGAAGCAAGAGAGTGTGACCACTGTCCAGGGGCACCCTGACAAGGGGATATTGGAGGGACCAACATGAGTGCTGAAGTAGGTCTCCTTACTCCCTAATTGTATCTGATGCACTGCACAGCTCAGATGAGAATCAAGAGAATGTGACTGTTACCCAGGTCACCATGATTTGTGGCAATTGGCAGGAGGTGAGCCGAGTGGCAGAATGGGTCTTTCTGGCTCTGGACCCCAATGCTTAGTGGTGCACTACGCCAGCAAAGACAAACTTAACCATGTCTCCCTGTGCCGTGACTACAGATCAGTGACTGGTGCAGCCAGTGCTTGTAACCGCTAACTGCCTGGAATCTACAACCTCATGGCCAACTCAAAGGTGGGGTCTTCGCCATATGGGAGGAGAGTTTAGCAGTGGGTCGATATGTGGTTCTCTGTGCTGCAAATGTAGACTGGTTGCCACATCCGAAGCTTCCCCAACACCATTCGCAGAGCAGTGGGGTTCACCTGTCCACAGCCTACTACAGCGAGACCTTGCTCCGGGTGACAGATAAACCTGGACAGATTGGTGCCAAAGCTGACACACGGATACAAAGATTAAGACCCACCTGATTGCCTAGTGTACTGAGATTAAGTGCCACTAGAGTCTGACCTTAGGTCATAGATAGAGCTATTTCCTTGCACTTTCACCTTAAGCATTCAGCTGTCATTTTGCACCCGCCCAACCCCTGCAGCAGTATTGGAGGAGCAGGTAATGCTCCACCTGGCCAGTTAAAGATAAGACTACCTTGACCTCACACACGCCTCTCAAATCCCCTACAGGCCCTCCCAGAGACACTTTCTGCTTGCTCGCAGCAGGTGGAACATGTTAGCCAAGATGGATGGATTTGGTTTAGGCTCTCTTAACAGAGTTAGAAGAGCAGCCTGTTTGTTGTTGGATGGGTAAGCCTATACTTTGCAATGACGCATCAATGAGTAGAGTAGGTCATCTGCCAAAATGCCTATTTTATCTTTATTCCATAAAGCGGGCATAATATGTTGAAAAGAGCTGTAAGCTTTCATCTTGCTTGCATTATTAATTTAAAAATAGTTTTTCCTAGATATAGAATTTTACATAGGTTTTTATAACTTCTTTTTGATTTTTTTTGCATTTTTACACAAGTACGCTCACTGGAGTTGAACCGAACAATAAGACACAACGGACAGCGTTCCAGTTATTCACCCTTCTTTTAGTATCTTTGAATTGCAGAGTTTCTGTTTTACATGTTTTGTCTAGTTACAGTTTCTGTCATGCCATGACTATTAAGTACATGTTATCCTTCGTTCTTCTCCGAGAACTTTATATCTGAGATTTATGAATGACAGATGTTTAAGCAAATGTTTTTGAGTCTATTTCTTTGCAGTTCATTGAAGTCACTTAGACTCCGCAGATGGTCCGTCAGCCTAGAGCCCGGTGGAAGCCCCTGCCTCTGTTGTTCTACCAGGGGACTGTCCACTATACTTCGAGATTTCTGCTGAGTCAGGGGTGCAGGTGCTGCCACCACCCGTGTCATGGCGGTCAGTTGGCATTTTTTATAGAAAAAACACAATGGGCCTGAATGCAAGCAGGGAACCGCTGAGCATCGTTCTTGCCCCAGTCTAAAGTGAGTCACAAGGCAATACAGAGCAGAAAAAATGTGTCAGGAGGCCATCATAAATAAAGCATCCTCCTGACACACTGACCCGATGGTCCTATGGCAAATGGACCGCTCATACACAGCTTTCCTAAGGCAGAGGTAGTTGAGGCATCGCAGGCAGAAACCGAGCCATTCCACCACCTCCTATGGACATGGGGGAACCACATATTTTCGGATTTAAGGCAGAGTTCCCACTCTACCAGACAATAAAGAAATCCCTCTTTTTTCATTCCATCCTGTGCGATATGGAACAGTCTTTCTGCGTGCAGTGCTACTCCAACTACGCCGTTCGTAACTACCTCAACAGGTCCTGCATCACATGATGGAAACAAGCCCCATTTCCACGGCAATGGGGTGTTATAACATCATCAATGTAGGCTGTACAAACAGAAGAGAGGTGGTCTTTACCTCCCAAGATACAGGGTGGTGTAGTATCAGCGCAAGATGGGCTAGACAATAGTGTGGGCACTGGGAGCCCCTCCGAGGAAATTGAGGGTTGGTTCATCAGTACACAGCAGTGCTAACTACTTCCCATATTGACAACCATTTACCTCACATTCAGTCATTTGCTTTCGTATGACCTTCGCCCTGGACATTTCAGAAGGTTTTCCATTTTTGACTTTATTTCTTACTTCCTTTAACTATTAATACTATAGAGTAATTTCTACCCAAATCTGTCTCGAACAGGACTTCACCTGTTCCTTATCATGCCATGGTTCCCACACCAGGTGAGTGTGAAGACAATGTACTCGCTCTGGGCTTATAATGGCTGCTATGGTCCTGGAAACCAACATTCCAATGTTTGTCTTCATGTTTCTCCCTTTTTATTTTAGAACTTTCTACTCTTAGTAGGTGGAATGTTCTAATAGCTTTCAAGCCTTTCTGCCTTGGGTTATGCAGATTGTTAAAGGCCCTCTCACTCGTTTCTGGTCCCTATAAAAGCCGATGGCACAGAAGAGACTAGATAATCACTTAGAACTCGCCATGGGCCGAAAGTCAGATCTAGCTAGCAAAAGAAACCATCCAGTGGAGTCAGATCTACCGAGCTCTAGCTTGAATAGCTCTTCAGTCGTTCCTTATCATTCAAGAGTTCCCACACCAAGTGAGTAACCATATGTTTGTGTCCTATGTCCAAAGTTGCTTTTAACTTGAAAAAGAAACTTCTTCAAGTAGTGGTGCTGGAAAAAGTTTCAGAATGGAGTTGCATGCCAGTGGTGTCAGCCCACTAAAATCAAAAACAGGATGTGACATCAATGGGCTTTTGAACCTCCTCCTCCTATATGCCCCACACACCTATTGGCATCACACGAGGTGAATTTTAGAACACAAAGAATGGCGTTTTTAGCTCGCAAATAGAAAGCAGTGGGTACATTGTTTAGAGTGGCTTGGATATATTAATAAGTAGACATGTTTAAAATGACCAACCACCACTGGACAACCTCCTCAAAAGGTGTATTGCTTGGTCGCATTTCATCTTTCCTCATTGCACCCCTCATCCTCTTGCTTTGCAGATAAAACATTTTAATACGAATAACAATGAGCAGTAATGAATAAAGGTGCAAGTGGCATTTGGGACTTTGGGACATCGCAGCATGTATCTTTGAAATTCCCCTTTTCCATCTTAATTGAGGATACAATGAAAAAAGCAAAAGCATCAAAGAAATCGAAATATTGACACCGTTTTGGAAAGATTACAAAGAGGTACGACTTACTACCACCATCCATTGCAAATCTCTAATGACAGAAACTATGAGTCCGGTCCTTGGAGTGACATTCCACGTGATGCCATGTGATTGCTCAGTACGGGCCACTGTGCTCAACACAAGGACGGCTGCTGGCAGATCGACAGTCAATAATCCGGCATGTGTAAGCCAGTGGTTACTTACACGGGGTGTATGTTTTCCGCATACACATTTTCAGTTTACTTATGCCATTTTCTAAACTTGTAAAGCCTTCTGAGCAGCAGTACGGCAGTAGGATAAACAGATCGCTAGTTGTTTCAACCCACTTACAACCCTTTGGGGGGGGGGGGGGGGGGGGTAGCAGCTGCCCTCCCTCCGGCCGAAAATGGAAACCTTGGTAAAACATGGTATAGGGCCGGTATGATAATATCCGGTCAATTATAGTGAGCAGTGAGCGCATTCTCCATCAACAGGGCACCTGAGTACTTATAAATCACTCGAAACAACCACTGGAAAGCCAATTTACTCTTTTAATTGCAGAACATTGCGCTCCTAACTGCTTTTTGCAACATACGGAGGTCTGATTTACAGACAGATGTGATAGGGACTTCATGAACTAATCTAATACTTTTAAAAAATTTAACGGGGACCAGATGCAGCATCCTAAAATACATTTATATGACCTTCAGCTATGTCATCTGGTGCAACGCGTTCTCAATAGAGTCGTTTATCCACTCGAATACAGGACCATTTCTTGTACTTTAAAATACATGCCAACATACACTTTTTTTGTATCTGAAAGCCCTCGTTTTAAAGATTTTTAAGCCATTCATTTTTTACACTTTTCGTGTTTATTTTTTCTATGCATAATTTTAAAAAAGGGCCAGCCTCTGCCTGCGTATATGATGACGTTTTCTATTTTGCTAAAATACTGCACTGTGGCTTTGGGCTTAGTAATACAAAGAGACGCTTGTGACTTTGATCTTATTAAAAACAGACTCACTCAGAGCTCTGCTCTTAATACACAGACACACTCAGAGCTTTGCTGTAAAACCGTAGAGTCACTCAGATCTGTGATCCAGACAGTACTGAGTCACTAAGAATTCCCTTCTTGATTATGCCCATTTGACAGAAAGTCCTGCCCTTAGTACACAAATCAGAGCTTTGCTCTAGAAACCCAACCACTCAGAAATATATTCCAAATTATACCTAACCCTTAAGAACTCCTTTCTTGATTATACCCAGAGTGCCTCAAACCTCCGTTCCTCACTTACCAAGCTTTTACAGCTGACTCCCAAGTTCTAACCTAGACTTCACTCTTAAGAATACACGACTTATTCTGAGCTTTGCTCTCGATAAAAAACAGATTCACAGAAAATTATGCTTCTATTAATATTACTCAGAACATGGCTCCTGGATCACGTATACATTTGCTGTTAAATCTGGCCGGGAATCCACTCTTACTAATATACCACCTTAGTCATAGATTTGTTCCTGCTAATACCTAGATTGACCAAAAGCTCTGCTGCTCTTGGTAATACCCAAATCCACTCACACGTTGAGTTTATGGCCTGCTTTGCCCTACTTGAGAAAGTCAAAGTTTGAAAAAAAAAAAGTAAAGTCTCAAATCAAGTTGTCTCATGCCTTACTCCCAGACTATGTAATTCCCTCCCTGACCACATTAGACTAAACCCAGATGTTCTTGATTTCTGTAAAGACCTGAAGATTCATCCATTAAGACCACACCTACATGTTTAATGCCCAACCCATTGTCCTCTGCTACTAATATTGGTCCGCCTGTTTACTGACTGTGGAAATGTATTATATGTATTGCACCAAATTGCTGCCTGGGTTTGCTCTCTCCATGTTGCTGTACTGCTCTTCAGTTAAAAAGATGACTTGATATTTTTGTATCTTGATATAATGGTGTATGTTTCAATACATTGCTTCTGTTAAATTGATACCTTGATATTTTGTTATATGTAAGGTGAACCCCTCAGGTCTAGGTCCATACTGTATAAGTACTACTATTATATAAATTGAAGAGAGGCCTTTACCATTCAAGCAGACTTTTGTTGTCTTTGTAGTTGTGTGGGTCCCAATGCATGGAGCCTTCACCAGGCTTCTGTTCACAGAGTAGACCCCTTACTAAGCAAAGCCCTTCTAGGCTGCCCTTGTCAGTGGCAGGTTAAGTCTGTAGACCAGTGACAAGCACACTTTCCTGTGGAGAGAGCTCGACCAGACTGCCTGCACTATGTCAATAAAATAAAATCTACATAAGGTATGATGACATATTATTAACTCTTTAATGAAGCCATACTGATGAATGCATACATCATAAAAAGGCGTGCCCAGCACATTGCTATGTTCACGTATTTTTATGAGTGGAACCTATTGTCCTTTCTGTTGTTTTTTTTGTTTACCTTGTGGTCACCTGAGACTTGTTGAGTGAACAATTTCCTGTTTAACAGTACAGTACATTTTCCAAAGGGACTCTGAAAACATTTCTAAGCAACATTGTTGTGATATTCTCCTTATAACAACTTATGCAATTTAAACAGTAGTGTGATTTACAAATTAACGTAGCAACTCAGTAATTTGGTCAATCAGGATGACTCCCAACCTCCAGTCAATTTCAGAATTGTGTTGTGGTACTTCAGCAGGCTCACGTGCTTGCTGCAAAATAACTCCACCACAGGGAATGGCCAAAACTAGAGGGTTCCTGACCATGTTTAGTACAGCAGGCCCTAAACGTGTGCGGGTTTTGTAAGCAATATCTTCCTGGAACCCACCTGATATTAACTGAGGATGTCTAAATAATACAAAAAGTGTTTTGGGGAGATTGTATACTAATTAAATCTAGCCAGTCAGTCAGGATGCAAGGAGTGGGTTTCTGATCAGCCAAACAATTGTGTAATAGCGAAGTGGGTTCCTGTGCCTACTGTGCAGTCCAACAACTCATCAAGGGTAAATGTCAGTACCACAAAGGAATGTATAATGCAACAGCAGGAAGCAGTCCAGCACAATACAAAAGAGAACGGAATATTGTGGACGTGAATAAAATCACAAGCAGGAAGATAATTAACATTGTACACCAATTATTCACAATACCTAGGCTTAGTGTCATAAATATCCTGATTTGTGGGTCTGCAATTGTCTCAATTTTAATTGAAGAAAAGAGAGATTTAAAAAGTGTGATAATAGTGTTTTTAGTCTATTTGTACTTTGTTTAATGCACACCAATGTGTCATGTTTGATATTTGACCCTGCTTACATTTTTTGTTTTAATCGCAGTAGTGTTAATAGGCAACGTGACTCATTCTTTCTTGCAGTGTGGGTGACACATTTTGAATTAGTAACACTTCCGAAAGGAGGATTTAAAAAAAAATCTGTGGAGGTTAGGAAACTTTTGACATATGCTTTCTGCTTGCACCCTCTCTTGGTGCCCAGCAACAGAATCAATGCGGTTCAAGTTCCAAAATGCCCTCACATTGGAGCCAGGCTTATGAAAATAAAATCTGTTTGATAAAAGAATGAGCAGTACATTGTAAAAGGCAGTTGCTCTCCACTTAAAAGGGACATCTGCATAGTACTTTTTGTTCTGGAAGAGGCTTCTAACAGCAGGTTCCTTACCTCAGAATATTCCCCAAGAGTCAAACTGGATCTGGAAAATCTTGAGCAGTACCTCTGTGTGTCGGTAGATGGCACCAAAGTCTCCACATCGACGTCATTCACACAGGGGTTGGGATGTGTGCAGTGCCTATATAACCGTCACCCCTCCACTCTGACATCAGTTTTTTTCATGACACATTGTGACTAGTGTGCTGGATCTAACAGAACCTCCCATATGAGGAAGAGCGGGGAGGAAGGGAGTGGCAGTAAGAAATCTGCAGCGAAAGTCTCTACTGGAAAAGGTGTTACCGAAGGTAAGAAACTTGTTCTTCTAGAAGAGACTTCTAATCACTGATTCCTTACCTTAGTACAGATACCACAGCAGTAACTTTGCTGGAGGAGGGGCTGTGAACTGACTTAAATCAAGTAGTCCTGCAGGACCGAGTGGACAAAGTGCCTTCTCACTGGGCCTGACCATCCAGACAGTAGTGCTTTGTCAACGTATGGAGTGATGACCATGTCGCTGCTTGCCATACGACGAGGACAAGCACTCCACATGTTACTGAAGTAGTCACAGCCTTTCCTCCTGTGGAAAGAGTCTCTTCTGGAGGCTGCTTCTTCACCAAAGTGTAGCAGATTTTTATGCAGAGTACAATCCATCGAGAGATGGTCCACTTCTTCACAGCCTTGCCCTTCTTTGCACCAGCAAATCCAATGAAAAACTGATTGCACAGTTGGTAGCCCTAGGTACAATTGATTTAAAAAAACTAAGGGCCCTCTGTGTTGACGTGGAGCCATCTGCCAGCGTGCAGAGGTACTGCTCAAGATTTTCTGTATCCAGTCTGATCCCTGGAGAATTTTCTAAGGAATGGAGTCTGGGGTTCGAGTCTTTACCAGAAAAGGTGTTACTGAAGATAAGTAACCTGTTCTATTCAGCCTCGCAAAGAACCTATCCATTTTTTACTTTAGTGTTGATCGAAAGCATATCACTACCACCCAAGCCTCATATAGCCCACTTTCTTATAACCATTACTGAAGGACATATGCCATATCTCCTTTCGTCCATCAGCTCTTCAATAGTATGTAAGAGGGACAAGATGCAGGGCAGAGTCAGAAAAACATCACTGCACCACCCTCTCCTCTGCCCTTATTTTAGGGGCGGGTGGCAAAAGAGATGACAGTGTGTGAGAGTTTTAAGTAGCTTTCAACTCACCTGGCTTTGAGACGTGACAAAAGCCCTTTGAGATCTCATGCCTGATTACCCACTAGCTTCTTTTCGGCACCCATTTTACTACTGTGTGGTAGAAGCTTAGAATGGAGCTCAAAGGCTCTGAAATTGAATAACAGCTCTGTGACAAAAATGCCAGCTGGCAGACAGTTTTCAGCTGAGAAATGAGTGAAAATGAGGCTAAGCATGTCAGACCTTTTTGTCAGGCCTGCATAAAAAATGTAATTCCGTCCTCCTATAGCACATGCACCTGTTTCAGAGTAAATATATATTTATATATTTAGAACATTGGGATGTTGAGAGCCCCATTAAAGACAATGGAGTAGCTCTGGGCTTATAATGGCTGGTACAATCCCGTAGCACCAACATTCCAATGTTTGCCTTCATGTTTCTCTCTTTTTATTTTAGAACATTCTGCCCTTAGTAGGTGGAATGTTCTAATAGCCTTCTAGCCCTTCTGCCTCGGGCTATGCTTGTTGTTAAATGCCCTGTCCCTTGTTAAAGGCCCGAGCCGCAGGAAATGGTCTATAACTCGGATTCGGGACCCTTAACTTTAACAACCAGTATAGCCTTCAGCAGCGGGCCATAAGGGTATAATAAATCCTCAAGGGAACTAGAAAATACAGCAGTACTGGCATCTGGCACTATCTAGTGGTATGGCTGAATTAGATGCTGCTTCATTCATTAACAGGACAGCTGTGCTTTGAAATCTATAAATACATGCTGTGGCATGAGCACTGGATCCTAAAAACTGTGAGGCCTAGGAAATAATGCTCTCTTTTTGACTGCCCTTATGGAGGCTATGTAACAAAAAAGTGCTACTGTGAAATAATATAAGGTTGTACTCATGGATGTCATTTAAGGGTTGCAGCTGCGACCTCCAGCTTGCCCCTTGCGACCTTGGCACTGCGTCTGCGACCACTGGCCTCATAGAAGTCAAAATCAGTGCAAGGAACACAGGAACAGCTCGTTCTTATGGACATTGCTTGAGGCTCCACTTCCTTGTTTTCAATCATTTATTTTTTTGTTACACAAATAGCGACTAATACATTTTTCACTATTAGTGTAATAAAAAAATGGAGTACAGTTAGCTTTAATATGACCCTCCTTGGTAGCTGAGCTAAGTAAAAAAAAACGTTTAAATGTATGTTGTGTGCATGCTTGTGGGTGAGACTATACTTATGTAAAAGAGTGTGTATGAGTGTGTGTTTGTGGAAGGATGTGTGTGCGTGTGAAAATAAAGATGACATGGCACATGATGTCACTTCTGCTACCCCTAGAATTTTGGTGAATTGACATTAATGGTTGTGCTATATGTGGTGTTTTAATAGAGGGTGTCAAATATGCTCAGGACTGTAGAATAATGTAAATTGTGGTTTTAAAAATTTGGGAATTGCCCAGAAGTTTCACCTGTTAAACTACGGTATACTGTTCAGTGGTGTGACAATCTGCATTTTCCAAAAAGAAAGGGGCTGCAGGAGAACCATGATAAAAACTGTGCTTCCTCTTGCTCTAAGCAAAAATCTTTCAACAAAAAAGTTGCAATGAGGTGGGGTTATTTTGTGAGGGTGATTCTAGGTTGTGGGTGCAGGCACTCATTTTTTACTTGTGCTTATTCCCCATCATCATACCGTGGCTTAGAGCAAGAGAGAGGAAGGCAGAAAAGGGAGAAAGATGGCAGAATACAAATATTTGAATACAGTCACAAAGGGAGAAAGCAGCGACGAAAAGGAACCTGCAGGAGTAAGGTAAATGCATAGGTAGTGTGGGGTGATGGAAGAAAGAGGCACGAGGTGGAATCAAAATTAGGCAGCCTTAGAATTGCACACTCTCGCATTTAGCAGTACTGGCGGCGGGCTCCTCAGAAAAACTTTGGGCCCCACACTTTTTTCTAATACAGATTGATCACTGAACAAATGTACCATGAGACCATTCCTAATTAACCTAACCAATGACTGTTCCTGAACGCAGAACAAAGGATGCAAGAACTTCAAATGCCCTCATTGTTGTACATTCTCTTGTTGAAATAGGAGTGGATTATCTTGGGATGCTAGAGTACATGCTGTGCCCTACTGATGCACTCATCTTTTCTGGTATGTCGGCTGAGCTAAAATGTCCCTACTGAAAAGTAAATTAGGGTTACAGCAGGCTCAAAGATTGAAAACGACAAAAGACTGAATAATAGCCATTTACATAGAAATAGAAACAATTATGTATTAGTTTAAGGCACTAGGAAATAGAGTTGAGCTGCCTGGCATACTTGGTTGCAGTGGGAGAAATAAGCAAAAACAACGAAATGTTTATACTTATTTAAAGTACCACAAGGAGTCCATAAATGTAAAATGTCTATTCACCCAAATTTGATAACGTAAGCTTTAATGAACACGCAAGAGGTGTGGAAAAATATGTGAGGCTAAGTGGTCCTACCAAGTGCAGGAGGGGCCCAAACGTAACATGAAATCCGAGCTCTATCACAGGAGCAGAGGCGTGGTTTCTGTCACCCCCACGGTAAAACAGATTGAAGCATGAGTCTCTGGTTGGCGCTGCTTCCAGCTATTCAGCCAATGGGCAGCTGAGAGTGGCGTCATAACCCCCCGTCGAGTGTCCGCTGCAGAGTTTTGGCTACAGCGCCCACGTGGGGCTTATGATTGGGCTGATTCTTCTAATATCAATACATGTCAGGATATCGTGGTTTAAATATCGACTTGATAAATATTGTATCCATGATAATAAGGTACCAATATCAACAAAGTAAGTGCATAAAGGGAAGTATAGATTATTAACCTCACATCTCCTTCCCTTGATGATATGTTGGCAGGCTGTATCATGGACCCAATATTTTCACTGGCAGACATTAAAACCACAACACTACCGTAAAATTCCCTTGTCAGTCTAAACAAATGGTCTGATTCAAATATTTTTCCTACTAAGGAAGGTTGTTTTACGGATTATGATAGAGAATTCATGTGGGTATGCATTTCTCTCTGTAACACTATACCTTACCTTCTTCATCACTGGGGAGGAGTCTTACAGTAACGCCCTCTCCACCAGATCTTCAGAGGATGCCTTCTCTCTTTCGATGCCACTGTTGTGGGCATTGTAATGATGGACTTCAGTGGAGGCCTCTTACTCTATCAATGACAAAACTTAAAAATGCTCTAATTTTCACACAGTACTGGGTATGTATGTATATTTATGTATGTATGTATGTGTGTGTGTGTGTATATATATATATATATATATATATATATATATATATATATATATATATATATATATTATGCGAAATGCAGGATCCCAGCCCTCCTCTGGTCTAATTCCCTGATCTAACCCACTAAGGTGCCAACAAACGAGAGGTGACCTGGTTGGTTCCTGTGAATGCTACACGGTTATCTCTCTGAAAGAGATGTCCCATTTTCATGGTGTTGTGACGTTCCGTGGAAGGTGGTCCTAAGGCAAGGCGATTCTATAGAACTGTCTACGGCACACCGGGAAGTGTCTCCTACAACCATCATATTTGACACCATTGCTGCAGAGGGAGGCACATTTTTACAAGGACTAGGGCCTGTTCCTGCACCCAGTTCTGCTCTGAGACGAGCAGGCTTAAGTCCAAGTTTTTGGAAAGGTAAACAAACAAAATTGGAAAGCCTAAAGATTCTTGATAACAGCAAGGTCAGCCCTGTTAGGTACAAACATAAGCAGACACATAAGCACAGCCCCAGTCACCTTTAATACTGTCAGCCCCATAAGAGAAGACACTGAAAGATTAAACATAGCACCAGCTTGCAGCAAGCACATACAGCTAGTGTTTAATTTGTTCCGGAGATTGAAAGTGGTGGGCACCATCAATCATTTTTAAGGATAGTGAGGAAGGAGGAAGAGAAAGATAAACAGTGATGTTGGACTTTGCTCTCTCTGCAGGGTCACCCCCAGACATTTTGGCTTCTCCCCTCCCCCTTTGCTGAAATTGTTTTTGTTGTGCTTTGGACTCTGTGTACTATATCACTTGTAACCAGTGCTTAAGTGCTTATGCCCACTTCCTAAAACATGGTAAAAGTGGCTTACAGCTGATTGGCATCTTTTAATTCACTTATAAGTTCCTAGTAAAGTTGTATACCATATACCCAGGGCTAGTAAAAGAAATGCCACTAGTAGCTCTACAGCACTTATTGTGTCACACACGTAATTAGTCCCTTAAAACCTATCTCAGGCCTGCCATTGCAGCCTCTGTGCAGATTTAAACTTCTAATTCGACTTAGCAAAATAAACCTTTTGCTTCGCCTAAAACTCCATTGTTAAAACATATGTCACTCCTAAGTTAGGCCTCAAACAGTCCATGGAGAGGGGTGCATTGTATTTAAAAGGTTTAACATGTAAATGTAAGTTTTACATGTCCTGGTAGTTGAAAAACATACAAATTGTTTTTTCCCTACTGTGAGACCTACGCCTCCTATAGGGTAACATTGCGTTACCTTATTACATTTAATAAGTGATAACTTTTGTTTGGAGGCGGGTAGAAATGTCATGTCTGGTGTCTAAGGAATTGTAATTTAAAATCTACTTTAATGGTCAAGTCAGATTATAAGTCACAATTCTGAAAATGCCACTTTTAGAAAGTCAGCCTTTTCTTGTCCTACTTGGTGCCTGCAGCCTGTTTCCTGGGTCACATGACTAGGTGTAGTTGGCAATTGGCCTTTGTGTACTCCTCTCAGATAGCCACACAGTAGGGGGACTGGGTGTTGGCAGGATGGGGGGGGGCTGAGCTGTGCACAGCCCCACTTACACTTCAAAGCAGCTGCCACAGCCCTCACACTAGCCTTTTTGTGCCCCCAGACATCCAGGGCAGGGAGGCATGAAATTCTAGACACTTCTGTGAGGGGAAAACTCCAGAAGTGTCCTCCACTTTAAAACTGGCACCAGGTACAAAATTAGGACCCTCAGAGCCACTTTTCAGTACACTTCTGGGCTTGTGGATGACTCTCAGAGGACTGCCATGCTGCCTGTGGCCTGCTGAGTACTTCAGAGAACTGCTTTGCTGCACCAGATGACTGCCCTGCTGTCTGAAGCCTGTCTCTGCCTTCACTGGACTGCCCTGCTGCTTGGGACCTGTTTTTCTGCTTGAACCCACAACTTCCAGAGTGACTCCAAGGGCTAATCAGCTGGTCTCCCGATCAGAGCCTCAGGGACAGAAAAGGCTCCAACCATCTTGAACACCTGGACCCAGCCTAAGTGAGTCTTGACCCTCAAAGCTGTGCCCCTCCAGTCCTGCACCCTCAGAAGTGGTGTGCACCCAGATAGCTCAAATCCAAAACTTGGGACATACAAAATCTTCAGCCAAAAAGTGCCCTGAGAATGAGAGGAGACCATGACATACCTGCTCAACAAAATCCACCTAAAGTCCCTTGTCATTCTGCTTGAAAGTGTGGTAGTTCCTGCTATGTTCTCCGCAGCAGCAAATCCTGTTCAGCCGCACCTCATAGAAGGGGTATCCGGCCTATTGGATCCCTAATCAGCTATAGCCTGCAGCGTGTCCCACTGGAGATTTTCAACTTGCAAAAAACAGACTAAGGGCCTCATAACGAGGCTGGCGGTCATGAGACTGCCAGTCTCGCCGTGGCGGTCCTTCCGCCGCAGACCCGACGGTAAGGACCACCACATCATGAGTTGTGGGGCTTGGCAGATGCCAAGCCTCCACAATGCCGCCTGGCCCACTGGTGTGGTCGCACTGCCGCCGCCGGCAGTGAGCACCTCCAACCCGGCAGCAGGCCTCGGCCAGATTACAGGTCTGCAAACCACCAAGCTTTCTGTGGCAGTGAACCCCGCCATGAAACCCCTGGTGTTCACGCACCCGGCGACAGGAATCTCCATTCCTGTTGCCAGCACACACACGCACACATGTCCCACACCCGTTCACACACTCACAAACAACCCCTACCCCTTCACATATGCATGCATTCACATACACGACCCTCAGCATATGCATACATGCACACAGACACCCCCACTCACTAGCATTCATCCACACAGACACCCCAACTCACTTGCATTCATCCATGCAGACACTCCCATTCATCCACACAGACACCCCATACACGTGCACATACACATTCACATTCGCACACACGCATTCACACCCCCCTACGCAGACACGCACCCACACATAGGAACCCCCCCCCCCTCTGACGGCCACTTACCTTCTCCATCGAGGAGGACGTCCAGGAGGGGATGGGTCCTGGCAGTCTTGCATCGCCAGCACCACCACGCCAGCAGGACTCCACCACGCCATATTACGTCCTCAAAGGACTCCTAATATGGCGGCGGTCTGTTGCCTACGGCGGCTTTGGCAGTCCTGGAAAAGGACCTCCGAAGTCGTAATGAGACCCTATGTCCGAATGTAGAAATCTTCACCGTGACTTCGTCCAGTGGCTCCCCAACGACGCCTCCTCCTCGGACACCACTGGCTGACTTGCCCTGCTGGACTTCACCTTCTCAGAGATTTTTCTTCAAAAATTCTTCTAACCTATTGACTCTATGTATCCGAACTGCGCTCCATTGCGGTCGACCATAACATCCAACTTTGTGCTGGACTCCTGCAACTAGAGGTCCACTGTTGGCACTTTGATCTTTAAGGTGCTTTTTTTCACTTTAAACTTTGAAAATTCATAGCTCTGGTTGTACTGATTGGATTTTTGTCATTTTTGTCTGAAATAATTACTTAAAATCTACCTTGTTTTTCTAAGGTGGTGTCGAATTTTTCTTCTGTTGTGTTTTCATTTTATTACTGTTTAAGTGCTTTATAAATACTTTACACTTTGCCTCTAAGTTAAGCCTGAATGCTTTTGTGCCCGGCTACCAGAGTGTTGAGGACAGGTTAATTTGGGGCCTTTTCGTGGTTCACCCTAACAAGGGTTATGGCTGTTGTTTGAGAAGGGCTCATACCGCTCTCAACAACAACCCGATTTCTCACAAGTGACAATTTAAAAACAGCTTGGATGGAAAACAACCTGCAAGAGAGAGATACAGAGAGAGGCAGTGTAGGGTAGTGAAAGACAAAGGTCTAAGCTAGATTCATGATTAGGCAGCCTTGGTATTCAGCAACCCTGGCATTCGGTAGCGTTGGTTGCAGGCTGTGGGCTCGTAAGAAATACTTTGGACCTTTTCACTTATTTTTTTATTTTTTTACTGATCAGGGACTCCCTAAAGCAGAAGAAGCCTTTGTTGTCAGAACAGGAAATTATAGGAGTGGTACATAAAGCTGCTGCTCTTGTTTTATTTTTCCATAATCAAATATAAGATATTTTTGCCACCAATATCAAAGATCACTTTGCTTTGCTTCTACAACACAACCAGAATTTCAGTTCAGGATCAAAAGTGGCTGCATCTGGCTCAAAGGGTGCTGCTCACAATGGGTAAAAAATAAAAGATGCAAACTTTAAGTGTCACTGAAGGGCTGTGGATTTATTTCACAGATCAGTCAATATAAGCCATTAGCGATGAACACAGTTGTTTCCTTTACAAACGTATTTACTGGTGTGAAGCCATCAGAATTGGTTTACTCAGAATTACTTTTTCATAGAAGGAAATCAAAAATCACGGCCCTGGTTCCATAGACAGTAGCTCGACCACTGGACAGCTTTTTTTCCACTACTTTTTAAAAACTCGAAAAAAATACAGGACGATCTAAACCAAGTGGTCTGCGTTTTCGTATTTTATGTATTTTCTTTTCAAATAATTGTGAGTGGCCGTTGAGTTTTGTTGATGCGTTTTAGGAAATCAAATAACAAGCGAGGAAATGCTCCACGACAGGGACGACTTAAAGAGCAGGCGTGAAGGTAGACTCAGGGAGCAAGGGCTGAAGAGCTGCACGAAGCAGCCCGTGAGCGATCTGGAAGAGATTTAGGTGAAAGCTGGAAGGCAAACAAATCAAGACTAGCCGGGTAGAGCCAGACAGCAGGGTGGAAAGGAACTTAAACATGTGAAGAACTGAAAGAGGCCTAGGGCACCTCTGCAAGTAAGCTGGAGTTTAGCCAAGTAGTCCCCCCACGCCACCCCACCCGGATTTACGGATACGGAGCATTGGCAAACCCGTGGTAGGGGGGTTGCTCTTTGTTACAGGATGTTAGGGATTACCATGCATTAATTCGTATTTCTCTCTGGAGTTGTGTTTATTTGCGCCCATTTTCTGCTGAATTTGCACCTGGAGACATCTCCTACTTCCGGCAGGCAAAGTCTGGTGAAATTCGTGACCTGAGTGTTGTCAATGGGGGACTAGAAACTCCTTTTACAAGTCCCATCGGGATTACCGGCTCAGACATAATGAGAACCATACAGGGGAAATTGGCTAGGGAGCGGGAGGGGGCAAAACCCATACAGAGCAGAGGCCAGGCCAGGAAAGGGCAGGGCAGACAGATTAAAGGATACCACAGCACAGTTAGGCAGTATATCAGTGTCCTATCAGTTTCACTGTTTCACGGATTTGCTTCGGAGGGAGGATGTGTGTGGAAAGTGGGGTAACAAGAGGAAGCTTTTGGGATATGATAGACTTTCTCTGATCACTTTATATAGGGTGCCATTGGGAATTAGGCTAATTGGAGGTTTAAAGATGGACAGGGCGTTAAGGGTCACAGTACAGTTTCGAGACATGCCTTCAAGGAAAGCTGATTTCGACCTTTATACATGTGAGCAGTGCACTTAGATCTCCCTGGGTGACAAGTGCAGTCACGGCTGTCCTCCTTCCCTTGTTGATGTGCACAGTTACTGATTTTCTGTGTTACCTTGTAGACAGGTTGGCTGTTGTTATTCCATTGGTAATCTTGGGTGACCACTCCACTGTGTTTTTATTCTAATGCAGGGCTATTGCTGCAGGAGGTGACCATGGCGGGAATGAATGAAATGCGCTTTACGGAGGAGAAGCCTCTTCTGCGGGGACAGGACACCGAGCTGGTGAGTTACTCCTTCGAGAACAAACCTTGATCATCTTCGTTCTTTGGTATAGAGGTTTTAAATGAAAGCTGCACTAAGGAAAGTGAGTATCCCCTTTGTAGCCACAAAATGTACCCATGGTTTCCAAGTAGGAGCCTAATGCCTGTGTAGATAGACCCGAAGACCACCATCATTTTGCCAATCTGAGATGGTATCTGTTACTGAATCCAGACAAGTCCATTTGGATAAACTAAAATCCTTCCCAATTTTCAAGTGACTTGTGGTTGTGATTTTCCAAAACTGCTGTTTTGAAAAGTTAAACAGTTTAAGCTAGCCTGTCTGCATTAAGCATAAAGTTGAAAGGTCACAGCAGCTTCTCCTGTTCGCTAGTCGCATTAGTGTCAGGGTTTGCAAAATGCATCTAAGTAGTTGTAAATTGCCTGCTATACTCTTCACGAGCCCATTCTAGTGCAAGTTAATTCTTCATTTTCAATATGTAAATTAAATTCTTAGGAGGTTTTGACGGGTTGAGTGCTTGCTGCAGAGAAAAATGTGTTCGGTGAAAGTCACATAATTGAATTCCGATGGCAGCTACATTGTTTCCTGGCACTTGAAAAATAACAGTTAATTTTACGAAGCTACTCTCTTTATCTTCATCAAAAGGACTACCCAATGCCTCCCCTTACCATGACCTTGCCTCTAAGCATGGACGTTAACCTAGAGGGCTATTTTATCAAAGGCAATCTCAGTTAGAAGAGCTTAGATGTACTCGCTGTGTTTAGCACAAACCTATTAGTTATCTTTTAATAACAGAACTCACAATTGCCAAATTCGATCTTATTTTCCTAACTTCAAAAACATGACATGCTGAATTGTACCTTTTGGGATTTGATGCCAAAATAGTATCTTCCACACAAGTCTTCAGACGACAAATTAATCTACTAAGATAACTAAGCAGCACTCTCTTTTCCTCTTGCCGGCCTCCCACTACTGCTTCATGACTCACCCTATCCTTCCCCCACACCTTCTTTGCTTTCAATCACCCTTCCCTCACTTTGAGTTTAATTTGAAACTTTTTGTATTTGAATGATCTTTGCCAAATTCGCACTGGGGTCTCTCCAACCCAGCGCTGTGTTGCCGGGTTGGAGAGAGCAGGCCCCGGCTCTCAGTCTGCCTGGGAGTGCAAAGCCAGGGCACTCAGGCCAGTCCTGAAGCTGCTCTCATGCTGCCAGTAGCATGAGAGCAGCGTTAGGATTGGCCGCAGGGCAGGCTGGGACTGCCGGGAAGCCTGAAGTCCAGCTGAGACCTTTAAGAGCAGCGGTGCGGTGGGGACGAGGTAAGTTTTAAAAATATATATATATATTTATTTGTTTTGTTCATCCTCCCCCCTCACCCCGTCACTTTGCTCCGCTGCCAGTCGCGACTGCCATTTACACTGTCCCAAGCCTACATCTTCTTTATGATTTCATCGCAAAATTACCTAACATTCTCTGGAGAAAGACATATCTCTAAATATAGTACTTTGTGACTAGACTGCAGTACTTGCAAAGTGTATATCTTCAAGGCACACAGCATGACCGTGTTAGCAGAATGCAAATCATCTATGTGCCCAAAAAAGAAAGACTTAACCATCATCTTACTTGTCCTTCTTTGCTTTACATACTCACCACACTTCACCAGTGATAGTTGTGGTAATTGGTATAAGGACATGTGATGTCAGATCCCAATTGGGGCGCAGCAGGGCAGACAAAGGCTACTAGGTGTTTGAGGTCCGCCCAACTATAGCTTTGCAAACCGTGCCAATTACAAGCCTTTCTGCACCTGACTGTCAGGGTAGCGAGGGCGAGCAGTCTAAAGCTTCTCAGGGAGGTATTGTGTCATCAAGAGCTCAGAACTCAACAATCAACCAACAGACACAATCACTTTGCTGTCCAGCCCAGTGCTTGTCTTTTAGTAAAGGCCAGTAATGACACAACAGAAAGAAATGCTACACAATCCAGTTATGTCCAGCGAACAGAGACTTGATACAGGCACTAGGCAGACCCTCAGCTTCTGTAGCGGAAAGTTCTGACTTCAGATGGTGCCTCCTGACTTCGATAGGACTGGCTGTTAGACAGACACTAGCACTGGCTGCACACAATCTCTGTGAGTACTCTGCAGAGCGCCCCTTCTCCGGTCTGTAAGAAAATGGGACTGAAACAAAGGGGCATGGTTTACATCCCACTTTTATATGCGTTTTCTAGACAGGAAAGGGTACGTGGACACACTGCCCCTAATATTAGAACCTGTCTAGGTGGTTCTCTTTCAAGTGTTCATCTCAGGCTGCTCTCCGGACACAGCACATTTGTGAAGAGATGTTTCTCACAGCAGGCAGCAGTGGGGTGTCTCCAAGTAAGAACACCTATCACATAAGCACAATGAAGTGTGAGTTTGAGGCAGTGGGCTGTCACTTTTCTAAACAGCAATCATGGACAGAGAACAGGGCATGCCTAACCTAGAAACATCCTCACCTAAACCACACCAACTGCAGTCCTAATCGTCACCCCTGCCATCCACCAGTTGGCAGTGCTCAGGAAGAACTAATAAACAGCCTCTTGCTGACAGAGTCTTCATGGAATTTCAGAAAGTTAGCCCTGTCTCCATCCTCTTCAATTCAGGTTCTAGATTTACACCATCCAGTCTCAGAAATGCAACCAATATACTTCCATTGATTGGGAAAGCTGCCCTTGTCCTACATCTTGTTCCACACTAAACTAGTGGCATTCAATCTGGATCCCACTGACTTCAATACTCAGACTCATACACGCACACACACATACACACACACTGAATCCTATAACCTACCATGTATCACCTGCTCACTACACATTCTCCTGTGCTCGACATAATACATACGATGTCAGGACACGGATCTGGCTAATATATAACAGAGTAACTTTTAACAAGAAGGGTCAGTAAGCCACACTGTCACTGACACAGATAAAAATGCCTGGTCCCAGTATAAACCAAAAAACATGGTACGCTGCCACCGCTGCTGTATGTTCTAAACCCAGGAAAGGGACAGTAGTCCACTATCCAGTAGGAAAGCACATTTAGTGTGCTCCTCCGGATCATCGGGCGGATCCTGGCCCTCACATTGTCAACACAGGGCCAGATTAACCTGCATGCAAGCATTTACTTGGGAGAAACACATCCTTATACCTCAGACATTCCTGTCCCAACGCATTAGTTCTTGCGTTTACATAACACATCACCAATTTGAATGCATGTGCGAGTAAACTCATTTGTACTTCTCACTAAATCAGAATTCATGACCACTGAAGTGTGACCAAAGACCCTGGTCTACTTGACAGTTCCCCTGGCTTTGTGCCGCCTTTTAATGTTTATTTACATAGGAAGAAAGCAACCGGTCACAGCATCCCTCCTCCTTAGGCTCTTCCTGTGATTTTAAGTAAGCACCAGTATAATTTGCAGTTAATGAGCAACTAAAAGTATCCAGCAGTTATGCTTGTCATGAAGCCAGTTTACAAACAGAAATATGTGCTCATTATTAGCAAAAAATTATAGTGTGCATGCAGCCTTGTGAATTCATTCAATATTCACTCATTTTTTAATAGTTCATGTATATACATATCAGATATATCATAGCAAAACTTTACGTTCACACTACTACAGATGTATAAAAAATACATTTTTCTAGAAATACATTTATTATTTTTTGGCCATCAGTCATGGATTCATCTACCTGAATATTTTTAAGTAACTGGGCCCAATGACCTTTGAGGAAGAGAACATATACATTTCACCTATGGGCGATAGTATCAGGCATTGTGAACATTCGTATATAGCTGGTGAAGACTTTAGAAAATGCCTGCATAGGCCAATAAAGTATTCACTTCCAAATGAAATCCAGATTTTGCCTGAATGCTCAAGAACCCCTAACCTCCCAGAAGACTAAATTTCACATGTGGACACAGATAGCAGCAGCGATGCTGTAGTGTTCCCTCAAACACACTCAGATCGGTACAACAATAGTAGCAGCAATACACACATTATTACACACTTAGGAGAGGCACAGGGAGCAGAAGTAAATCATCTCTTATACTGACCAGTTACAGGACATGATGAGCTTCTCTCATTAACAGGACAGATGCGTATGCATGCATGAATGTGCTATTTGTATAGTACAAACCTATCCAAAAAGGTAGCAGAGAGCTCTACATGGCCAAAGGCAAAGATACAGTCAATGTGTGATTGGAGGGGTAGCTAGGTTCTAAGAGCAAGAACGGACTCTTACAGCATCATGATGTAGTGTTCTTCAAAGAGGTGTGTTTTAGCTGTTTCCAAAACAGCAGAAGTACTTCAGCAATCCTGGTGAATACATGCTGTTCCAGATCCTGTGTGGATCCATTGAAAAGGTCTGTTTCCTTGTTTGCTTTCTTGTTGCACTGCTCCATCTCCAATTTGACCCTGTCCTAGCTGCAAGAGTGGAGACAGTCACTGGAGATGGAGAGCTACGTAGCCAGCTGTGCGAGGGTGCCGGTTGACTCTGTATATGATGCAGTTGGTTTTGAAGGTGAAGTTGCCCACCAAGTGGAGAAACATCAGGATAATTTGTGATGTGGTCCTACTTTGTCAGGCACCTAACGATGTATGCTACAATGTTTAAGGTGCCTGAAGGGAGACTACAAGGGCTTGAACAGCAGTACCTGAAATTGCTTCATGAGACAAATGCTTTCACTATTTTTATTAGACACTGCGGGCACCAGGCAGTCTTAGTTTTCTTAGCTGTGTGTTCCTTGAGGTTGAGGGTCATGGCCAGGGTGAATCTGGGGGGCTTTGCATTTGGTGAGGATGTGATTTGGATCCCTCCAAGATCATATTGTTGAGAATGGTTTAGACTGTATGTCACTTGTTCCTGGCGAATAGCAGTAGTTCAGTTTTTGTGAGATTAAGCTTCAGGTGGGTGCAGGATATCTAAATGTGGATGAGACATTCAACGTCTTGACAAGAGCAGACTTTCGTACATAGTTGAACACTGTCAGTGTATTGGTGAATTTTGAAACAGTTGTCAGTAAGTGGAGTCCAAAGAGCTCAATGTAGATGTTGAACATGAAAGGGGAGATATTTAACCCTGGGGCAGGGAATAAAGACCTTCTGGGACATGGAGATGCCCAATTGAACAAAACAGTGTTGTTTGGAAATGTAGTAGAAGAACCAGCGAAGGACATTGGCAATGAATCTCATACGAGACTTGAGGACGTGGATAGTCAGTGTCAAAGGGAGCTTCCAACAATATCAGGAGCCACTATTCAGGCTATCCATGACTATTACGGTGTTGACTATAATTTGTAATTCAGCTGTCTTCATCCTGCAGCCTGCTCTGATGATGTGTTAATAGTTATGTGGGAGAAGTTTAGCATTGTTGCGATCCTAAAGTGGCATGTAGACCGTTTTATTTAAAATCTTGAATGGCAGGCAAGTGATGGGCCGGTAGTTGGAGGGTTTGTCAGGGTCTGGTTGGGTTTCTTCAGTAGTGGGTTGATCTGACCTGACGTAGGAGCTTCACGGAAGATGCCTTGAATGGGGGCGACATTGACAATGGTTGGGAGGGGTGAGAGCGCTCTTGAAGGGGCTTTGATGAAGCCCAAGGGCAAGATATAATATTTATTGACGGTTGAGCATGTTGGCGAGTTCTGCAAGGTACAGACCAGGTGAATGCAAGACAAGATAGGACGAGCACAAACAACAAAAGTGCAAGCTTCCCTTACACACGGGGAACAGGAACAGCACAACCAGCAGCAGGTCAGGCTTTTCTGACAAAAAAGCACTAATCCTTACTCAACAGATCTGAACTAGTTGTGTGGGATACAGACGAGTTTTTAAGGCCTTTCTAAAATCTAGCAAATTGCTTCTTTGGCGAATAGCAAAAGGTAGCTTTTTCCTGTGGATGGCAGCTGACACTGACAAGGCTGTTCCACTAATGCTAGTTCTTCTCACGTTGGGTCTTATAGCAAACATTGGTCTAATGACCTACGAGGCCTAGCAAGACGATACCACTGAAAACGAGTCGATTATATAGCGCCTTATGAACTAAGCACATAGACATGAACACAGATCTCACCTTAATGGGCAGCCAGTGCAGGATGTTAGCCCAGGCGTAACATGATCGCACGTTGATAGCCCCTGAACCACTGTGGCTGTAGCGTTCTTAATCACAATGGAGCATACATATAGATGCCACAGGAAGCACAGAGAAACAAAAGAAGCCATACAGGCAGAAGCAATGTAGGCCTCCCCCACACACTAAACAGGTGCAGTGGGGGCAGCAGCAGTGCAAGCTTACCTTGTGCACAGAACAGCAGCAGTGCCACACGCAAAACACATGCAACCTGCACAGCTTCAGTACAAATCCCAACTGAAACCCAGAGCAGGAACAGCATGGGGAGTTGAGATGGAAATGTAACTTACATGCAGCATGGGCCGGAGAGCAGGCTTAACGCACGCACAGCAGAGGTGCAGCAGGTCCTCACCAGTGCCCCACAGGCACTGCACCGGCAGCAGTGTACTTTTAACTCACACACATAACTTGATGATGGGTGCAGCACTGGCAAAAGTAATGCGAGCGTACATCTCTCACGGAGAAGCAACCCGAGCTTTCCTCATAACACAGAGGCTCGGCATTGGCAGCGCAACCCAACCACACCCACAAATGACAGGCATCCTGCCCGCAGGAGAGGAAACAGCGGCCTCACAGCGTGGAAGGGTTTGATGTAGTGGGCACATTTATGGCTGTTCCTGCAGGAGTCATCAAACGGTGAAATCTTAGGGCACCTGGAAGGTTTTCATCTGCAAGCAGAGGGTTAGGGACTAAACTAAATAATCACAAAGTGTTCAAGTGTCATAAGACATGGAAAGGAAACGTTAGTGTAGTTCGGCTTTCAGTGTCGAATATGGAACACAAAGAACATCTCAAGTCACCCTGAAATGTCGGTAAGGGAAAGCTTATGAAATCTGCACCTGCCTGGCCTTCTAGTGTCAGCAGGATCGGACTGGGACAGAAAATATGCCTGGGGACCAAAATTAAAGGGCCCCTTATAAGGAAGCATTAGCAAAGCCAATTGGTCTCGCCTTTGTGAGGTATTGGCCTTGTAAATGATCTTTAGCCATGTTGTACAGCAGCGCAACATGGACAACAGTATGGAGGGTAAGATGCAGCGGGCTCCTGACCCAGGCCCCGACACTTATTGTTTTACAAATTAAGCCCTGCAAAAAAGACAATGCAACAGTGACAAGGAGAGGGAGGGTGCATGTTAGCTTTCTAATAGAAGAGGGGACTGGTGGGGTCAAGCCAACAGGGAAAGGGCAGGAAATTAGAGGGAGAAGAAGTACACAAAGGAGCCAGCTGAAAAACACACACCCTAGTAGAATGCTTAAACACAAAGAAACAAATTGCACCATGCTCCATGGAAGAGACAAACACACAAAGAGGAAGGAGCCTACAGCAGCTGACACTAAGAATCAAGCAGATGAAAGTGACAATGAAGCCAACTGGTGATAAGCAATGGGAAGCAGTGCCGTAAAGAAACTTGAGGGCCCTCCCCTGAAAAGTACATGTTGGGCCCCCCTTCGGACTTATTCAGGTGCTCTCAGGGCCGAGTACTCTACTGAGGGGGCCCCCTAGGGCTCAGGGGCCCCTACACTGTGGGGCCTTTGTTTTGCCACTCATGGGAAGTCTCTAAGACCACAAATAGAAAACAGTAGGTCTTGAAGAGACAGTGCATGCCCCTTCTAGGCCAGAACCAAAAAGTAGTCCAGATTAGCAAATGGGTGCGATTTTGATCTTGTTAGAATCGTTTTATACGTTTTGCAAGGTAATGGAGACTGCATTCTTTTATACTTGCTGCAGGTAATATTCGTAGTATTATCAGTGAAATCAACAATGAAAAAACGGGCCACAACAACATGAAACAGGCCCAGAAACGGCACACACACTGACCTGTCGGACCAGCACTTCTGGCACTGCCAGATGACCCCATAGGCAGGTCGAAAGTTGGGGGTCAGAGCTCCATACTCTGGATGGAGCGGTCAAGAGGACGAAACCTGGGGAGTGGCAGTTCTGTGCTAACAGCACTGCTTCAAACAAGAACTGAGTTTGACTTTTTACTGTTAAATAGCTCCATTACTTTTTACTAAGAATTCTTCTGTTCTTTACTTGGCTTTTTCACAAAGCAATCCCATCTCACTGTTTTTTTTTTAGTTATTCCAGATAATCTCGCTAAAGCGAATTATTTAACTTGTATTCCTGTAGAGCTGAGAGGCATCTAAACAATAGTTTATTTCCACATGAGAAGGAAATTATAACATCTATTCGCTTCCCCGAAATCTGCAACCACTCATGTTCTATTTCACCTGCGAAAATAGCCTCCTGCACCCACCCTCTCCCCACATGGGAATTGCTGGGTCTTATTCAAGTAATACCAGTTGTGGTAATTTGGTAATTTATAGCTCTTCAAGTTTCCCCCCATAGCTCCAAACGCAGGGAAACTAAGCAAGAAGAAACTGTTATAAAACTAGGAATCTGCACTCCAAATATTTAATTTCTGTGCCAGACTGAAAAGTAGTTTAAACTACACAAATCTTTCTATATTATGAATCTGTTAAAAGCATTTAATGTTACAGAGAAATGTTCCTGAGCTGTGTGCCTCATTATGGAATACTCTTAAACTCGTTAATTATAAAATACTCCACTGTACTGACTGGACTAGCCAAGCGCCAGTAAATACAGATAATGGTATATGATCTAGAGTTCTGTTAATATAACATTGACGTTTTTTTCTGTCTCTTGCATCTGGTCTTCTCAATCTGGCAGTCCATTTCCCTTTGTTATGTTTAACTGAGTGTCAATATTGGCTCGTTCTAAATATCTCAACATTGCTTAATGAGAAATGATTAAAGAAAAACAAGGTATGAAGAGTAATTAAACATTAATATATTGAAAAAATGTGCACAGGGTTTAAAAATGTTTGCCACATATTTTAGAACTGAAGTTCCAAACTGTAAATTATACTCCCACAGAATATTTTCCTTGGACAGGCACTATTTGACTACTTTTTTTTCATAGAGGTTGTGTTCTCAATAATCTTTTTCAGTGTGATTTTTGATGAGTTGCTGTTTTGCATATTCTGTTTGTCAACAAGCTAGTACAAAAGGATGAGGTGGGTTGTCTCTGTAACATTTGTACCTCTACAGATTCCTGATAATGTGTGTGACTTAGCTGTGTGCATTTTTACTGTTCATGCATAAAACTGTGTGGCATAAGAGAAGGCAAATTTTGAAAAGATGGCACACAGAACAATGGAGTATACACCGTTTGACGAAAACTACAGTTCACAAAGCCAGAGTTGCATCTCTTGTCACTAGAGGACAGTCACAAACTGACAGTTTTCAGATAAGGAGTGTTATTTCAAATATAAAGGCCTGACTGACATTGAGCTCACTAGTTTTGTGGTACACCGGGGGCTGGTTACAGCCTGCAGTCTGCTTGCATAAAGTTGGTCTCAGTTTGGGGTGTTTGTTTCTTGTACGTACCTCGTGGGTTTAAACATCCCAGCCATTTGTGTTCACTCACATGTAGGTGGTGATCTAATCTTGATACTTCTGACTCAAAATGCTGTGCCTAGGAAACCAATCCAGATCTACCAACTACAAACTTGGAGGAGAGTCTCTCGCTCTCTCCCTTTCTTTCTCTGTTCCGTCACCCCCCTTTTCCACTTAGCCTTGGTCTTCTTTACCATTCTTGACCTCAGACAAGGGAGTGAGTCAGCCTCTACGGTGAGACTGAGGGATTGGTTTGATACCATCATGCTTACAGCACTGAGTCCATGACTGTTTGTCAGAACCATACAAGATGAAGTCTGAGGCCAGTCCCCTGCAGGTCAAGGCACAAGCTATCCACAAGATCCAAGATGATCTTTAAGTTGCATGACAGGAGTGTGATTATCTACTAGAGAAACTGAATCAGCAATTAATTTGTCTGGGTCACCTAGTGAGGCCAGGGCTACCCCACATCTTCGCCTATTCAAAACACAAATCTTGATTCTGACAGGTGTGGTATAGTGACCGACAATCCCATTGTGCCTCATTAAGCCTCCTTCATGCTGGCACCACCTGAAAAATGTATGAGAGACCTGTATCGCTTTCAAGCCTTTATTGCTCACTGCCAATTATATTTTATAGCAAAATCACAGCAATTTGTAAATGATCAAGCAGAAGCTACTTTTTTGTTATTCTGTTTTATTAAAGACACATTGACTTGGGCAGCTCCTTTACTTTTAAATCAAAGCCCATGGCTATTGAATTTTAGGACATTCATGCAACACATTACTGCTATCTGTGGAAAAAAAACAGACTCCAGCTGCCACACATGCCGACTTCCCTTTCAACAAAGAAAGGAAGACCTGATATCTTATATCAGTCGGTTTCAGCAGCTAATGGCAGAAGCCATGTTAACAGATGGGTGGATGTCAGTGGCCTTCTACTAAGGCCTGTAAGAAGGACTAAAGGAGGTCCTCTCATAAGAGGTGAATTGACCCGCTATCAAAACAGTACTTCTAGATCTGACGCAACAAATTGATGCTTATCAATCACAAAGATGACAAAAAAGCAGTGCTTAATTTGAGCCAGTTGTTTCAGGTGCTCGGCACCGGCACTTAATTGGCAGCACCGGCACTAATGACAGTCTGCCACATGTTGGCCATGATTGTCTAATTTAGAAATAAGCACAGCAACTGGTGTTTATTAATCCAATGTACATTAAAATTGACTATTACCTGCTGCCAAAGTCATTCTAATAGCTTTGGGGGCCTGGAAAAGTCTGGATTGTCACACTTGTAGGAATGTGATGGTTTGTATTTGTGTTGGTACTGTCACTGCCAGCGCAGGCAGGGGCTACAGGTGGTGTAAGATGCAGCGGGCTCCTGACCCGGGCCCCCGGCACTTATTGTTTTACAAATTAAGCACTGCAAAAAAGACAATGGATTCTTGCTAAGGTGTTCATTCCAAACAGCCCCAGTTAGAATTTAGATGACAGAGGAAGTAATGCAACTTGCAAATATTTATAAACTAGTTGCCACAGAAGACAGGCAGCATAAAATTAAAAAAGCACAGTCTTTTTTTTTAATGAAAAACAAGGGCATTTTGTAATATAGTACCCCAGCCTCACTGGAAACTCCAGTACTTGTCTGTGAAGGGTGAATTACAGTAGAGCGCGTTTCCTATTACAAGATTGGCCTGCCACATACGAGAATGGGGCAGAGAGCATTTTCAGCTTCTGGTACACATTCTAACTAAGCTTGAACCCCCCACCATCACCACCTTAGTTCTCACTGTTTGTGGAGCTTCGGTGTGCTTCATTGGTATACAATTTCATTAAATAAATGGATTAACTAAACAACACAAGGAAGTTCATGAACCTATTGAAAGGACTGATGGACACAAACATTCGCCTAATCAAAACACCGATTTTGATTTGGTGAGAGCAGTATAATGCTGTAATCCTGTTGTGCTTCACTATGCCTTGTCAATTTGGTACCTACTGAGAGGTTTACAGGAGACCCGTATAGCTTTTAGTTGCATTTTTTACAAACAAGTTTATTGAATTTTTAAATGCAAATGCACACTCTTTGATGATCAAAGAGAATTGGTGGATCGGCGATGAAACCAAGGTATAACATGTATCACAGTGAAACCAGCACCATAGACTAAAAAGAAATTTCTCATGACAGTAAATGAACAAAGCACCCTTAAAGCAGGCAGGCACTATTCCATATGTCCCCACCATTTCCCCTCAGATGCGCCTATGTTTGGAGGGGTAGCCCTGGGCCTCAAACACAGTTTTTTCTTGTTGGGCACACTAGTCCACACCGCTCTGCCCCTGCAACAGCGTAGGAGGGACTGGACTCTTCCATCAGGCTGCAATGACACGTTTAACTACCATTAACGCTGTTCCCAGGAACGCTCTGCCCTCTTGTGTTCACCCAACCCCCTCCAGGACCCCCAACAGTAATACAAAAGAGATACCTTCCAGCCAGGCACAGCAGACAATTCCCCCAGAATGACGGCCTAGTAGTCTGCACCGTCGGACAGGACCAGACCATATGGTAAAAGTCGGCAAGAGTGTGAGAGCACCTTGAACAAGCAGGTCTTGGGAGGAGGCCTGCCTTGTACCATTGGTCAGGAGTAAGGTAGGCACAATAAAGATAGTAGGTCTGTCCCAGCCGTAATCTGGAAGAAATCGTTATGACTCGAGGGGCCATCAATGCGTCATGCCAGTCATTATTCTCCAATGCTCCTAACCAGCCCTCCCACCATCCAGTTACATTTTATAGCAAATCCAGAACAATTTGTAAATGATCAAGTAAAAATTACCTTTATGTTCTTTTATCTTAATAAAGATGCACTTGCTTTGGCAACTCCTTCAGTTTAAAATCAAAGCCCATGGCTACTGAATTTTGGGACATTTGTGCAGCAGTTTACTGCGATCTTTAAAGAAAAACAAACTTGAGCTGCTGCATATGTAGGATTACTTTTCCTTCAACAAGGAAAGGAAGACCAGACCTGGTATCTTACATCAGCTGTTCCCAGCATCTTATGGCAAATGTTGCATGGATGAGTGAGTCAGCAGCAGCGACCTTCTATCAAGGCCTACAAGAAGGACAGAAGTAGTCTCTCTCTTTAGTGGTGAATCCACCCACTACCATTAAAGCACTTATAATTCTTACAACTAGATATTGAAGCTCAGCAGTCACAAAGACTGCCAGAAAGACAATGAATTCCTGCGAAGGTAATCATTTCTCTACTCCAGACACCCACAAAGAGAATACTGATCTAACGAAAGAAATTATGCAACTCAGAAATACTTGTAAACCATTACTCACAGGAAAAAAGCAGCATAGACATAAAAAGGACTGTAATTATTGTGCAAAACAGGAACATTTTGTAAACGAATACCCCCGTCTGTCGAGAAACTCAAGAACTTGTCCATGAAGGATGAATCTTAGTCGTTTTTTTTTCTCCAGATTTTGAGATTCATCTCCAACTTATAAAATTGGGGCAGAGAACATTTTTATTTCCCGGTACAGAGTATAACTAAGGATGGACCACTTAATACCTTAGCTGTCATCACTTGTGGAATTTTGGGGTACTTCTTGGATATGGTATTTAATTAAATAAATGAGTAACCTAAAACATAAGGAAGTTCCTGCAGCTATTGTAGGAATTGATAGAAAACCTACGAAACCTGGAAAAAGTTCTTAGGAAACTCCCTCTTTAGGAATACTTTGAGTAATGGACACTTAAAAATCATTCAGTTTGGACTCCTTGAAATGCCTGTTTTTGATATGATGCTAGGTACACCTTGGTTAAGAAGACACAATCCCTGTACTGACTGGGCAAAACGTATCATTACTTTATCATCACAATGCTGTCATCAACACTGCTTTCCTAAAAAGGTCTTGGAAAAGGTTTTGCCTTTAAAATGTTTTATGGTACAAGAGAAGGTTAATTCAACATTGATATCAAAGATGTATAAGGACTTCTGTGACGTCTTCAGTCAAATTGGAGCTGATCAATTGCCACCTCATTACCATATGACTCTCCTACTGATATGATACCTGGTGCCTAGATTCAACACGGGGAATATATCCTTTCACAGTAGAGGAATATAAGATCTTCCAAGAGTATATCACAGAAAACCTCGAGAAGGGATTTATTCAACATTCTACTTCTCCAGCTGGGGTCCCAATTTTCTTCATTCCCCAAAACAGGCTGTGAACTTCGACCTTGTATCTACTAAAGAGAACTCGGTGCTGTGATAACCTGAAATAGATACCTCTTGCCCTAGATCTTAGGCCTCATAGAGCACATTAAGCCAGCAAAGATCTTTTCGAAAATTTATCTTAGCGGGCCTTGCAATTTGGTGCAGATTCAACAAGAGGATGAGTGGACCAGGGGATAAGTGGAAGACTTTGTTTAACAGCAGATATTAGTAATGCCCTCTGGGTTATTTAACACACCCACGCCTTCAACATTTCTTGGAGGATATCTTACGATACCCTAGGCGCAGAGAGAGAAAAAACATATAATCTACTGCATCAAAAGTCTCGTCGGATTTTAGGGACAGAGTAAGAATGGAGGACATTTGTGTAGGTCAGACATAATATCACTCCAAATAGTGCAGCATGACAACGACTGCTTGTCTTTGCAATAAATATTCGCTGATGACATATGAAGTAAGGTAGGGTGCTTTCAGAATGACCTCCAATTGTCAGGACAGAGATGTTGGTCCTCGGGTGCATTTGGGGTTCATCTTCCCTGCATTAATTGAGAATGAGTCTTAACTCACGTTTGGTATATGTGGATTACCAGGGTCTCTGCTCTCTGTCCTTTCTACAGTGGACTGTGACTTCTCAAAGGGTGGGACACAAATTCAAATTCTATCCTAGTTATTATCCAAGTATGAAAGGCCTATTCTTTATTAAATATTTTCCCATCAGAGAGACAGCACATGCTGAGAATGTAGGTACTTGTCAGTAATGGTTAATCATCTTTGAAAGATGTCTGTCTTCAATTTCTGAAGTATATTCAAGACACAACGCCTTTTCATCATGACAGTATTCTGAATTCTTGATTTGAATCAGTGAAGCAGGAAAGTAGCCCACGCCTGTGACTTGGAAACCATTGATAAATGACGGTAAAGAGACGGAGGCTGACTTTGCCCGCGGCTATGGAATTGTGGCTTACATATTAAATATGTAAATATCTCATGATAAAGCACTTAACGATTAAAGACGCCAGACCTGAAATAGAGAAGCACTGTGTTTGTGATTCTCCGAAACTCTGTTCGCCCTCTTGAACTAGCCCTTGCTTTGAGATTTGCAATATTAGTGAAGCAAAGCGCGTTTTGTGATAAAGAAGGCGCCATTTATTCCACCCGGTTTGAATGATATGTCAGCATTAATGCTTCCTCTTTCCTTTTGCAGACAAAAACATTTCAGGAATGGTTGTTAACGCCAAGAGGGCAGAAATTGCACATCTCTAGTACCAGAACAAACACTCAGGTGTTAGGTGCCCTCTTACCTTTTTGCTTAGTATTTTTATTGTATTGAAATATGCAAATTATTGAGCAGGTAGTGTATTCATGGGAAATGTGGAATATCCAAACATGCAGAAAATGCAGTAGAATTACATAACTCTAGTGGTCATAAGTATTGGGAATGTTTCCATTCTGCAACACATTTTCAGAGTGGAAGTAGAAATAGGAAATGCTGAACAGGGCCAGACTGGGAACTCAAAGCAGCCCTGGAAAATTTTGTCAGACCAGCCCCTATAGGGAGCACAGCAAGTGAGCCTGGCCACCACCATGGGGCTTGGGAGGTTCCCCTCACCCCCATGACACTTAGGATCAAATGGCAAAAAAGGTGCATTCTACAACACAGTTTATATTATATATTCAGTTGTATTAGTTTAAAGCATATTAAATGATGACCTTACAGTGCACCAGAATACAGCAATCTTTATTGGGGTTCTTGAATGATTCCCTCGCCATCACCCAAGAGTGCCTCTCATCCCTCCATAGCCACTCTCTCACATGTATTTCATTAGTTTTATAGCGCCTCTCTTACCAGCGTAGGGTATTGGAGCACTTTACTTCACACAACCATATGGAAACAATGACTCATATGTGTGTAAATCAGTGTATAGAAAATGTTGATAAAGGGGGCTACAAGTGTAGAATTCACATGTCATCCATACTGGTAGGCATTTTTTAAGAGTGCTTAGTATGGGGAAGCATAAACTCAGGATTCACGCACGTAACACAGAGGGCTGACTTTACTAATAACAATTTATTTCTACCCAAACAAACTCTTTTTATCAACCTGTACCATGCAGTTTGCACGAAGCTTTTTGATGGTAGATCATAGCTCACTGTGCTAGATTATAATTGTATCTTATGAACTGCACAGTAACAAAATGATCTCTGTGACAAAAGCAGTATCCCACTGAGCGCTGCCATAAAATACTGTTCTGTGAAATGCATAGTACACATTCTTTACAGCAGGAATATTAATCCTTTGTGTTACCTTAGATGAGTCAAAACTGCCACTAGAGAAAACCTCAATTTCAGCAGGTACATTAATCACGAGTTATCTTATCACTTGTACTGTTGCCTGAAAACTGTTGGATATACAAGGAACACTGCAGTGCTTTTAAACCTGCTGCACTGCTACAAAACTGGCCCCCAGTAACAAAAGCGGCCCCTCACCATTCTGAGGAAATGCCCAATGCCCAGTACAGCCATGCCAACCTTGATATTGAAATGATGTGCCCAGGTGAGAAATCACAGAGAACTTATGAATGGCACAGAACACTTCACTGATACCCACAGTTGTACACACTTTGTTTATGGCTGGCTCACAGTTATGTAGCTCACTCTGCCTGTGGCAGACCCAGAATTATGCAGGGGGCATTCTTAAATGAAATATCCACACTTTTAAAATATATTCTGCCTAGAGTAGCCATAGCTTTACAGCACTGACTGCAAATGCCAGTCATTAGCTACTTGGCACACTTCCAGTTACAAACCCACATTTAAAAAAAAATTATGTTAAAGAACATCCTAATTCTCTGATGAGTAAATAGGGTAGCAATACCATTTTATATAGTAGCTCAATACGTCTCCAAACGTGCGTGTCTCAGATACAGGATTTGCAGCAGCCTTACTGAGGCCAGTATAAAAAAACGTTTTCCCATAATTAGCTTGACAATGAGAAGTTCCTGGCCATGAAAAGCAGAACAAATGAAAAACGCAAAACAAAAAAGGACAAAACGAAGAGCAGTAATAGTTCCATCTGTGTCTTCAAGGTCAAGATTCACTTTCATCTACCATTATTGATGCAAGGTATAGTGCTTAGAAGAAAACATTTGTAGGGGTAATCTTGAGTTCAATCGGCAAACATCAGAATATCTTGCAGTACATCACCTGAGAAATAACATTTGAAACAGTGGCTCCCTAAGCAAATATGTAGTGAAAGAAGTTGTATCCAATCCTGCCAGGTATGGCGTGAGTTGTGAGTGCGATTTAAAAAAAAAAAAATTATGGTCCACAGTACAGTAATCGGTGACATGCGCTCTGTTTCTGTGTTGGAAAATGGGTTGTTGGTAAGGGCAGGTAAGTATCTACATTTAGCAATAGGCCACCAACCCCCACTTAGGTCCAGTTAGGTCTCAATAAATATTAAGCCTAGCTCAACCCTTGGTAGCTTGGCAACGAGCGACAAGGCTTAACTTAGTAGACAAAGCGTAAAGCATTCAAATATCACACAACAGTAATTAAATAAAACACAGGAAACTGTTTAAAAATCCACAACTAACTTATGAAAATAGGGAATATTTTTAGCTCTAAAATTACACCAAAACAAATAAAATCGGATAAAGGGCACCTCGGCCGGGACAAAGTCAAAGTTTATTGCTAACCGCGATGGAGCCCTGCTCGGCTGCATCCCGCGGGAGACCTCGGTCAAAAGTTCACCTTCGGACCTAGTCGTTTTCTTGAAGATTTTCTTCAGCGGGACCAAGTCGCCAGTCCAGTCCGACCTCCTGGAAATCTTTCTCGGATATGCGTCGCAGAAGCCCTTGTGGATATTTTTACCTTTGGACTTAGTCATTTTTTCGAGATGAAAATCCTTCGAACGGGGCAAACCTGAATCTTGATCCGACGTCCTTGGAGCCGTCTTCGGATACACTGCCTGAGAGGTCCCGGTCAACTTTCTGCGTTCAGACTTAGCCACTTTTTCTGAGATTTTCTTCATTGGGACGAACCTGCAAGTCAGACCGGGTCATGGCTGAGGCAAGCTGGCTAGAGTTGCTGCGGCAGGTCAGTCCCTTTATGGAACTTTTTTCAAAAAGTTCTCCAAACTTCTGGATCTTCTCGCAGATGTTCTTTTAAGGTTCTTTTGAGGTCAACAGCTCACCCTAAGGTTCCAGAAGCTCTGAGATGCTCCTTGAGGGGTGCGGACTACAACTCCCAGAATGCACCTGGCACAAACTCCAATTTGGCCACTGGACAGTGGTCAGCTGGTCAGTTTCTTCAGGAGTTGGTGCAGTGACCTCTGGTTAGCAATTTTTCACCTGTAGCAAACAGGGAGTCCCTCCTTGAACTAGTTGAAGCAGCCAGGCAAAGTCCTTCTTGTGGTGAAGCCCAAGTGTGAAGCTGCTGCAGTCCTCCAGAATGAAGTGTCCAGGTGCAGGTCAAGGGTCCAGCAGGTCAGTCCTCCTTCTGCTGTAGTTCTTCCTTGTAGGGATCTGAGGTGTGGGTGCAGGCCTGCCAGTTTTATCCTTGCTCCTGGGTGAAAAACAGGGGAGTCCTAGTTCTCCAATCAGGTGCAGGGCCCTTCCCCCTGTGATGACCCCTTCCTGGGAAGGGTGGCAAAAATCAGTCCCAGGGAGTAACATTCCTCAAAAATCCATTGTGGCTGAAAATGATTTTTGGAGATTAAATCTGGCTGAGCCTGCCCACTGGTGTGGTTAAAATTCCTAAACACATCCCTCTCATACTCTCTCATAATAAAGGGGGCACCTAATTGTCTGGGTTTGCAGGATGTGATGGAGGTGCTGGGTTGCTTTAAATGTCCTTCATGCCTTTGAAGACCAGTTTGGCAGCCCTCCCCACTTCCTGCTTCTCCATCTGCTGAGGGAAGATCTCCTCCCCCAGGCACATCTCTTTGTGTTCAGCCCAGGCTACTTCACACCTTATCAAGCAGCCTGGCCAGGCTGCCAGAGGCTGGCCAATCAAAACAGAGCACTATACGGCTGAAGTTGGCAACTTTTTAGGTAGAGTTTAAAACTCTTTACCTGAACAAGTTATATTAAATCCAACAGCTGTAAGTTGTGCGATTTATTATTACAAATAATTTGATACCAAACTTGAGGTATCTGACAATTAAGGGGACTTTATAAATTAAAATAAAGTCTCCCTATTCTAGCATATGGAGGCCATTCACTACAATGAGGGAAAAACGATTTTTGGTTGTTTTACCTCACCAGGGCTTATAAAACTATTTTTATAAGGTCCCTGCTTATAGTTACATGGCACTCAGCCCTAGGGGCACATAGCGCACACCTTAGGGGTGACTTATATGTAAAAATAAGGGAGTTTAAGACTTTGGAAGTACTTTTAATCCCAAAGTCGACTTTGCATGTACCTTAAATTTAAAACCAGCCAGCAAGGCAGGCCTGCCTTTAAAATGACACTGGCCACCTCAGCAGTGTCTATGCTCGGGTCCCAAAACCTACATGCACTACCATATACTAGGGACTTATAGGTAGGTTAATATTGCCAATTATAATTAGTCTAATTTATATATCCACTTGACACAGAGCACTGGCCCTGGGACTGGTAAGCAGTACCCAGGGCACAGCCAAGAGTCAGTAACCACCAGTATCTGTCCAAAATGTTTGGGGGTGACCAACGCAAAAAAGAGGACTTTCCTACATTCTGTTATTAAAGGGGGTCAAATGACAATTGTAATGTAGCAGAGCTGCTTAAAATAAAGTATTTTTACAGACGTCACTCTGGGTCACTAATGTAGTCTTGGGGTCAAGGAGATTTTGAAGTTCCATAAAATTACTTCGGAGTGAGACTATACCACGAGGAACTATGGGATCTGGAGAAAAGTTTGGATGTCAGCAAGGACTAATTAAAGAACCTACAAGAATTTTGTTGAACCTTGGTTGAACTTGTAAGTGCCTCAGGCCATACAGACTTTGATGCTCTAAGTGCTGGGGGCGAGTTTGTTATATTGGCCCATGAGTACTGTTGGACTTTTTTGCTTATGCAGGGTCATCCCCAATCTTTTTGCCTCCTGCCTCCTATTTTTTCTGACCAGTTGCTGTTGGCTTTTTGAACTCTGAGCACTTTACTACTGGTAGCCACTGCTAAAGTGCATATGCTCTCTGTGTCAATTATATTGTTGATTGGTTTATCCATGATTGGCATATTTGATGTACTAATAAGTCCATAGTAAAGTGCACTGGAGGTGCCAGGGCCTGTAAATCAAATGCTACTAGTGGGCCTGCAGCACTGGTTGTGCCACCCACATAAGTAACTCTGTAATCATGTCTCAGACCTGCCACTGCAGTGTCTGTGTGTGCAGTTTTAACTGTAAATTCGACTATGCAAGTGTACCCACTTGCCAGGCCTAAACCTTCCCGGTTCTTACATGTCAGACACCCCTAAGGTAGGCCCTAGGTAGCCCCAAAGGCGGGGTGCAGTGTATGGTTAAGGTAGGACATATAGGTGGTCATTCTGACCCTGGCGGTCTTTGACCGCCAGGGCGGAGGACCGCGGGAGCACCGCCGACAGGCCGGCGGTGCTCCAATGGGGATTCCGACCGCGGCGGTAAAGCCGCGGTCGGACCGGCACCACTGGCGGGCTCCCGCCAGTGTACCGCCGCCCCATTGAATCCTCCACGGCGGCGCAGCTTGCTGCACCGCCGCGGGGATTCCGACCCCCCCTACCGCCATCCAGATCCCGGCGGTCGGACCGCCGGGATCCGGATGGCGGTAGGGGGGGTCGCGGGGCCCCTGGGGGCCCCTGCAGTGCCCATGCCACTGGCATGGGCATTGCAGGGGCCCCCGTAAGAGGGCCCCTACATGTATTTCACTGTCTGCTGCGCAGACAGTGAAATACGCGACGGGTGCAACTGCACCCGTCGCACAGCTTCCACTCCGCCGGCTCGATTCCGAGCCGGCTTCATCGTGGAAGCCTCTTTCCCGCTGGGCTGGCGGGCGGTCTGAAGGCGACCGCCCGCCAGCCCAGCGGGAAAGTCAGAATGACCGCCGCGGTCTTTCGACCGCGGAACGGTAATCTGACGGCGGGACTTTGGCGGGCGGCCTCCGCCGCCCGCCAAGGTCAGAATGAGGGCCATAGTATTGTGTTTTAAATGCCCTGATAGTGAAATATTGCTAAATTCGTTTTTCACTGTTGCAAGGCCTGTCTCTCTCATAGGTTAACATGGGAGCTACCTTTAAATCTGATTAAAGTGTAGATTCCCTTTGGGAGCGGATGGAAATGTGGAATTTGGGGGCTCTGAGCTCACAATTTAAAAATACATCTTTTAGTAAGGTTGATTTTGAGACTGTGTGTTTGAAAATGCCACTTTTAGAAAGTGAGCATTTTCTTGGCTATACCATTTCTGTGACTCTGCCTGTTTGTGGATTCCCTTTCTGGGTCAGTTTGACAGTTGGGCTGGTTGCACCTCACACTAGACAGTGACACAAAGGGAGCTGGGGTGTAGCCTGCATATCCTGATGAGCCATCTGTGCTAGGAGGGAGGGGAGGAGTGGTCACTCACACCTGAAAGGGCTGTGCCTGCCCTCACACAATGCAGTCTCCTACACCCTGGTGAGTGTCTGGGGCCTGGCCTGGGAAAGGCAGGATTTCACATTCAAAAGAGACTTTACTTTGAAGTAGGCCTACTTCAAAGAAGAAATTGGGTATCAGAAGGGCACCCAAAACCACAGACTTTAGAACACTTCTGGAAACAAGAGGAAGCTCTGCCTGGAGAAGAGCTGAAGAGTTGAGGAAGAAGAGCTGTCCTGCCTGTGACTGTGCTTTGTGGAGCTATCCTGCAGTTGCTGCTTCTGCCAGAGTAAGAGGGCAAAGACTGGCCTTTGTGTGCCTACCATCTTCAGAAGAAATCTCCAAGGGCTTGATTTAGAGCTATCCTCCTGTTGTTTGAAGTCTCAGGGACAGCAAAGACTTCTCTCTGCCAGCACCTGGAGTCTCTGGAGAGACTCATACTCTGCCCTGTGGTGCCCATCCAGTTCCTGGGACCCTGAAAGGAGAAGCTGGCAGCCTAAGAGGAGGAAATCCACGCACAGAGCGCCGTGCGGGGAAATGATTGACGCAACTCCGGTCTGCGGCTGAAGAAACGACGCACCACCAGCTCTGCGGCTGAAAATCGACACTTGCCGGAAACTCAACCGAAGAATCGATGCACAGAGCTAGAGACAGCATCTTTGACGGAGGCTCGGCGATCGAAACCCCCGCTGCGTGGTTTTTTAATCATCGTGCGGCTGGATTTCCGACGCCAGCACCGCTGGGCGTATAAAAACAACGCAAGGCCTGCCCGGACCCGAGAGTGCTGACCAGATCGACGTATCTCTCTCCTGCAGAGAGAAGAAACAACACGCCCGACCCGACGAAAGGAGAAACGACGCAAGGTCTCGCTCGTGAGTGAAATCAATGCATCACAAGCCCTTTTTGACACACACTCGCCCGTGCTGGGTTATTTTTGACGCACCCAAGGTACATTTTCACGCTAACAGTGTTAGTGTGTGTTTAAAACTACTTAAAGACTCTTTTTGTTTTTTAATTGATAACTTGACTTGTGTATTGTGTCTTTTTGTTGTTATGGTCTTGTTTTGTTTAGATAAATATTCCCTATTTTTCTAAACCTGTGTTGTGTCATTTTGTAATGTTTTCATTAAATTACTATGTGTGTTGGTACAAATACTTTACACCTAGCACTCTGAAGTTAAGCCTACTGCTCAGCCAAACTACCAAGGGGGTAAGCAGGGGCTAGCTGAGGGTGATTCTCTTTTACCCTGACTAGAGTGAGGGTTCTTGCTTGAACAGGGGCTAACATGACTGTCAACCAAAGACCCCATTTGAGCTGAAGGTGGTGTTGGGTGTTGACTGCATAATGGTGAAAAATCTGCCTGATGATTCATGGAAACAAGTGTTTAGGTATATATCACAATAGGGGAAACACTAACCCAGGATGGATGGAGGATCAAAGTGAGTATGTTGTTGTAGTGGGAAGTACTTCAAAGGTGGGACATCTATTTCATCTAATTGGCAAAAGGTGAAAGCAATGGGACATTGATGTTTGAAGGAAATTAATTTCGCAACCGAGGGGCGCCTAGCCAAAGGACACAAATCAAAGTGATGGTTAAAAGATAACCTTGCCAGATTTCCTAATGATAAGCACAATTCCCATAATATCGCTCAAATGTTCTCATTTAAAATTTTACTTTTTATCATAGAGATTTCAATCTGGGTGTCTCAATATCTACGAGAAATCCAGTTTCTTAGTCAGTGTGGTTCCAATATATCACAACTAGTATATCATTTGACAGAAATATTATGTTTACAAAGATACCCCTCTCCCCACAATTGGAGTTAATAATAGAAAATTAACACCCACTAGGACAATATTTTTGAATGATTTTTAGCTCACAATATTTCTCTTAAGCAATATGTTTGCCAATCATACTCTGATATAAAACCTCTTAGTAAGTGTCAATGTGGATTTTTCATAATTCATTGCAACAAAACATTTGTTGCGGCAGAAGCCTTCATATCTGCACCTTGATTCCTGAGGACTTGAACTTTTCCAGTGATGAACAGATGTCATAAGCACAAATGTATTTTTATTCTGTGAACCTCGGTGAGCATTTATTAGGTTTTGAAGTACAGTGGGGCAGAGCACAGATGGAAAGGGTGGCAAGTCAGTCTCCTTATTTCTCATAAAGACTCAATCGATCCCCGATTAGGGTCAAAGATTGGCACTGTCCAGATCGAAGTCTATGTTGAGGATATTTGCCCTACTCAGTAGAGTGCTGCTGTACTATTTACATATTTTTGTAAAGATGCTGAGCATGACTAGAAATTCAGTGCACACCCATTAATTATTTCACAGCTGTCGCAAGTGTTCCTCTGCAGATCCCTCCCGGAGACTAACCACCTGATATGGTCTTTTATTTAATTTATTTTTAGCTCATCGTATCTGATTTTTATTTCTTTAATTGTGTTTACCTTTTTACTGGCACTGATTCATTACATTTTAACTTACTCAATGCATTATCCTGCTTGTATATTGAGCTATGGGGTACTTTAGCCTATTCATTATGCATAAGTAACGATTCTCTCCTAGGAAACCCGCAGTTGTATGCTAGTGGCATACAGATTCTTCTAAAGAAGTCTGCCCTTTGAACTGCCAAACAATCCCATCTAAAGATCCTATAATAAAATAAACATACATATCCTTTCACTTCCAAGAAATCGACAAAATCACCGCACCAGGGAAGGCAGCGGCTCGGATCAAGAACTGATTGAAAAATAAACGGCTGAGCCATTAGTACCATTATCATTTCCGGCACATTGTGAGAGTGAGACGATAATTCATGGAGTTACAGGGGAGCATGTTTTCTAGTGGTCAATACCACATATCTCCTCCTGTAAGAGGATTACTTGGAGTTGTTGCTATATTATCATTTAACCTTATGATACAACAATTGCAGTTCTTGGTATTTAGCCAAAGACCTAACGGTTCCGAGTCCAAAGCATGTCCAGTGAGCTGATTGACATTGTTTTCTGCTCCCTGCAGTCACCGTCAACATCAAAAATTCATGAAAGAGATCATTTGCTGTTGGCCTTACCCCTGGTGGAGTGACTTTCTCCTTCCTGTTCACAGAGCATGCGCCATGCTGTTTCTCTCTGATCCAGTTTACATGGCGCCCAGTGACTGGGGAGACGGTTACAGATACACTGAGGGAAATCAGTTTGTGCTATGGTATTCCATTTCTTAAACATCAAGACATGGATTTGGTGACATTAGCATTTGCTATTGCAGCTCCCAGCCTGCAAGGTTAATCTCTATTAAATCCTGACTTAACAATAGCACTTCCACCCTTAGATAATAAATCATGCAACAGTGAGACTAGTTTAAAAAACGACAGATCAATGTGGTGACCGGCCAAGCCAATTAATTTACAGATCTAAGAACCAGGATTGCTTTGTGCATAATGTTGAACGGATAAAACCTATCGTTGTATTCGGCGCTGTTTCACAGGAATGCATGCAGCATGCAAACAAATAATGTCAAAGATTTAGTTGTTAATAAAGCCAGTAAGTCCTTACTTTTAACCAGTTCTTCCCTGCACCCAGTGTGTCAGCCCTAAAGCTTTTCTGACTTCTTTAGGACATATTCATGATATCACCAGACAAGTAGATTGCTGCAAACACTGAGGTACCCAGGGACGGACAGGCCTTTTATTCCACTGGGCATTACTCCAGGGAGGGAATGGGGGGAGGGGCAAGGGGGTGTTGTGGACGCCCAGGTCGACTCCTAGTGCCTCTGTCATTCCCCAGCCCCATACAGTTCCTTGCAGCCGGGACACAGAGGCTTCAAGAGAGAGGAAGAGAGGTGTAGCACGTCGTGTGGGCCACCTATGGTCCAAGGGGAAGTAAAACACATGCACACTCTGCTGCTGGTCTAAAGGGGAACTGCGTCTGCGCAGCCCCAGATTTATTACAAGAACTCGGTTCCGCGTTCCATCCAGACATGCGGAACTAGATACAAAGAAAACATCCCTCCCATGTTTTACTTCACACAGAAGAGAAGAGAAACAGACCAGAAAACAAAGAATGCAAAGATAAGATATATGCACACAAAATACCAGAATAGGATAAAAGGATACAACGTCCCAGGGATGAAACCCCGCTGGTGAGCAAACAGCGATGACCCAATATTGTTTCTTAGGGACCCACGGTACAGATAAAGCCTCTGAGCTGACTGTTCTGCACCGGGTTGGGTCGTAGATGATAACGTCCAACCCTAGGAAGGGATCTTTCTTGGCTGGCGTTTTCACCCAGCGGGTGCCGGGCACTTGGCGTCTCTACTGGAGCATCCCCTCTCCATACCTCTTCAGCAGTGGGCTCTAACATCGAGTCGTCGATCGGAATTCCTGCGCTCTTGAAGTGTGATGCATTCCTGGTGACCCTCTGACTGCCTCGTGCGGCTGTCACCATGGCACCCCTCACACTGACGACCTGCCAGGGTTCAGGCTCAAAGGGAGTTTGGAATTTCCCCCCTGGCCGACGATTCTTCACTACCACCTTGTCTCCTTCCTGAAAGCCCCTGTATCGACCTCGGCGTCGCTCAGTGGCTTTTTGATTAGTACGTTCTCTGCGCTGCTGAGTAGCTTCAATATCCAGCTCTGGCAACGTCCACTGAGGACCCGATGGGATGCAATCCTGAGGTGGAACTTTAAACATGAGTGCGGCTGGGTCACACCCTGTAGTGCTGTGAGGGGTCTGGCGATAAGCACTCAGAAATTCTTGTAGACATTTTTCACTGTCTTCTCTTTGTTCAACACCTATTCTGAGGGCTCGGTTTAGAGTTCGCATAAATCTTTCGACATCCCCATTAGCCTGCGGCCAATAGGGCATAACCTTACGATGATGTATAGCTAACCCTTCGAGGTAAGACTGAAACTCCTGTCCATGGAACGGTGGGCCATTGTCTGTTCTGACTTCGTCAGGGAGACCAAACTTTGCAAACGTTTTTTGAAGTACCAGCCTCACATTCTCAAACGCCGTGGACGACACAACATCAACAACGGGGAACTTTGTGCAAGAGTCAATGAGAACGACAGTCAGCCGTCCATCCGGGAAACTCCTGAAGTCCATACTCACTTTTGTCCATGGCTTCACACTAGCTGGCTCAGTGACCACTGGACAGCAGGGTGGTTCTCCTGATGTAATTACACAGGAATGGCATTTCCCCACCAACTCGTCCACCTGACTGTCCATGCCAGGGAACCACACCTTTGCCCTCAATCTTGCCTTGGTCTTTGCAGCGCCTTGATGGCCTTGATGTGCTAGCTCCACTACTTTGGTCCATAAACTCTGAGGCAGCACAATTCTCCTTCCTCGCAGGACCAGTCCTTGCCCATCTGTGGACAACTCATCTCGCACCCTCCACATCCCTTGCATTGCTGCTTTACATTCGTGATTGGCCACTTTAGTCTTTTCCAGGAAAAGCTTCCATTTCCTGTGATCCAGTGCTTCTTTGACCTAGTTGAGTGTCGTATCCACCTTGGTGGCGTCCACAATGTCTCCTACACTCAGGGCATTGGGACATGCCGACTGCACCACCATATTGACAAATACCTCAGTGCTCTCCTCATCTTTCTCTTGAGAGTCATCGGTCGTGATCTGTGATGGGTGGCGAGACAAGTAATCCACCGGGTTGTTCACTCCCGGTCGATAGATGACGGTAAACAGGTAAGGTTGCAACAGAACAGTCCACCGCTCTATTCGCGGGGGTGCCAAACGAGGGCATCCGGCAAACAGCGCGACTAGAAGCTTGTGATCAGTCACCACCTGGAATTCTTGGCCGTACAGATACAGGTGAAAGTGTTTGCACACCCACCGAATCGCCAAAGCCTCTCGTTCTATCTGGGCATATCGTGTTTCAACCGAAGACAATGCTCTGCTAGCATATGCAACCGGAACCCACTCCTTGTCCGCCATTGGGCTCCATTCCCACCGATGCCCAGTTTTTGTGAGCTGTCTGAGGGGTTCCGCCATGGTCGCAAGTTGCGGAATAAACCTTCCACAATAGGTTGCCATTCCCAGGAAGCTTCTAACTTCTGTAGTGTTTTTCGGAATCGGCGCTTGACGGATGGCATCCGCTTTACGAGGATCCACTTGCAGCCCATCTTTTGAAAAAACATAGCCAAAAAACTCCACTGACGTCTGATAGAACGCACATTTCTTCTTGTGAAGTGTCAACCCTGCCTCTGATAACCTCTGCAGTGTAGCTCTGAGGTGTTGATGATGTTCTTCTCGGGTCTTGGAGTAGATGAGGATGTCATCACTCAAGTTGATCACCCCTTGCAGTCCTGAGAGCGTCTCCCTAATCACATTTTGGAATACTTCGGCGGCGGACGATACCCCAAAGCTCAGTCTCTTGTATCGGCGAAGTCCCACGTGCGTCGAAAAAGTAGTGATATTCCTACTGTCAGGTTCCAGCTGATGATACCCAGCATTGAGGTCCAATTTTGAGAACCACTGTGCACCATTCAGATCTGCTATGATATCATCTATCGTAGGTGTTATGTGCCGCTCTCTTTTGATTGCCTTATTGGGAAGGCGCATATCGACACACAGACGAATGGCACCAGGTTGCTTGGGTTTAGGCGCTATTACCAATGGCGACACCCATGGTGTTGGCCCTTCTACCTTTTCGATCACTTCTTGTTCCTCAAGCAGCTGTAGTTCCTTTTCCACGGCTGGTCGCAGATGAAACGGTACGCGTCAGTGTCTGAGGGCAACGGGCGTAACTCTGTGATCTATGTGCAACTTGACACTTTTACCTTTGAGTCGCCCCAGTCCTTCAAAGAGCTGTGGAAATTCGTTAACCAAGCGTTCAGCATGGGAGTCATACACTTGTCGCACAAAAAATACTAGTTCTAGCTCTTCCGCGGTGTGGCACCCCAGCAGAGTGCCTCGGTCCCCAGCCACCACGTAGAACCTTGCCAGTGTTGACACCTGCCCGCTGGACACTGCCACCTCCACCGTGCCTTTTAGAGGAAGCGGCTCTCTGCCTCCATAGTTGTAAATTTTAGTGGTAGTTGTGGCAAGCGATGGGGCTGGGGTCAACTGCCTGAACAGAGTCTCATCCATCACATTCACGGATGGTCCTGTATCTATGAGCACCATTGCCGACTTGTCGTTAATCTGGACATTGCTCATGGGCGGCGGTCGCTTTTTCTGTTGTCTCCCCCCGGTGAATGAGATAACAGAAATATCTTCATCTTCGTCCTCTTCGAAGACTGGAGTTCTTTGAGCCGTGGTCTCTCCAGACTCATCAGTCTCCTTGGTCACGCTTCTAACCTTGGTGTCCCTTCCTTTCTGGTTTCCTTACCAGCCTTTTCCTGACCTACACTCTCTTGCAAAGTGGTTATCTTTGCCACATTTGTCACATGTTTTTCCTTTCGCTGGGCACACCGTTGGTGGTTTGTGATCATAGCCACAGCTTCGGCAGGTGCGTGCGCTCTGTCTGAAAAAAATTGCCTTTCGTCCTGAGGGTTGTCGAGTTTGTATGGCATCTACCTGCTCTTCTTTCACCTGGACTGGATGTGCGGTTGACGCATCTGCCAGTGATTGTCCCCTTACTGCCGCCATGGCATCTGCCCTAACCAATGATAGCTTGTGTGAACGCGCCAACACCAAGATGTCATCGAGGGGCATACCTTGCTGGCGTAGGATGAGCTTCCTTAGAGCATTCGATCGGCATCCTTGAATAATCTGTGCTCTGATCTCCTCCTGTTGATTAAGGCCTACACACGAGCTTGCTAGTTTCCTTAGTTGTGCGTAGAACATGTCCATTGACTTGACATCAGTTTGCTGAGCCTGCCGGAGCTTGAAACGTTCAAAGTCTGAATTTAGCTGTGGGTCAAAATGCTTGTTCAAAGCCTCCACTGCTGCATTGAAGTCCGACTTATCACCAGTGTTTGGGAGTGCGTCAAACAATTCTTGCAGCTCATCTCCTCCCATTAGCAGCATGAGAGATCTGTGCGCGGCTCCATCTGTCTCTCTTGTGGCGCAGAAGTAATTTTCTAACCGGTTTAACCATAGGCGCCATCTTGGCGAGGCTGTGGCCAGGTCAATCAGTTGGCTAAACGGTGGCAGCGCCGTTACTGAGGAGTGAGCACTGGCGCCTGCTTGCACGGGCAACTGGGGATTCTCTGGCGGTGGGGCGTTCATGATGGTTTTTTTTTCCTAAATATGGTGGTACCTCCCTTTTTTTTTCAGCTGCTCTTTCCTCTCTGGAGTGTTCTGTGTCTTTTGTCAATGTATATGTGTTTTCATTTTTTTTTTTTTTTTTCAGGGCTGCACTTAATTATCAAAGTTCTCTTTTTTTTTTTTTGGTTGTTGCCGTCTTTTTTTTTCTCTTATTTATTTATTTATTTCCTTTTTTTTTTTCTTCTCAGGGCTTTCTTCCTTGACTGGGTTTCCTGCCCCTCTGGCTCTTGTGCTGCGCTCCCCTCCCTGGGGAGCACAGCCTGAGCGGCGCGCTGCCTGGAGGTGGGGTGTGCACGTGTGCTGAGCCGCGCACAGCCCCCACGTGGTGCAGCAGAGCCTCCTGGTGCGAGCGCTGTCTTCGTGTGAAGGCGAGGCCGCTCGCAGGAATTTTTTTCTTTCTTGGCCGCGCGCCTTCCAGGCCGCGGCAACCTTCATGGAGCTCCGGGGCTCAGCCGGAGATTCTTTGCAGGAGCAGGTGGGGTGCACCTTATTACCCGGTCACGGCGCGCTTCTTTGTTTGTTCGGCCACACACTTCCGCGACGCCTCTATCAGTGGGGCGCAATGCCGCAGCCCCAGCCTCTTCTCTTTTTTTTGTTGTTTATTTACCGCTCTCTTGACTGCTAAGGATCTGGGTGCGACGCGGGGTAATCAGTATCCCGCTCGTCGCCACTGTAGCACGTCGTGTGGGCCACCTATGGTCCAAGGGGAAATAAAACACACGCACACTCTGTTTCTGGTCTAAAGGGGAACTGCGTTAGCGCAGCCCCAGATTTATTACAAGAACTCGGTTCCTCGTTCCATCCGGACACGCGGAACTAGATACAAAGAAAAGGAGAGTCCGGGTGGCTCTCTACAGAGAGGGAGGGAGGGGGAGGTAGAAAGAAAGGGAGAATACCGAGTGGATACGGATCGAGAGAGAAAGGATGGCAAGAGAGAGGTTGTACGGGAGACATGAGGAGAGGGGTTGGTTTGAGCTTGTTTGCAATGGCTGCTGTTGATTCCCCAGTATTTCCCTGGAACTACCGCAATAGGCAGGCCTCCATTTCCTCACACACCCTCTGCTTGTCCACACGTTTCCAAAGGCAAGGGTGACAGGCAGTGCAGTCTGGCAGTGGCTGAACGGCCAGTCTGATAGTGAGTGGGACAGTTTTTTGGCTGCTTCTAGAACTGATTTATAGTCTGGTTGTCTTCCCTGATATTAACACATCGAGACGCACACACCCATGAAGCCTCCCATTGCTTACTTGTATGGTTTGTCTGTGCTGGCTCAGAACTGGCCTGATTTGAAAATGTGGCCACTTTTTTAAGTTATCTGATTTGCTAATGGGGGCGCGTTCATTTGGTCCTTTGGCCTATGTTCTGCCCCAGGCGGTAGCATAGCCAGGGCTGGCACAGTCAGGCAGGGCACCAGGAGCACCTCTGATTGGCTGGGTGTCCTTTGGCTGCTGTGAAGGCTGGAGGGTTGTTGGATGCTAAGCCCGCCCAGCTCTAAAAGGTGCCCTGTGGGAGCTTCGCTTATTTACCTCATCCATCTACTGAGCTCATTCAGCCTACCCATCTTCCTGCCCAACGACCGCAGAGGTACAGAAGAGCCTCTGAGCTGAAAACGCGGCAGTGTTTCACACGTGGCGTATTAACACAGGCTGAAATAAGCCGTTACTTGTGAAAAGTGCTGCTTTCTTTGGAGGACGTGCGTCACTCATGGTGTGCCTTTAAGAAACCGTTTTGCTATACAACCAGAAGGAAACGTATCCAGGTATGGGGTCTGCTTCCGGTGGAAACGCTGCTTGACACGTCGTTTAAGAAAGTTATATTCTGCAGGTAGAAGGAAGTATGCTGGGGGTTTAAGGGTCGGCGGTGGTTAGAGATGCTACCTGACATTTGATGGGGGCAGTGAACGGGAGGACGGGGCACGGCACTGGTATTTTACTGACAAGTGAAATTTAGAAACTGCGACGGCTACGGTGCTTTACACATGCTGGTGTCTTGAGAACTTCCTGGGGTGCTTAACATACTGGTGCATTAGAGAAAATGGCATGGCAGTGGTACTGTATATTCACGGTATTTTGTTAGCTGGCAAGGGAACCTATACTTTATATGCATGGTATTTTGGAAATTGGCATTGGAATGTATAGTGTGCCTACCAGGCAGTGTGAAAAACTGGAATTGTGAAGTCTGCTTACATACTGCTGCATTGCAATGTGCTTTTTTAAAAGCAATCTGTGTCCTCGAAAGGAACAGAAGCTGCTTTTACAAAAATGTTTCCTCGTTTGGGAACCCTATCTGTTCCCAAAGGCGAAAGTGTCCTACGGGGTACAGCTTCCTCCCGTTTACCTCCCCAGCTCGACGGTCGGTAATCAATGGTTAACCAGGGCGCTGCGGTCACAACCCTGTAATACATCCCTTTTTCAAATCATAATAGGTGGTGGTGCCCCTTATTTGTGCCCCGGAAAGCACTGACAAAGCCCTTTTATAAGACAGAAAGACTTCCCCTACTTATAAATACGCTTTTGTACATTGTGAAAGCCCTTTCAGGTGCAAACCCTGTGTGATTTTGTAAATTGCAGGGTTTGCAACTGAAAAAGGGCATTTTACATCAGAGTTAGTGTTATCAAATGGATGGAGGTTACAAGTCCACAACTGTTTTAAGTTATGTGCCAGGTCTCACTTGTCTCCTAGGGGAAGCTTTCTCAATGACTGAAGGCTCTAGACAAAGTATTATCTGGCCTTCTACAATACATCGGCCACTTCTCCTTGCTTCTCATTGGCCTTGGAGGCAATGGGATAAAGCTCAGTGGGTCTTAGCCCGAAAAGCTGACAAGAAGGCAAAAATGACACACAGCCCAAATGTCAACACCCAAAATATAACTGGGATTCCCCACCATCAAAGACTGGTCTCAAAGTGAAAGTGTACAATTAATAGAAACACCTGCCTGTGACCAATGAGCACTGGACACAGACCTGAGAGACCGGTTATTCCAACTGGTTTCAAGCATTAATGCTCATCCAGCATAACTGCCATCACTGGAAAGGGTCTTCACACCCTGTGATGTGTGTCCATGGGTTCTATGTGTCTTTTAAACTGCTGCTTGTAGTTGTCAGGAAATGGGGTCACCCACAGGACCTGTAGCACCAACTGCACCCACTAGTTCCTACTTGTATTGTGAGAACTGGGATGTGAGGTCAGGGTCCATCCAGAGCTCAACAAACATTGGCAAAGGCAAACGATTAGGTGTTGGCTGTCAGCCCTTTTGGCTTTGACAATGCTTGGTTTGCCATGTTTTTGTAAAGGTTTGTAGGGGGAGCTGCCAGGTCTTCAAGTCACGCTGCGGAGGCCTGCGGCATCTCCTGCTCGGGCCGTGGTTGGGGTTGCGGTCCATTTTCCAGATCGTGGGGCCTGCCGCGGTCCTTCTTTCCAGCCGCGCTCCATTTTCTTTACTGCAGCGGGCTGGATGCCCAGAATTGGGCGTCGGTCCTCGCCGCGTATAATGCGTGGCGCAGGTGTTGTCACTGGGTGCCCGCGCCCCCCCCCCCCCCCCAGTCCTCTCACTTACCTGGTGCCCCATTTTAGGGCCTTCTTCTTTTTCCATTTTCTTCCTGGAGGAGCCATGATTTCTCTTTCCCAGCATACCATTCTCCTTCGCCTCCCTTGCATCTATCTGTTCCCCTTACCATAATGGTCTCTTTCCTATATTCTATAGCCCCTTTCCCAATCCAAGATGGCAGTTCTACTTCTTCCTGCATGTCCCTTCCTGTCAAGGGGTATATAAGGGGATAGATTCTTCTTCTCATTGCAACACTTCTCCTGTGGTGGTCACGCTCCAGCTGGTCTTCTTTTGGACTCAAGTTTTTGCTCCTGTTTTTTTCCCCGGTCTTTCCAGTGATTTTCCAGGCATCGAAGTGCTGATTCTCTTGTGTCCTCCTTTCTGTTCTAGGGAGTTTCTGTCTAAGAGGTTTTTTCCCTTTGGGGTTTTTCCTCTGGGACTCCTTTTGGAAGGCACGGACTGTGGTGGCATACTACTGTCAGCAGCACCGTGGCTACCAGAAGGGATCGCCCCTACCTCGGCCAGAGTAGGACTTGCAAGAACCAAGGCCGCACGCCATCCCCATCTGATCCAGGCGGTAAGCCAAAGGTAAAACGTGACAGATTGCAACACCCAAAACTCCAGTCGTGGTCCGGGATCATGGAGAACCCCTCGACAAATACGGAACCAACAGGCCAAACATTGCTCCTGACGATTAAACAACAAACCCAGGAACTACAACAGTTACGAACTGAAAATGCGGCTTTACAACAAGCCTTAGCCTCTAGGACCAGTGATGTTCCCACCATCTCTGCCACTACACCTCGCTTCTCTGGGGATCCTAATAAGTTGCGAGAATTCATAGATGCCCTGACAGTCTACTTTGCATTTCGACCTTCACAATCCATGCAAGACAAGACTAAGGTTGGATATTTGATCAGTGCCCTGTCTGGTCCGGCCTTAGCCTGGGTAACTCCTCTGGTAACCTCCAAGGATTCCTGTCTGTCTAATTTTCCAGCCCTCTTCGCTGCCTTTAAGCAGATGTTTGAGCCTCCTGGGCTTGAATCCTCAGCAGAAGAAGCCTTATGCGACATCCAACAAGGAAGTCAGGACGTCTTACAATATATCACACGGTTTAGAAAATTGGCAGCTGAAACCTCGTGGGTAGAACGTACCCTTGTTACCCTTTTCCGAAGAGGTCTTCGGGAAGAAATCAAAGACAAATTAGTGCATTCCGCTAGAGTGGAGGACCTCAAGAGTTTGATGGACTTGACTTTCTCCATAGAATATCGTCTTAATGAGCGTAAGCTGGAGAAGAAAAAAAGCCGTATACCAGCACATTCAGGAACTTCACACGCCATTCCTCATCATTCTGAGGAGACTCGTTCTGAATCTAAAGGATCTACCGATGAGGAACCTATGTAAATTGATATAGCCCGTGGACCATTATCGACTAGTGAGCGTGAAACTAGATGACGAAAAGGACAATGTCTTCATTGTGGTGCTTCTGGTCATCTAATCCGTACCTGCCCCATTCGTCCGTCCAAGCCCCTGGGAAACGCCAACTCCCGTACTCTGTGAGAAAGGAGAGGACAGGATGTTCCAATATACCTTCCATTTGTCCCTCCAGAGAATAAATAACAGCTCTTTTCCTTTTACCTGTCACCTTACAATTAGCCAATGGCGGAGAAGAAAGAGGATTAGCCTTGTTGGATTGTGGGGCCAGTGGTATCTACTTAGATGAAACATGGGCTCTGAAAAGGAAAATCCCCCGGATACCCAAGAATGTACCAGAGCAAGTTCATACAGTGGATGGTTCCCTCTTAGCTTCTAGACCTGTCATTAATACCTACCTTGTGTTTACATTTCGGGAAACATCAAGAATATGTCTCTTTCGACCTGATATCATCATCAAATCACGTAATGATTCTGGGTATTCCATGGCTAACCCGGCACAATCCCTATGTTAATTGGGAAACCAGAACCATTTTACTTTCTTCCCAATTCTGTCAACAGCACTGTTACTTATCAGGAACTTATTGGTCCCCGAAGAACATGTTATTAACACCACCTAAAGTAGGTTGTTCCATTAACCTCCATTCCATCCTCCAAGGAGTAACCAGTCATTATCTGGAATATGCAGACGTATTTCAGAAACCGGAGAAACCAGTACTACCACCTCACAGAGAATATGATTGTGCCATCCCTTTGGAACCTGATGCTGTAGTCCCCTTTGGGAGAATGTATTCTCTTACCGAGCCTGAGAAAAAGATCCTCAAAGAATATCTAGAGGAGAACATTCAGAGTGGTCTGATTGCCCCTTCCTATTCACCTGCAGGGGCTCCCCTCTTTTTCGTACCGAAGAAGACAAATGATTTACATCCTTGTAAAGACTTTTGCAGATTAAATAAGATCACTACTAAAGACCCCTATCCTCTGTACCTCAGTAAAGATATTTTAGAAGCCGTCAGAGGAGCAAAGAAATTCACCAAATTAGATCTTAGGGTAGCCTACCATCTTTTAAGGATAAAAGAGGGTGACGAATGGAAAACTGTCTTCAGAACTCCTTTTGGCCATTATGAGATTGGGTAATGCCCTTTGGGCTCACCAACGCTCCCTCCATATTTCAGAGGTTTATGAACGCTATCTTTTCTGACCTTTTACACAAAACAGTGGTTGTCTATTTGGATGATATTCTAATATTCTCCACTCACCGAGAACATCACACTAAACATGTACTCCAAGTACTTGAAAGGCTTAGGCAACATCATCTATTCTGCAAACCAGAAAAATGTGGATTCGATCAGACTGAAGTGAAATACTTGGGGTATCATATCAACCAAGTAGGTATTTCTATGAACTCAGACAAGGTCCAAGCCATTCTGGATTGGCCACCTCCCTCCTCCTTCAAAGAAACCCAGTGTTTTCTAGGATTGGCCAATTTCTATTGTCAATTCATAGCTGACTTCGCTCAGCAAACCAGTCATATCACGCAAACTGTTAAAGAAAATCTACGGAAAGGCTTCTGTTGGACCAAGGATGCGGAAACCTCATTTCAAGGATTAAAACATGCCTTCACTCAAGCTCCCATTTTACGGCATCCGGATACCACCAAACAGTTCATCGTTGTCACAGATGCTTCAGAAAAAGCGATAGGGGCCGCCTTACTGCAAAAACAAAATGATGATGGGTTAGAACACCCCGTATTTTACCTTTCCCACACACTGTCTGATTCGGAACACAATTACTCGGTCTTAGAACGAGAACTGCTCTCCTTGAAGACAGCTTGCACAGGATGGAGACAATTTCTTATGGGATCTAAAGAACCCTTTGGGGCGAGAACAGATCACCGGAATTTGCAGTGTTTAAGAAACTTCCATTGCCAAAATAGTCGTCAAGCCCGATGGGCTTTCTTCTTTAGTCAATACGACTTCTACATAACTCATATACCTGGTTCCCAAAATATTTTGGCAGATGCCCTGTCACGACGCTATCCTGAGTGTAGTGATTCTCCTATGCAAAACTTAATTGAACCTCATAGAATCATCGAATTAGTACAATCCTTTCTTGATAAAGTCAAATCTGAGTATTCAAACCTTGATAAAACTGAAATGAATAATTTACATCCACAGTTACGTAAAGATAAGGAATACTATTATCGCAAGAAAGCATTGTTCCTGTCTACAAAAACAGTCCAAACAGAGGCCCTATGAATGTGCCACGATTCCCTTATTGCTGGCCATCGTGGTATTAAAGCCACCCAAGACCTCCTACTTCTCTCTTTTTTGGTGGCCCACACTTAGAACAGATACTGAAAGCTATGTGACTTCTTGTCCCATCTGTGCACAAGCAAAGACACCTCGTAATAGACCAGCAGGGTTGCTCCGTCCTTTACCTGTTCCACCAGCTCCATGGCATACTGTATCCACTGACTTCATGGGTTCTCTGCCTCCCTCAGCTGGGAATCGAGTAATAATGGTGACACTTTCACTAAATTAGCGAACTTCACTGCGTTAAAGAAACTACCCACTGCAAAAGAATTAAGTCAAATCTTTATTCAGGAGATCTTTCAGCTTCATGGCCTCCCTCAAGTCATTGTCTTGGACCGTGGTTCCCAATACATCTCACGCTTTTGGAAACAATTTTGTAAGACACTCGAAATAGATGTTGCTCTGTCATCTGGTTTCCATCCCCAAACTAATGGACAGACAGAACGCCTAAACCAAGATCTTGAATAATATCTACGTAGTTTCTGCAATGCTATTCAAAGTAATTGGTCTATGTACTTACCACTCGCCAAAATCTCGTATAACAATGCAGTGCATAGTGCCTCAAAGGTCTCTCCATTTTATTGCTCTTATGGGTTCCATCCTAAGGCCTTTCCTGTTATTCTCAGAGAATCATCTACATCCCTGCCATCACAACATTTGTTCGATGACTACGCGGTATCCAACGTGTTATACATTCTAATCTTCAAGCCACCTAGATACGCATGAAAAGGATGGCTAATAAAAGACGTTGTGAGGCCCCGTCTTATCAAATCAACAATAAAGTCTGTCTTTCTTCTAAATTCTTACCTCTTTGATTGTCCCAAAACAAATTCAAACCCCGGTATTATGGACCGTTTCTGATCCATCAAAAGATCAATCCCGTTTCAGTTCGTCTTCGTTTGCCTCTGACATGTGTCTCAGCTAAAACCCTATGTACCTGATCCTTTTCACAGACAATTCTCCTGTCCTCCTCCTCAATTGGTTGATGACGTGCCTGAATACGAGGTCCAGGAGATCTGTGACTCTCGGTTCTTCCATGGACGCCTCCAGTTTCTCATCCATTGGAAGGGCTAGGCTATGAGTGAATGCTCCTGGGAGGAATCCTCTTCAGTTCATGCCCCTCTTCTGGTCCGTCGCTTTTTCCGTCTCTTCCCGCACAAACCTGGGGCCTCGGGGGGGGTGGACACCTACTGTAATGCCGTGGAGGCCCACGGCGTCTCCCTCTCAGGCCATGGTGGGGGCCGCGGTCCGTTTCCTTTACCGCAGCAGGGCCAGCGGCTCAGAAATGGGCATCGGATCTCACGGCGTATCATGAGCGGCGCGGGTGTTGTCGCGGGGTGCCCGCACCCCCCCTCGGTCCTCTCACTTACCTGGTGCCCCTTTTTAGGGCCTTCTACTTTTTACTTTTTCTTCCTGGAGGAGCCATGATTTCTCTTTCCCAGCATACCATTCTCCTTCACCTTCCCTGCATGCACCTGTTCACCTTACCATAATGGTGTCTTTCCTATCTTGTTCTATAGCCCCTTTCCCAATCCAAGATGGCAGTTCTACTTCTTCCTGCATGTCACTTCTTGTCAAGGGGTATATAAGGGGATAGATTCTTCTTCTCTTCGCGTTGCAGCACTTCTCTTGTGGTGGTCACGCTCCGGCAGGTCTCCTTTTGGACTCCAGTTTTTGCTCCTGTTTTTTCCTGGTCTTTCCAGTGATTTTCCAGGCATCGAAGTGCTGATTCTCTTGTGTCCTCCTTTCTGTTCTAGGGAGTTCCTGTCTGAGTTTTTTTCCCTTCAGGGTTTTTTCTCTGGGACTCCTTCTGGAGGGCACGGACTGTGGTGGCGTACTACTGTCAGCAGCACTGTGGCTACCGGAAGGGGTCGCCCCTACCTCAGCCAGAGTAGGACTTGCAAGAACCAAGGCTGCACCCCATCCCCATCTGATCCGGGCAGTAAGCTAAAGGTAAAACGTGACACTTCACCAAAATAAAAACAAATTGGCAAAAAATGTTTTTGGGTCTCAGAAAGCACACAAAGTAGTCCCTGGAAGTGAAGGGAACTACGTAGTGTGCAGATATGCTCCTGGTAAAAGAGCCCTATGCTTTGTGCTATAGTGGGTGGAAGAAAAATATGAATGATTCAACAACAGACCAGTGCATGAAGAGGATTGTCTGAAAGCCCATATAAATCAATATATAAAATATCTAATTTTACTTTAATTAAAAGATCATGGCTAACACTATTACTAAATATGCAGTATCTCCACAGCTGTATGTCACACAGAGATGGTTTACTTTAAACCAGTCTATAATCAAGACAAACAGGATTCCTCTAGGAAATAGGGTCAAAGATGGGTTTCTCAGGCGGGAAATAGGGTGATACAGACTCCTGCAAAGTTGCATGTGGTTAAAGGACATGTCAAGGGTCCTTATTTGTCCACCTCAGGTTCAGTCCTTGAATGTCATCCCTGGCTGTTGGGATAGTCAGATACCCGTCTGCTTCGTGTTAGCCAGCTGGGCTACTAGACTTTTGTGGTGCACACTGCTGAGCCTTCAAACTACCATCTGGCAATGTTATACAAACATTTTATAACACCCTGAGTGGTCAGAATACAACAGTGCTTTGAGACCTAAGACATTTCTTGAGTTCTTAGGATGATGTGGACTGCAATGTGGATAGCGGAATTTGCTTTACAATACAGCACTAGAACAGAACTCACCCAGTTTTAATGCTTTACATTTACACACTTTGCTATAACATTCTACTCTAGCCTTAAGAAGTGTTCTAGCACCCTGGCTTCTTTCACTGCAGACATGGGTTAGACCCTAAACTTTACAATCAAGAGCATATTGTGAGGAAACGTCAGACAGTTCAGTACCAACTGGTTCTTTTTTAACACTTTGACTAGATATTCTCACTAACTCTTTTCTGTCAAAAGTGCAGCTAATGTTATTGGTTTAACTATATCTGCACTGCACGCCCTTAAAACTTGGTTACATGCTGCTCCAGTATAATAGGTCTAGTAAAAGTGATGAGAATTCCTCTTTTGGAATTTCTACTCTTGTTGGCTCTGCAGCCCACTGTCTAGCTTGAAATGTTCTTCTTTACATGCATGGCTTTCTCTTTAAACAACTGAGGCCTTCATCATGAGTGCCATGTATTTTGCAATCTCTCCACAAACCCCCATTTGTTCAGGGGTCACAATTAAAAGAGGTGTACATTTTGTAATTATAACTGCATTTACATAGTGCCTACTACCCCTGACGAGGCATTGAGGTGCTTTATGCCAGGCAGCATGGTGCCCTGGAACCCAAGGCTAGTGGTTAATTTTGTGGTTTTTATTGGTGATTGGGATTAGCCTTGTATTCTCAAGGATATCATTCTGTGCTTTTGATTCCTGTGTCTTTGTGGTGGATTAAATCAGTAGGACTTAGGTGTGATCATTATTGGGGGGGGGGGGGGTGTTATGTAAGGTCATGCAGATGGTAGGTGGGATCAATAGATGAGCTAGAGGAGGTTAGGTATTGTTATGTTGCAGGGTATGAGTTTCAAAGAATAACAGCTTGTGATCTTTGAAATGAAGTGTGGGCAATATGCAGAAATATAAAAATATACATTATGGCAAACATGCACATGATGTAGAATCGGCTGTACTTAGAGGATGCATACAGAGGATGGAAGGTAAGGAGAGGGTTGTTCAGAGGAAGAAGGAGAGTTGACAATCTGAGGCTTTAAATCAAGGTCAAAATATTTTATGCAGGGATTTGGGAACGTAGAGTATATTCATGAGATGGAATACACTCTAATGATACAAAACTGTTTAAAGAAACTTCACTATTTGAATATGAGGTAATGCTATATTAGGTACTTTTGATAGGCCTGATAGTCAGGTAAACAGTCTCTCTGTTGTTAGGCTATTGGAAGACACCTCTTCAGCATAGACTGATGATCAGCTAGGGGTTGAAAGTAATGGCAGAATGGACATAAGGGAAATATCAAGAGCTTGACGCTGCACTTGACTGAAGCAGTAACCTCATGATCAAAGCTGCATTAGAAAATATATGGGGAAATAAAGCAAACATGTAATGCAAACATCCAAAAGCATTCTGTAAATGGTGGAGTGGATTCATTTGAATGCGCTCGATTTATCATATTACAAGGTGCTAGTGAGGATAACTTCACAGACAGTGGAAGTGCATTGCCTGCCTTCCTGTACCTGGAGGGAGGAGGGTAAGGCCGGGCTACCTTCAGAAATTTCATGATCCCTTTTCTTACCAAGGAGATGCAGATTAACCTTCCTGAGAACTAGGTAGATGGCAGGGGTGAGGGTTGACACTTTAGTTTCTGTTTTTCAAGGGGAGGAAGTTTCTAGGTCAGGCCTGTCATTTGTCTGTCCCTGATTGGTGAGTCAGGAAGAATACTGACATCTTAAACTTCATTGTGCCCATGTTGTGGGTGCTTCAGCTTGAAGGCTTCCTGCTGTGAGTGATATAACTTTACACATAGAGAGATGAAAGAGAAACCACCTCAATCCAATACAGAAATTACAAAATGTCAAACTATGCTTTGCTTTTTTTGTGTGGATGACATAAAATATTCAGCGCAATAAAAAGATTGTCGAAGCCTCTGTGCAGACGCTGCTTGCACCAACACCAGTGGCGTCTCCTCTGCTATGGCAGAGGAGCATCCCCCCCCGCCAGCAACCGCTACAAATCCTTTGACAAGGAAAGGATAATAAACTGTGTTTATTATCCTTTCCTTGTGAACGAGGGCATTGGGGGTGACGAGCAGAGGGAAATGCACTGTGCACTCCCCTCAGAGCGCATGTGTGTTTGGCTGGTCGTCTCGGGCCAGCCAAACACACATGCGCACAGGGCTCTCTCCAGCCCACAATTGCTGGGCTGGAGAGAGCCTGAACAGGCTCCCAGTCTGCCTGGGAGCGCCCTGGCTGGGCACTCCCAGCCAATCCTGATGCTTCTTTGAGCCGTGTGAGGATTTCCTGCAGGGCAGGCTGGGTGCCTGTGCCTGCTTGAAGCAGAAGAGCGGCACGCGAGCGGAGGTAAGGTTTTAAATTTTTATTTTTTTAAATGTCATTAATTACCCCCCCTGTGCACGCTGCCCCACTCCTAGTAATGCCTGTGAACCGCGACTGACCAACACACTGTCTTTGCCGTGAGCACACTTGCAAATATGTGTCTCCTAAATACTTTGCAGGTATTTACAGAATTTTTAAGCAATGCATTAAGAAATTGATATGTGTTTTCAGTTTTTAAACATTCTTTAGTGATAAGCACTGAAGTGTTAAACTGGAGAATAAATAGCTTTAAATAACTAAAAACACATCCACATACAGTACTAAACAGCTGTGTATCTCTCACCGAAATGGCACTGGGCGGTCGATTAATTGTTTATTATTTACCTTGCACAATTGCAGTGACCCGCAAAATGAACAAAACAGCAGTTTTTAACAATGGCAAGTGAGGTAATGCATAATGATCGCTGGGGCCTCTGCCTCCCTCAAGCTAGGCGTGTCTGTCATTTTGCAAAAGTGTTTTACATTGCACCGATAAAAAGTTTAAATTCATATTAGAACATCTGCAAATAAACCCACTAGTGTAAATTTACTGAAGTTAGGTGAAGAGTAAATCAAAACAATAGCAAGGCGAGAAAAGTACCTTTGAGGGACGCATGCTGCATAGTATTAACAAGGTAAGGTTCTAACAGTTCTATGCTCCAGGGTCTCGAAGACCCACCCTTTAGAGCAGACTTAGTTGTTGCACTGCTATCAGGGTGCCTCAGGCCTGTTGGTGTCTCTGAGTGGCACAATTTTAGGAAGAGGAGGTATAGTCCAAGAGGGCAGGGAGTGTTCAATCGCTTGGAACTCAGGAAGGGGCTGAGTTAGGCTGCTGGACTTAGAATGCCTATGGTTAGCAGGCCCGGTCACATTTTGCGCATCCCTTTCATCGATGAGTTGCGCAGGAGCGTAGCTTCAAGGGGGGTGCTTGTAGTGTTACACCCCCCAAATAAATGCATTCTTAGCGTGTGAGTTGGGTCTGAGGCCCTTAGTTGTGTCTCTTATGCCTGTGTTGTTTTTTCTCTTTATCCTTATTTGACTAAAAGGTTTTAACTTGTTATTTTTTATCAGGAACTTAGACACAGGCCCACCTACTACAAATTAGTACTGAACCTGTTCCTCATGGGAACTGTATCCCAAACCATGATAATCTCATCCCTTTTCCTTTCAATATGCTGCTTTTTTAGTTGGGAAATTTGCAATTAATAGCCCCTTCCCTCACTATCACTGACCTAACTACCCCCTGGAGATGCGACTAAACTGGCACAGGTTATCTAAATCTTGCCTCTGTTCCTCTGTTTCGCAAGCAGTCACTTTTTGTTGCATAGCAACCACTACAAATAGAATTCTGCATTTAGTGTGTTCTGTCGGCCTGAAATAAAGTTGGAGCAGTTAAAATGTTCTGAGAAGAGACTCCACACTGCTTCAGACTTTGAGGTCAAGGAGAGGATCTTGTTGTCCAGAGGAAAACTGGCAACTTTCATAAAAGATGCTGCCCTGCTGGAACCGTAAAGGAAAAGACAAAAGCTTTCTGTTGTTACTGATGAGGATCAGGAGGAGAGTCGTAAGAAAAACATGTTAAGGGACAGCAATTACCAGAGCTTCTAAGTCATATTAGAAAAGTTCTAGATTTTGAGAACCAGCCTATGCAGCAAGAGGATGACTTCTTTGCAAAGTATACCACATTGAGGTCCGAGGATTTACCTATTCATTATGTCCCCCAAAAATTATTTCTAAAGGAGTGGAAGGATGTTGAAAAGGTCTCAATCTGAAGATTTTTAGGGAAGAAATATCTACTAGAAAACTCTGATGACTGTTTCTCTCAGATTCCTAAAGGGAATTCAGTTCTAACAAGTATGGCTTCATCATCTTCCCTAGCCTCAGAAGTAGTTTCTCTTGCTGATACAGTTGATAGGAAACTTGAGTCTGCATTTAAAAGAGCATATTCTGCTGTAAATTTTCCAATTTGAGTAGGAACATATGAAGCTTGTGTCTCTAAGCCCTGCTTAAAGACCATCAAACTCTATTTGACTGTTTATAAGAAGTCAGGGAGTTCTGGAATCCAATTTAAGATGGAAGTGTTGGCATCATTTCTATCTGATACCTCCTTCGACACCTGTGATCATCAACAACAGCCACCAGGGCTTTGATTGGGAATTGCAGTAAACTTTGGTTAAAGTTTTAGAAACTAGAATCCTTTCAGCTAGGGCTTATGAATCATCTCCCTTTTCAAGGACCGATTCTATTTGGATCGAAGCTCAAAGAGTTGGTGTAGAAATCACCTGAGGAAAAAAAATGCCCCAGCCTTTCAAAGTTGCATCCAGGAGAAGATCTTTCACACACAAAAAAACTTCCCAAGTCCTGCTGGAAACTAAACACCCCCTTAGAGGCCGGGCTTGAGGTTGGGGGCCACCTTGCCAGGCAAATCCCAACCTCAGTGCATTATTTAACAGTAGCCTCAAAAGCAATGACTATATGATGGCACAAGTGGGGGGGAAGGATTGCAAAATTCTTCCTCAATTAAAAACTCTTTGCGTACAAATAGGTTCTTTCATTGGTAAAGAATGGCTACAACATAGAAGTCATGGCTCCTCCTCCAGTTACGGTTTATGTCACCCCACCTCCGCACAGAAGGGATGCATGTTTTTGGTGTCCAGAACCTGCTTCGAAAAGGATCTGCAATCGCAAGGACTTGATTTCTATTCTATCATCTTCTAAGCTACAAAAGTAGAGATGCATTCAGGCTAGGTCTAGATCTAAATCACATCTGTGCTTTGTACATCCTTCAAGACGGTAATCCTGCAATCCATTATTTGGCTGCTTACTCAAGGCAATTGCCTATTGACCTACGAGACACATATTGTAAAGTGCCAATTCACCAGAACGGTCAGCAATACCAGAGATTGACTCTAGAGGACAAGCTCTGTCAAATCGAAGTGCTACCATTCAGATTATCAACTTCTCAGGTATTTATCAAGGTATTGGCTCCTTTAGTAGAAGCCTTACCTTTACCTTTGATTCAAATGTTATCATATCTTGATGATTGGTTTGTATCTGGTTATTCTTTTTTAAGGCACAACAAAGTCTCAACAAAGTCTACAAGTGCCTACAATGAGTGGGGTTTTTCATCAATATGAAGAAGTCCAGTCTGCTCCTTGAACAGACAAAGACTTTTCACTGGAGACATTTTCGACACACAGAGGGGCCAGGTGTTTCTAATAGAGAAAAAGGAGGCTGAAGTTGCAACTTCAGTGGGAGAAGTTACAGTCATCACCTCAAGCTACACTACACTTTTGGTTGTGAGTTCAGGGTTAGACGGCCTCCACAACAGCAGTGGTTCCTTGGTCTTGCCATCATTTAAAGCCTCTAGTGAAATAAATCTTGGATTATTGGTCATACCAGTTGGTGACAAGATAAAACAATATCTACAATGGTGGTTAGTTCCCCAGATCTTGCCTATGGGAGTTACATTCACTTATCCTACCTTAATTGTTTGGCAATGGACGTAAATGCATGGGGATGGGGAGAAGCTCTGGAAAGCAGGTGAAAGAGGGTTCATCTCAACCTAGGATAATTCTAACTTCCAATTGGAATGAACTAATTGGCATTTGGCAGGCAATTCAGCCTCTGGCCCCTCACTTAGTAGCAAAATGGTTAGTATTCATAACGGACAACCAAGTTGCAAGAGTTACATCAACAGACAAGGAGGTATGAGAGAGAAGTCCCTACCTCAAATTACCCACTAGATCTGTCCATGGGTGGAAAAGATTGTTCTGAGCCTCAAGGCTCTTTATATCCAAGGATCTCTGCTTTTTCTGGTTGACACTTTTCAAAGAACAAGAGCAACCCAATTGTTCACCTGGACATTGGTATAAATACTGTAACACAAAACAACTGTTCATGTGAAGGACATTTAGAACATACATTCAGCAAAGCAGAAAGTGCTACACAGAATGAATCAGAACTTAGACCTCACTTGTTTTTTTGTTTAATTTTTCTCTGGATTTGCAGATCCTCTACGATTTTCATGAGTAAAACTTTTTTTTTAAATGCCTTTTGGTCCTGGCGGGGTCCCTCAGGAACCCTGTCACTAGGCCTAGGGGGGCAGGGTATTCCTACTGTGCCCCATTCTCCTTTTGTTTTTTGTTTTGTAACATCTTTTTTTCTGGACTCAGCTCACAAAAAGGGCTCTTTCTTGACTAAGAGCTAGCTTTCTGCCAAATTTGGTGTAATTTCGTCCGGCGGTTCGGGCTGTAGTCGTGTCTAAAATCACTATGGGAGATTGCATTTGGGAAAATGGGTTTTGGTACCCCCTTTTTCTCAGCCCCGCGTCACGAATCACCCCAAATCTTTCAAGACAGCAGCTGAAGTGAGTGGCGTACTAGTTTTGAAAATTTCGTGAAGATTTGTCAATGTTATTGGCAAAACAAAAAACGCTTTTCCTATGGAAACTAGGTCCTAATTATAACTACCTACTGGCGACCGGTAATGTACCCTAGCACAGTGTCCGTGTTTATAACAGGAGTGATTGGATGACGGCGGAGGTCCTTTTTGAAAGGCAGGAAGCCTTTTAAAACAACCATTGAACGGAGGAGTGACAATAGTGTTTTTATTGCCTCATTTAAAAAGTAAGACACAAACAATTAAATTAAATTGCATCCGGGAGGCTAGAGGGTGTTTTGGAGTTTTATAATTGAGATGGAAAAGGAGTTTTAGTTGATATTTGACACGACATTAGAGACAGGACAATGTGGACGCTACTTAGTTGCGCGCAACATACTTGATTTTGTGCACTTTAGAACCGCATGGTGCTTAGACACATGATATTATGCTATGAAATGATATTAGTTTTTATTTTATTTTAGTAACCATGTATGAAATTTAATGCACTAACCTTGGTTTGGAATTGATGGGATATAGCTTTCAGTTATGCGTAAACACACTGGATGTGGCTCTATTCACTTTATTATGTCTGTTGAATCCGTTTTAATGCTGTTTATTTGTAGATGTTTTTATAACGAATTGACTACTTGCTGTGTGGCATGCGATAAAGAACTGGGATATGGCAAGGCAGATGCTATGAAGTGGCCTGCAAATTTGTCAAACAGACCGCACGGCGTCGTAATGTATGTTGACATTATGGCATTGAATGTCGATAATGAATCCGTTTATTATGTAATTGAAAGAAAGCCAAAGCAGAAACCAATTGTATGATACAAGTTAATTACTATACAAAGCACATCATTTTTGATGGTTTGATTTAAGTGTGAAAACAATGTTATGCCTGTGCACCTTTCTGAAGGTGGCTCTATCCACTACACTATTCATGTCAAGTCTTTTTTTCCTGTGTTTATATGTAGATATATTTAAACAACGTGGTCATTCCCTCTGTCATGTGATCAAGACCTGTGGTCGGCACGCATCATCATGGATCATGAGGGCATGTTTGTGTAAATATATGTTCGATGGCATGTGTAGCTGCAGATACACATGCTGTGCACAGTCCGCCGTCTGGTGTTGGGCTCGGAGTGTTACAAGTTGTTTTTCTTCGAATAAATCTTTTCGAGTCACGAGACCGAGGGACTCCTCCCACTTCGATTCCATTGCGCATGGGCGTCGACTCCATCTTAGATTGTTTTTTTTCCGCCATCGGGTTCGGACGTGTTCCTTTTCGCTCTGTGTTTCGGGTCGGAAAGTTAGTTAGAATCTCAGAAAAAAACGTCGGTATTGTTTGCGTTCGATATCGGGTTAGTTAGAACAAATCGACACCGAATTTTGAAGAGCTCCGGTGGCCCTTCGGGGTTTTTTCGATCCCCCGTCGGGGCCTGGTCGGCCCGGCCACGTGCGACTTCAAGGCTCATGGAACGGACCCCATTCCGCTTCTGCCCAAAATGCCATCACAAGTATCCGTATACGGATCACCATCTGGTCTGTAACTTGTGCTTGTCCCCCGAGCACAAGGAGGATACTTGTGAAGCCTGTCGAGCGTTTCGGTCGAGGAAGACGCTGAGAGACCGAAGAGCCAGGAGACTACAAATGGCGTCCACGCCGACAGGTCAAGATCGTTTCGAGGAGGAAGAAGAAGCTTTCTCCGTCCGCGAGTCGGATTCGGAAGAACTCGACGCCGAAGAAACAACCAAAACCGTGAGTAAGACGTCGAAAATCAAGACTCACGAGAAGTCTACAAAAGCCCAGGGGACGCCACCGCCAACAGGCCATGGCTTAACCCGAAAAATAGGTGACCCATCCAAGGCACCGAAAAAGGGCATGCTGGTGTCGAAGTCATCCAACTCCAGTCGAGATACCGCCACACAGCAACCTCGGAGCCGAGACAGCGGCTCCGAGAAACTTCGGCACAGAGACAGCGGCACCAAAGAATTTCGGCACTGAGACACCACGCCGAAAACAAAGAAGGTTTCTTCGGAGCCTAAAAAGACTTCCGAAAATGTTTCGGTTCCGAAACAGCCAGCCTCGGAGCCGAAAACTAGTTCCTATACAGAGGAACAAGGATTAACCTCCCAATTACATAGATTTGGAGAGGAGCTTCAAGCTGTAGAGCCTGACTACACACAAAGAAGGCTTCATATTCATGAGGACACAGGGAAGATAACCACTCTTCCCCCAATCAAAATAAAAAGGAAACTTGCCTTTCAACAAAAGGACAAACAACCACAGGCAAAGGTGGCAAGGAAAACAACCCCACCACCGTCTCCACCACCATCAATACATGCATCACCAGCAACAACTCCACCACTGATGCACTCACCAGCTCATACCACAATGAGTCAGGATGATCCCGATGCATGGGACCTCTACGATGCTCCAGTGTCTGACAATAGCCCAGACTCTTATCCTACCAAACCGTCACCACCTGAGGACAGTACATCCTATACACAGGTGGTCGCAAGGGCAGCCGAGTTTCACAATGTCTCCTTACATTCAGAACCAATTGAGGATGACTTTCTCTTTAACACCCTATCCTCCACCCATAGCCAGTATCAATGCCTTCCCATGCTCCCAGGAATGCTAAGACATTCAAAACAAATTTTTCAGGATCCAGTTAAAGGCAGAGCCATAACTCCAAGGGTGGAGAAAAAATATAAGCCACCGCCCACAGATCCAATATATATTACAACACAACTAACACCAGACTCAGTAGTTGTGGGGGCAGCTCGTAAGAGAGCCAACTCTCATACCTCAGGCGACGCACCACCTCCAGACAAGGAGAGCCGCAAATTTGATGCTGCGGGAAAAAGGGTTGCAGCACAAGCAGCAAATCAGTGGCGTATTGCCAATTCACAAGCACTTTTGGCAAGATACGACAGGGCTCATTGGGATGAAATGCAACATTTCATCGAACACTTGCCCAAGGAGTTCCAAAAAAGAGCGCAACAGGTGGTGGAAGAGGGACAAAGTATCTCAAATAATCAGATACGGTCTTCCATGGATGCAGCAGATACAGCTGCAGGGACAATAAACACTGCAGTCACAATACGAAGGCACGCATGGCTGCGCACTTCTGGGTTCAAACCGGAAATCCAGCAGGCTGTGCTCAATATGCTGTTTAATGAACAGCAATTGTTTGGGCCGGAGGTAGACACTGCCATCGAAAAACTCAAAAAGGACACCGATACAGCCAAAGCCATGGGCGCACTCTACTCCCCGCAGAGCAGAGGCACATTTCGGAAAACACCTTTTAGGGGAGGGTTTCGAGGTCAACCCACAGAAACCACAACCTCACAAACAAGGCCTACCTACCAGGGTCAATATCAGAGGGGAGGTTTTCGGGGGCAATTTAGAGGGGGCCAATTCCCAAAAAATAGAGGAAAATTCCAAGGCCCCAAAACCCCTCAAAATAAGCAGTGACTCACAGGTCACACAACCCCATCACATAACACCTGTGGGGGGAAGACTAAGCCAATTTTACAAACTTTGGGAGGAAATAACAACAGACACTTGGGTCTTAGCAATTATCCAGCATGGTTATTGCATAGAATTTCGCCAATTCCCTCCAAACGTCCCACCGAAAACACACAATATGTCAAAACAACATATAGATCTTCTAGGACTAGAAGTTCAAGCATTGCTACAAAAGGACGCAATAGAATTAGTACCAATTCAACAAAAAAACACAGGAGTTTACTCACTGTACTTTCTAATACCCAAAAAGGACAAAACTCTGAGACCAATACTAGATCTCAGAACACTAAATACCTACATAAAATCAGACCACTTTCACATGGTCACATTACAAGACGTAATCCCACTGCTCAAACAGCAAGACTGCATGACAACATTAGATCTAAAAGATGCGTATTTCCATATACCAATACATCCTTCACACAGGAAATACCTAAGGTTCGTATTCCAAGGAATACATTACCAATTCAAAGTGTTGCCATTCGGAATAACAACTGCGCCAAGAGTTTTTACAAAATGCCTGGCAGTAGTAGCTGCACATATCAGAAGGCAGCAAATACATGTGTTCCCGTACTTAGACGACTGGTTAATCAAAACCAACACGCTAAAACAGTGTTCACAGCACACACAATATGTCATACAAACCCTTCACAGGCTAGGTTTCTCCATCAACTACGCGAAGTCACACCTTTTGCCGTGTCAAACGCAGCAATACTTAGGAGCGACAATCAACACAACAAAAGGGATTGCCACTCCAAGTCCACAACGGGTTCAAACATTTCACAAAGTAATACAGGCCATGTATCCAACACAAAATATACAAGTCAGAATGGTAATGAAACTACTAGGCATGATGTCTTCATGCATATCCATTGTCCCAAACGCAAGATTGCACATGCGACCCTTACAACAGTGCCTAGCATCACAATGGTCACAAGCACAGGGTCAACTTCTAGATCTGGTGTTGATAGACCGCCAAACATACATCTCGCTTCTATGGTGGAACAGTACATATTTAAACCGAGGGCGGCCTTTCCAAGACCCAGTGCCACAATACGTCATAACAACAGATGCTTCCATGACAGGGTGGGGAGCACACCTCAATCAACACAGCATCCAAGGACAATGGGACATACATCAGAGACAGTTTCACATAAATCACTTGGAAATGTTAGCAGTATTTCTAGCGCTGAAAGCATTTCAACCCATAATAACCCAAAAATACATTCTTGTCAAAACAGACAACATGACAACAATGTATTATCTAAACAAACAAGGAGGGACACACTCAACACAGTTGTGCCTCCTAACACAGAACATATGGCATTGGGCGATTCACAACCACATTCGCCTAATAGCACAATTTATTCCAGGGATTCAGAACCAGTTGGCAGACAATCTCTCTCGAGATCACCAACAAACCCACGAATGGGAAATTCACCCCCAAATACTAAACAATTACTTTCAAATTTGGGGAACACCTCAAATAGATCTATTTGCAACAAAGGAAAACTCAAAATGCCAAAACTTCGTATCCAGGTACCCACAAGATCAATCCCAAGGCAATGCTCTATGGATGAACTGGTCAGGGATCTTTGCATACGCTTTTCCCCCTCTCCCTCTCATTCCATATGTAGTAAACAGGTTGAGTCAAAACAAACTCATACTAATAGCACCAACATGGGCGAGGCAACCTTGGTACACAACACTACTAGACCTGTCAGTAGTACCTCATGTCAAACTACCCAACAAACCAGATCTGTTAACACAACACAAACAACAGATCAGACATCCAAATCCAGCATCTTTGAATCTAGCAATTTGGCTCCTGAAATCCTAGAATTCGGACACTTGCACATCACACAAGAATGTATGGAGGTCATAAAACAAGCTAGGAAACCTACCACTAGACACTGCTACGCAAACAAGTGGAAAAGATTTGTGTATTACTGCCAGAATAATCAAATTCAGCCATTACACGCATCTCCAAAGGATATAGTAGGATATTTACTACATTTGCAAAAATCAAATCTAGCTTTCTCTTCCATAAAAATACATCTCACCGCAATATCAGCTTACCTACAAATTACTCATTCAACTTCACTATTTAGAATACCAGTCATTAAAGCGTTTATGGAAGGCTTAAAGAGAATCATACCACCAAGAACACCACCTGTTCCTTCATGGAACCTCAACATTGTCTTAACAAGACTCATGGGTCCACCTTTCGAGCCCATGCATTCTTGTGAAATGCAATACTTAACGTGAAAAGTTGCATTTTTGATTGCCATCACATCTCTAAGAAGAGTGAGCGAGATTCAAGCATTTACCATACAAGAACCATTTATTCAGATACATAAAAATAAAGTAGTTCTAAGAACAAATCCTAAATTTTTACCAAAGGTTATCTCACCGTTCCACTTAAATCAAACAGTAAAATTACCAGTGTTCTTCCCACAACCAGATTCTGTAGCTGAAAGAGCACTACATACATTAGACATCAAAAGAGCACTAATGTACTACATTGACAGAACGAAACTAATTAGAAAAACAAAACAACTATTTATTGCCTTTCAAAAACCTCATACAGGAAATCCAATTTCAAAACAAGGCATTGCTAGGTGGATAGTTAAGTGTATTCAAACCTGCTATCTTAAAGCAAAGAGAGAGCTGCCTATTACACCAAAGGCACACTCAACCAGAAAGAAAGGGGCTACCATGGCCTTTCTAGGAAATATTCCAATGAACGAAATATGTAAGGCAGCAACATGGTCTACGCCTCATACATTTACCAAGCACTACTGTGTAGATGTGTTAACTGCACAACAAGCCACAGTAGGTCAGGCTGTACTAAGAACATTATTTCAAACTACTTCAACTCCTACAGGCTGAACCACCGCTTTTGGGGAGATAACTGCTTACTAGTCTATGCACAGCATGTGTATCTGCAGCTACACATGCCATCGAACGGAAAATGTCACTTACCCAGTGTACATCTGTTCGTGGCATGAGTCGCTGCAGATTCACATGCGCCCACCCGCCTCCCCGGGAGCCTGTAGCCGTTTAGAAGTAGATCTTCAACATTTGTACATTTGTAAATATATTACTTTAACCTTTATTATGTACATACGTATTCATTCCATTGCATGGGCACTATTACTAACATACACAACTCCTACCTCACCCTCTGCGGGGAAAACAATCTAAGATGGAGTCGACGCCCATGCGCAATGGAATCGAAGTGGGAGGAGTCCCTCGGTCTCGTGACTCGAAAAGACTTCTTCGAAGAAAAACAACTTGTAACACTCCGAGCCCAACACCAGACGGCGGACTGTGCACAGCATGTGAATCTGCAGCGACTCATGCCACGAACAGATGTACTTTTCCATATATATATATATATATATATATATATATATATATATATATATATATATACACACATATATATATACACACATATATATATATATATATATATATATATATATATATATATATATATATATATATATATATATATATATATCAAATTAAGCACTGGCCACGCTATTTACGAAAAAGCTTACCTCAAGGAGCTGCCCACTAGGACAGGTCTCAAGCTCTTGTTTTCTTCCAAGATGTTTGAAAGATTTGTTCCTCAGCTGTTACTGTAGTATCGAGGGAAGATATCCTTGTACACAAAGGTCAGGATTACAACTGGCCCATAACACCAAGTCAGTACTTTGATCTATGAGGATTACTTTTGGCAGACAGTCACTGAGGGTTGACCAGAAGCACCTACAGTGCTGGGCCTGCTTTCGACAGGGAGGAAAGCTCACCCAGAAAGCCTTGTTTGTGGTAGGTCAGTGGAACCTCTCTTGAGTGGATTAAATCCTTACTGTGCAAATGTGTTCAGTACGTTAAGCTGACAGATGCGGCTGTCAAGAAGTCTGAACCGTGGAGTCCCATGTGGCACCGACAGTCCCCCCCCCCTTTTTAACATCCATTTGCATTTTCTGACTTAGGTTACTGCGCATCGTAGCGTGGATTTCCAGATGTCTGCAGATGCAGCTGGCGGCTCTGTCAGTGATGAAGGCTCAGGGGTCTCTTTCCTCAGCTGCTGACCTCCGAGCTGCACGTGACTTCTTGATGCCAGTGAGGTCTCTTCTAAGGAAGATGTATAGGAGCCTGGCCCATTTATTTAAAGGTGTCCTTGATCCCCTCTCTAGTTATCTTGATCTTCCTATAGTTATGACTTTAGCTTGTCATCTTGAGTACATCCCCTCCTTTAAAGCACAAGTGATAACCTAGCAATATTGTGCAGCACACTGCTTGCCAGTTTTGGCTGGGCGTTCTCTCAATTAAGTAATAACATTTTACAATAAAATACATATGTAAATTAGGTGTATTTTGTATAAACATTTAGCTTCCACAGCATATCATACGATCGATATATTATAGAGAGTTACAAACTTTGTCAAGATCCCAAATAAATTAAAAAGTACGTAGACATGTAATGGGAAGATGCTCTGTGGAGGGGAGGGCCAATTTGGCTTATTTATGTGGCAGTTTTTTGAAGCACACCATGGGCTCTTGCCATGGCGCGCGCATCAGGGAAGAACTCTTTAAGGACAAGATGATCGATTCAGATGAGAAAGGGTTCTATGGTGGGCATATTAAGAGTGTCACAGCCACACTTTCATGGAAGAGGTACTTTAATGGACATAGAGTGAACCGCTCCCAATGGGAAGGCCTGCCACAGTTTGATGGCACACTCCAGTCAGAGTAGGGTCTGTAATGGAGACATTGGGTGGAGCATGCACCCCTGGAAAAAGTTATTTATTGATGCAGTGAGAGACTGGTCTCCTGTGAAAGGGTCCAGTAACTCATGCTTGTTGTGGGGATGTAATAGATGCATGTACTGAAACCCACAACCAACGTACTGGTACTGGCCCATGACATGGCAAATGGCAGATGGATTGGGGTCTTGGATCCTGATGACAGGTAAATATTGTAGCAGTGCCTGCTGTGAAATGTGTTGTGGCCTCTGAATTCATCACATCTCGGTGACAGCATGGCACGGTTTGTTGCAGCCCCCATCAAGGCACGTGATGTGAGAAAGGTAGTCGTTCAGGGGATGAGAGTTTTGTGCCAGGTTGTGATGCTGCAGCTGTGTAGGTCACATACTGCTTGACACTGGATCCCCATTAGAAGGCACTGGCACAGACAAAGGGACCCTCAGATTGGGACTCAAAATTGGGTTGGGAACCACCAAAAGAAATAATCTGTGCACATGGCCTCTGAGCCTAGTGCTCAAGATATATACCTAGTCCTATGGTTCTCAGATAATGAGAGTTTAATTTGTTCTTTTGCCCCTTTTCGTCATTGATTGGTATTTTAGTTGTCACATGTGCTCTATTGCTGCCATCTAATGTAATAGTTAATGATCATTGTAACGCTGATTTGCATTTACGTCAGGATTTTGCTGCTATAAATACCAGAACTGTGAACTAGGCATGTAAGCGAATTGCCTTAGTCTTTGGGAATATATAATTAAGTGTACAGAATACCTAATTGCATATATGTCACACAGTTTTATGTAGTGCCACGTACTCCGTTTCTAATACTTACTGAAGCACTTGAATACCTCAGGTGTGTGATTCACTGCAGCTTTATCCCAGTCAGCGCAGTGAGTTTCCCACTAACCAATGGGGTAATCTGAAAGTCACGAGTACAACTCAGGCAAGGCAGACTTAGGCCCTCATTCCGACCCTGGCGGTTTCAAACTGCCAGGGTGGAGGGCAGAGGAAGCACCGCCAACTGGCTGGCGGTGCTTCCTGGGCCATTCTGACCGCGGCGGTAAAGCCACGGTCAGAAAAGGGGAACCAGGAAGAGGCTTGCGGGAACGGGTGTCGTGGGGCCCCTGGGGGCCCCTGCTCTGCCCATGCCAGTGGCATGGGCAGTGCAGGGGCCCCCTAACAGGGCCCCACAAAGATTTTCACTGTCTGCTTAGCAGACAGTGAAAATCGCGACAGGTGCCACTGCACCCGTCGCACCCCTGCAAATCCGCCGGCTCCATTCGGAGCCGGCTTCCTCTTTGCAGGGGCTTTCCCGCTGGGCCGGCGGGTGGTCTTTTGGAGATCGCCCGCCGGCCCAGCGGGAAAGTTGAAATGACCCCCGCGGTCATTTGACCGCGGTGCGGTCTTTGGGCGGTTTCCGCCCGGCGGGCGGGCCCGCCGCCCGCCGGGGTCGGAATGACCCCCTTCGTTTTTTCAGTGGATTCCTAAGGTTTTTTTCATGTAAAGTTACATATTACTAAAATTACTAACTATAATGTAACTTTAACCATTGTTTTTTTCAGTGCATTTTATAGTTTTCTTTTTTAATGTAAAGTAAGATATCTATTGTCAGGTGTGGTGTTGGGCGCAGGGCCTGGGTGCAGCCACACCCTGCTCCCAACCGCACCCATGCACACCGCTTATTGCCATGCACAGCATGAAGGCTGGCGCGGGACCTGAACTGAGACCAGGCCCTATGCCCAAACCCACCTCCTGCGGGCACCCTATCAGCTGCTTCGCATAACCTTCGGCCGTGAACTGCGTGTGACTGGACAGACACAGCTGACTACGAGGTAACAACATAAAGGGTGTCACTTCAAGTAAAGCAGACCTACTTACTTTTCAAAGGGTCAGAACACTAAAATATAAAAAGTGGGCCTATTGGCACTATCAAGGGATCAGCACATCAATATACATAAAGCAGATATCTTGTCTTTGTCAGATAGTCACCAATAACCATAATCAAATCTATATTTTATAGATTCACACACTGCAATGTATAATAAAAGTGATGATCATGAAATATTTTCAATAAAGTCTTTTTACAAATACAGTAACATGTCTGTTAGACCTTAGGGTGGTCTTCTCCCAACTTTTTGCCTATCTCCTCCACTTTTCTGACCTCGTTTTTGCTGGCTTTGGGAGTCTGCTAAGCGTGCAATGTACTTAAAAGGCAGAGCATGTCCTTGTAGTGAAAAAACTCACAACGTCGTTTTTCACTACAGCAAGGCCTATCACTCACATAGTATATATATATATATATATATATATATATATATATATATATGTGTATATATATATATATATATACATACATACATAACTAGACATGACAACCGTTGCTACTCAGCAGGGTATGGTGATGAGGTTTTCGTTATATATGTGTCATTGTACACCCTATTGTGCTTCCTGTTATAAGCAGATACATTCATATAAAGAAAGGAAAACAACTTTGTATACTTAACCACAAGATACATGTGTATATCAGACCATGTAAATATTGCTGCTTCTATGAACATATGCTTGTATATATAGAGGGATTTAAGCTTGCTACTAAACTTTACTAGGTGTAACATGTATACATTCATTAATTTCAGTTATATGGTAAAAAAATAATCTATTCCCTTCAGTCTTTTTCCCATCCTCTCTCATGCTCAATAAAAATCCTTCTGACTGCTATGAACTTCCAAACATCCATTTCAAATTGCCCCCACATTTTTAGACAACACACAGAGCTAAGAGACACACATGCCCACTACTCCCAAACCTTCCTTTTCAAACTAACCACTCCCTTTTACCCAGTTCACACAGCCAACAGGCGCACATGCCCACTACTCCCACACACCCTTTTCAAACTTCTTCCTCCTTTTTTAGCCAGTTCACCCAACTAATGTGTACCCATGTCAAGTACTCCCAATAGCACTTATAACTTCCCCTGTTAAAATCTATTCTCATCATTCTATCCCTACTCAAAACACTACTAAACATACAGGAACGCAAGAGCACTAACCTACCAAAACTAGAGCACAAGGCAAAAAGGAAGCACATATACCACCCATCTCTAAATGAGGCCCCTAGTCTGTTAGAGAGAGAGAGAGAGAGAGACACGTTTCAAAGCGAGTGACGCAGTAGGAGGGATTACAGGAAGAGCAGGGACAGGGGGTGTGGCATGGAGTTCCACAGTGCCTTGAGCACCACTTGCCTTCTAAGCATTGGAGCATTAGTGCCCTGCCTCAGTGATCCACGGCTTGCAAAGAACAATTGATGGCTGCAAGTGGACATTGGGGAGCATGGCTGCGGGGCTCTAGTCTCTGCTCTGGCAGGGTTTTCTCTTCCTGGGTAATGATGCCTGACGTCACTGAGGTATAGGAAGGGGTCGCAGCAGCTGCCCCAACGGCTTGAAAGGATGCTATCTCACAGGAAACCTGTGGAAACTGGGTGTAATGGTAGTGTCTCTGAGTTCTCAAAAAGTAGATCTCGACTGGATTTGTGTTCCTGTGGTCCTGAGTGATACCTTTGTGATAGTGCCTACGGATGGACTTAAGTAGATTCTTCATTTTAATAAGCCCTGCATAAAGGAGAAGATGAAGAAACAGGGAAACTGCACGGGGGACAACAGTAACACTGCACAGACCACAAGTAGGTCCACCAAACACGTTGAAGCATCACAGACTCTCAATGTACAGAGTGCAAAATTACTCTGTAGCACTTTCTCCACTGTTCAATAAACGGGCTTTTTTTCCTATCACTGACCATTTCTCATCTTGATAAGTTCATTAACAATAACAGAAATAGAACAGAAAACACCAAAAGACAACAGCAACATTATTAACCGGTGTATGTTTTGGGTATTCTCCTACAGATTTGATTAGTGCACAGATGTATCCACCTCGAAGGGCACCCCGAAAGGCACATGGGTACAATAAATAGAATCTTGACGTACATGAATGATCTTGAATGACTAGTCATGTTATTGTAAATGAACTTCTCGACACGAGAAATGTTCATTAATTAGATAAAGCATTTTATTCAACCACGGCAGAAGGACTAACAAGTAATATCCCATTTTATTATGATGCGGCCAGTGCTTGCTGTGTCATAGCGTTTTTTTTCGTATTGCTGGGAGAACGGGGCTTGAGGCATCTCAAAAGCAGGGATGATATGCAGAACGTAGAGTTTGGGGAAGGAATAAAAGTGCTATGATGCTGCCAGTGGACAGCCAGAGGAGGGCAGGAGCAGGCAAGCAACCAGACAGACAGCTGGAGGAGGGTGGGATAAGGCAACCAACAAAACACAGTAGGAGGAGGGCGGAAGGGGGCAAGTAACAAAAAAGACAGATGAAGTGGGGAACCAAAAACAGGCAGAGCGCGAGAGGAACAGCAACATCAGAGAGGCGGTAGGGGGCAAGCAACAACACGGAAGGGGGGAAAGGCACGAACAATAGAGAGGTGGTAGATAGCAGACTAAACATAGAGTACAGGAGCAACACTGTTGTAGGGAGGGGGCAAGCAACAACGCTGGCAGCAGGTGGGGCAAGCAACATCATGGAGGGGGCAAGTAACAACACAAAGGGTGGAAGAGGGCAAGCAGCAACACAAAGTCTAGGATGGAGCAAGCAATAACACACACAGCAAGTGGGGGCAAGCAACAACACAGACAGTGGGTGGGGGCAAGTAACAACATAGACAGCCGGAGTGGGAAGGCAAAAATGCCAACAGCAGATGGTGGCAAGCAAAAACACGGAGAGGGACAAAAGCACACAGGTAAGAGAGCTTGACATGGGGGAGGGAGAGAAGCACATGAAGGAGACGACCTGCAAACACTTGCACTCTTATGGAGTGCTTCAACAAACAGAAAAAGGTTGTTCTGAAAGCATGAAGAGTGGTTGAACAGAAGTACTTTTGCCATGCTCCAGGATAGGGTCAAACACAAGGAGAGGAACTGAAGATGGCACGCGTTGACCAAAAGAGAAGCAGCAAATGAGAGTGACTATGAAGCCAATTAATGGTTAGCAATGGGCATGCTTTAACCTAATAAAGACTCACAAGCAACAGCATATGTACTGTCTCAGGTGAGACCAAAAACAAAGGCTTCTGTCCCTGCCTCTACTGACCTGAGGAGGATGTAAAACTCTGCATGGACTCCAAGGACACAGAGCCTCCAACACACTAGCTGGAAACCTACTCTGTGCAGAGCAAGGGTTGCCAACCTTTTCTGTAGTGAGAGCTACTTCGGATCAGTGATAACTGTTGTGAGCTACTGAAAACTAAACAACTCATGCATGGTTACCAGACAGCTCCACGCCCAGCTTCATTGACTTTAAGGGTACTGTCCATAAAGCCAAATACTATGGTTCGAAAAAAAATAGTTTGACTAGGGGCACTATAACAGGGCTGCCAATTGTGTCAGTGAGAGGGTGGTCTTTTGAGATGTATGAACATGTGTGCATATGAGTGGGATATAGGTGTATGAGTGACTGAAAGCCTGTGCTGTATGTACTTGTGGCACAGGACATACCTTTTGCCATGTGGATAAAACAAACATAGAACCATTTTTTGAAATGGGAGAAATTTAAATTACAGAAAAGTGTTCTGCAGAAATGTTCAAAATATGGAACATTTTCTGCACTTTAAATTTCTCCCATTTAAAAAAAAATACCGTATTTTTCTTTTTTACAAATGGCACAGAGTCTACTGGCCATTAAAAGCAAGAGGCCTGCTGTTCATAAATGCAGCACTTTGAAAGTGGGAGTACATTAAAAATGAGTTAATTTAATAATTAAAGTAACTTTTAAATTACATTTCTCTCATTTAAAAGCATTCAGAAACATCATTTTGTTCTCACGCTCCAATATTGAGTTGACAGGGACTTTTATTTAAGAGCTAAATACCTCAGCGCTTCAGTTCTTGACCTCTGTGCCCCAGCTGCAGCCTGGGTCATAGATCTGACTGAGCAATGCTCATTATTAGGCTCTGCTATCTGCAGCCTGATGATATTAATGTAACATAAACACAGACTTCCCTTAACTTTAAAAGGAAAATGTGACCCTGTGCTGACTTAAAAATGAACTCAAGGCTGTGAGCTACTTGGAAGGTGTCTGGGTGCTACTGGTAGCTTGCGATCGACTGGATGGAGACAGCTAGTGTGAGGTTTTCTAGCTCACCCTGTGCTCATGTGTGATGTCAGCTCTTCACAGGGTGATTGCCTGAAGATTTCAGATATCATGTGAAACTTAGTGGCACTTTCAGAGATGGCAGGTCCGAAGAAGGTTCCCACATCTTTATCTTTTAAAATGAGGGCCTATTAACATGTATGTGGACTAAGGGAGTAGCCAGAAAACTAAAGTACCCCCGACCTAGAACTTAAATGGCACCAGATGAATAAGCCTAAACCTCGCTAGAAGCGTGTTGGGGGAGAAGCAGTTCTCCCACAAAAACATTTTTCTTTAAAAAAGGGATACATGGTGCATTTTGGAGCTCAACATTTATAATAATTTGGCCAAAAACTAAAGGCGGTTAGGCAGTTCTGAAAGGGCACTCATGAAATTAAAAATAAGTCATGTTCTGCCTGCTGGACATGACCTTCCTTATGGGTTTTGGTAGAGCCACCCCCTTCACGAGAACATTTTTAAAGTATGCTGCTAAACTATATATTTACACCCCAATTTCAAATAAACTGCTTTAAATCATAGGTTTTACAGGGAGGGATGAATAGGCACTCAGGAAATATACAAATACTTTAATTGTGGGCCGGACACATTTGCCATAGCCATTGATTTATGTTCTGAAAGATTTCGCAATTTGTTTTATTCTATTGGAATATACGGTTGTCAATTGTTCATCTTCAAATTGATATTAAGTTTTGAGCTACCTTTCCTAATTATGTGGCTTTGATGCCATTCTAAGTGTGTGGATTTTGTAGGTTTAATCTAACCTTTTTACAATATGTCATTTGGCAGCGTAACCTGAAAGGATGTGCCATTAATGAAGAAAATATTTAGACAACTGTATGACTTTGATCTGTATGATGGTGACAGGAATTGTGTCTAATGTACTGTTGTTGTTGTAGGATGATGTACAAGTGTGGCTTACTCTGGATGCAGTACTGATTTAGATAAAACTGGTCCATCTGGATGGATTTTAGCTGTATGATTGCCCCAAGAGTTGTCTCCTCACCCACTGGCATGTGACAGGACACCACGAGGCAGTGATTTGAATGGAGATAACACTAGAAAGCGTAGATGGAACCAGGCTGAGGGAAGAAGAGTGAGAGACGCCGAGTCCAAGTTAACACCCCCACCACCGCCCCATGCACAGCATATGATGAGGGTCTTTAGGCAGATGCAAACAGAAAGGAGTATGTTGGGGCAAAGGATACACAAGAAAATATGCATCAAAAGCTTTCACCCTTAAGCTATCTTACTTAAACCTCAATGGTGAGGTCCATCAATACATGTAGTACCTTGTGCAGGTGCATTACCCATCCAAGCTAATTTAAGAGCATTGTAACTGTGACCGTTGGTCTGACCAACAACATGTTCATGCCATGGTAGATTTACAAAAAAAATAACTAAAATCATCACAATCGAATATTTTTCGATGTGGAAGGTGCCAACCCTTCCTGGTGGGCTTCAAAGAAGCTCGGCCACCCGCTGGATGCTCACAGTCACGGTTAGAATCCAGTCAGGTGCACCTCCATGGCACCAACAGACAGGTGCACAACAGTGGATGTGATTAATGGCCTTGATGCTGGTGAGTTTGGAGCTGCTCCAGTTGTGCACATGCTGAGCAGCAAAAAGGTACTACTGACTTGGAAGGGCATGTACCTAGTGGGCAACGAAGCTCAATTAATATCTGTGATAGAGAAACACCGTTGCCGAATCTCATTTATCTGTACTTAGGAATCGTACCTGAATAACAGAAGATTCTATACCAACAAACATGTCATTGATATGACAATGTGACTTGCCCACTCCTGGCTGTACGAGAAGTTCAAAACAGAAAGAATAGTAATGAGCCATCTCAGAATGATGTATAGCATGTTGTTGACATGTATTTTCCAGTTCAAAGGTCACACATGCAACTGTGACTCCAGCAATTGTGTTAACCGTGTGAACTGATTTATCGGAACATTCATTATTTATAGTGCATCAGATCGAAAGAGCATTAATGGCCATAAGAACTAATTGTTGGAATGCTAGACCTGTTAGTAAAGGTATCTGTCCATAGTGATATGGAACCGCCATCGTGACCCACTGTCATACTCCAGTGGCAGATTAGCGACTGTCCACACAGAGCCTAAGGGAAGCAGATGGTGCAGTGCTGGGGGCTTTAAGGACTGACTTGACATGGTGATCCTTTGTCTGATACTTTTGATATATACAAGAAGACTCAAAGGAAAACCGATGCTGCAGTGGGGTACACATACTTTAAGAGCTGACTTCGTTTGCTGGAGCATTGTGTCCCAAATGTCCACGCATCTCACCCAACGCCTGAGAGGCTTCTTAGTATCTGCCTTTTGCTCTGCCACAGGGCGGCCGAGGGGTGAGTGGCACAGTGCGATGCAGAACCTGGGCCTGGGATGGGCTTCAGCTTTGAGTGAGCTGCGGGCAGTGACTCCCTGTTGATGGTTTTTTTTTCTTACCAGCTTCGCAATGTGTTCCAACAGGCATCTCCCACCTTTCCCAGGGACCGAGATACATAACATGCACTGAACTCTGTCCTGAGGGCTTCTACAAAAAGACTGATGACCAGACTCTACTCTCTAATGCAGACTAGGGCACCAACTGTGAAACCTAGGGAACATGCAGATAGACAGCACAGCTTGGTGGTTGACATGTCACATAGTCTGTGGACTTTCCGTGGTGCACAGTCTAGCACTCTCTTGACCAGACTATAGGTGTGTACATATTAGGTTCTTACATAGACTGTACTGGACGTCTCTTCAACTGTTTAAAATGGGCCTCACCAGGGATACCCATTCGAGATTCTCAACTGAGGGTACTGACTTTCTGCATTTGGCCTGGCAATGTCCGTAAATGGCCAATTTTTCAGAGCATGGGTTCACTAATGCGCACGAAATAACTGATACTCTGATACTCGGAACACCTATTGTGGCTCTTCTGGGTTACGTTAAAGATATGTGGACCAGTGTGTGAAAAATATTAAATTTAATGATGCACTGATGTCGGAATACAGCACCCCTCATCAACCACTGGCTTGTGGACGTAGCCTAGTGCCAGGAACAGCTGACAGATTATTGGTTCTTAATGCCCGCGTCCAGTCGACGGTGCGACTGATGAGCGCCATTTGAGACGTATATAGCAATGCATGGTGGAGGTGGACATGCAGGTGGGGGAGCCCATTCACACATCGATAATACCCCCACTACCTCCAAACAGCTTGTTCACGATTGACCCGGCAGGCACCATACTGTGGGAAGTTAGGACTTGTGATGCCATGCCCAACATTGGCATCACTGTTACTTGCAGAAGCTTGAATCCCACCAAGCATCAACTCACTGTTGCCTCACCAAGCATTCACAGACTGCTTGCGCTTTCTGCCCATACCGATGATGTACCACAGTATTTGCAATGCACTGAGTTTCTTGTTATATTGAGATGTATCATCTGACTGCTGTTGTTTGATGGAATTATGTGAAATTTCCTAAATAAAGAAAACAAAAGATCCAACGCTGAGCGTTGACCAAATTACTCTGATCATCATCTCAAGGAGCCGTTGCTTTAGCTAGGATTAAAAAGATAATTGGCAATTAAAGGCGGGCAATGCACACAAAGCTCGAATCAGGCTGCAGTCTGATGCCTGGCTCTGCCTCATCTCGAGGTCCGTTTGGACCCTTGAGCCCATGTGGCTTCTACCTCGCCCCATGTTCTAACCTCATGTGCCAAGAACTAAAAACAAAGTAGGAACCTTTGATACCCATCTAGTGGCTAAATTGCATAATGTGAAACCAGAAAATATGGGATCAAACTTTGCTTCCCCACTTGAACAAACTGTGTGATCTTATGCAAATATTTTATTTCACCTAGCCTCCTTTTCCTTCATTATCACAAATGAGAACACCTTCAAATGCTTGAGTTGAGGAGGTGCACTGTACAAAAACCTCTTATGTGTTTGATTTAACAGACTATAATGTTGCTCCACCTATAATAAGAGTTGAGCCACATATAGGATGCATAGACCACCAGACTTGCCTCTGAATTGACTAGTGGCATTGTCGTGAGGGGAAAGGGCATGAATGTTTCTAAATGTATGTTTTAAAACTATCACTTTTATCAGTGATATAATCTGATCTATTAAGGTGAAACCCTTCAGCATGTTAAAGGAATACACTTTTTTTGTCATTTGGAAGGAACTTTATCTTATTTTTACCTGGTTCTTGTTGCATGATTTACATGCCAAATAATTTCAAGGTGCATCTTGTGCACAGGCTTTTAGAGCCAAGCCAGGCTTTTGGCTTGGTTCTGGTCCAGCTTTTAGTTTGTTGGCTCCCCCACCCCTACCCAGTCTACACCAACAGTGAATTAATATCAATGTTGCTGCAGACATCCGGTCTACAGTCACTAACAGGCTATGATCTGATTGAAATTATTAGGCGGGTGTTCCACCCTATTCACCACCCCAGAAGCTACATCTCTAGTACAAGGGTAAGGCCCTTAACCAGACGTGACCTACAGAAGAGTACGAGCCACATGTTCTCCAGCTAAGAAATCAACGTTTCCATAACATTCAATGGGACATCAGGAAACACAAGAGGGTCAGAACCTTACATGGGCTTCCTGGATACTGCTACCATCTCTCTGTTCTCTGAGTTGCCTCAGTCCAGAAAGAAGGAGGTAGGCCATGGAAGGAGTCCTATAGAGGACATGGTGTATTGTGGGGTTCTACCTAACAAGACAAAAAGCATCATTTTGCCTTGGCAAGCAGACTACCAAGCCACTGGATCAGTGGAGGCCCAACCCCCGTTGGCCCCAGGTTGCCTAGCCCAACAATGTTAGAGGTCCCCAATGTATCGGTTGTGCTTTTTCTGAAAAAGTGCATTTGCTGACATGGCAGGGCTACGTTCTGCAAATCCGGCAACCTGGTAGGAGTGTCCTTGTTTTTCAAAGACAAACGACTGGAGCCAATGCTTAATTTGTGAAAGAATAACAACGTTTTCGTGCGAAGTATGTAGCCAGCACTATTGTATGTCGGTGTGCCGAATACCAAGGGTGTCTATTGTTGAATCCACCGCATGGCTATTTAATAAACCACTGGACATTCCCTGTCCCTTTATCTCACTCTTCCATGTTCCTGCTTACACTGTTTGGCACGTTTTTCTTCTTCCTTTATTCTCCCTGGTCTCTTGCTCTGGGTCGAAGTATGATGAAGAAAAATAAGTACCGGTCCCCAGAAATTAGTGCTAGTGTTACCCATCTACAGCCACGGGCTCAAATAAAGCACTGTCCTAAACGAGAATTTGTTTCTGAAAAACAAAAAGAAATCTCTTATGTTCTGGGAGCTGAATCAGACCACGTGGGAACATTTCTGATTTTTCCTTTTTGCACCTGATGGCGGTGATAAACAAGTATATCAGTGCCGGGAGGCCTGCCCATAATAGGATGGGCCTTCTGCTGCAGCTGAGCTGGCAGGCCTTTGGCACACCTGCAAGGGGTTTGTGACGATGAAGCCTGCTGAGCCTCTGCATTGGGAAGCTAAACGAGGCAGGACAACTGCGAGGTGGGTCCTTTCATTTTTGGAGGATGCCCCTTTACTACCAACCGCTCAATAACGTCGATAGTTTGGGATGTACTCCATCAAAATGATGAATTGTGCAGGAAACAGTGAAGAGTTCCTCAGAGTATGACTTGTCTGTGCAGTGTACACATTTACATGCTAGAGAGAGCTACAGCGAGGAAGAAGAATTGAGAGTGAAATTGAGAGGAGAGATAGAGGGAAGAGAGAGAGATCCTTCCTTGTGGGATCTATTTAAATCCATGCCTGTGAAAACAATTTGCCGGAAGAAAATGCAGATTTAGCTCAGGAGCTGTACCCATAGCAACGTACTTGGGGAGGGTCAGGCTGAGACTGTGGTGGGGGTGGAGGTTTGAGAACAAAGAAAGAGTGGGAAAGCAGAGGAGAAACAGTCCCAGTATGCAGAGTGTCAGTTTCGCACCAGGGGTGCTAATACATGTCACTGAAGAGAGGACTTGGTGGGAGGCAAAGCTACAACAGCAAAGGGGAGGTAAAGGGCTACTATGGAGATAGAGGGGAGGCAGAGACCATGAGAGGAGGTCACTTCAGAGAGGCAGGAGACATTTTGGGAGAGGGAGATGAATAGAACAAGTGTAAATCTGAAAGTGCATCAACGAAATCAAGAAAACAGGTCAAGGGTGGGAGGGCTGTAGGGAGGTAAGTGTAAATATTTGGAAAACACATTAGAAAGAAGTGTTCAGAATTAGACAGCCTGAAACTTTACTGAATCTCTTCCAGTCCTTCTTTTCTTTTCAGGTGCATTTCTGTTCACAGGGTATCAGAGGGTATTTGACAACCCCCAGTGTGGATAAGGCACATCAGCCCCTTTACAAGGGGTCATACTCATACACACCAACACACATGCATGCATTTATTTAAGTTGTTGTATCAGAACATTGCGAAATAAACAGGTGGGAACTTCGGACAGGACAACTGTTGTCTGTGTCCTGCACTACCCCATGACGAGCCCCATGTCTATCATCTGGCTATGAAGGTGCTGCACAACTTAAGGAGCTTGATGCACAAAAATGCATTGGCAGTGCAACTTACTTTGCAAACACAAAGTCCCAATCCGCTATGCAAAGAGGGCATTGTGATTACTAGTAGATATTACATTTCGCATTGCCAGAAAAAAGCGCCAGCAGTGGGACAGTCCATCTCTTTACGAGGTACAACGGAATACAAAATTGTTTTATGATTGCTTTCACAACATCTGTTACTGCTCTGTCGCCAAGCCCAAGGATGCATTTGGGGCCCAATTCACAAAGGGACTTACGTTTAGTAAAGTTAGGAGTGCATAATCTCCGCCTTTGTGGTGGAGTCTCTGCACTCGTGGCAGAATCACCGCACTCGTGACAGAATCGCCGCACTCGGGGGAGAATTTCCAAACTGCACACTCTCTGCTCTACACCGTGTGGAGATTCTGCCTCGAGTGCAGAGAATCCACCACAAATCTGGAGTCTCTGCACTTGTAACTTTACTACACGTAAGTCTCTTTGTGAATCAGGCCCTTATTGCTTAAATTGTGTTGGTGGTTGCAGCTCGTTGGTATCTGCAGTCAGTTTTAGGGATTAGGCCTTAATAGTTATCAATAGACTTTGACTTAGAGCAAGTCAGAGAAAGGCTCAAAAGGGATCACGAAGGAGGAAAACAAAGATAGGAAAACAGTGACAATGGATGAAAGTGGGGACAAAAAAGAACCTGCAAAAGTGAGATAAAGAAGGCAATAAATGTAGGGTTGGTGACAAAAGAGTCATAAGGTGAAATTTGTTAGAACTTCATGTTGTAGCACCAGCGTAGAGCTCCTGAGCAAAACATTGGCCCCATTTCTCATAACTAGCTATGATGGAGATGAGCTACTAACTGTACAACATAGGGACCCTGATCCTGGTCTTTGCATTCAAAAAGTCAGCACAGATGTCTTGGCAAACACAAAGTACTAATTTGATATGCACAATAGTGTTTGGAACAAAAGAATGTACAAATACTTTTTAATTGCTTATATGGTTAAAAAGCATGAAATGGTTACGGACTGTCAAGGGCAGATGACAACCATTTGTAAAGTAAAAGCTTCCAGTATCTTACAGCTTGCACTATGTGTTGGAAGGCTGTAGGCATCAGGAGGAACAGACAGTTTTCCCATGGGCAGGACACCATTTGCCACTTTTTGTGGGTTGCAGTGCCAGCGCATCGTGATTGCAAGTGTGGGATGTAGGTCTGTTGTCCCATGCAGACTGTCTCAGCATTCACTACTGTTCACAATGAGGAACAAAGTCGATTCCTACTCAGAGTGCATTAATGAGACATGCAGTTTGTACATCAGGCCCAGAATGTTTAGAGAAGTAGGTATTGGCAGCTGTAGACACATTCCTGTCCCTTCTTGAGGGCCCCTCGAACCTGACTTTGTCTACTGTCGGCAGGTGGTACCATCTTGGTCGTGCACAGTTGGGAAACTTTTTTAAGGTTTCAAAAGATACTAATCCTCAAAAGTGATGACTTCTATTGCTCTTTACATTATTAATGTGCACAAACACTTTCTGACTCTACCTAATGCTGGTGCTGACAAATAATACAATGCTACCATAATGGCCCTCCATGCATGCTTCAGCCCATATTAAAGTGTGAAGTTTGCTGCTTCATACTCTGCCAGGCAAAAGTAAGCTTGAGTGACTCTGCTAAAGTTTTTCAAGCATATCTACAGGAGCTGGTGAGCATGTGTATGTTGGTGGGCCCCCATTCCACCCAAAAGTCATCCTAGGATGTAGGCCACTAAATATTGAGCTAACTGGTTTTGAAACATATTAATGTTTCTGATGGATACCAGTACGGGGTGGATTATGCCAGCATGCCAGACTGTATCAAGAAGATTTTTTAGCATAGCCCTTGCGCACCAGTAAGTAGATGGAATGTATATCTCCATCCCAGCACACTGACGTCAGTTCAAATTTTTCCAAGCCTTTGTATGCTGATCTGCTCCTACTTTTTTTTCTCATCAGTTGAAAGTTTCTTTCTCCTAAATTCTTTTCTAGTGTGTAAGGGAATATGCTCATCCCTAAAACTACAGGTTTTATGCCTTATAGTGACTTTTGGAGACAAATGTCTGTAACTGATCCCCACAAGGTGGGCCTTTTGTATTTGTGGTCAGGCCATAACTTAAATTTGTGTGAGGAGTGTGTCTTGATGCACCCGAAGGCCATCTGGGAAATGAAGCTAAGCTATATCTCGTTGAGCTCTGAAGGAAGTTGTGTAAAAGCCGCTCCTGCCCAAAACCAAGGAACACAGATCCATTCCTGTTCTAAGGGCCAGTCCCTCAACAAGTTGTCAATTCCCTTCCAAGTCTTCAGTCAAGTTCAAGTCAAAAAAGAAATACAAGTTGTCCTGGCCTTGCCATTCTCCGTCTGAGAAGTCTCGTGTTCTTGCTCCAGATTCCCCACTAAATAGCTGATTCAGCAGCTGATTCTGATACACCCCGAATTTCCGGCCACTTCTGTGAGACCACAATAGATTGAAGCATTCAAGGAGGCCACGTTCTGCAAATTTAGCACCTTACCAACTCCCTCTGGTGTGCCTTCATGACCCAGGGATCCACCGAAGCCAGAAGTTGGGTGCCATTGACGGATTAGCCCTTAGCCCCGTCTGTGCCTCCTGAAACCCCTTCAGGTTCAGCTCTAAATCCAGAGGCGACTACACCCGGCACCATGATCCATGCTAGTTTCTGCCCCTTTGGTGCTGGCACTGATGTTGCCAATGCTGGAGGAAGATCTCAAGCCTACAGTTCTGTGTGACACTGAACCAAATCCATCTCGACCTTGGTCAAAGCAACTACCCAGCTCAGTTCCTACACGCCTGCCCACTTTGCATTCTGACACTAACTAAACAGCACCTTTGCATAGGAGCCTCTCTCCAGTGCTCCACCAACTATTCGAATCAGACTTTGACCAGAACGAACCAAATTTTGGTGATGATGGTGATGCTGGGGAAAAATTATTTCCTCAATATGATGATGATAATTTTTAGATGTACCTACAAGAAGTGTGTGTGCTGGACACTTCCCCTGACACAGGGCTGGTCTCTTCTTGGTCCTTCCAGGGAAGTGTCTCCTTCATTCGTCGTGGTCATTAGAAGGGTGGATGAAGCCTCAGCTCTAAAATTGCCTTCTATTGAGGTAAATATTAACAGCTTCACAGAGGTGTTATAACCTGGACAATCCTCTTCTGCACCCCTACTGCCTTTAGACTGCACTCTCATTAGCACTTGGGCCAAATTCTGCTCTTGCCTACGCATAAACAGACAGGTGGCAGGTTGTCTTAGACCCAGTCCTGGTGACCCAGTCTTACTTACACAGAACTCCACTCCTGAGAACTTAGGACTTGATTTAGAACTTGGTGGATGGGTTAGTCCATCACAACAGAGATGGATCTCCTGTCTGCTGAAGTCAAAATCCCATTTTAGTCTATGGGATTTAGATTTCGGTGGGTGGGATATCCGTCAATGCTGTGACGGAGTAACCTGTCTGCCAACTTCTAAATCAGGCCCTTAGTTCTTGACCTCAGTTTGTTTCCTACTACCGCCCCAGACAGAGAATCAAAAAGAATTGAGGCATTTGGGAAAAGGATGTTCTCTTCCACTAGCCTCACGCCTCACGCTCATGTCAGTCAGTGCCAGGTGTTTGCTGTGAAGGTACTCCCATACATTATGGGACTTTGTGGCTGAGTTTCTGGCAGCTGTTTAAGAGGAATTGCATGCCAATTTGGTGCAGACAATTCAAGATGGCCAGATTGCTGCCCAGTACATCACCCGGTCAGACCTGTACACGACAGACTGTTTGGGCAGAGCGGTCGGCACTAGTGTGGTGCTCCAATTCCATGCGTAGTTGAGATCCATAGACTTCTTGGGTTACTCATGATATGCCTTGTGTCAGGCCTTGCCTCTTTGATGAGAAGGTCTACTTTGCCCGTGAGCGGTTTCAAGAGCAGAGGGCTACTGTCTTTCCACACCTACCAGGAGTATCCTCAGCAATTTTGCCCCTTTCAAGGCATCACTAGCACCTTCACCCTCAGGCAACGTCAGGGCCCAACAACAAGCAATCTATTCCTTTCAGAGTGGAGGCAAGGAATCTGGTAGACCGCGCACAGGCCATCTGGGGCAACAAAATGTCAAGGTCTCAGCCCCTCCGGAAACAGCCTTCAAGCTGCTTTAGTTGTCCTTAAAAGCATACGACCACCCCTTGGGAAGCAGGATCAATCATTTTCTCCACTGTATAACAAGCCATAACATCTGACAGGTGCTTCCTGCAGACAGTCTAATGGGGCTATGCCGTTCCATTCTTTTCTGCCCAGATGTCTCTTCCAGCTACATCAGAGTGTCTTTTGAAGGACCATTTACCCATTTTGCGGAAGGAAGTTTAGGCTCTTTTGAAGAAGGAGCTATAGAGACGGTCTCAGCCTCTGAGATTTGAACTGGGTGTTACTTCCATTTTCCACTAATGCTAAAAAAGGACAGAGGCCTTTTATCTATTTTAGATCTTCAATCACTCAGCTTCTTCCTGCAGAAGGACAAAATCAAGATGCTCACTCTAGCCCAAATTCTGTCTGCCCAGGATCACGGGGACTGGTTCGTGGCTTTTGAACCTGAAGGATGCCTGTTTTCATATACATGTCCAGCAGGCTTATAGGCGCTAATTAAAGTTCAAGATGAACCATGATCAGTTTCAGTTTGCCAAACTTTTATTCTGCCTCACCAATGCCCCTCGATTGTTCACGAAGGTGACGATTGTGATGACAGTATACCTTTGGATGTTAGGGTTACACAATGGGGAACATCCTCACATTGTTGGGGTTCACTATCAACAAACTGAAGTCACATCTGACTCCTTCACAGAGGCTCCCTTTCATCCGAACCATCCTGCATTTGGTGTACATTTGGGCCTTCCCTCTGGAAGTTAGCCCAGCACACTTGGGTTATGAATACAATGTTTCAGCCTGATATCTGGATCTCAGTGAGGATAGCTCTGAGGCTTCTTGGCCTTCTGGCTTCCTATGTCCTGTTTGCCAACTATGTCAGGTGTCATATGCGGACTGTGCAGTGGTATCTGAAGTCTCAGTGGATCGAGCACCAAAGGATTTTGTCGGACTCCATCCAGGTTTCAGCGGAAACTGCATCTGCAGTGGTGGCTGCTGTATTGCAAATGAACCAGCATCAGACCTCTCTCTCTAGCCCACCCAGAGTGGACTGTGTTGACAAATGCATTACCGCAGCGTTTGGGTGTGTCGTCAGGAGGAGGTGGAGAACAGAGGACTCTGGTTTCAAACATCAACCTACTGGAGTTGCGGGCCACTTGCTTTGCATTGAAAGCCTGCCTGTCATCCTTTATGGGGATGTCTAGTTCTGGTCCTCAGGGACAAAAACACTGCCATGTGGTATTGCAGCAAACAGGGAGGTGGTACACAGCATCTTTCAATAATGAGGAGGGCCCTTGCTTGATGTTTTCACCACCGTCGAGCACACATAGTACCAATACTTTTCCCTGTTGAAGTTCCCAAGAAGGCTGTCTCTTGTAGACACATTCCATCTAGAGTGGAGCGTGGGCCTCCTGTATGCCTTCCTGTCACTACCTCTTCTTCCCTGAGTTCTGAAGTAGATCAAGAACGACTGGGCTCAGGTCATCATAGTGCTGTAGATTAGGCCAGGCGACGGTGGTACCAAGAACTTTTGGGATTGAACATCTGTCCTCCGATCAGGTTGCTGCTTAGGGAGGAGCAGCGGCAGTTTATGGCATTTGATCTACTTCCTGTAGTAGTGGATGTCATCCTAGTGGCCAGGCATCCTTCTATAAAATCTGTTTATGCTGGACACTGGGAAAAGTTTGTAGCTTGGTAAGGAACCCATCACATGGATGTGGTACAAGCTAAAGTGTTGGATGCGTTGCTATTGGTTCTGCCTTTGGCCCAGTGGGCATTGTTAAAGGTTATTTGCTGGACCTACCACCCTTTTTACGTTTACCGAACCTGCCATACCTGTTCTAATCATCTGTTTTGATGCGTTTTCTCTAAGGTTTGGGGCACGTTTCCGCGAAATTACTTTCTTAATTTGGTCTTTACTTACCTATTGAGCCATTCTACAGCTGTTTCCTGTATCACCAGTCCCTGAAGATGGTCTTTTTCATTGCGATAACTTCTGCTTGCCGTGTAGGCGCATACATGGCTTGAGTCTGCATTTTTGGGGTGGAACGGAGTTTATGCGGAGCTGCACAATGGTACCTACTGGCACACAGGGGCTAAACTGAAAAAAATTCTAGATCCAGTCTGACAGCTGAAGCGGTTATAAAGGTGAGGAATTTGAGGTTAGACAAAATATCCACCAGAAAGTGAGTTACCAAATATAGGTATCTTGTTCCTTTAGGTATTTGAATTGAGAAGGGATCAATCATAAACTGCTCATTTAGAATCAGCATCTCAACCCTGTGCATAAAACACAAACTAGTAATCACAGTGAACAGGAAGCAAGCACAGAAGCCAGGGTGCAGACATGAAGTGGAGGTGAACAAATAAGATGGCAAAGACTGATATGCCGACCACCTAGCCTGAAAGTGGATATAGTGGGGATTACCCACCTCCCAAAGGCTGTGTGGTAAAAGGATGCTCATCTCTCCCGTGTGGCACTGTTATGTACCCTGACATTTTTGGGGTGATAGGCAGGTGGATTTCCTAAACGCCGAAAGGAAACGGTGACCTTTTTTTGGAGAAAAACAAAACTGGCAGGTGTTTCTCACACCTCCTGCAGAGCTATACTCATGTGAGGAAGTGTGTTAGGAGTCAGACAAACCTGTCAAAGAATCTTTAATCTGCATGTGACATGTGAAGCCTCACACGTAACCTGAAATCAGTACACAAACACAAGTATAGGTTTTTAGCAATAGTGTAACATTTATTATGAGCTAGTCACAAACAAATATTGTAAAAATTACTGCATGATAAGTTGCAACTCTCCCCACAACATGAATAAAAGGATGGATCATAAATACAGCCCAGTAATATTTTAACACAGAACTGTAACTAATTAGTCTAGCCCCTAACTACATTACAAGTAGCTTAAATAAAGCACTGTGTATTTGAGAATATGACTGGTGTCAGTACTGCTCATTGGAGAGACTTGATGCTGCCTCCTCCCTTACAATGAAGGTGACCCCATTTCTCCCAGTCCTGTGCACCCTGAACGAGCTCATTGTTCCCTTTGCTGCTGTGTTCTCTTTGGACAAATAGCACTTCATGCGGCGCCCAGACCTTAGTGAAATATTGGCTTCGTTTTTAAGTCTACTTTACGAACAGGGGAGCAAATGTTCCCTTCTTAAATGAATGGCTGATGTATGTTCCTTCACTTTGCAGGTCCAAATGGGTTATTAATGTGGGATGCAGTCACACTGATTCCTCCTCAGAGAGCACAAGTGTCAACTAACAGCTCCAGAGAAGTCGAGCATCTCTGGTTCTAGATGGCACCCGCTCTAGCTGATGAGGAATCAGTGTAATGATGCTGCAAAAGGCCGGATTCATGGCAGGTTTTCAAGCATTCCCATACATTTGAAGATTGGATACATGGTGCCTCTGCACTGAAATAGAGAATTTTGAAAAAAATGGAAAAACATAAAAAAATTGGATCACCTGAATTAAACTGGGTTCCGTATCGATTGTGTTTTCTTGGTGTCTGGGTGCTCTGTGCACACCAGACTTTTGTGGAAACATATGTGCTGTCGAGGCAGAGCACGTCTGAGACTGCACACTACAGTTTTGCCATTTAGCATTCACAAAAACTGCTGATAATTATGATTAAATCCAGGAGTCCATTCTCACAAATTTATGTTAGGTTTTCAAGCTAACCACTATGAAAATCAGTTCTGTTTCGATTCATTGCATGTAGATCTATATATTTGGTGGATGTTCTGAGCATTGTCAGAGATCTGGCTGTTCTGGAGATATAACCTCTGACAGCCCAAAATGCAACCCACCAAGAGTTATGAGGCCTTTGTCTTGGATTCTCTATTGATGTATGCGCATGGTGGCTGGATTCTGACTTTCTGCTCAATTGGTTGCTCTTCGACTCTCGAAAACTGACAGTCAGTGGCGCTGGAGCAATTTTTGGAATGAGAGACTTGCAATCACTGTTACATTCCTAGAGTCATAAGGACTGTGAATAATCCAAGCATTTCAAAAGAACAAGTGTGGCAAATGAGCCACACCCATTCAGGGGAAGAGTGGTATGGGTGTTGTTGGACCTGGCAGCTCTTGGCGTGATTTCCCTGTACTTTGTGCTTCTGACCCCCTGTCTTTGGATCCTGTGCTGTAATTTGTTTTAGCTGGTTTTGATACTCTGGGCTCTTTACCACTGCTAACTAATGCTAAAGTGCAAGTGCTCTCTGTCTAAATTGTATTGGTGATTGGTTATCCATGATTAGCATATTTGATTTACTAGTACATCCCTAGTAAAGTGCACTAGAGGTGCCCATGGCCTGTACATCAAGTGCTACTAGTGGGCCTGCAGCACTGATTGTGCCACCCACATGAGTAGCCCTGTAAACAAGTCTCAGGCAGACCTGCCCCTGGAGTGTCTCTGCAGTTTCAAATTGCCAATTCGACTTGGCAAGTGGAACCACTTCACAGGCCCAAACCTTCCATTTTACTAGATGCATGTTACTCCTAAAGTAGGCCCTAGGTAGCCTCATAGGCAGGGTGCAGTGTATTTAAAAGGTAAGATATGTACTGATGTGTTCTAAATGTCCTGATAGTGAAATACTGCCAAATTCAGTTTTCTCTATTGAAAGGCTAACTCTCTCATAGGTTAACACGGGGACTGCCTTTAAATATCTTTTAAGTGCAGTTTCCCATTGGAAGCAGATAGAGGTATGGAGTTTGGGGTCTCTGAACTCAGAATTTAAAAATACATCTTTTGATAGAGTTGGTTTTTAGATTGTCTGTTGAAAATGCCACTTTTAGAAAGTGGGCATTTTCTTGCTTAACCATTCTGTGCCTCTGCCTGCCTGCCTGTGAAATCCACAACTGGGTCAGACTGACAGTTGGGCTGTTTGTGAATTCCCTCTAGACAGTGACACAAAGGGACCTGGGGAGTGTCCTGCATATCCTGATGAGTCTCCTGGGCTGGAGTGGGGAGGGAAGAGCAGACACACCCGAAAGGGCTGTGCCTATCCTCACAGAATGCAGACTCTTACCCCGTGGAGTGTGTCTGGGACCAGGCCTGGGCAAAGCAGGATCTTGTGAACAACAAGGCCTTTCCTTTGAAGTTTGCCTACTTCAAAGGTAGAAATGAGTATATGTAGTGGACCCAAAACCTCAAACTTTCAGATTACTACTGGATCAACATGAACCTCTGCCAAGGAGAAGAGCTTGATGCTTGAGGAGGACTTGACACTCTGCCTGTTGCTTTGCTGTGCTGGCGTGCTGCTGCTCCTTCTTCCTGAGGAGGGAAAGAACTGGGATTTGATTTCTCAAATCCTGTCTGTGAAGTTTCTCCGAGGGCTTGGACTGAGCTTGCCCACTGTTCTGAAATCTCAGTGACATCAAAGACTTCATCTGCAGTGCCTGGGCTCTTCTGCTGGGAGTCTTGACTTGCTAAGTGGTGCCAAATCCAGTACCTGGGCCCTTAGAAGTGGAGGCTGGTAACCTGCGGGGGAAAATCCACACACAGCTGTGTGCGCGTCGGAAAAATTGACACACTGCCCATCCCGCGGCTGAAAATTTGACATATCGCCTGCCTCGCAGCTAGAGAAATAATGGTTCTCACAGTGGACTCTTCGCTTCAGAGTCTTTAACATCCCCGCATGGAGCCGAGGCTGTGCACTCGGAATCGACGCATGACCTCCCTTGCAAGAAAAATCGACGCACGGCCTCTGGTATGGGTAAAGAATCAACACACGGCCTCACTTGCGAGTAAGGAATCAACACATCTCTTGCTTTTCTGATGCATGGTCGCCCTCACAGCTTTATTTTTGACCCATACCGGGTACTTTGTGCTAAAACAACGCATCCCTTGATTTCTATGGATTAAGACTCTTTTTATTTTTAAAATTCAAATCTTTGCTTGTGAATGTTGAATTTTTGTTGTTTTTCGTCTTGTTTAATTTAGATAAATATTGGCTATTTTTATAAACTGGTGTGGAGTGCTTTTGTGGTGTTTTCACTGTGGGACTGTGTGTGTTTTGGACAAATACTTCACACATTGCCTCTAAATTAAGCCTGACTGCTTATGCTGTACTACCAAGAGGATTAGAAGAGATTATCTTAGCTGTGTATCTCCCTTACCCTGACTAGAGTGAGTGTCCCTGCTTGGATAGAGTGCAAATTGACTGCCAACCAGAAACCCCATTTCTAACAGGTATGGTATGTAGTCGTCATGCATTAAGGAGGACACTATCTCAAATATATTACTAAAGCATGATGTGGTGCGTGCTGTCATTCACATACAGCACATTTCATTCTGAAATTGTAACACAATTACACTGATGCGGTTTTACTGACAAAACTAAATAGCATACAAATAATGGGTAGAAATCAGTTTTCAGCAACTACATATCATTTGTGCACCCCACCAAGTAAAGTGTCTTAAAATGTTTTAATCCTTTTAAAATATGTTCCATCACATTTTAGAATTAAAGAAGAAAAATGTGTTATATTTGTGTTTTTCTAACTGCTGATATTTTCAAACATTTGTACAGTTTGTGTTAGAAAAAACGGACATCCTACAGTCTTTTCTTTCACATGCTCCCTGTGCCCCAGCAGCATTATCAGAATAGTTCACTTTACAAAATCCTCTAACTTTGCAGTCAGAGAAAGAAAAGAAAACACCAGCTCTCCATGGTAAAAGCATAAGCAGCAATTTGTCAGAACACAAAGCCTAAAGATTTACCTCTTTCTCTGAGAGCACAGCAAATGTGACAAGATAAAAACAAAATTGAAAGGCATCGATATGGGTCATTCAGCATCTGAAATCCAGCATGTTTATTTTGGGGGTGCTGCAGCACTCGCTGCACCCATACTCCCAGTGCCTATGCTAACAATGCTGACTAAAGATGCCAATCTGAGAGGCTAGGTGGCAATACTGCTGAATGTATCCTTCCAGGAGATGTTGCCCCAAGAGCAAGCAGGCCAGTACTTCAGCTGGAAGGAAAGTTGTACCATTCACAGGATTGTTGTGGTGATTTCCACTCTTCTCCAGGTTAGAATAGTAATAGTTCACACTTAAAAGCAGTTGGCAAAAAGTTACATCCATTGGTGAACAATGGCCAGATTCTAGCAAATTAATAGCACTCCTTGGGCCTATGAGCTGATCAGAATATCTTATCCTTAACAGTTGTATATTTATTAGGCCTGGCCAAAACATACATTACTCTGAAGTAATTCATGTAATCTGAGAAATTTCGCATTACCCTATTTTATGACATTCCTGAAGTAACGTTACTATGCCACTTCATGTTATTACCCACCACTCACAATAAAAATGTACACATTCACAGTAAAAAAAAATCCCCACGATCGCACATGAACAGCAGAGCAGAAGCAGCTGTTGCTTGTGATGATTTTGTTTTTTTTCTACTTTTGTAGCATAAAATGCACCCTTTCATCAAGAATTGGCATGTGGACTCATTTTGTGATAAAGTATAGCATAAAAATAACGCTTTTGCATTTTACATAATTACAAGCAGTTCTGCCGAAATTTCACATAATTGCGCAAAAGCAATTTTGCACACCCCATTATTGTCTTTTCAAGCCCTCCAATGTGATGGCTACTAATGTGAAGGATGAGTGAATAGGTCTGCAGAGAAAAGCTTCCAGAACAGTGGTTTTTAACCTTTTGACTTCTGTGGACCCCCACTTTATCATTACTGGAACCAGGGACGCATAATTAATCATTCTTGAAAAACGGGCACCACCACTGAGTCAAGTATTTTTGATGACTTAAACCACAAAAAATTACACTAACATATAGAAACAAGCATTTATCAAACAAATTATGAAATATTGTATTTAATTCATAAATAAATATAAACAAAATCAAGATTTAAATTTTAATCTGAAGGTTGTATCTTTTCTAAACTCAATTGTGGCTATTAATCGTCCATACTATATTCTGTTTGATGCACTTGCCTTGCTCCCTCGTATCAATCTGAACATACTAATTTAGGGCCTGGCTTATATATTGTCTGTAGTATACTCCATTGTAATAGAATGTACATACCACCAAGATAATGGTCCACCCGCCCAATTTAGAAGTAGGCAGACCATAGGTTAAATTACGGCAGAGACTACTCCTCCTCTTCCTTGATTGAAGCCCGACTGCCCTGCAGATTAAGGGCCTTCAGAAGCAGATCTCTAATTTCACCCCCCTGATTTAGATGGGCAGAATTACAGGTCACTTTTCACTGTCTGTCAACTCCAGGAAAATCCTGGCGGAAGCAGTAAGAGACAGTTAAAACTGTTAAGTGCTCCCATTGCCAAGGGAGAGGACCCTCATGGCGAGGGGAGTAGTCTTTTTTATTTTCACAAATAAAATCCTGTTTAGAATTTTCTTTTTGAATTAAAAAAACAGTTTGGTGCAGGACAGAGCCCTGCAGCAAACAGCAAAATGCATAGACAAGCACCACTGTGACAGCGATTCCTGGCAATGCTTTTCAAATGACGACCAGCTTGGCGACCATTTATAAACCTGGAGGGCATGTCTGAATTCCATTTAAAAGCTATGGTATGATTTCTTGCATGGATTTTGTGACAACAATATGCATCGCTCGTTTGCATCCTCCTGGGAACAAGGACTGTCGAAAGGAAGAAAGCCGAACTGGTAATTTACATATTACTTTGCGATAATCTTTATTATTGAGCCCTGTTCTTCGTTCTCTTTGTTCTTGTGTTCCAGCACCCTACGTGTCTTGACGATCAATTTTATACCAGGAAAAATGGAGTAGGTATAATTTAAAATTGACCTTTTTTTGTTTTAGGTCTTGTGATCTGTTTGCCTGTCCAGCTCCGCTTTAGATTATTTTGAAGTGAGAGCTTCTTCCATATTGCCACTAGATGGGGGTGTTGCATTAGTTTTAGGACACTTGTTGACCAAATATATTGTGTGTTCTAGAAAACGACGTACTGGTTAATCTATTTGTACTGTATTGAGTTGCCTGGTATCGGCGTTAAAGGTTTTAGTGTCCCGCCTGCCGGGATCGGTTGGACAATCTCACTTTGATCAAAATTACTGGCCAAATAAGTATAGCGTTGTGAGCTCATGATGTAGAGTGCGACTCGGCCTCTACCATATGTTATGCGGCAATTATTGACACGCGCGCGTTCACTGCGCACCTCACAATCATGCACGGACACCTTCACTTTGAATTTAAGGGAAGGGAAGATCCCGCTCTTCCGTTCCCACCTTTTTTTAAAGACCCCCGGCCTCCCGTAACCAGTTCCGGTCTTCTAGGGGATATTCAGGGTTGTCTAGAGGCAGACCACTAGACCGTAGCACAACATTGCATCCCTCCCCAACTGGATCAAACATCTATAACGTTAAAGTACATGCAAAATCTTTTAGTCTTTGACTGCTTGGGGATTGGGTCTCAGATTATACCTCCCTGACTGGTATCTGATCTCACCATCCTTGGAGCGCTGGCCACAGGTGACCAGCAGTAACTCATTCTCACACTCTTGTCCTTGACCCCCAGTTACGGACCAGTCCAGGAAGTAGTCAACGCCTTCGGGTTCATCTGAAGGTTCCACAAAAGTTGCCTTCAGAAACCTTAAGGCATTCCGCGTCACCCTATCTCTCCCCTTTTCTGCTGTCACCTTGGTCCCTGACACCCCAGTCACTGTCCATAACCCTGGCTCGAATGGTGTGTGGAATTTCCTCCCGGGTTTCCGGTCTTTGATGATCACCTGATCGCCAATCTGAATGCCTCTTGACGCAGCACGCCTTCTCTTGTTCGCTTTATCATTCACTTCTTTCCTCCTAGCTTGTGTTTGCTCCGGACAGTATGGGGTGGGCTGCCACCCAGGGGACATAGAGATGGTGTCTCATGTCTGCCCAGCGAGCATCAGTGACCAAGGATTCTGGCCGGTGGTGGAATGAGGGGTCCATTATCAGTCTTTATCTCATCTGGTAGACCAAACATGGCAAGGATTTTCTCAAGGGCCAAACCAACGTGGGCAATAGCCATGGATGCGATGACCTCCGCAGTCAGATATTTGGAGTACACGTCTACGAGAACTATGGTGGTCCGGCCGTCCGGAAAACTCCCAAAGTCTAGACTGACTTGTGATCACGGAGTGGTGCAGGATTTTTCGGTGATGATTGGGGTGGGTATATGAGGGATGGCCCATAGCTGACAGGCCAGGCATTGTCGCATACATTGTTAGACTCCCTCTTCGAGGCCAGGGAACAACACCTTCTACCTGTCGCGCGCTTTCATTTTTGTCATTCCTTGATGTCCTCCGTGTGCCAGAAGGATCACACGATGCTGTAACTGGAGGGGAATCACTAGTCGGTGTCCATCCGATGTCAAAATCAGTTCGTTCCGGACCCTACAGAGCTTTGTCAGCCTTTCTCCTTCAGCCACGGTCCAGTTGTTTGTGTTCATGAGAAAGTTGTGGGTGCCAGGAGCCACCTTCCAACACTCGTTTCACCCGTAGCAACACTTCGTCTTCCAGGATGGCCTCCTAGATCTTTTTGTTGCTCCGGGCTTTTGGACAACTGCCCGAGCTAGCGCTTGCGCTTCAGTATCATCTTTGTCTCCACCAGTAGTTTGACCCTGCTTCGACGGGTGTCTGGATATGAAGTCCGCGGGGTTCTTGGCTCCAGGTTGGTACACCACCTCCATGCAGTAGTCCTGGAGCTGGATTGCCCACCTTTCACAGCGGGGAGGCGGGTGTGGCGTGGGCCCCTTGAACAACAGGAAAGGACATGCCCCTTCAGCCTTGCCTCCTGCTGGTTAGCCACTCGATTGGGCTCTTCTTCTCTCTTTGTTTCCTTTTGCACGTGGTGCCAAATTTATCATGTCGTAGACGTGTTCACCTTTACAAACAGTGAACAGTAGCTCTCTTCAGCCAAACGCGATCCTGAACAGCAGGCTCTCGCCGCACGTGACCTGACCTTTTCTCGACCTGACCTGGCCATCTGGTGCCTCACACGTCTGGCCAGCCACGTTACTCCTGATGCGATTTCAATGCTGTTGGGCCTCACCACCTGTTGGCCTAGTTGGCGGTTGAGCGTGAGTTTGAGTTCGTCCCTCAGTGTTATGCTGCAATCATTGACACGGGCGCTCGCTGCACACCTCACAATCATGCACGGACACCTTCACTTTGAACATACGGGAAGGGAAGATCCCGCTCTTCTATTCCCACATTTATTTAAAGACCCCAGCATCCTGGAACCAGTTCCGGTCTTCCAGGGCATATTCAGGGTGGCCTAGAGGCAGAGCACTAGACCGTAGCACAACACATTATAGCATACATTTTATTGCTTATTGCATCCTGAGGGCCGGGTGTGGCCCCAGAGGATAAATTAAGAGTGGAGCATCTCGAGGCCACTCTGAGTATACCAGTGAACCACTGTGTGCATTGTTTTATTGAGTGCGATACCTGTGACCTGTTGACCTGTCTGCTTGGAGCTGACACAAACCTGGCGACAAGAATGGTCGCAATCCCCACATGCACCGTTTACATGGCTCTGCCTGCGGCAGAAGAAAGGCCACCTGTGCTGCTTGAAGTGCAGCACACTGAGCGTATCCTATGGCCCGCGGTCAGGGTTTTGACTCAGCTATGCCTGCCAATCCTGCTTGGCTGGCTGCAAGGACGTGCCCCTGTGGCCTTGCTGCCCTGGTGTGATGCTGGTGGCAGTCATATTTGGTTTGCCACACGCGGGGACCGTGCTCCTGAGAGCCCCACCTACTGGCAAGATTAGGTACAGCGCTGCTTCTGTTTTTGGCACCTACACAGTGAAAACAGAGAAAGGCACTATCTACTGACGAGATTGGGCACTGCACTGCTACTTCTGAACTCAGGGAGTAGTGTAAGAATGGGACTTTTCTGGGTGAGTAGGTCCTTTTGCCTGTCTGGAACTTTATTGTGGCCACAGCCTGTGTGTGTCAACTCTGGTGTCTAAAAAGTGGTTCACTGTGTCCCACATGCAGCAAGGACTGCAGACATTGGTGCTCATCTCAGTCACCGTACCGGAGACACCCAGTGGTGGAGTAGGAAATCGCCACTTAAGCCACTGGTGTTGACCCCAGCATAATGACTACCTGCATTCTGGCCTTCGTCCTGGAGGCTGTTGGAGACCTTCTTTCCGCGGGGCGAAGTCTGTACGATGTCGGTACAGCAGCAGGCTCCGTCGTCACCACCGCCTGCTCCACATTCTCACTCGTCAGTCACCGTTTTTCCCCCGTTCAGCAAGCTAGTGGATCCAGCAACTGCTGCACCACGGTTTCACTCATGGGTCAGAAGATTGCAGCTTTACATTTACCACAGGCAAAACGGATGGGGCGATGAAGAGATCGCTGTTGCTTCACTTTGGAGGGATGGAACTGTATGACCGGTTTGAAAATCTGGCCAACACTGGCGATGATATGGACTTTGATGCTTCTGTCGTGGCTTTGAACTGATATTTCGACCCTCAGCTTAAACGAGACTATGAGAGTTTAAGCTGTGACAGGCTTGGAAAACAGAGAATGAGCTGGTGGATGTATTCTACACATGCCTCACAAAACTGGTGAGCACGTGCATCAACATTGACCGGCCCAACAAGATCAGGGTGCAGCTGATACAGGGTTGCAGGTCGGCATTCCTGCAGTGGCTCATCTCATGCCAGCGAGGGCTCTGAAACTGGACATCCATTACATAACAACATTCTCGACCCACATAGGCCTCCAGAGGTATGGGAAGTTAAACTTCAGCATATCCTTAGCAGCAGAGGTGTATCAAAGTACCATCCGCAAAACCCTCTCTGGCCTGGTGGCTGTGTTAAACATCAGCGATGACATCCTGATCTTCTCCGACACTCTCAAGGAACACCATGTTAGGCTAGGAGCAATAATGAAGCGGCTGGCGGACTGTGGGTTGACGCTACACAAACAGAAGTGTTACTTTCATGAGAACCCTATAGAATTCTTTGGGTACGTGTTCTTGAGAGATGGAACGTGGGCTGACACAAGAAAGATGAAGGCAATAGGGAGGCTTTGATCCCCCAGAATGCCACAGAGGTGAGAAGCTTACTGGGGTGGCGACCTGCTGTAGCCATTCAATTCCGAATCTGGCCACCCTATCTGGGCCACTGCGAGCCTTAACAAGGACTAATGTCTCATTGGTGTGGAACATACATACTCACATGGGGCTTCGCCAAGTGAAAGACTCACTGCTGATGGACGCCACAATGGCCTACTTCAACCTGAGTCTTAGGGCGGAACTGGTGATAGTTGCTAGTCCCGTAAAGCTGGAGGTGTTTTTTCTGCAGGAGAAAAGTGAGGGGTCGTGGCTTCCAATTGCTTATGCCAGCACAGCACTGTCAGACATTAAGGCTTGATATGTGTAGATTGAATGAGCGGGCTAGAAATCAGATGGGCAAGCCACCATTTTCATCCTTACTTGTGCGGATAGCAATTTAAGGTGATCATGGATCACAAGCTGCTTGTCCCACTCTTCGCAGGAATGTCTTGATCCTGTCCTCCCTGCATTGAGTGGTGGGCAGTGCAACGGCAGCCATATTTCTTTAATGTGGTGTAACATCCTTGAGTGAACAGTTGGCGGTCTTATGTCACAACATCCACAAGTGCAGCCCGGCCACAATAAGGCAGAGGCAGATGAAGGGCAGAAAGGTTCATACACTTGGTTTTGCACAATGCATGCCCCTGGGTCCTATCAATCGAGGAGCTCAAGGAGGCAATCATGACAGATGCTAGCCTGTCCAAGGCCATGAAGGTGCTCCTCAGGAAGGTGCGGCAAAAGCTAAGGGGACAAGTCACCAACATAAAGTGAAACAAACAACAATGAGCCAACTCTGGAGGGTCAGAGATGAGCTGAGCACTAGCAGTAAGGTGCTGCTGCTGAGAGGGAGATGCATCATGATGCCCCACTGTCTCTGGGCCAGAGTCATCAACCTTGTGCATCAAGGCCACCGAGGTGTGGTGAAAACCAAAGCCAGACTACCAGACAAGATGTGGTTCCAATGAATGGATGCCTTGCTGGATGAAAAGGTGCAAGGCTGCCACTCATGCACAATCACCATCAGGGAACCACGATCTTCACCGGTGATCACGGAGGAGCCATGCTTAAGACCCTATTTCCAGGTCAGAATGGATTTTGGGAGCTTCTCAGGTGGCAGCCTTACAGCAGTGATTATGGACAGCCACACAAGGGCCCATATTTATACTTTTTGACGCAAAACTGCGCTAACGCAGTTTAGCGCCAAAAAAATTAGCGCCGGCTAACGCCATTCTGAAGCGCCATGCGGGCGCCGTATTTATTGAATGGCGTTAGCCAGCGTTAGCCGACCGGCGCTGCCTGGTGTGCGTGAAAAAAAACCACGTACACCAGGCAGCGCCGGCGTAGGGAAAAATGGCGTTTGGGCGTCCAAAAATGGGGAAGTCAGGCTGAGGCAAAAAAATCGTCTTAACCCGATTTGCGCCATTTTTTTTGGGCGCCCAGACGCCATTAACATGACTCCTGTCTTAGCAAAGATAGGAGTCATGCTCCCTTGCCCAATGGCCATGCCCAGGGGACTTCTGTCCCCTGGGCATGGTCATTGGGCATAGTGGCATGTAGGGGGGCACAAATCAGGCCCCCCTATGCCCCCAAAAAAATAAAAAAAAATACTTACCACAACTTACCTTTTCTTCCCTGGGATGGGTCCCTCCATCCTTGGGTGTCCTCCTGGGGTGGGCAAGGGTGGCAGGGGGTGTCCCTGGGGGCTTGGGAGGGCACCTCTGGGCTCATTCTGAGCCCACAGGTCCCTTAACGCCTGCCCTGACCCAGGCGCTAAAATCCGGCGCAAATGCAGGTTTTTTAGTCCCGCCCACTCCCGGGCGTCATTTTTGCCCGAGAGTATAAATACGACACATATGCATTGCAGTCATTTTTTAAGACGGGAACGCCTACCTTGCATATCATTAACGCAAGGAAGGTGTTCACGCAAAAAAATGACGCTAACTCCATGAACTTTGGCGCTAGACGCGTCTAACGCCAAAGTATAAATATGGAGTTAGTTTTGCGTCGAAAAAAACGACGCAAATTCGGCGCAAACGGAGTATAAATATGCCCCAAAGTTTCCAGTAGTGGTGCAATCTGCGGCTTTCTCAAAGTTGGATCCAGTCCTGGAGAAAGTGTTTGCCCTGCTAGGACTTCCGGAGGTAGTGAAAGCTGATAATGGGTCCTCACTCCAGGGGCATGATTTTCAAGAGTACCTTTCATCACTCAACATCAAACACCCGGAAAGTGACTCCGCAATGGCCCAAAGCCAATGGGGAGGTGGAGCGCTTTATGCGCACGTTGAACCAGGCCCTTCACATAAGGTAGAGCAGGGTAAAGATGCTGAGTGCTGCCTCTACAGATTCCTGCTGGCATACCAGCATACTCCACATAGCACCATGAACCCTGTGCCAATTAATCTGTTACTTTGAAGGCCTACCAGAGATGGCATCCCAGTAGGGCCTAGCTGGTAACCCGCAACTCTTGACGTACAAGCAGCTCAGGAGAAATGGTTGAACATGAACAACCAAGCTAGCCAAGTACAGTGAGCCATGGCCCTGGACTGTCAGTGGGAGACCAGATCATTATGCGGGATTGCCACCATGGGTGGAAGTTTCACACGTCTTTTGAGAAGCACATTTGGAATGTTGTGGACATTCAAGGGGCCGTGGTTACTGTACAGCGGGGAACCACTGCTTTAGCCTTAAATGTTTCCTGGTTCAAAAGAGAAGCGGCCCCAGCTGGTGAGCGAGATGACGGCCAAGAGGTGCTGGACAAAAGCCGTCAGAAGAAGCTGTGACACTTAGCCTCCACGGCCGCCATGATATTCCTGGGGGCATGCTAGGGGCTGGCAGGTGAGGTTCCACAAGGGGTCCTCAACGCTCGCACATCTACACTGGGCCAGTTAACTTGGACACCCCACTGACTGGAGTTAGAGATGATGGAAGGCGAAGCCAGAGCTTTGGTCTTTGCCCTAATCCTGCACTGAGTCAGATACTGCGATATTATATGGAATGGTATATATAAAAAAGAATGGAGTTTCTATTAATAAAGAGTGGGAGGGATGTAGAATGTCTCCGGGCCTCTACAATACACTGTATAGTTTATTTCACACCCAGGGCCGTTTGTAAGACAAACTGATTTTTGACCTCTGTCTCTGAACACAGAGCAGATGTGACAAAAACAAGATTTAAAGGCCTCCTTCACTTGCTGACTGAACAGAACACCTGTTCTTTGTCAACTCGCCAGAAGGGTCGAGTAGGTCCTAAAATAGCTCAACCTGATGAAATATGACTTGCCATAGTGAGTGGGCAAGTACAATTTTCAATGCCTGCTGTATTGTGGTCTGGTGACTCTTACATGATCTGATGCAGAGAAGGGAACCCTTTGGCAGGTAAAACTGCTTCTCACCCTTTTCACCCCAAGAAAAGATATTTTCAGCTGTCTATTTTTGAACAGGTACAAGGGAGAGTGCAGCTTAAATGCCAGTGGTCCTCTGATTAGTAGCTTTTCTGTTTGTATGGTAGGAAAGGGATTTCAATTTGTTAAACAGGATAAAGGTACACAACATCCATCTTTTTATTTTTATGCTTGTTAGAGACCACTCCCATATACATGTTCATACTTACCCACAGCTTTTTTAGCAACGCAATCCTGAGTTTCAGTCATTTAACCTTTAATGAGCATATTAAGGCTAGCCTTTTCTTCCTAAGTTTTGGAAGACATGTTTTTCTACGGGAAACCGGAGCGGTCAAACTGGTGTCATGCTGATTACCCACTGAGTCATTTGATCAAGCTATTCCCCCTCTCTTAATATCATTCAGATTCTGCCACAGAATGTAGTGTGTCTTTGAACAGTGGCTCTTGAGGCTTGAGATGCTGCTGTTGGCATAAACATGTTCTCTGTGTGAGACTGTATTGCTTCTTGAAGATAGGTCCATTCTAAACAAAAATACCTAATAGAAAATAATAACAGCCTTGAGGTTGTTCACAGATGCATGCATTCACCAATACACAAAACACACACTAGTGTGTTCATTAACACCCCAAGCTATCTCACCTTGGTGGAAATTATGACCTTTTCATTGTTACACACAAATCACTGCAGCATACGCTTGATCTTGTGAATTTTGTCATTGGGATCAGAAACTGTAAACTGCATGTGAAACAGTTTCTAAATTTTGTGCCCTACTCAGCACTCTTCTGCTAGCTGTTATCAAAGCTCATTCTACACAACACACAATAATCGCATAGAATGGACGTCTTCGAGAAATTCCAGACCTGACAACTTCACCAAAAACCTCACAGTGTGAGGAGGGGGGCAGGTCCTTGGAAGGGGTGGTGTCATGCCGAAAAGCACCTAAGAGGCACTTTTGTCCCCCACTCTGGCCCCAAACCCCCTCCTCAAAATAAAAAAACAAAAGCTTGCTGAGGCTGCTGCTGATGTCCTGGGGAGTTTTCAACCCCATTAATGGACATCATTAGTTAAAAGCCACTGAACACGAGCTGAAAACCACTGTTTACAGTGTTTTTTCTGCTAGTTTTTCCTGCCACCGTGTGATATTGGCTCCTCATCGGGATCCCCTGTGAGGGGAGCCAATATCGTGTGTCACACGGTGGTACTATGTGAGTTGGCAGGTCTGAAATTCCAATACTTTCCAGACTGTCGACCCTGTCTTTGACACTTGTTACCAGCCAAAGTCTCTCCACTCCCAATGCTTATCTTTCACCCTGCAATCCTCACTGGGTGCACCATTTTTTTAGTAGGGCACACTGCAGGGATGGTTGGGAAATTTCAGATTTGCTCCCGTAAACCTAATTTTCTAAGTTATACCAAAGCTCACCACGTACAGTAGATTCTAGGACAGGTACTACTATTAGAAAGACAGTAGGTTTTGGATGCAGACACTTGAAGCCCCTCCCTTATGGGAGTTCACTCATTTGTCTGCCATCCCAGATTCTATATGTTCAGGTGGCTACCACATTCAAACAATTAAATGAACTTAAGAATAAAGAATGCCATTTTCTATTGATGAAGGATCAACATCCTTTTAACAGAATTCTCTTCACAAAACTATAACCCTAACTGTACCCAGCATGGGACACCAAAACAGGTCCAAGGAAAAGGGGTAGCCAGGTATAACTGTGTTTGTGAGCAATGCGGTCATTACTCTAGGGAGCATATGCTATTGTCTTACACAGTGCATCTGTGGTGGGTTGCAATACACACAGAAAGTTGTGTCTCCCTCTTTCTGCGGCCTTTTGTTTCACATTTATGGGCAGTGGCTTCTTGATGGTACTCATGAACCATTCAACCTCCTAAGAGGCTTTGGGTCATGTTTCTGATATTTTATGTTGAGAGTTCGGAAATTATCATTAAATTAGCTGTGTTGAATGGGGTCCATTGTTGCTCTGTACTACCTGCGGGAAGATGTACATGGAAAGCATCTTTTCTGACTCAGGAGTTACTTCTTCAAAGGTGGTGGATAAGACCGTTTCAGTGGATGTGTATTTTGTTCAAGAGTCCAAAAGCAGAAGGAGGCACCTCCCGACTGCCATGCTGCAGAAATCCACAATAACATTGGTCCAGAGGTCCACCTAACTCTTTTTGATGACTATCTGATGATTATCTGTGCTGATCGTTTTCCATTGCTTGCAGATTTGTCAACTATAGATGAGGTCTTCTTTCTCATTTACCATTGTGACTCACAACTTCTCATGAACCCTTGCCTTTGCGGTCAACATTTTTTGGTCAAGTCAAATAGGGACCTCAGTATTACAATCTGGCCACTCTTCGGAATTATGCCATCTTCAAGAGCACAAATTTAAATGTCCCTGGAGCAACGTTCCTCCAGGACGGGTTTCCATGAGTTATCCTGGCAGCAACAAGGGTGGCCTGAAGGCACTGCAGTTTAGTCACTTGCTTCAGGTTTTGGAGGGTCATGGTTAGGAGCAGGCCCCTCGAGCTACCCTGTTTATGTGTCCTTCTGTGTTCATGGTCAATTGACATTTAAATTCCTTTATTAGTTTTGACAGGTATTCCACGGAGTTGATGACTCATGAACAGTGTTCTATGTTGAAGGGTTGCCGTTGGACCTGCAAAGTCCACTTCTCAATTGGTTGTTGAGGATCGGCGGGGGCTTGAAATAGTAGGATCAGTTTCTTCTGATCATTTATGACTCTGAAGTCCTGCTCGTATAGGCATATGTGAAACCACAGACACTCCTAGGTGACAGACAGCTCTTCCCATTCATTCTGGCCTTCGGATGGGAACCCATTCTTAAGGCGATTGATCTTGTAGCAGGACTAACCCTTGGCCACGAAGTCTAGCATCAACATTGAGATGCAAACCTTTGGCATGGTCAAGGTTCTTTGTGACAGTATCCTGGAGCATTGTATTTTTAGTGTCTTAGAACAGTTTTTTCTGATGTTTCCCAGTGCACATGGTCTTGCTCTTGATTTGGTTCCATAGCAGTTCTGTGACAGTGGGTTGGTTAGGATGCAACTGTAGGAGGCAGAAATTCACTAGAATTATCTTGTAATTTGATCTGTGTAAGAGTCACATGTTATGCAAATACACAATAAACACATTTTAAAAATAACAAGCATTGGCAAAGCCAATAGGTCTCCCCTATGCAAGGCCTATTGTCAATGCCAATGTTTTAACCATGTTACAAATGACTGAAAGTAAAGATAAAAAGCTTTATGACACAGCAGCTATGCTGCATTGAAGCCAGCGCTGCTGTGTAATCTATACTATAACGTCCTTCTCGCTCTTAAGCCTGGGGGCCACAAGCACACTCCTGACATTTGCATGCAGCCATCAGTTCAAAACAGGTAAGCATTTACTTACAAGTTATTCAACGTGAAAGAAAGCAAGTAACTAGAGTGTCCTGTACAGTTAACTTTTGGGCCACCTTCATTGTTAAAGACATTCTGCAACAAACGTGTAAAATATGAAAAAGTCTCTTCAAAAATTCTAAAAAAGTTTTTTATTCACATGCAGAACGGTTTCGTAGTAGTAGTAGTATATCAGACTAAATCAGTGCAAGTATTTTTTTTTAAGGAATAGTTTTCAAACATTAATTTTGAAACATGCCTGCTTCCACCCACCCTTTCATTGCTAATAGTTAACTAACAGGAAAGTCAGTTATATGCACCCTTTGGATGGCCTGGGTTAATATTCTACATAGACAACACTTTATTAAAATCAAATGTTGGAGAAGTTTTCCTACAGCTCACATCCTGAAGGTATGTATTTCAAGATTGTATTAAATGTATCAAGAACAAGCATTGGCAAAGCCTATAGGTTTCCCCTATGCAAAATCTATTGTCTATGTCAATATTTTTTGTACATGTTGCAGATGACTATAATAAAGATGTAAAGTAATGGAAAGAGCTGCCAACTTGGGGAATCGGGTTTGAGTTGGCGTCGGCTCAGCATCCTGTGATCCTGGCCAAATCATGCAATCTCCCCAGTGCATAAAAAAGTGCCTTTGTGCAAAATAATGGGTGCTCTTATAAACACTGAAATACTTTATGGAACTCTTGCTGCTTTTTATAAAAGCTTCCCGTACTGTGAAAAAAGGTGATCCATACACTTTTAAAGTGTGCCAGTGTCCCAGGTGAAGAGAAGAGGAAGCATGTGAGGAGAGAGAGGAAGGGTGAGGAAGTGCAGCAGTGGGTTCCCTAGAGCTTTTGGCCCCTGTGCCACTGCACCTGCTGCATCATTCAAATCATGGCACTAGTGCTTGCAAGGTAACTGCACATGTGTCTGCTTGTTTACTAATAAAATATAGCAATATTCTGTGATCTGTGGGTTTCCTAGAGCGTTTGGCCCCTGTGCCACTGCACCTGCTGCACCATTCAAATGATGGCCCTAGTGGTTGCTTGGTAATTGCATTTATGACTGCCTGTTTCGTAGTAAAATATAGCAAAAGTTGGTATTTAGTGGGTTTCCTAGTGCTTTTGGCCCCTGAGCCACTGCTCCTGCTGCACCATTCAAATCATGGCCCTAGTGCCTGCAAGGTAACTGCACTTGTGACTACTTGTTTAGTAGTAAAATATAGGCACAGTTACAGACGGAATACATTATTCCTGTGTAACTAAATATAAAGTTTTCGTACAAATTGCTTTTGAACTTAACTAACTCTCCAAAGCGAGTTGCCAGAGGTGTCATAAATTGAGCATATGCTTTAAATATCAAAGTCAAAACTAAGCATTGTTAACTTGTGTTACAATGTGCCTGCCTCTTTCCTGTGAAAAAAATCTTATCCTGTGCTTGACAGTGAATGGGCCATGAACAGCATAAATTGTCTGACAGTTTTCAAACATGATTTTAGAAACATTCATGCTTCCACTCACTCTGACAATGCCAATAGTGAACTTCATGCCCCACAAACAAAAGCTAAATGTTTTGTGCAGCTGAAGACCGAGGTACCTTTTGAGATGGCTATATCTAAAATAAAATAACAAAAGGTACAACCAGGCTCAATGGAGAAAGTACACTGCATTCCTTTTTCCTGTAAACACTGTCATTTTGAAGTCAGCCGAAAGCAAAATAAACACAAGGCTCCCGCAAAAACACAGTTCGACATTTGACCATGGTCTTTGACTTCCCAGCAAATGTGATAAGATAAGATTTACAGGCCTGTTTATTACAGAAAGCAAGTTTGTGGAAGTATACTGTAAACATGGCTTAGCATGGGCAGGTACCAACTTGAGCTGGGTAGACTTAAGCAAATAAAGCCAGCAAATAGAAACCCAGAAAATGTGAGTTACAAACTACAAAGCCAATGGCAAGCAACTGGCAGAATTTATTCCCAGGTCAACTTTCTGAAACTCCTGAAGATGTCTTTTACAAACCAGACAGCTGCGCTGTCTGGTAGGCTGCAACCTAAAAAAGGACGAAACTGCTACAGTAAGTCACAGGGCCTCTCATGTTTTAGAGTTTTGTTATGTTTTGAAGTGGGCCAGCAGTCTCAATGTCTTTGATCTTTTGGGGATCGGCACTCACCCATTAGCCTGACAACATATATCCAAAGAACTGTAGAATGTCTATCCGGAATTCACATTTTGTGTAAGTTTATCCACCTGTGTAATACTCTCCAGAGAACTGCTCACAGTGTCCAGTGGTGGTCCTGGTTGCTCTTTGCTATGTTATGATATTGTTGGTTATGCTCATAAACCTTTCGAGGCCTGTAGAGCAGAGTGGTGCTAGTACTAAAATTATTAAATACACTTTATCGACCTCGGAAGGATGAAATACAAAATTACAAGATTCAAACTCATGTCCAGGTGTAGCTGGGCCATCTAACACTTTTACTATGTATTATTCTTTCTTATGAAGCTATTGTTCCTCCGTTCCTGACTTGGTATGTAAACTCATCTCTATTCATTTGTAAAAGCCCTTTCTGTTTTTGTTTACTTTACATAGGCAGGGATCATTACGACTGCTCTAGAGGACTTTTTAAAGTTCATGGTTGTTGTTTGAAGTATACACTGAGGGCAAAATACTGACTTTTGGTGATTTTCTTAATTTTTCTACCGGTCTGCACTTTAAAATACCCGTCATGCCGGTAGAAAATCGTGTGTGACTGTATAGGTGCCCTGGATGAGCAGTATGCCTTCATGAGTGCGGGTGAGCGGTGTCAATGCACTGGATAAGTGATGTTCCCTTATAGGATGAGTGAAAGCTTGTGTGAGAGTAGGGTGAGCGAAGCAGTGTGCATCTGGTATTGCAGGGTGAGTGATGTGGCTGCTAGAGTGCAGGGTGAGTGGGGGGTCTTAGTGAGTCCATTTGCATCTTTTTTAAGTTGTAGCAAGCTGAATGATATGCTGAAAATGCATTATTTACACCCATTTCTTCTCAGATTTTTTTGCAGGGAAGTACTCCCACCAGCACCCCCACTCCCCTTGTTAGATTCAAGTTCTCTCACACATTATACTAAACTTAAAGCCTTCTGCCCCGCGACATTGAACAAGGACCAGCCACCACCCTTCATAATGTTCTATATGTGTGAGAGTGGACAGGGGAAGGCATCATTACTCCTGGGTCTTGTGTAATAGATCTAATTATGAGATGAAAAGGGTTAAGTCAAGTGCTTTAATTAGATATGTGTTGGTATCAGTGCTGGAAATGGAAAACAAATACTCTGGGAACCTATACATTCTGGGCCAAGGTATGGCTGAGGAAACGGGGTGGAGTCACGAGGGGCAAAACCTGAAGATCAGAATCTGACAGTGAATTTATACATTTATTTTTAAAAATCTACTGCAAATAATTTGGCAACAATGCAATTTGTGACTGTAAATCTTTTTCTAGTTCTCAGAGAGGCTGCATTTTAAAATATCTACCATGGTTAAGACACCTGCCACAGAGATCATTGTGTGCCCAGCAACTTTGAGGGGATTATAAAAGCAGTAAGGTAACATTAGTCGTTAACACAGTTCTGGGAGGCTTCTGTGTTTTGTCCAGTCACAAGTTTGACTCATAAAGTAGCGAAAAGCTTCAATGTGCCTACGCAAAGCACATTTTGTAAGTTGCAGATCACAGATTTGCATTTTATTTAGATTGGTAAGTGAGCTACTGTTTTTGAGTCTGAGATCATCTTGTTGCTTCCACTTCTTAAGTTGCAAGCCTTCTAGTGTACAGTAATCTGTTTACTGGCATCAAAGAGCTGCATGCAAGCTGTAAGCCATGAGTTTAGATCCATATTGTTTTTCTCTCAATCTGTTGTTATTCTCAGATTGTGAAGAGGGTTTCCTTCGAGAAGTAATGAAGTCTTGTTAATACAAACAACCACAATCACTCTGTTATGTTTTAAATCCTGACTTCGTTTCACTCAATCATTCACTTTTAACTTATAGGCGGTCATGCTGACCGCGGCGGGCGGCGGTCGCCGCCCGCCATGCAGTTACCGCCGAATGACCGCCCCGCGGTCAAAAGACCGCGGCGGCCATTCCAACTTTCCCGCTGGGCCAGCGGGCGACCGCCAAAAGGCCGCCCGCCGGTCCAGCGGGAAAGCCCCTGCAACGAGGAAGCCGGCTCCGAATGGAGCCGGCGGAGTTGCAGGGGTGCGACGGGTGCAGTGAAATCTGTATGGGGCCCTTTTAGGAGGCCCCTGCACTGCCCATGCCAGTGGCATGGGCAGTGCAGGGGCCCCCAGGGGCCCCAAGACACCCGTTCCCGCCATCCTGGTTCTGGCGGTGACAACCGCCAGAAACAGGCTGGCGGGAAGGGGGTCGGAATCCCCATGGCGGCGCTGCAGCGCCGCCATGGAGGATTCCCTGGGCCAGGGGAAAACCGGCGGGAAACCGCCGGTTCCCCTTTTCTGACCGCGGCTTTACCGCCCCGGTCAGAATAGCCCAGGAAGCACCGCCAGCCTGTTGGCGGTGCTTCCGCTGCCCTCCGCCCTGGCGGTCACAGACCGCCAGGGTTGGAATGAGGGCCATAATGTCTACAAGTATGGATAGTATGCGATTCCTGCTCCTTATTGCTCTCATTGTCTTATGTAACATTTCTTGTCCATTGAATCTCACTCTTGTATGATTTATTGTGCCACTGTGTGTGACGAAAAGCACGCTGACCCATTAATCTGGAATTGGTAGCACCATAAAAGAATTAAGTTAAAAAATGTCAACATTTGTATAATAAACTCATACAGATAGTTAAATCTTGCATTCTTACAGTGCAAGCACATCTCTTACATAGGAGGATTGAACAAAGTTAAAAACCTGCACCCAATAGTTTCTCTTAAGTACTTTTGAACTGATAACAAGCTGTGCATTTTCTTTCCTTCCATTGCATTAAGGTCGAGATGTTAGCCTCTAGATGGCTCCCAGTCAGGATAATGCTTGAACAAAAGGAGGGTTAATGGCCCTTTAAATAATCTCTTTGTTTTGGGCACAGTTGGAAGTAAATAGAAGTAAACCCCCTCACAGCCTGCAGGTTCAGGCCTGCCAACTCACTGTGCCTACGTGTGGCCACGATTTCGGCTCCCTTCACAGGTTCATCCGGTGAGGAGCCAATATCACACAGTGGCATGGAAAAAGAGCTGAAAAAACACTGTGAACAGTGGATTTTCAGCTCATTTTCATAAGCCTTTATCTGCTGAGTCCATTAAGAGGTGTGAAAATACTCCAGAACATTGGCACCAGGCCAGCAAGCTTTATTTTTTTCTCTTAAAGGAGAGGGTTTGGGGGGTTGGGTTTGGGTCGGAGCCTCGTGCCGAGAAGTACCTACAAGACACTTGTAGGTACTTCTCGGCACGAGGCTCCGACCCCTCCAAGGCCCCACCCCCTCCTCACAGGATGAATGTTTTATTGTAGTTGACAGGTTTGGGGGCTGTTGTTCCAAACAGAGTGCAGGCAGCGTGCGGGTGCTGCTAAATTATGTCCTGGTGTCAGAAAATGACACCAGAACAAATTCAGATGCCTTCCCAGAAATAGCTGCTGGAACTGGGGTCTGATGGGTTCCCCCTACTTTCTAGCACTGGTTGGCACATCAAACGTCATTTATATGGACTTGCCAGCAGTAAGGTAGCAATTGGGAGGTGCACTGCTGGGCTTCCAGGCCGGACAATGATGCAAGAGGTAAGTGAAAATGGTGCATCGTAAGGGCCAGTAAGGGGACAGTACCTTCAAAGGTAACACGAATGGAAGCACTGTGGCATGATTTCCACTGTTAAGGATTGGTAGTGCACTGGGCCAAAATGACCATGTTTTGGGTAGAGTAAGAGCGCAAGGTCAATTTCTTTGTCTCTGCTACAAACTGTTGATTGAGCTTAAGTCAAAGGAGCAGTGCAACATCATTCTCTCCTCGCTGAGGAGCCTGTGCCCGCTGGGTGTGTAGCAGGGCTAGACATGGCCGCCAGGCAAAAGAGAGGCCTGAAACAGTGGTGTAACAAAGGCCCCCACAGCCCCCATGATGCGGTGTGGCCCCAAGCTCCAGGTGCCCCCTCAGCACAGTACCCTGGCCGGAGTGCTCCTATGTGAGTTCAGGTGGGGGGCCCTCCATGTATTTTGCAAGGGAACCCCCTCATGTTTCGCTACACCACTGGCCTGAAATACGTGCCACTGGTGCACAACAGGATTATCCATGTGCTTCAAGCGCACATGGAATTGGTGCTTGCTAAGGGCAGCTTGACATCATTTCTGGGTTCCTAATATTGTAGGAACATACTAAAATGCATCTATAGCATACAGAGTTTTATATTGGTTCATGAGATCGAACTGTTTATAACATTTCAAAGATGCGCATGTTTACATGTGATAAATAAGAGGGCCGGGCTGGGAACCCAAAGCAGCACTGACAATTTTGTTGGAGCACCCCCAGTGTCGGCCGGGGTGAAGTGGGGGGTGTGTTGCAAGTGAAAAGCACTGCTGCTTTTGTAACTGGGGACTGATATTGCAGCACCTCTGCAAAAAGGCCCCTAGTAACATAACAGGACCACAGCACTGTAAAAGAGACCCCCACCTTTCCAGCCTCCCGGGAAAACACCAGGTGCCCGGTATGGCCAGTCCGGCCCTGATAAGTAATAAAAGAAATGTAAATAATACAGAAAAATGTAGTAATTCTTATAGATGGAATTTGTTCTAAACATAATTGGATTCAACAAATTTACCAATTAAAATCACCTACTGAGTGCATATGTTTTGCATTATTCCAAATTTGAAAGGGAATACAGACTGTACAACAGGCTATTATATTAGCATTTATACACCGGATGCATGTCTCCACCATCTGTAAAAGTTTTATTCAAGAAACAGCTGCAGTTGGCCTAAGAATTAATGCATCAAAACCTGTGGATATAATAGTTTCGGTTATCGGTCCATTATATTGCGCACTTTGCAATGTATACATTTGAATAGGTTTTAGTAATGGTTTATGTGAGCTTCATCCTTGGTTTGAGCTGGATGTATTGACTCTTGTTCATAACATTCACCAAGCTGCTGGAGATCAGGAAGCTTTGAATTAGCACTATGCTTTTTTATGTGATCTTCAAGACTTCTCAATACTTTTCCACAAACGAAAGTTTGAATACCTCTCCTTCCTCTTCCAGATTGTGTTAAGTAGAAATCAGTAGTGGGGTATGTGCTCAGTTATCTCCATCTGTTTCTGACAGCCCTTTTCTGGTTGAGGATGGCTGCTGTTGAGATGGGCAGACTCACCTAGCACTTCTGCAGGCATGAGCTTATTGGTTCGTGTGGACGCAGACAGAGAAAATCTTGTGTTTACTGGGCATGCTTCCATTGAGTGTGGTTCTCCTCTGCAATAACCACAAGTTGTTTGGCAGTTTTGGGGTCCACAGTATTCTGTTTTCAATGGTCTTTGGGGGTTTTCTCTTTAGTATGTTGACATTTTCTACCATAATGATTCAGTGTTCTGTCTTGATTGACATTTTCACAAGGGTGGACTCCATCTTTGTTTCATATGTTTTGGGTAGCTCATGTAACCTGCCCAGCAAGAGGGTGGCCTCTAGGTTCATCCTTGGTTCCAGGAGATATGCTTCTCAGAATTGAAGACCTACACCTCTAGATGATTTGAGTTTTCACCTCTTTGGTCTGGTGCTTGACAGCACAGGTGCTTGCCAGTTCACACAAGTGGGCAAGGCAGTGTTATAGGCATTCATCTTCATGTTGCTGTGCTTGTTTGGGGAAGAACCTCTCACAGTCCATGCTGAGTTGTAGTGAGCTTCAACTCACAACTAACTAACTAGACTAGCCCACCTGAAATCAATGATTAGTAGGTGAACAGTTTAGAAATGGAGAGGAGATAGTGTCCTAATGAGTTGGCGTGATGTGGTAACCCTTGCCACCCGGTCTATGTTTTTCAGCATGGGATTGTCGTTGCTGGTGTAGTGACATCATGGATGTCAGTAGCAGGTTGGTCACCCTGTCGCAGTGTCCACTGTGCAAACTGCTAATCCATTCAGGGGTCTCAGCTCCCTTTTACCCCCCTCTTCTATTTTTGTATTTCTTTTAATACGTTTGTTCCACTCTTCTGCTTATTCTGTATTACATTTTCTTACCAATTGCTGCACAGTACAGGCGGATGTGAGCTCTCAGTTTCAATACTCGACTTTTCAGTAATGGCAGAGGGCATGGTCTTCAGCAGACCCTTGGTGGAAGAAATGTTGGGCATAAACGGAATCACGAGTGCCTCGACTTAGGGCCCTAAGCACAACTGGGCAAAGGGATGCAGTATGAGAGCCGCCGGCCTCCTCATCGCCTATGTGCTGACCCCGGGGCACAGGCGGGAACTTCGTAGCCGTTAGTGACTCGGCACGGTAAATGGATGCCATGCTCTTGAATGTCTGCCGAAAGTGCCCCTCTTGTGTACTTTTTTATTTCTCCCTGCAGTTTCATTGTATTGACCTGGTCCCATCACCCATGTCCAACAAGTCTGTAGACAGTTCTCCCGATTCACCTGTGTCCTTACCAGCAACAGGCCTTCTATGTAACTCCTAGGGTTTGAAGAGATCTCCAATAATGTGCTCATTCCTGAACAGCAGCTATCAATAATATTCCACTGCTGCTGGCATCCTAACAAAAGCTTTCCACACTTTGCAACCTTCTCCTGATTAGAAGACAGCATGCTTTTACATGCCGCTGTTGAAATCCAGACATAACACGACAAACATGCGTTATTCCTGACCATTCCTGTCAATGCCCTCTAGTATTGAAATGCTGATACTGGAACACAGCTCTACTAATGGCCTCATTTCACACAAGAAGGTACCAATAATCTTCAACGGTGAGATGCAAGTAGAACTCTATCATGGCAGCATGTGCTTACTTCAAACCAGCCCATATCCTGTTTCACAAATCACCTCAGTTCTACCCAGCATTATAAACTAATATTCATCTGCTAAGAATTGAACGCATCTGAAAATAGTCTTATCCCCCCTCACCCCATGTGCATGTGTCCTGCCCAACAGCACCCTATGCTGTGTGACTACAGAAATGTGATCTTGACACAGCTCCTCCAAGTCCCTAACCATGGGGCTGCATATAGCTGTAACTCCTTCATGCACAACAAACCATGCGAAATGTTGGCATTCATTGAGCATGTGATCCTCGCAGTAGTGATACATCGCATTTTGAAAGATCACATGGACCACTGCTTGCTAACTGATCTTACATTCTACCCATTACAATTCATAAAATGTATTCTGCTTAGGTGACAGTACATCAAAGACCATATTTTTGCTGTACTACTACATTATGTCCATTATTATTATTACTGTTGCATTTTCTACCATTATTATTATTTTGATTACATTGCCCACACTAGATTGTATTATTATATTTATATCACCTTTATTAAATGTACTTTTAAAATTGCTTTGTATTAACTTTAAGTGTAAATATATTCAATATATTTGTTACTTTGTGTTATTCATTTGTTTTTAAGTCGATTTTAGTTGCAGATTTAGTATGCTTCTGACATACAGTGAGGGAGTCCTTCATCGGGTACTGTAAAATATATTATGTGGCAGGAAGACTACAACTCTTCCGTGAATTACTAAATTTCAGGGAAACAAGTGTTAGCAGAATCCCTAGACTGTTAGTAGAATCCCTGGATCAAATAGATTTTAGATCCGGTGTCTCTAACCCTTTCTGTAATAAGAGCTTGTGTTCAATGAAAACCAATCCCCGCTGCTATTATTAGCATTGTAATAGTGACCACATGAGACACGATTACAGTAGTAGTCAGCATATGCAAGACTACGGCCGTGATCAGCCCAGTGCACCAGGAAAGGTTGCAGCCATAATGTAAAATGGTTTTGTCAATTTAGAATGCCTTTATATGGGTAATACGTAATAGCATGGCTGCAGTGACGCTAACACCAAGGGAGAAATATTTGTAACACCTCTTTTGAACACCACATGATTAATCACTCAAGTATCATATTTAAATATATTTTGAAAATCAAGCCATTTTTCTCCAACATCTGCTTCCGACGAATTCTGAAAATACTTACTTTTCAATTTTGAATACACACTCTCAATTTTGATATACGCATATTAATTCAACAAAGCAAAGCTTCTAATTTAGTAGGCAGAGCTGAACACAGGAGAGCTACTTACAGGTAGTTGCATACTTTACCAATAGGTCACAAGCTGCTTGCTGGAGTAGGCTGTTTTAGATCAACCTGGAAGGCAAACACTTACTCGAAGCTTATTTATGCGGGCGCTAAGTCAAAATACAATCCTGCTCCGCAGATACAGTCACATTTACGGAACTGAAATATGTTGTGATGAATAACGTTACGAAATTCATGTGATTTACAAGCTTTTATTGTAACGTTAAATGCGACCCCGATACAGGAAATGCGAAGCGCGTCGTCTTCGCAACTGTCTTTCCTCAACCTCCGTCCAACTCCCGTTGCCTAGCGATGCTCGTGCCCAGTGTAAACACACTGTGCGCGATGCACTGTGCGCGAGCATCGCAACACATCTTCCCCCTAACAAACAGAAAATACAACGAAGAAAAAATAAAAAACAATTCCGAAAACGAAAACAATTTTACCCTCAAAGAATAATACATTCACATTCGTAGCATTATGCAAAACAAACATAATCCTGAAATTTGCTTGGTGTCCTGACTAAACGACCACACCTGCTTGTTTTCCTTGCAGGCACCTCAAAATGATTGTTGACAGTAGGTACGTTAGACTGTACATTAGAGTTATAATCAGAATCATAGGAAGGCGTATACTTCCAATCATCTAACCAGTCAAATTTGCATACCTTGCGTTCTGGGCTGATAACTTTTCCTTCCTTCCCAACCAACCCAGAATTAACATTCCTACACATGGACAATGAAGACATGTGCCAAACCTTACCATCACTTAATAATGCAGAATTACAAAAAATTCTATTTACTTTAAGGGGATCTGAAAATCGATTATTACCTTTTTTTATGAAACCTGGTTTCTTAACTCTAACCACATCACCAACTTTTATGGCTTGTTCTTTGCATTTGTGTTTCGCGTCATAATACATCTTACTATGCACTTGGGAACTTTTAATGTTGTGTTTAACTTGTTTAAGTGTCCAATCAGACTTTTTATCCCCAAAACTCCAACCCACATTATCTTTCCCTGTGGGAATTCTCCCTCTCATCAACACAAAGGGAGAATACCCTGTAGAAACACAAGGTGTCGTTCTGTATGACCATAAATTCCGCATTAATTCACATCTCCAATCCAAATTGTTGTAATTTGCCATTTGGATGACGCCCTTAATCACCCGATTGAATCTCTCCACAGCCCCGTTTCCTGCCGGATGATATAAAGCCGTAGTATTATGTACAATACCTTTCCCCTGTACAAAATCTTTGAAAATGCGAGACATAAATTGAGGTCCATTGTCGCTTACTATGCACTTAGGTAAACCCTCTTTCAGAAACACCTTGTCCAGGAAGTGTACAACTGAATCCACATCAGCCCTATTAACAATCTCAATCTCTGGCCATTTAGAAAAATGATCAACCAAAACTAAAAAATACTTTTGTTTATCATTGTACATTATTGGCCCTGCAATATCTATGCCTATCCTTTCCCAAGGTCCATCTGGACATGGAATAGGATGGAGAGGTGGTTTTAATGTTACCTGAGTCTTGTCAGATGAATTACATGCATAGCAGTCTCTAACTTTCCTTTCAATGTCTGAGTCCAAACCTGGCCACCAATAAGTACACTTAATTTTGTATTTGGTTTTACCAATTCCAAGATGACCTTCGTGACATATATCAATAATCCTATTTCTTATAAATGTTGGGGGAATAACCCTGCCATTCCTAAAAATTAGACCACCTTCCAGAGAAAGTTCATGTCTCAGTTCCCAAAACACACGCATACTATGATCTAACAAATGTTTATTAGGCCATCCATTCTTGATATATCTGCTAACCACACCAAAGATGTTATCTTGAGCTTGAGCTTGTTCCCAATCCTCTTTGGTAATACCTGGACAATCTGTTAACACATTGGCTACTGTAAACTGTTCAGTATCTGTATCTTCATCACACACAACAGGTAAAGGCATCCTGCTTAAAAAATCTGCCACCACATTTTTGACTCCCGGAACATATTGTACACTGTAATTGAAATCTAAAAGTCTAACCGACAAACGAGCTATACGTGGTGACGCTGAAATTAACCCTTTTGTTGTCAACACTTTAGTGAGCGGTTTGTGGTCACATCTTAACAACACATGAAAACCCCAAATGAACTGTCTGAAATGTTCCAAACCCCAAACACATGCAAGTGTCTCACGCTCGATCACAGAATACCTTTCCTCAGTCGGTGTAATCGAACGCGAGGCAAAAGCTATGGTCCATTCAACTCCCTTTTCATCGATCTGGGATAACGTTGCACCTATGCCTTTAGAACTGGCATCCGTTGTGACCACACTTTGCAACATGGGGTCAAAACCATGAAGTGGTGGAGCATAAACCACATCATTCTTTATTACCTCACATGCTTCATCACATGCCTCACTCCACACAAACTTAACATTAGTTTTAAGAAGTTGACGCAGAATATATGTTTTTTCTGAGAAATTGTGGACGAATTTGGCGTAAAATTCAGCCAATCCTAAGAAAGCTCGCAAATCATCTTTAGATTGAGGTCTTGGGGCATTTTTGACAGCATTAACTAATTCCAATTTGGGTTTAATACCAGCATCTGAAATTTCATGACCTAAATAATCAATTTTGTTAAATGCAAATCTACATTTTTCAATTTCTGCTGTCAAACCGTGTGTGCTCAGTCTATGCAAAACAATATCTAAATTACGATCATGTTCATTTCTGTCCTTCCCCATTATCAAAATGTCGTCCTGAAAAATCAGTACATCCTTTATGTCCGATAATACCTTGTGCATTAACCTCTGAAACATAGCTGCTGCAGAAGCCAACCCAAAAGGTACTCTTTTAAATCTGTAACAACCAACAGGTGTCACAAAAGTTGTTAAACTTCTACTATCAGCATGTAAAGGCACCTGATGGTAAGCAGCTTTAAGATCAATACTAGAAAACCATCTAATACCTTTAGTGCGAGTTAACATTTCGTTTATTTTTGGCAAAGGAAATTGATCAATTAAAATATTCTTGTTAAGATCTCTGAGATCCACACAGAGTCTCAAATTTCCATTTTTTTTTTTAACTACAACTAAAGGTGCGACCCATTCTGCGGATTCCACGGGTTCGATAATGCCGTCTGACTGAAGTTTTTTAAGTTCTTCTTCTACTTGGTCCCTCACAGAAACAGGTATGTTTCTGACTTTGTGAATACAAGGTGTGGAATTAGCTTTCATTTGTATTTTATGTTGGAAACCCTTTAGTTTTCCAATTTGGCCAGAAAAGACATTGGGGAATTTTTTTGCAATATTTCCTGATAAATCTTCGGTATGTTGTACAATAGACACAGGTGTACTACTACTGGGGTTCAAAATAATACCCAACATTCCTTGGTCCTTCCAACCCAGTACGGACGGCCCAGAAACCGCTACATACACCTTGCAGTACGCTTGTTTGCGTTTAAATTCAATTAGCAAATTTCTGTAACCCACCATTCTAATAGGTTCACCCGTGAATGTTTTTGGAGAAATGTCAGTTTTTTCAAAGCAATTACCTAAAAAAGGTTCAAAATATTGTTGCCAAATCTCCTCATTCAGAATAGTGTAGGGAGAACCAGAATCCGCAACAACCGAAATATCAATGCCAGCAATCGTAACATGGCATAAGGGTCTACTCATGTTGTTTTTAACATTCTGTACCTTATCATCAACATTAAGAATGCATAAATTAGAATCAGACTCCTCTGATGAACCGCTGTCACATTCCCTCACACATTTAACACTTGCGTCACCCCCACCAAATTTCCTTCTGCGACACACTTTGGCAAAATGTCCCAAAACACCACAGTTTGAGCACTTCTGATTCCGAGCCGGACATTTCCTATCATTTGCCAGATGAGATTTGCTGCCACATCTGAAACAAAAATTTTTGTCTTTCAGGAATGAATTATCTTTCTCCCCTTGATAAAAATGGACTCTCTTAGACGATAATTCATTGTTTTTCTTGACTATGGCAATAGTAGCATTGTCTTCCAACTTTGAAAATGATTTTTCCTCACTGCGCAGAACAGCCTTTGCGCATCTTCCAGTGAGTTCAGCGCTTTTGACCATGTCAATAACCTCTCGTAACGGTGCTTCCCCTCTAGACCAAAGTTTCTCTTGGATATGTGGATTGGCAGTGTGCATTATAATTTGGTCTCTAATGAGTTCGTCATGAAGATTACCAAACTTGCATGACAAAGCCAAATTCTTGAGTGCAGCAACGTAATCATCTACAGATTCCTCAAATTGTTGCTTCCTATGATAAAATTTAAATCGGTCAACAGCTACGCACACGGCAGGTCTAAAATACTCTGTGAGATCTTCAAGAGCATGGCTAAAAACATCTCCTTGCTCAGGTGCTCTAATCTTTTTGTTAATACTGTTGTAAATTTTCAAACCCTTTGCACCTAAACAGTGTAAAAGAATTTTCTTCTTCTTTTCTGGAGTAAGTTCTTCTTCATCTTCAAAAGTTGAAATGTAGTTTACAAAATATTCTCGCCATTCCTCCCATCTTAGAGTAGCTTCTCCATCTTTTGGCAAGAATGGCTCAGGAGCGCTAAGATTCCATGCATTTCCAGAAGCCATGACCAAAAATTATGATGAAACAACTTTACAACAAATATTTCCTTGGAAAGGATAAAATATTAATCCCATCCTCGTCGCCAATTTTGTTGTGATGAATAACGTTACGAAATTCATGTGATTTACAAGCTTTTATTGTAACGTTAAATGCGACCCCGATACAGGAAATGCGAAGCGCGTCGTCTTCGCAACTGTCTTTCCTCAACCTCCGTCCAACTCCCGTTGCCTAGCGATGATCTTTACTGTCGTGAAACTACAAAATGGGGCACCTCCAGGCCTACTTAACAGACCCTCTCACCCTAAAGACAAAATTAGAGTACTTGATAATGCGTTTTTTTTATTTGAGTGAATACAAACCAAAACGGAGACCTGATAACAGCTTGCAATGACATGCTTCAGCTGTCTCCAGGCCTACCGCTTTTGACAAGCCTTATCAGCTGAGGACATTTGTCTTTGTGTAATTTTGTTTCTTAAAGCTGCAGGACGTTTTAGAACAGTTGTGTCCAACCAGTAGATCCCCAGCTCCCAGACACCTTCAGAGTAGCTTGTGGTCCAAAGTTTATTTTTAAACAAGCACTGGGTCACATTTTCATTTTAAAGTTAAGGGAAGGCTGTGTTTATTTTACATTAATATCATCAGGCTGCCAATAGCATAGCCTGATAATGAGTAGTACTGGAGTCAGATTTATGGGCGAGGCTGGGGCATAGAGGCGAAGAACTGAAGCACTGAGGTGTTTAACTCTTTATATAAAAGTCCTTAAGTCAACTCAATATTGAGGGGTGGGAACAAAATTATGTTTTTGAATGCTATTAAATGGGAGAATATTAAAATGAAGTTACCTTAATGATTAAGGGGGTCATTCTGACCCGGGCGGGTGGCGGACGCCGCCCGCCTGGCGGGAACCGCCAAATGGCCGATCCGCGGTCAGAAGACCGCGGAGGCCATTCTGACTTTCCCGCTGGGCTGGCGGGCGCCCGCAAAGGGAGCGCCCGCCGGCCCAGCGGGAAAGGCCCTGCAACACAGAGGCCGGCTCCGAATGGAGCCGGCGGTGTTGCAGGGGTGCGACGGGTGCAGTTGCACCCGTCGCGATTTTCACTGTCTGCTATGCAGACAGTGAAAATCATGCTGGGGCCCCATGGGCAGTGCAGGGGCCCCCAGGGGCCCCACGACACCCGTTCCCGCCATCCTGTTCCTGGCGGTCAAAACCACCAGAAACAGGCTGGCGGGAAGGGGGTCAGCGCCGCCATGGAGGTTCAGCCCAGCCAGGGGAAATCCGGCGGGAAACCGCCGGATCCCCTTTTCTGACCGCGGCTTTACTGCTGCGGTCCGAATCGGCACTGAAGCACCGCCAGCCTGTTGGCGGTGCTTCCGTTGCCCGCGGCCCTGGCGGTCTTAGACCGCCAGGGTTGGAATGAGGCCCTAAGTTAACTCTTCATTTTATTTTTTTTCTCATTTCAAAGTGTCACGTTTACAAACAGCAGGCCTCTTGCTCAGAGTGGGGAGTAGATCTGGTAGCCCTGTCATAGTGCCCCTGGTCAAAGTACTTTGTGCAAACTATAGAATCTGGCTGTATGCACATTAGGCTTAAAGTCAACGAAGATGGGCGTAGGTGCGTTTGGTGATGATGCGTGAGTTGTTTAGTCTTCAGTAGCTCACAATGATTTTCACTGAGCATTAGAAACTCTAACTGCAGAAAAGGTTGGAGACCTGTGCTCTAGAAAGTCAATGGACTTTGAATACTTTATGTCTGCTGACTCTTCTGTCTGTGAAAAAGCATAATTTTGTAGTACATTGTTTTTTAAATTAACCATGAACAATGTCTTTTATTTGTCTTTATTTTATTTGTTTTATCGATTGGATGGTTTTATGTATTTTATTTATCTGTCCCTATCTTTTGTGGTGGGATGTCTGATTGGTGTCACTTTCTGTGTACATTTGCATACTTTTATGGTTGTTTCCAGTCGAATAAAGTTGTATCTGATTGATTGACATGCCACAGTGTTGTTGTTTTTGTGACTGACTGCAAAAAGGAATCCTTAACACACTTTGGCCCATATATACTAAAATAAAGCATTTTTCCATAGATGCATAATGGGAAAACCTCTTTGGTACATCATAAACATATTTTACTGCTGTTATTTTTTTAGTCAGGCAAGAATGTATCTCTGCTATTGTTCTTTTAAGGGGTGTGTTTAGATGCTGTTTTGGAGGTCTTCAATCCTGAAGACCTAGAACTTGTCTATGACACCGACAACGTTTGTAAGGATGACTTTGCATAATATAACAAAAATGTATGTATTCAGTTTAACTTATTAAGGTTTATTGATGTGGCAATGTCTTGTTTTAACCAACTTTTAATAATAGTCTTATATTTGGAATCTCACACGTGTGATTAATGCCCTTTTAGTTTTTGTTCTGAAGACCAGAATGAGAGCTTTTATAATTTTAAATGTTCTGTATATTGAGATGGTTTGTATTAACTATTTGATAAAAGATGTATTCATTAATTCATTCATTGTTTTTCAGGAGTGTGTATCGATCTGTATTATAGATTTACGTACATATATATTATGTATACACATATATATGTAAATCCTACTTCAAAAAAGGGTACCCCAAAGACTTTAGGTTTGGGAAAAGGGGAAAAAGCAACAAGGATAAATACTAGCACTTCCCGCTAAACCTATATACATTAATCAGTGGACTTGAATTCCATGTGAAAAACCTCGAGAAAAACTTTACATGTTAATTTCATTTAACATGATTTATTTTATGAGTTTTTTTTTCATTTAACATGATTTTATTTTATGAGAGTTTTTCATTTTATTAGACTATTTCCATGTATATACTGTTTACAACATATACACTGTTACAACTAATACTGATTCATAACAGTACGATACACAACAATCTGAAAATAGATCACCCACTCATCAAACACTATGTACCTCATTACAACCCTGGGCTCCGGTGGAGGTCGGTCGGACCGCTGCCAAAGCAGCAGTCCGGCTTCCACATTACGACCATGGCGGAGCCACCACGGGCGGACCGCCCACACCGCCAGGTTGCCGACACACGACAGCCTGGCATCTCAGTGGTTTGTAATCCACCAGGGTGGCGCTACATGCAGCACCACGCTCGGGATTACGACTCCACAATCCACCAGTTTGACTGCCATTGAAAGGCTGGCGGAATGGTGGTGTTGGGGGGCCATGCACTGCCCAAGCACTTAGCAGTGCAGTGGAAAGCACGATGGGTGCTACTGCACCCGCCGCACCGCCACATTGCCACCAGCTTGTAATCGTCAATGTTAAGCCCTGTTTCCCGCTGGGCTGGCAAGCGGAATCACTGTTTCCGCCCGCCGGCCTAACGGGAAACTTGTATTAGGGCCGGCGGTGTTCTGGCCACACAGGCGGTCAGATGGCGGGACAAGTTTGGCAGACGGCCTCCGCTGCCCGCCAGACTCGTAATGAGGGCCAATCTACCACTCCATGTCCTTTGCAGGGGGCCCCCTCCAGTTTCGTTACGCCAGTGATTGCCATAATAGTTCCTGACACTGAACAAAACTACTTTGTGTGGCAATATGCTCCTTGTGGAAGAGCAGAATGTGATCACTCACAGTAAAGCCCGTCGATAGAGAGAGAAATAGAAGTTTAATAAAAACAAAATGTCTTTGTTAACGTCAGATCTAATTAGGGACCAAATTCTTAAAGAAAGTCACAAAAGTGCACCCACGTTAAATGTCATTGAATTATTAGCTTTCTTGAATTCGCAAGAGCTTACAGAAGTAGACCCGGAAATCGTACTCCTAGACAATGTGTGTGAGCTGTATTTTAGCAAAAGCAAATGTGCATGCGTAGATTTGCTCATGTGAAAAACTACTAAGTGTTCACAAGTTTACTTTCCCTCCAACTGCTTTTTTTCCCTATCCCTAGAAGAACATCTACTTCTGTCATTGTCAGGAGTACATTCCCAACCTTTCTCATTATGGGAAAAGATTAGAGAAAAGCTGGTGAAATCCTTAAAACATACAAGTTAATAGGTTTGCAGACTCAAAGGCATTCCACCCCTGGAACTATTGCTTACTGCTTCCTCCGGTCCCAGTATGTAGATCTGCCGAAATGTAGCAAAAGAAGGAAATTGCTATAGTAGGGATTGAAATTGCAAATTTTCAAGCGCAACTATAGTAGTAGCCCTGGAATAATCAGAGAGGCTATTATCAGAGCTCTTACATAATGAGATTGCTGCCATAATTTGTTACTGCACTACATGACACCAAAAGGACAAGTAGATTTTTTTACAGGACAAGTAGATTTAAGAAGCAACCTGTCCCATGGACATGTAGATATTTTAATAAATTCCACACCCCTGATACATACACACAATATGTGTGTATATACATATATAAAGAGAGCAGCACAAGAGAGGCTTTGGTTGCCATATTGTATATTTAGGTTGAGAATAGCAGCGTGCAAGCGCTACTTTTCCAACGTGTTGATATCTATGTGGGACTTTAACTATTCCCACCTCACCCCCATCACTTTCGCTCGTTCGTGGGCTTTCCTTTAAAAAATCCTTTGACATTGGTAAATGCTTTACGTTTGTCCAGCCTTGGTTCGGTTTTGTTATTGCTTTGGGAACCAACCCTGTGACATGGATAATTGCACTTTTGCTGATACGTTTGACTGCGAGCAAACTTCTTTTTCTTTTTGTGTCTCTACGTTGTGCTACAGTCATGGCAGTCATGGCGCTTTGAATTGACTTGCTTATGTCAACTGTTTTACTTTTCATTTCAATTGATGTGCCAAGAAAAGTGCAGTTTAGAATTTACTCAAGCAAACACAAGACCCATTGCTTGCAAATGCCTTGTTTATTATGGAGCTCACAAAGCTAATTTTCTTAAAATATATATATATATATATATTCCTTTAAATATATGTCTACGCCAGTATCTATTATATTCACCTATTATTACTTCCTACACTTACCTTTCAACGGAGTGGTTTGTAGATGAAATGGCCTGCTCTGTAGCAGTGTGGCTGATGTAGTTGGGGCTATATAATTACATGACAGTGTTAGAAAGGTGTACGGGTAATGACAAAGCGCCATCGCTTGAAGGCATCTGAGTGTAAACTTGTATAGACTGATAAAATAAGTAGGGTTAGAAAGCAACACTTCTTAGGAAGCATAAAAATCTCAATTAAGTTAGTGGTATTCTATATTATGTGCAGCTGTCCAGGTCTCATTTGTATGGTGCCTAACGTGGCCCTTAAATCTGCATCTCTTGGCCGGGTATTGCGAAGATTTGGAAGGTTAAGGAATAGAGGCACAGGGAGAGGAAGTCAGTAATTCACGACCACAAAGATAGTTCAAGTGTGGAGGCTGGGGTGAGATACAGGGCTTAGGAAGCAGCCAATATCACTAGGTACTAGGCACAATCAGGGGCGATACCTCTCCGGCACAATAATCTTCAATACATGTTTCCCATGCTCTATTAATTGGATTATTGGAGTCTGGCATTGAAACTTTAGAAGGCACAATTTTTGGCAGAGGTATCATAATAGACGCACTCCCTGGCACTCTAAAAATAAAGAGGAATGTTACAATCAGACAATACCAATCTAGCAGCTGTGTCTTGAAAGCATTAGTCCTTATTACCTTAGTATTGCAGTGCCACAGTGTGTCCTTAAAAGTTACTGTATCGGCGAATCATCGTCCTCTGGGCCTCAAGGGCAATTATTTTCAGGCACAGTAACTTTGCAGGACAGGTTAACGTAGGCATTGTAGACGGGCCCTCCTCGCTCTTGCCACAGAAGACTACGCCACGCGTCAGCGGGTCAGCAGCCCCTGTTGTATTTCTAACATCGAGCTAACGCCCGCCCTCGTGCCCTCCAAGGGCGACAAAGTATGGGAGAGGCCGGGTGGCTCTCTACAAGCATTACTCCTGCGATGATCAGCCCCCCCCCCCCCCCCTTCTCACCCCCCGTGGCTGTTGTTTTTCTGCGTTACACACACAGCACGGTGTCTTCACCCTGCCTTCCTCACATTGCTGCAGACTGGGGCAGTCTCTGTATGACGCTCGTTGTTCATTTCCAGCCGTTGGATTATATGTGTGTTCCTTACATTCCTTGTGCATTTGTTGCTGACAGTAAACTCCATGTTTGGAGATGTGCTGGTCCCCAGCTCCTCCCATCCCTGTCACACCCTCTCCGTGCAGATGCAGCTCCTGCTCTCGTCCCTCTCTCGCTGTCTCTCTCGCCGTCTCTCTCTTGCCTCCACATCCATCTTCTTACCTCTCCAAGTAAAAGAGAGAAGGGGTCGCTGTAAAATCGCTCGATAGACGACCCAAAGTGTCAGATTACCACAAAGCTCTTGGTCAGGGAAGTCTGAAAAGCGTACCAACGTTGCAGACGGTCTTCCAGCATCCTTATGTGTTTTCCCATGGCTTGCCTTACCACAAGCTGCAGTTTTCCTCTATTGTAAAAAGAAATACTGTTATTATTCCCCATTTCTGGAGTGCTCATTCTATTGGTTCTAAGAGGGTGGGATTCTGAATTGACCATAACAGGTTTCAAACCTATGACAAGACGCTGTACATAGGACACCACCGTGTGAACAAGAGCACACTTAGCTCTATCACCAGCCACATCTGCTAGTAGTCAAGACCATTGTAAGATAAGATAACTCAGTAGAACAATGTGCCTGTTGCGGAGAGTGGTATATCCAGCAGGTCTACGATTCCAATACTTGTAAGATATTTCAGATGTTTAATGTGACTGCTGTAGACGTGGTAACCCTACACTGCCCCATGGCACCCCTCCAACTTGGGTGCCTTCGCATGGATACCAGGGTTTTTTGCCTTTTCAAGTTCCAAGGTTCCCGCTGTCTGGTGCTAGAAGCTCTGATACCAGAACTGTTTTAATCGTCCATCTTCAGGGTGCAGTTCCGGAAATGTTGTCCAGCAGTTTTAACACTGATCCAAGAGGCTTGCTCAGCTGTGATTGATAATATTCTGAGCTGTGCCGACTGCCCCCGAATACAAAACAATTGAACCCCTTATGTTTAGTTAACTCGTGATTGGGAAATTCACTTTGAGATCAGTTGTTATCACCAAACATTCATGAGTTGGGACTCCCTTTTCATTTTTCAATATTGAGATTATAAAGTTTACACTCTCAGCCTTCTAGACTCGAACCCAGAGAGTTTCCCCTCCAGTTACCAACAGCTAGTTAGGACAAACATTAGCAAAGCCAATAGGTCTCACCTTCGAGACTGTTACCTCTTGCTTTTCCTTTTGTTCCTGTGGAGTGGAATTATTTGTTGTGGAGTAAAACTATGTGGTGTGGGATTATGTGTTGTGCGGTGGAATTGTGTTGCATGGAATTGTGTGGCATGGAATTATTGCGTTGAGTGGAATCACGTGGAGTGTAATAATGTATGTTGTGGAGTGAAATTATGTGGACTGTAATTATGTGGCATGGAGTGGAATTATGTGGAGTGGCACAGATTGGAAGTATGTGATGTGGGGCTGAATTATGATTTGTGGGGTGGAATTATGTAATGTGGAGTGGAATTATGAGGTGTGGCGTGGAATTGTGTGACGAATTGTGCAGCATAGATTTATGTTGCTTTGAGTAGAATTTTCTGTAGTGGAATTGTGGTGTGTGGAACTGTGTGTCTTTGAGGGGAATTGTGTTTAGTGGAATTATGTGGCATGGAGCGAAGCAGAATTTTGTGGAGTGGAATTATGTGGTGTGGAGTGGAACTATGTAGGTTGGAAATATGTGGCATGGTGTGTAGTGGAATTTTCTGGAGTTGAATTGTGTGGGATGGAGGGGAGTGGAATAGAGTGTTATGCAGTGAAGTGGATGCACGTGGTGTGGAGTTGAAATATATGTAGTGTACATTTGTGACATGGTGCAGAGTGTAATTATGTGGAGTGTAATTATGTTGCATTGTGTGGATTTACGTGGAGGGGCATTGTCTGGCATGGAGGGGCTTGGAGTGGAATTATTGGCTTGATGTTGAATTATATTGTGTGGATTGCAATTATGTGGCGTGGAGTGGAATTATTTGAGTTGGAGTGGATTTGTTTGTTGTGGAATTGTGTAGCGTAGAATTGCATGGCTTTAAATTTTATGAAGTTGAGTAGCATTATGTGTAGTAGAATTATACGGAATGGTGTGCAGTGGAATTATGTGGATAGTAATTACGTGGTGTTCAGTGTAGTGAAATTACGTGGAGTGGGATTGTGTGTCGTGGAATGGCATGAAGTGGAATTATGTGGCTTAGTGCTGAATTGTGTGGCAATATGTGTTGTGGATTGAATGTATGTGATGTATAGCGGAATTATGTGTTGTGTAGTGATATTATGTGGTTTGGTGTGGAATTATGTGGTGTAAAGTGAAATTGTGTGGAGTAGAACTATGGCATTGAATTGTGTGGTGTTGAGTGGTATGTGTTGTGTTGCTGTGTGGTATGGAGTGGAGTGTAAATATATGGAGTTGAATCATGTGTTCTGGAGTAGTAGTAAGTGTAGTGTAATTATATTGTAATACGTGGAATTGTGTGGAGTGGAATTGTATGGCATTGTGTGGAATTATGTGGCATATTGTGGAATTATGTGGAGTGGAATTATTTGATGTGGAGTGGAATTATGTAGCATGGAAAGGTATTACATGTAGTTGAATTATCTGGAGTTGAATTGTGTTGCATGGAGTGTAAATAGGTGGACTGGTATTGGCAGAGTTATGTTCCGTGGAGTGGTATTATGGGAAGTGGAATTATGTGGCATGATGCAGAGTGGAAATATGTGGCGATGAATCTGTTGGATTGTAAGTATGTGGCATGGAGTGGAATAATGTGGAGTTGAATTTTGTGACATGAAATTGCGAGATATTAAAATGTGTTGTGTGTAGTGGAATTATGCAGAGTGGATTTGTATATCGTGGAGTTACATGACAATTGTGTGACATTGTGTTGAATTATATAGAGTTGAATTGCGTGGAATGTAATGATGTGGCATGGAGTGGGGATGAATTGTGTAGAGGCATTGTGTGGCATTGAGTGGAATTATGTAGAGTAGACAGAAGCGGGGTGCTTGATTGGGAGAAGTAGAAAGGAGGACTGGCAGGAGGTGATGGATTCAAATGCAGGCTTCCAAAATAAATCCCGTCATCAATATAAACATGTTTATCTGCAGGCTACAAGCAAGCCAGGAGAGCGGATGTGACATAACAGCCAATACAGCTGACTTTGGAGCTGGAGAACCTGTCTCCAGTCTCAGCCGGGCCCAACTTCATGTGAATGTGGGCATATCACTTCAGCATCCCCTGTCTACACAAAATGAAGTTATCAAACAATTTACTCTTTCCTATTTGCCCAATATCATAGCACTGAAAGAGCTATTTGTAAATCTTGTGCCGCAAGAGGTTGCTTTTTTTATATTTTTCATATGGTTCCAAAGAAAAACCTTAAGATTATACACCTAAATTGAACAGGTCATGCATTTATTTGTTTCTCAGGCAGATGCCAAATGTTCATTGCTTTACAGAGAAACATGTCATCTTGCTTCCTTGAAATCCCTGAAGGCAGAGCTTCCCAGTGCAAAAATAAAAAAGTCAGCCTTTGCACTGGGAAGCTCGGCCTTCGGAGAATTCAAACACAGAGCAAAATATGCAATCTGGTATCTGCGAGCAAGCTGGGGAGAGGATATGGGGTGCCAAGGTTGCCCTGTCTTCAAGGAGGGACTACACGTTCCAGGATTCCCTCTTGCTGCCTGCTGGTGGGGGGCCACCTTCGCATCGGGGGCGCTACAAAGCGCACTGCGCACTGCTGCTCATTCTTGCCCTGTCTTCGAGGAGGGACTACACGTCCCAGGATTCCCTCTTGCTGCCTGCTGGTGGGGGCCACCTTCGCATCGCGGGCGCTACAAAGCGCACCGCTATTCATTGTTGCCCTGTCTTCAAGGAGGGACTACACGTCCCAGGATTTCCTCTTGCTGCCTGCTGGTGGGGGGCCGCCTTCGCATCGCGGGCGCTACAAAGCACACCGCTGCTCATTGTTGCCCTGTCTTCAAGGAGGGACTACACGTCCCAGGATTCCCTCTTGCTGCCTGCTGGTAGGGGGCCGCCTTCGCATAGCGGGTGCTACAAAGCGACCTGCTGCTGCGCGGGACGCTCCCGGGCAAAGCCCTGGCCAAGGGTGGGCCCGTCTGCGCCCGTCACCGATCATAAGAGGTCGGGCCGGGCCACCCCTCTTTAATTCGTGCCCAGAAGCCCCAGTGACTTGGGCCAACTAGCGAAGTCGTGCAGCGCGAAGACTCGAGATCATTGAAGGTGAGAAAAGTGGCAAGAGCCAAAAGTGCCTTTGTGAGCCCCTTGCATACACCTTAGAGGAGGTGGTGGAGGAGGGGAAGAACAACCAGTGAGGAAAGTACACAGGAGGGAGAAGAGAAAAGGGAGCACATAAGGGTGAGAGATGGGCAGACGGAAGGGGGTGGCACCACAAGATAATTCTAGAATTAATAAAACTTTAGATGGTTTCCTACAAAAGGCAGTTGGTGCCTTGGACAAAGAGATAGAGCTGGTTGAGCGCCGTCTATCCATCTCAACATCCCCAATCTCCCCAGTCTCCACCCCCCAGCCTCCACTTTTATCACAAACTTGTTCACAGTCCCCGCACCTCCAGCAGTCCCAAGACACGCATCCAGTTATACGCTTGAACGTATAATGGAGCACATAAGGGAGGAACTCATCAAGAGATTGCATCCTATTGAAATCCGTCTCCAAGCCATCGAGGAGAAATTAGGAGAGCTTACTAAGCCCTATATGCCTGATATCTCTCTGCAAGGCGACACACAATTCCACTGTCATCCCCTTACTTTGGGTCACTCCTCTGGTACTAACGACAGGACCGCTGTAAATTTAGGTGAGGGTTTTCTGTCACTCAAGGACCGCTGTGACTACCCTCACCGATTAGAGATGGGTCGGATTGCCAGGCCGCATACCAACTCACATGATAACTGCGTTAAGGCAACAGATACCATTTCTAGGGGAAATGTAAGAGTAGCTCCAACTATTAACACAGTGACTAATTCCAGCAAAGCTTTTACTGCTTGCGAGCATCATCAATATGGCGCCACAGAGATAGACTTGGAGCCCAGCAGAATCAGTTCGGACAATCATGGGAGTCAGTCTAAAGTTTTACACTGCCCCCGGAATCCTGTCCATATGTCCTTGTAATTACTAACGTTCCCAGATTTCGATCAAATAGTCTGGAAACTTATATTAAATTGAAAAACAGGGTTACACACTGGTTGCATGTTAATGCTAATTTTGCCTTTTGTATGGTACCCTCTATATTAATGGTGTGGCGGGTGGGATGGGTGGGCCCGTTGAATAAGATTGGAACGGGGGATTGCATTGTTGTTAACTTTGACTCACCCGCCTTGGTCCATCAACTTTTTTCAAATTCATGTAGAACTAGCCCTTCAGCAGTAAGTGCCTCTTTGTGTAGACTTACAGCTTTCTATCCCCCAGTAGCAGCATGCTCACCAGTTTGAACGTAGGCATCCATCATCCATCCTTTCAGATGTGGATTGACATAAAGCCAATGTTATACAGGACACTTCAGGGATTCTGAGGTTTAGACTAACTATTAGGGAATGCACCATCTTCAGTGTCATAGAGCAAGAAAGAACCAGAGTAGGAAACCTAGATGGAACTTGGACCCTAAATGCGGATTCCAGGGGCCCTACCCAAACCATAATGCTAACCCAGAATGACACAAGGTCTCTAGTAACTAGATGGAATACAATAGACCCTGAACTTACAGGGGCGAGGGATACTACTGGAGACAAAGATGCACGGGGTTCTCATTGAGAGTTGTTCATCGACTGTCGCAATGTGTAACATGAACCCTATGAGCAACCCATCTATCACTTCTCAAACTTCGACTGACGCATTACAAGTCTGAGATGATATTTCAGCAAAAATCCTTTGCTGGAATATAGCCGGGCTCGAGTATAAAATGTGAATCCCTGACTAGGGCCATTTCATAGATGAGCACATGATATGCTTATTCCAAGAGACATGGGCTTTGGAGCCCAAGTATAGATGTGGTTTTAAAAGTTATTGGGTCCCAGCCTGTAAGGTGACTTTTGTGAGACCTTCGGGTGGATTACTTATATGGATTAATTGTTCACTTAAGTGCCAGGTTGAAGAATTAGATATGGGCAGCGTAGATCTGCAAGGCTTAATATTATCGACCCATAAGGAAAAACCCCTATTATTAGTAAACATATATAGTAGGAGTATGGGTAGCAATTGTGAATCTGATGTCTTGACTGCATTAGACAATATTTTAGCCAGCAAATCAACCACTCATCATATCATAATTGCAGGGAATTTCAATGCGACTTTCGAGCCTTACTCAGTGGCCCAAGAACTTTACGAAGAAGAGGACATTTATTGGGGTATCCCACAATTAACATCGAACAAAAGTTTTAGAATGAGCAGAACAGCCTATCAAATTGTTGACATCACACCTGCATACGGTCTTCGTGCCTGTAATGGCCGCTCTCGCTCAGATGTTAAACCCTGCCCCACTTTTAGGCGAGGAGCTTATAGGAGCCATATCGACTATTTTTTATTGGATATCTGTTTGTGGGGACATATGGTCGATATGATGGTAATGGAACACGAGGAAAGCGACCATGAACCACTAATTTTATGTACCACGGGTTTGCTGCCTATATTAGAATCCTCTGACCCTAGGGGTTATGTACACCAGCTTGCCATGACTAATAACAAACACAACATTAAGTGGAATGCTGTTAACTCCTCACTGGGCTCCCTTACATCGATATACAGCCTTTTAGCAGAACGAATGGAGCATATGCTCCGGCTACCTGAGGATGGGGATAGGCTTATGGCAGCACATCTAGATTTATTTAACTCTCTCCAAAATCATTTCATCAAAGAGACGGCCGCCAAAACAAGGAATAAGCACAGTGAGAGATGGTTTAACTATTCATGTAGGGAAGCTAAGCTCAAGCTATTGAGGGTTCTGAGAAGGGGGGCTTGAGAGCCTATAAGGCAAGTAAGAGAGAGCTATAAACAGGAACTCATCAAGGCCCGTAGGAGCTGGGAGAAAGCGAGGTGGGCTGCTCTTCTGGATTCAGCAAGAGCTAATGACACCTCCAAGTCCTGGGAACTGATTTCAAGTGATTGTGTTGATTCCTGGCCTCCGCTTGGTACCTCAATCCTCCCTGTAACTTGTGTAAAACATTTTGGGTCTCTTTATACAGAGGCAGATGCATCGAATTTCAGGGAATTGGTTGAAACCAGGAAATCTGTTGTACCACCAATTAGATTCACCTTGGCAGAAACCAAGGCAGCAATAACCTCTCTGAAGTGGGGGAAGGCTCCGGGACTCGACAAAATCCCTGGTGATCTTTATAAATCAAACCCCGAAATCTGGGCCCCTTATCTGAACTTGGTCTGCAATGCAGTTGCTGCAGGAGCAACCATTCCCCAGACATCTAATCATCGCCCAATATGCATACTCAATAACCTCCAAAAACTCTTTGCAAAGCAGATCTTGTTCCACCTAGAAGAGTGGATAATAGAGAATGGAGCCATCTCCGACTTACAGGCAGGATTCAGACCTGCAATTAGTACAATAGACCAGGTCTTAAGGTTTCTAGCAATTAAATGGAAGACAGTGGATGTTGGAGGTGGAAATCTATACGTGGCTTTTGTTGATCTTAGAGCGGCTTTTGACCTGGTACCTAGGAACAAACTTTGTCTTACACTATCTAATATGGGTGTCCCTAAAGGCCTTCTAAACCTTATAGTCCGACTTCATGACAGTACCTTTGCCCAAATAAGGAGCGGTAAGGATGGTGAGTTATCTGACCCAGTTGCGCGCAAAAGAAGAGTAAGGCAAGGCTGTGTCTTGGCACCCACTCTCTTCCTTTTATATATAAAAAACTGAATTAAATATTTAATTAACTGTAATAATGACTCGTCCAAGTTGGCGGGCAATAAAATCCCAGGTCTGCTCTATGCGGATGACACCATCCAATTTTGTTTGTTCTGCAAAGATTTCGGTTTGGAAGTTAACGTTAATAAAACCAAGCTTATGATATGTAGCTCCAGGAGAGCAAAAGCTAAAGTGACCCTTATAATGAATTCTATTCATTTGGAAAGGGCTACTGAGTATGATTACTTGGAGATCGGATTAATGGATTCGGGCAGTTGGGTCGCAGCTATCAGAAAAGGGGCTCATATAAAATGCCAAAGAGGGGGGCCCTAGGACGTAAAGCTAGGACTGTAGCCCGTCCGCCTTTGAATCCTATCCTTGAAATATATAAAGTTCAAATTCGAGGTGCTACACTGTTTGGGGCAGAGTTATGGGGTTCTCAAAGGCAGTTGGATGTTCTCCAAATTAAAGAGAATTATTTTCTCAGATATATAACCAGGTTGGGGAAAGGTACACCGATAATCCCTCTCAGACTTGATCTCGGAACAAATAGCATTAAAGATGTAGCTGGTCTGAGACCTCTCTTATATTGGATCCGCATATGGAAAATGGAAGAACTGGAATCTTTTCGAGAGGCATTAAAAGATCTTATAAAGACCCAGAATAGCTGGAAAAAGGTCAGCTGGCTGAGGGAGATGAAATTGGCCTGGGACGAATTGGCTTTCCCCCATTTTTGGGAGAAACCCGAGTCGATCCCCACCAATGCTATTTCATTAGTTAAACAGAGATACTGGGAGAGGGACAATGCTGAGATACTTCATAGTAATGGGGGGGGGGCGATTAACTTCTGAGTTCCTGCTTATAAAACAAGAACCCTGGCCTGAGCAATTTTTTGAGCTTCCTGTACCTGCTTATGCCCATGCTCTATTCCTCTAGTGCAGATATGGAACTTTACCAGTCAACAGTTTTTCTGCTCGATGGTCGAAGAACAGTTCTGAGGCAAATAAATGCTCAAAATGTAATATATTGGAGGAATCAATCGAACATGTTCTGTTTTTTTGCCCCCTATATAAGAGTCCCAGGGGGAAATGGATTATTCCATTGTGTAAAGCTTTGCTATTATATGACCGAGCTAACGCCTATAGAATTTGTAAATATGACTCGTCTACATTGGTTGTAAGCATGGTCACTCAATTTTTGACAGCAACTTGGTCTATTCGTTATAGGGCCACTTCTAGTGTCTGACTTCCAATGTTGAGCCATATAGCAGGTATAGCAGGGAACAATAGATGGTTACGATTTTTGGATGGTTTGTCCCCTTTTTCCTGTTTCTATTTAAAGGTTTTAGAGATTATATTTTCTTATTAAATCTTACTATAACTTACAGTGACAATATTATGATAACAACAGTATTTGTTTTTACTATCTTTAGTTTTTATGGTCAATGGTTGAGATAAAGTACTTATCTGTCAATCTATGTACTGTATAACAGCACACTGCACTTTAGATTGTTATGATCAAAATAGTTTTTATGACTTATGGCTGAGATATCGCATTTATTCATAAATTTATTCACCGTATGATAGTACATTGTACTTTAGACAGTTAGTATCTGAATTATTTTAATAAGAGTAGTTCTGGCTACAAAATGTATTTTTCTTTTTCTTAGGCTAATGGTATACTGAACCTTAGATTTGTAGTCTCGAAATAATCTTTATATTGAAGTCTTGTTTCTATGTATTTATACGTGTATTAATGGTTAAAAGCACATCTCATTTTAAATAGCTGTGAAAGGGATTCCAACAGCTTCTAGTAGGAGCTTGCTGAAATGTGCTGATGATCGGTTTTTAAGTAAACAAGGAAGTCTCCTGTTATTTACTTCTCCTAGACTATGAAGAAACCAAAGGTTGTTCCTGTTTTTAGTATTTATTAAGAGTTTTTTATTATTAATTTTACATAGTCTTTTTTCGTTTTTCTTCTTTTTATGTACTGATGTATGGTTGATTGTACTCTAATGGTCTAAATTTTGACTGAATAAAGAGATTTGAATTAAATTGAATTGGGTGCCAAAGCTGCCGACTTTGGAGCTGTGCAACCATGAAATGGAGCACTATATGAGAAACAAATTATTATTGTGACTTTTATTATAATAATAATAATAATAATAACAATAATAATAATTCAGCCCAAGAAAGCACAGCAATCTTCTAGATTGTTTTATTGTTCACTGTTTTAAATGGCAGTGTATATTTCATATGTGCATAAGGACATATTTTTTTCAAACATTTAGCTTTGACTAGACATTGAATTTAATGTGTGTGACCACTGTGTTGTAACACATCTGGGCTCCAATCCAACAAGCACCTCCTAAAGTAAACCTTGACAATTCACATAGCTTCTGTTGGAGAGTCAAGGCCACTTTATGGGTAGCTTGGTTATCCATTTGGTGAGAATGGTTGCTGAGTAACAAGGAACTACACTACCCGGGATGCACCCTGCACAGTAACAGACCTGCCAACACACATGTGCCATCATGTGTCACATGATTTTGGCTCCCTTCACACGATCACCCAGTAAGGAGCCAAAATCACAAAGTGGCAGGCAAGGCTAGCTGGAAACAACTTCAAAAAGTGGCATTTCAGCTCATCTTTGCAGGCTGTAAACAGCCAATGCCCATTAAGGTGGGTGAAACCAGCCTGAGACACAGGTGGCAGCCTCAGATACCCTTTGTTTTTTTGTATTTTCGCAGGGAGCATGAGGGGATTTGTGGAGGGTAGATTGCCTCTTAACATGCTCTTGGCACGAGGCCATGCCCCTTCTTCACACTGCAATAATTAGTGATAGGTTGGCAGGTCTGCAGTAACCATTGACTGCCCCAAGAGAAAACACCTCACAACATGGAAATCTACAGTACCTACATAAAAAGATGCCTATTGTTCTTGTTATGTTATTGTTGCAGTCTAACTATGCCGTCAATGCCGACCTGGAATGCCAAAATGACATCACTGCTGTGCATAAAAAAACTAACTATAGTTCATATGTGACATCACAATGCCTGATTACAAATCCAGGCTCCAAAAGTTATGAGGTGGCATGGAAAGCATTCCTCTAAACAGAAAACAACTGTCATTTAAAAAAATTCTGTATAGATTTCAGATGTCTGTTGCAATATGCAAGGTCATAAGCAGAGCATCACAGTGGTGAAAGTTATACTTATGTCAGTTACATAAAATTAGCGAATTTCCCTATTTTTTATTTAATCGGTAATGCTTTTTCAGTGAATTTCTGAGGTTTTTTAACATAAGTTAAAGACATACTATGTTCCTCACGTATAACTCTACTTTCACTTTTGTTTTTTTCAGTGAATTTTTCTAGTTATTTTAACTAAATAATATTGTGTTATATGTTCGCGATGAATCCCTCGCTGCACACAGCATTTGGCGGAGCACGGCGAGGGGGCAGGGTTCTCTGCAGGACCTGCTCTGTGGCCAAGCCCTGTGCCCAACCCACTGGTGCCTCCGGCTTTCGGCCATGAGCAGCTGGTGAAAGTGGTTTGGGTTCAGAGCCTGGCCTCAGACCAGACCTTGCGCCCAAACCCTGTGAACGACCAACCACCCACCACACACCACCTTATGCCATCTGACAACAGAACCCACCTCACTTTTTTCAAGGTGTTTTTGTGGGAGTCCCACAGCAGCACACAGGGGGCAGGACTGGCCATACTGTGATATTGCGAAAAGGTGAAAAGTTTTTTTATTTTTTAACCCCATGGGTGGTGTCTACGAGACTGGCCCATAAGGTCAAGGGGGTCAGGGTACCCCTAACCTGCCCCCTAATATCTTATTTCTTTTACATTTTCAAAACACGGGGACCAAGTTCCCATGTCTGTAATGGAGGCCACACAATTTGCTTTCTTATTGAGGCCACCCAATAAGATCACTTGCGGAACTTTGAAGCCCATGAGAGCAAGCCAGCCGACGGGAAAAGAAGCACTGACAACCAATTACATCCTGTCCAATTTTTTACTTTGAGTCCCGCTGGAGTCTTGTGGGATCAACTGCTAATATATTTTTTATTTTTTAATCTTAACTCCCCCAGAACTACTGAGCAGATTTATACCAAATCACAAAAAAACAAACTTTCTGAGTAAAGATCGAGCTTTCTGCCAAATTATGTGTAATTCTTTTTAGCTGTTTTGGCTGTATTGTTTCTGATATTTCAGATAGAAAATGCACGGGGGAAAAGTATTTTCTACTCCCCTCCTTTTCATGGCCCGCTTGACAGATCACCCGAAAAACTTGGAGGAAGAAGCTGAGGTGAATTAACCTTTCTTTTTAGATAGTTATGTGACTATTCAGCAAATGTGCCAAAAGTTATCAGCTAAATAAAAAATTTTCTACCTATGGAAACTCTGACTTACGATGACCACATAGTGGTGACCGCAATATCCCGGTGGCGGTTGGTGGGTAGTTATAGTTAGGACAACATTTCCATAGAAAACACATTTTTTTGGTTTGCTTATAGCACCTTTGGATTCGGGTTGATCCATCAAATGGGAGCCAAGAAAAAAGGGGAGATCCAAAAACTCATTTTTATCATTTATTTTTCCATAAACGAATAAACTGAATTACACCAAATTTAGTAGAAAACTAGATCTTTGTCCAGAAAGTGTGCTTTTTGTGTTTCAGTCTAAATCCGTTCAGTAGTTTTACAGAAATTAAGATTTTAAAATAATTGCATATATCACGCCTAAGAAGATCTACGGAGCCAACTGATCAAAATGTTTGATCTGATTGGCTGCCCCACATTAACAGGGATGTGACTGCAGCCATCTTAGGACTCAGGGACTCAGTCCCCTGTCCTGAAAAAAATGGGGAAAAAAACATATAGAGAGGCAGGGTAGGAATACCCTGCCCCACCTCGGCCTGGTGTGTGGTCCTAGAGGAACCCCCTTGGGCCAAAAACATAATTAAAAAAAAAAAACTTTTGCTGCAATTAAAAAAAAAGTGCATGCTCCTGGGTGATTTAAGTCCATCCTCCTCAGTCATGTATGTCAGCAAAATGAAAATACAGGCACAACTACACTAAATGTCAATTTGGCAACAATTGCACAATATCCCAAATAAGGGTGGAAGAGGATAGTGAAACGGGAGATGGGAGAGAGGGAACAGCAAAATACCACAGGGATATAAATAGTGATGAAAAGACCAGGGGTGTAATACAACTTCATACGAATGCCTCAGGGGTAGTAACTGCTACATAATTGCAATTACAATACAATACAGTTGCTGTTCAGCCTCTCTAAGCAAAACATTCAGTAGTTTCCATCTCCTGTACAGGTCCATTAATTCTGGTTCCTCTGAATCAGCGTCCAGCGTGAAGTGCCTCAATCCCTGAACACAGTGTCCCCTGGTGCACAGTGTCCAGTTGAACACGATGACCCTTGTTCACAGTGTTCGCTTATATGCAGAGTGCCTTGTGCAGAGCCTTGTCCAGTTGTACATTCTTACATTATACAGAGTGCCTTGTGCAGAGCCTTGTCTAGTTGTACATTCTTACATTATACAGCGTGTCTTGTGCAGAGCCTTGTCCAGTTGTACATTCTTACATTATACAGAGTGCCTTGTGCAGAGCCTTGTCCAGTTGTACATTCTTACATTATACAGAGTTCCTAATGCAGAGTCTTTAGTTCTACACTGCTTTCCTTGCCATTCAGTCTCCTGTAATCAGTGTTGATTACTCTTCGTTCTCTTGGACCCACTGCCCCTAAATGCCCCTTATTCTCTCACACTGTGCCCTCGCTGTTAAGCCTCTTATGCTGAGTGCTGTTCAGTATCCAACCTCTTGTGCACACTACCCATGGCCGGCTGGTCTGTGCACACACTGGCTCCTTGCGTCTCGCTCTCTTGTACACTTTGTCCTTCAGATCTACTCTGTTATAAACAGTGGCTCTTGTTGCCAGGTCTCTTGTATCCAACACTCTGCCTTGTCTTGTCTCCTAAACTCAATATCTATTAATACCAGATCCTAGTAGCCTGTAGCCCGGGATGGCTTTTTCTTTAACACAGTGCCCCCTGCTCTCTACTACCCTGTGTAAAGTGCCCCTGACTGGTATAATTATTTGACGCAGTACCCCCTGCTGTCTACTCCCCTGTGTAAAGTGCCACTGACTGGTATAATTCTTGGACGCAGTGACCCTGCTGTCTAGTCCCCTGTGTAAAGTGCCACTGACTGGTATAATTCTATAATTCTTGGACGCAGTGCCCTCTGCTGTCTAGTCCCTTGTGTAAAGTGCCCCTGACTGGTATAATTCTTGGACTCAGTGCCCCCTGCTGTCTAGTCCCCTGTGTAACGCAGTACTGTCTGCTGTCTAGTCCCCTTTGTAAAGTGCCACTGACTGGTATAATTCTTGGACGCAGTGCCCCCTGCTGTCTAGGCCCTTGTGTTAAGTGCCCCAACTGGTATAATTCTTGGACGCAGTGCCCGCTGCTGTCTAGTCCCTTGTGTAAAGTGCCACTGACTGGTATTATTCTTGGACTCAGTGGCCCTTGCTGTCTAGTCCCTTGTGTAAAGTGCCACTGACTGGTATTATTCTTGGACTCAGTGGCCCTTGTTGTCTAGTCCCTTGTGTAAGGTGCCACTGACTGGTATAATTCTTGGACGCAGTGCCCCTGCTGTCTAGTCCCCTTTGTAAAGTGCCCCTGACTGGTATAATTCTTTGACACAGCGCCCCTGCTGTCTAGTCCCCTGTGTAAAGTGTCCCTAACCGGATAATTCTTGCACAGAGCGCCCCCTGCTGCCGAGCCTCCTGTACTTGGTGTTGCTCACTCTCCCGTCTCTTGCACACCTCGCCTCCCTTTATACACTAACTGTTTGCTCTTTCTTTCCTCTGCAGGAGAGCACGGACACATTCCTGTCTGCAGTGGACACCGACTGGAAGGTAAGCCCCCGGCCTGTGCCTGCAACACTTGAATGGAAATAGTGAGCACACTCGCAGTGCCTGGGCTGTGGGAGAGGGGTACATTGTGCCTCTGCACTGCCTATGGAGGTGATGAAAGGGAACATGTACAAGATTTCTTTGTATCTATGTATATCTAACAGTTTCCGATAGTGCTCATCTTGTACAGTACTTCACAGGAGTGCAGTTCACCAGGGGTCCTGGACAGCCAGATCTTTCAGGATAACCCCTGATCATGTATATACACTCTATTTAAATACACTGCATGCACATTAACTTCATAGGAATATCCTGAAATCCTGTGACCTATGTTCGACTCCCTTGTTTCATGTATGTGCTGTGTACATAGCCTGACCTCGCAGCACCTTAGCATCGGTGCTCTGAGCGTGTACTACTCCTAAGGGTAAGTAAATCTGTGCACTCAACCTTCGCACCACCAATCAAAACCCCAGCGTGAAGCCCCCCACACGATCCTTCCGATTGACATGTGCAGATACGGTACTTGGCAACCATATGTTTATCAGCTTCAAAGCTAGCACTGATTTCGAGCTCATTTGCAGCGTGTGTTCGCTGCCGCCCCCAGCCTGTAGCTGGTGGCAGCTGCAGGAGGAAACAAGGAAAACTGCAGGAATTATCCACGCAAAATCCAAAAATAATCGCAGACCATCGAAGCCTAAATTCGGTGATAACATGCTGAGTAAATCTGTAGTTCAAACATGTTTCGCGTACCCTCTTTGATAACGGACAGTGGATATAAATCTAAGTGTGTACATCCTTATATGCAAGGCCACTGGAATTATGTGGCAGGAAGAACCAAATGATGCAGCAGAGTTGACAATTATACGACAATAAAAAGCAGATTGTGAGGATTAATGTTGCACATTTTGTGATACTATTATCCAGTGCTTTAAATGGGCCAATACTGTCCGGTACTGAGTACCGGCACTTTTTTTATTTTGAGAGGGAGAGTATCTGCACGAAAAACTGAATACGTTTAATTGGAGAGTAGGGCACTTCCCATAAAAAAGCAGGTACTCTGGTACAGAGTTCCTGCACTTCTATATTTCCATTTCAAGCACTGGTGTTACCTCATTATTTTGACATGTTTACATATCTCAGCGCTATCTGGGCAAAGGTTTTGCCTTGTTAGTACCGGTTTGACACCGAAATACAGCAATAAGCTTAAGAAAGGTGACTGGTCAACCAGAGTGAAGGGCCTTCCAATGCGCGGCATGTGTTGGTTGCCCTCTTTTTAAGTAGGTTTTGATCAGTTTGTTAAAACATGCAGATTGTGCAGCAGATGATGAATTATGTAGTAATTGTGTGAAATCCATAATCGTGCAGAAAAGCCCCGGCCGCAGAATCGCATAGTTAAAGTGGCCCTACTTGCATGTTTTGATGCCCTTTTACCTGGAACATCTCAGGGCTTCCGTAATTGTTTTATCCACTTCCTAACCAGGCCATAAGCCCCTTCCTCAAATCAGGGCACTCATACCAGCCTTGTCTACTTGTTACTATAAATACCAAACATATAGCCCCTAATTCAGACATTCTTGTGACTGGATTTGGTCTTAAAAATTAAATGTATGCAGTTACCCAAAAATATGTCGAGGAACGTTTGAATTTTACTTAAAAACATCATAATCCCATAAACTAGTGCAGCTATCTTAGTTACAAGCGACCTCCAATAAAGGTGCTAAAGGGGGGGGGCGATGGTGTCTGTAGAGCTTCCCCGCAGCAAAAGACGTGGACCTTAATTCCGAGGGGAAGAGGGGTGAGATTTACACCACCTGCTATTCTGTTATCCGAGGTTTGGTATTTGCAAGTGCCTTGAAAATGAAATTATGTATGTATTGCACCAACATCTACATGTTTGACTTGTTCCCTGAAAAATCAGGGTATTCCGATCGCTACAAAATCCTCTTTGCACACGGAGGGATGCATAGTTATTGTTTGCATGTCAGCACATTAAAGCAAGACCTATTGGCTTTGCCAGAGTTTGTTATCATGTTGGCTTTGAGGATGGCTCCTTCCCATTTCTTGAAGAGTTGTTCACGTCCCCCCATAGTTTGGGTCTCGCTGACTTAGGTGTGAAGGACGGAAGAATGAATATATTTTAGTGTGTTGGCTGTGAGAGAGGTGTTCTCCTGGTGGTCTCGCGAGATTACAGAAGTGAACTCGCGGCAGTGGAGACTGTGTAAGGGGCGAGCTCTGCGATGACGCATGCACGCTGTCTTTAGTGGACAGTGTAAGTGGGCAGGCGTGGGGGGGCATTGGGGGTGTTTGTGTGCTAGCTGTGTGGGAGGGGTAATAAGAGATCAGGCTGTGAGTGCTAGTGCTACCATGCTTCCTGTTGGGAAGTTACTGTCAGATGGCAAGCTGTGGTGGGTGATGTGTGCCAGCTGGCTCTGAGCGATGGTCAGGTTGTAGGCGCTAGCACAAGCACGTAATATTTTCATGGAAAGGACATAAGTGCATTGCTTGTAGGATGTGTGCTGTAAGGTGGGTTGTGGGGAGCGGTGTAAGCATTCCAGCCGAAGGGAAAGGTATTGGTAGATTGACTCTGGCTGATGGTTTAAACGGGCTTGTTCTGGGGTCACAATGACCTTATGGCATGGTGTACGAGAAAGGCAGAAGGGGTTAGTGTGGGCATCAAGGCTCAGGGTGCTGCAAACGTGCAGACATTGGGTTGTGTCATCGTGAGGGCTGCGGTGGCGGTATGTAATGGGTGAATCACATTGGCTGTGTGGAATGGTGCACTAGGGCATGCTGCGGGGAGTGCATCCTGCCTTTATGGGGCTGTTTGAAAGGGCAGGTTCTAGGGGGTACTGGAAGTCTGCTCGCTGTGTGTGTCTGTAGGGGGGGGGGGGGGGGGTACGACAACAGGCTCTGGGCCAGTGTGAACGATCTGGGAGGGGAGGCGGGTGTAAGAGGGTGAGCTGTGTGGGCTCTGCTGGATGGTGATGGCTCTGTGGATGCTGCTGGGAGGAAGGTTACGTGATTAGTGTTAGCGTGCTTGATGTGGGGGGTGTAAAAGGGCACGCTATAGATGGTCTGTCAGTACACTGCCTGCGAAGGATGACGGAAGAATGCAAGATGTGAAGGGCTGTGTAAGGTGTTCTGCCTGCTGACTGCAGTGTGAGTAAACATGTTGACTGGAGGGATGCTGCAACGACAATCTGTGATGGATGCTCAAGAGGGTACGATGAAGGGAATCGAGTAAGGGTGCTGCTGAAGGGCAGGCGGGGGTCGGTGCCATGCCGCCATGCAGAGCTCTTGAGTGATGAGTGTTCTTTACTGCCTCTCTGCCGGGAGGTGGCGGGGCAGCACAGCATCCGAGTCTTGAATCAGCAGTTTCTCCACATGAGCAGTGTCACCGCGCTGCAAAAAAGGCTCTGTTGCCTTGGAAACGGTTTCCATGGTGATCACATCCCTTTTTCTCTCCACCTAATTTCGACCTTCTAGCACTTTCGGTACTTATTTAGTGATAGAACGCGTCCGTCCGCCCGCCCTACAGATCCAGGGACCGGACGTGTGAGTTTCCTACTGTGCTAAGTGAGGCCACCTTCAGTGAGGCAGGCGAGGCGGAGAGTCAGGGTCACTACTTCAGGCCTCCGCCCCCATGGGAGCAGCAGCAAACGCAGACAGGCGGTGGCGCCTGTCTTCATGGCCTTCTCTCGCTTTGCAGCTGTAAACCCCTCCGCATCCTTTATTGATACATATTTTTTTGCAGTCCCTAGTGATATTTTTTTGCAGTTCTTAGTGGCGCAAATTCAGCCCATGGACAGCATAGCGCTTTACGCCAGAACGCTAAACCGGTTCCTCAGTTCCAAAGTCGCCGTAACGCCACATCCTCTCCTACGTGTCCTTCCCCTATTGTCCTCTCTCAAATGAAGCATTTTATTTTTAAGCAAACTGTATTGTTTTTTTTGTCAAATCACTGTGACATCGCGGCAGGAGTACTCCAAAGAGCTGAAGGAAGTGTAAGGCATAGGGGTTGTCTGCAGTGGCGGCCGGCAGCTTTAGGAGGGAGTGGGCGGGTGGGAAGCACACACCTTAGGTCAGCCAATGAGGGAAGGCAGCAGTCCAGCCTTGTCACAGAGTGGGATGGGTCAGTGACACTGCTGACCCCACTCCTCTCTCCGACGAAGTGTCACTGATTGACACTCGCCCTGGGCACTTCAGGGCTTAAACCTGAAGCACCCAGGTCGAAGTCAATGGGTGACGCATTCCTCCTCACCCAGGGGAGGGCCTCGAGGCACCTTTGTTGAGCTGAGGAGGTCAAGCCCATAGGAGCTGTGACCTCCTCAGCCCAGCAAAATTCATCTTAGGCAGCCAGGAGCGTGCGCAAATCGTGCATGTCTCACTCCTGCCTGTCTGAGCTGAACATGGAGAGTGTCTGCCAGGCTGACCTTTGTTCAGCCTGACAGACACTCTTCATGAGGGGCAAAAGGTGGGGGGGCGTGGCCCCTCCGCCCTAAAGGACGGGCAGCGCCTGGTTATCTGCCAGGTTGTATGCAGTGCTTGCAGTGGAAAAATAGAAGTGCATGTACTCTGTACCAGAGTACCTGCTTATTTCTGAGAAGTGCCAGTACTCTCCAATTAAAAGTATTATGTTTTTCTTGAGAAGTACTGGTACTCTGCTTCTAAAAATACAAACGTGCCAGTGCTCCATTACCGGACAGTACCGGCCCATTTAAAGCACTGGTTGTATGATTGAGGCATTTGGACAGCGAAGTTCAGATGTGGGGTCTGTCGGCTCACCCTCTGGTAGGATAAGAGATAGAGCGCAAGCGGTAAACATAGATGGTGTGGAGTGATTAGCCTGCGTCCTCAGTGCAGCTGCTCAAAACTGCGAAAACAAACATTGGCAAAGCCCATAGGTCTTGCCCATGCAAGAACTATTGGATTTGCCAATATGTTTTTGCGATGTGGTGCACCCGCGTGGCTGCTGTTCACCATGGATACAAATTAGTGGGATAAAGGCGAGTGGAGTGTCGTAAAGTGGTGTAGAGTGTAGTGTTATGGAATGGCGTCGGGTGGGGTTGGAGAAGCGGAGAGCAGAGTGGCTTCAAGTGGAGTGTTATGGAGTGGTACAGACTGGAGTGGTGTAGAGTGTTGTGGAAGGAGTAGAGTGTCATAGAGTAGAAGGGCATAGAGTGGAGTAGGGTTGATTGGCGTAGAGTGTCACAGTGGAGTAGAGTGGCATGGCAGAGTGTCATGGAGTGGTGTAGAGCAGAGTGGAGTGGCGTATAGGGTGTTGTGTCAAGTGGAGTAGAGTGTTGTAGAGTAGGCTGAGGTAAAGCTGAGTAGATTGTCGTAGAGTGGAGTAGTGTAGGAGAATAGAATGGCATAGAGTGGAGTACAGTGTTGTGGAGTGGTGCAGGGTGAAGTGACCTAGAGTTAAGTGGTGAAGAGTGGAGCAGTGGAATAGTTTGTTGTAGAATAGAGTGTAGTATAGTGTCATGGAGTGGCATACAGGGAGTTGCGTACAGCGTCGTAGAGTGGAGTATTGTCATAGAGTGGCGTAGAGTGTTGTAGAGTGGAGTGGCATAGAGTGGATTACCATGAAGTGTAGTTTTGTAGAGTGGAGTGGGGTAGAGTTGACTATAGTGAAGTGTTATAAAGTACAATGGTGCAGAGTGGATTGAGGAATGGTCCATTGACTTAGAGTGGCGTAGAGTAGAGTGGTGCAGAGTAGATTGCAGTTGCGTAGAGCGGCGCAGAGTGGTGTAGAATGCAGTGGCGTAGAGTGCAGTGATGTAGAGTAGATTGTTTCAGAGTAGAGGGAAGTGGCGTAGAGTAGATAGGTGGAAGGTAGAGTGCAAAAGAGTAGGGTGGCGTTGAGTGCAGTGGCATAGTGTAGAGTGGTGCACAGTGCAGTGGGTAAAACATATTAGAGTGGTGTAGAGTGGAGTGATGCAGAGTAGAGTGACAGAGAGTGCTTTGGCATAAAGGGCAGTAGATTTGCACACAGTTGAGTGGTGCAGAGTAGAGTACAGTTGCATACAGTGCAGTAGCAGGGAAACAGCCTTAACAACGTGGCTTGAACCACGCTGTGCCTTTACAGCACAGCCCGAACCACAAATGCTTCTTTACAACTCATTCCTTAACCATGCATGTCATTACAACGACTTGCCTTAGGGAAAGCATTGTTATACTAATGTTGGACTTTAAGTCCAACACTTTTCCTACTGTGGCGCAGATTGGAGTTGGAATGGTAAATTATACTATTCCAAACTCCAGCCCTTTCCCCAACGCAAGTCGTTGTAATGACTTGCATGGCAAACGAATGCATTGTAGAGGCGCATTTGTTGTTCCAGCCACATTCTTAAGTCAGGCATTGTGAATGCCTGCGTTGTTCCGACACACAATCGCAGTAGCATACAGTGGAGTGACATAGATTAGAGTGAAGTTGAATTCAGTGCCAGAGAATGCAGTTTTGCAAAGTTGAGTGACATAGAGTGCAGTGGTGGAGTGGTGCAGACTACAGTGGTGCAGTGGTGTAGAGTGCAGTGGTGCATAGAAGATGGGGTAGAGTGCATTGGCATTGGCAGAAAGTACAGTGATGCAGAGTAGAGTAGAGAGGCGTTGAGTGAAGAGACATAGAGTGCAGTGGTGCACAGGAGAGTAGCATGGCAGAAGAATACAGTAAATAGGATTTGGGCATGAGTAGAGAGGAAGTCAAGCTAGACAGCCTAAAACAGAAAAAAGCCAGCAAATGCAAAGCAAGCAAATCTGAGTTACAAACTAGAAAGCTGGGGTAAGCCAAGGGGGGAGTGCATTCATAGGGAAGCTTTCCCAATGTTCCCAAAATGGTGTTAGCAAACCAGACAGAGGCACTCTCTGGTAGCCTTCGACCTAAAAAGAGCAGCAGCAAAGCTGGGATTGTGTGTAATGTGTAAATTGAAGAGTGGTAGGGATGTGGCTGACTTGAGGGTATTCACTTGGGATGTGGCGTGGCTGCTTTAAATAACAGGTTATTGCTGCCTAAGAAAATGGCTCAAAGATATTGACAACTAACAAATCAACACAAAGTTCGGACATTTCTAAATTCCCCAAAATGTTATTTTGCTTCTTTTTTCAACTAAATAGACATGTTTCACCTTGAAACCGTCACTGTATTGATTTAAGTCTAAAGTTCTGTACAGGATTTGCTCCATTAGCATCACCAGCAAGCCGCTAGGCTGATAAGGCATAATTTTGAAATGCAGATTTGTTTTCACCAGTGCAAGTTTGGAAAATTATCGAGTCACACCTGCCCTAGTAAAAGGCAGCATGAGAAACACAGCTTTCTGTATGTCTGTGTCATAGAGTGAGAGTGTGAAAGTGCATACAATAGGAAATGAGAAAAAGAAAGGGCCTGTGAGAAGGGGTGGGGAAATGGGTGTTTGAGAAGGGTTTTGGAAGCAGGGGTAGATTTGAGGAAAGGCATAGGCTCTGATTATGAGTTGGTTACAAGTTTCCGACCCCCTTGTAAGCTTCTGTTTCACAGGAATCGCAGCTCTGGGCTAGATGATGTTTACTGCAGCCTGCAATTATTGTAAGCGTTTAATATTTAGCCCTTCATTACATTTTGGCAGGTCAAAACCTATTGGAATTTAATTGGAGAAAAGGGTATTGTACTTGCCATACCATGCAGGTTTTACTACAGTAAGTAGCAAAATCCACCTGCCATTCCCTAAAACACATAATAGGTGCTGTTTATTGCACCCAAAAAAAATCACACCCCAGATTATCATTATGTATTAAATGCAACAACTAGCTCCTTAATTCCAGCAGACTTGGAATCAGGCCATAGTGTGAGGGGAATGTTTTAGTGAGTGGCAAGTGTGAGGAAGTAGGTGTGAGGAGCTTAGAGAGAAGGGTGTGAAAGATGTGGAAAAGGAGCTTTTTAAAAAGAAACTGTAAGGATGGTGAGAGCAGAGTGAGGGAGCGAGTGGAGGGTGTGCTCCGAGTGAGAGGAAAGTGTGATGGGAGAAGGGAGCAGACAGCCTAACATGTAGTGAGCAGGAGCAGATGAAAACGCATTAGACAGGAGGGTGAGCAGAGGGTATGTGAGAGAGAAGGGGTGACCGGGGGGAGGCAGTGGTGGGGAAGCCTGTGTAAGAAAAGGAGGGAGGATGATTCAACAGAGAGGAGGTATGGGTAAGAGAGGATGCTGCGCAAGACGGAGGAGAGAGGAGGGGCAGTTTTGGGGGAAAGGAATAAAAGGGGGGTGCCCTGGGGTCCTCCAGCAGAGGAGGTCAGATTGTCAATTCAGAGTGCGCTTTTTGGACCAATACTACAGAGAGGGGTGCAGAAAAACATTCCTTTACCCTGGGTGGCAAAACCCTTCCTTCCAAGGAGGGTGCAAGGGCGAGAGAAGAGACAACAGGAAGTAAGAAGGGAGGTGGGTGAGAGACAAACGGGGGTTGGAAAGGAGAGGGGACACGAGAAAAGTGTGTGAAAATGGGTGTAAGACGGTGTGGTGGGAGGATGGAGCGAGGAGGATGGAGCGGGTGATTGGTGCAGCCAGACAGTGTGTCAAGGGGAGGCTGAGAGTAAAGAATGGAAGCAGATGAAGTAGAACAAGAGGAACAGATGAGCCACTGAAATGGAAACATGAGGGCCGAGGAGTTGAACACGGAAGTGTGCAAAAGAGAGAGCGGGAGAGAGAGTGTGTGAGAGGATGTTTTTCCTGAAACTCCCATGAAAGACACTTGTGTCTGCACTAGCCCCTTTCACAATCTGAGTACGGACGGCCTCTGTACCTTCATAGATAGGGCCCCACCCTGTCATATAAAATTTTCATTACCTAAACAGCTAGGGCTGAAGCATGACCCGCTTGAGGTAGAATGACTTCTTGTCTGGCAGTGTCATCATAGGTCAGCACTGAGGTACCTTGGCAGAACGTGGACATCGGTACGGGCATCTCAGACCAGGGCGTACATTGGTCAACGTACCTCTGGTTTGACTTGCAGTTTCAAATGCTATCCCAGTAATGAGCCATTCACAAGCCTGGCTTGCAAATGAACAGCAATCCTAGTACAGATACATGTCCAAGACTCTAATGTCGCACCTCTTTATTGACATGCAACGCTTCCCACTATCTAAAGCCAGCTGCCTATTTTAGTCATTTTTGGCAAAGCCAATCGGCCTCTCCTTTTGAGAGACATCAGCCGAATTTTTGGCTTGCCTAAAACGTGTTCCAGTGCTCCACCGACACAGCAAAATTACAAAAATGCTTTTTTTCGGATACTGAACAGCTTTGGCAAAAAACAAAAAAAACAAAAAGATTGCTGAGTCCTGACATATGGACGTGTATGCATCACTGTGTAACAGTGAGCATTCTTCACGATGCAGCCGTCATTTTTGTTTAGTTTTAAATTAAAGTCGAATATGGGGGGTGCCTGTCATGGTGCAGTAAATTAAAAAAAAAGATTTAGAAAGCGCTTTGTACAGAAAGGAGCAGCGCAATAACAAATAGCAAAACAAACATTTTAAAACAGAGAGGAACTGGCATGCAACAAAGAGGCAAGGTGGGAGCATGAGAGCAACACAACACCGCTGAGAGGTAGGGAGCAAGAGAAAGGCGATCAGGGTAGGAGAGAAACAAAGATGCAGGGGATGAAAAATGAAACAAAAACAAAACAAAAATCTGAGTGGGATGGAGGTAGCAACAGATAACCTTGGGTGAGTGGAAATGTTAAAGGAAGGCAGCACATGGAGGCGAGAGCAGGAAAACACATGCATTCCCATGGGGTGCTTAAAAAAAGGGAAAAAGTAATTCCCTGAAAGTCAGCCATTGAAAGATACAAGTCATCTAATCAAAAGGATGGTAAAAAAGCTGTACTCCAGGGGAGGGACCAAAAGAAGTAGAGGAAGTGATGCAGTTGAGTAAGAAGCAAGTAGAAGAGTTTGACAAGAAAGCCAACCAATGATAAGCAATAGCCTGACCCAAAGTCCGCTGTAAGAATAGGTATTGTGCACAATAGATCTACAACAACAGGCAGCTAGAAGCTACCTGTAGGCGGTACCTAAAATGTATACAATCAGTAGATACGTTCTTGGCCTTTATCATATTATTGGCCTTTATCATATTCTAGTATACTGTCACCCTAATTTCTTGACACACATGAATTTTCTCACTCTTTCTTCTTGTTACTGCTTCCTTCTCTTTGGTGCTATCTCCATATCTTTATTTTCCTTCTTTCTGTCTTAGTCACTCTCTGTCATTAGTGCCTCCTGGTTGGTTCCTCTGTCACCCTTTGTCAAAAGTTCTACCTTCATCCCTATCACTTATTAACTGACAACATGATATCAGTTTCATAGGCGCTTCTTGTAATTATGGTTATAACTCACACAGACATAAACCCTTTGCCTCCTTGTGCAAATAATTGCTTATGGAGACATGACGATTATTGCGTTTTACGTAGTGAGGTTTTAGCACACTTGGGGGAGCTATTGGAGTGATATAGTTTTACACTACATGGTGGGAAGTATTTAGATCCAAGATATACCCTTGCTTTGTCCGAAGAATGTGTCGCATTGCCCATGCCCCAAGGAAGATGGGGGATCATAATGTAGGCAAATACAGCTGTGACCGAAGACTAATTGGTGGTCATGTTGAAGAAGGAGCTTGCTGTCGAAAAACATATAGACATAGACTTATCATGGTGGACGTCTATTGCAGGAGATTATGCTGCAGAATTATATTAAGACAAATCGAGATAACGATAGGGAGGCCCATGGATACACACATGCGTATTGAAACATGTAAGCCTGCACACAAATCGGCAACACACCCCCCCCCTTGCTTAATAGCACAGGCTGCGCCTACATTTTGGACACCTAAGGACCTCAGTTAAACAGACATTGGCTTTCTCTTGTGGAGGAAGATGGAAGCTGTTCAACAACAGTATTACGTTTTTATTATCACCTGGCAACAATATTGAATCCAGAAAATTGACTACCGTTATGTTGCCAATTTGAGTGTAGGTATAGATTTACTTATTCTAATTTCACATCTTTGTGCCTTGCCGATACATACGTCTTCAAGGTGCATAGGTGTGGAGTTATGAACAGTATATCTGCACTTACCTAGCCCACCTATACGTAGTTATCTTGACAGTGTAGTGGTTGTCAACATCCTATACTTGATGCTGTTGCAGGGCGATAGTTTGTCAATTGATATGGTGATGTACACCCAAGATGGAAGTTACCAATGAAAGCCTTGGTGAGTGAAAGAGCCTTTCACTGCTGGGATTGACCTGATCGGAGACCCGCTACCAGAGTCTAATTCTAATGATTGTGGCAGATACATTAACCAAAGCTGCTGCAGAAAATATCTTTTTCTGTATCCTTGAAATTAGATTGGCCTATCCTCTTGAATACTAAATAGCATACCACCGTCCACACTGGTGGTTTCCCACTAAGCCAACCCAGAGAGCATGACAGACTTGGGCTGACAGCCAGAAGAGCATAGAATGACTGTGCTGCAAATGACTGACTGCAGGTTATGTCAACACCCAGAACGAGTCATAGAAGTGATAGCGAACCCAGTGACCGCCGATAGAGGGAGGGAAGCTTGAACTGTTGCTGCTCTACTTTACCTGTTTTATTGAGAAAGGACGCTTGCACTGCTGCTCGATGTGCACCTATTTTGTGACGGAGATGAGCTTGCGTCAATGATGCTGAAGGTATACCTATTGTGTGAGGGTGGTAAGCTTACACTGTTGCTGTTTTGCCCCTCTTCTGTCACAGGCTACTCGTTGTTTATGTCTTTGGCCCACTAGAACTGCAGAGTGTCCTTGATTCTTGTAGGTTCTGCCTTGACCAAGGTAAGGGTGGCCCTTTCTGGTAGCCACGGTGCTGCTGATGAAGGAACTCCAAAAGGCAGTCTGTGCCCTCCAGGAGGAGTTCCAGAGGAAAAAACCCCAAAGGGAAAAACCTCTATAGCAGAAACTTCCCAGAACAAAAAGAAGAAAAAGGGTAAGTCTTCCAACAACAAAAAACAATACTGGAAGAAGCAGGAACAAGCGAGAGGAAAAAACTGGAGAAAAAAAAAATAACAGGAGCAAAGATCATCACCAAAGGAAGTGTTGCAGCGCAAGGAGAACAAGAATCACACACCTTATATACCCTAAAACAGGAAATGACCAACAGGAAGAAGAAAGACACCATATTGGATTGGGAAAGAATCATAGGAACATATAGAGAAAAGACGCCATTTTGAAAAAAAGTGTCCTAAGGCATGCAGGGAAAAAGAAAGGCATGCTGGGAGAAAGGAGAACATGGCTGGTAAGTGTGAAAATAAGAACAAGAGGAAAATGAGAAAGAAGAGAAAAAAAGAAGAAAAAGGAGAAAGGAACAGACTGCACCAGGTAAGTGAGGGGCTGGGGGGAAGGTGCCCATTAGTTAATATTGATGGCGCGCCACACCCAAGACTCGCCGAGGCCCCATTCCCACTTTGGGGCCCCGTGCGAGAAAATTAAGATCAAAAGGGGTGCGGCACGCCCAGCCGTCAGGAACCCTGGCTGCGCACCAAGCTGAACGCTTGGCTTGCGCCACGGTCTGCCTGAATGAACCATGTGCTAGTTCTCCTGCTGCTGACACCTGTATTACTAAGAAAAGCTTGTTCTGCTGCCTGCTGTGCAGTATCCTTATTGTGTGTTAGTGAAGCTTTATATAACTATTATTAATAAAATGGCAAAAGAATTGGCATTGCAAAGGATTTTTTTCAAGTACGACGCCGTGAGAGAACTCTAACAAAACATGTGAGCAAAATGTTCTTTTTTTTATGAAACATGTAGTCGCAGTTTTGAAAATAGGCTGGATCGTTTTCTAAACATCTTATATTTCTGCTAAGTGGCCCCAAGTCATGTGTGAAACTTTTAAACAGCCCTCGCTTTTTAGCAAACTTCACTGAGCATGAGACCATAGTGGGCCTCAGACTAGGGCGATGGTGTCCATGCGCTATCATCATGAGAGGACTCTGTCCACCTGCGCCCTCCCCCGAATTGCAGTCAGTCAAATCAAGTCAAATGAAAACATCTTTATTCCTTTTCGCTAGAGCGTCCGGGCACTATCCTCGGTAAAAACAGGAATGGACAAGGCTGGTTTGGGCGGTGCAACGATGGCCTTTTGGCCTTTTGCCTAAAATAGCCCCCTGACTACAGCTAGTCTAAATTCCAGCCATTTATTCCTTAAAAAAGATGGTGCTCCTCCTCCCACCCACTTACGCGCACAGTTCCCGCTGGATGCATGTGCTGATCACAGATCCCTGTTCGTGCACCAGCCGATCGCAGCGGTCCAGTGCTTAGGACTGAGTGGGAATGTATTCCATGGACAAGCCTGTGACTGACTGTACTGTGGCGACCTTTGAAAGTGGCAGGTCGTCACACCTGAGCCAAATACCAGCAAACGAGTGAATCAGGCAGTCACCACCTCCTCAAAGGGGTGGGGAGTTAGGATGAAACAAGTGGACTCAGTTCATTTTACAGTATCGTTTTCGTAACAAAAATGCGAAACTTCTGTTGACTCTGACAGGGAATTCATGAAATATTCTAGGGCTTTCACAGTCAGATGACAGGTCCCAATCCCCCTCACAAGCGTTCCACTTTCACCCACCTAAAGATAATTTTAAGTAGAGACGATGATACAAATGGTGCATTTTTCACCATGATTTCCTGAAAAATGTATAAAAGGCCACTGGTCGTATAGGCAGTCCAGAAAAGGCAATTTGAATGGTATATCATTTAACATAGAATCTATCTACAATCATGAATTCATTTCATGTTTCTTTTCTGGCCCTTCCCAGTAAATTCTCATTTATAGGTTGTGACTGAGAATCTCCACTGATTGCGAGGTATCTAAAAACAGTTTATACTAATTTCATAATTTCAGGTGGCACAGCAGAGCCGTCAGATTTTACAAGCTCACCCAAGAGTGCTATCACACAGGTTTTGAATTCACATCATCATCATCAACACATAGCTTTATTCGGTTACTTTCAACCATAAAAGCAAAACAACCAACAATTGAATGAAAAAGGAAATATAAATTAAGTTAAAAAGGATAAGAATAAGATAAAAACATATATTTCAGCCTTAAAACACATAAAATTATTTTCCTTAGAAAAAGCACCTAACCCCCTAATACCTAACATTTAAAATAAACATGGGGTTTTATTTCAGTCTAGGTGTGTAGTTAAAATGTAGCAACTAAAACACTTAAAAAAAATATATATATTTGGTCCTCATCATCATTATTTCCCCAGAATTTAGTACGTATATGCCAAGCAGCTACAATATACTTGCTAACCGCACAAGATAGAGGGAGAGAAGTTTCCCTCATCATGATCCTTAAGGCAACAATACAATGTCTTACCCCCATATTACTGCACACAGGTCGTAACCACTTCCGTCGCGCAATCAAATAAGCAGGGCATATAAACATAAAATGTACAATAGATTCTGAAATTTGATTACAACTCGGACAAGTATCAGGACTTGGGGTCGCACTCCGTGTACTGCCATAGGATTTAAGAGGCAGACAACCATATCTGAACTGAATATATAGACTCTTACTTAATGGGTCAAGAATTGTATCCATAAATGGTTCCAGATACGGGTACCATTTAAAATCAAAAAATTGTGAAGTCAATCTGCCGTGTGTTGAACACAGCAGGTAGTTTTCCCTGACATATATCCAGTAAACAATTTTCAAATGGTTCTTCTGATCCTTCCTTATACTTTCTGGATGACTCCAAAACTCACTAAGACCCAATCTGTGAAACCATTTTGAGATGTGGTTAAACCAGGGAATGGTAAGTACATTTGGTCTATCTAGAATGTCTTGAATAGACTCCTTGTATGTGGATAGCTCTGGGGTGGTCCATACACGGACCCAGAAAAGCAATGGTCGTAGGGCAATTACATCAGAGATGCGTGAAAGGCCAAGGTCCCAGAACATAGGCAGCAGTGGGGTATTGCGAGGACAGGCCAAAGTTGACCTTACAAAGTTGTTTTCCCCACTGCAAGCTTGCCAGTGTTCGAGGACCCCCAAATTTCAGACCCGTAGACCGCAGCGCTCTGTGCCTTTGCTCGGTAAATTTTAATAGTTGGAGTAATCACTCTCTCAGAGGTAGACTTGTGAAAGCGTAAAATGGCCCCAGATCTCTGCGCCAGAATAGCTAAACTTTTATCGATTTGGGCCCCCCAATGCAGATTATTGCTAATTCTCACCCCCAAATAATCTATGGATCTTACCATACCTAGGGGGGTACCATTATGAAAAATTGAATATCTCTTAGTGGGGCCACAACCCAGGGTCATAAATTTAGTTTTGCTATGGTTGAGTTCAAGTCCATAGTCACCACAAAACGAACTAAACTTATCCACAAGTACCTGGAGACCCATAGGAGTTCTGGAGATCAGGAGGGAATCATCAGCAAATAGCAAAATTGAAATTTTATGGTTGTTCAAGGATGGAGCATAATTTTGGCAGTTGGTAACGACTTGCACCACCTCGTTGATAAACAATGTAAATAGCGTTGGGGCAAGAACACAACCCTGGTGTACTCCTCTCTTAATATCTATTTTATCGGTGAGTTCCCCCTGCTTACCCCATCTGACTTGTGCAAATGTTTTTTCATGTAATCTTTGAATTAAATGTACTAAATTTCCTGGGATACCGATTTTATTTAATACTCCCCATAGTTTCTCTCTTGGGACTAAATCGAATGCAGATCTTAGATCTACGAAAGCAACATAAAGTTTTTGCTTAGATAGGGTGACATACTTCCAAAATAGTAATGACAGCCTGAAGACTTGGTCCATGGTATTAGTTTTAGGCCGAAAACCGGTCTGTAAGGGGGATAAAATTTGGTTGTCTTGGATCCAATCGGTAAGCCTATCTAGGACCTGCTTAGCAAACGTCTTTTGAAGGATATCAATTAGGCTGATTGGTCGATAGTTTACAGGTGAACCTACATCACCCTTTTTGTGAATCGGTATTATTTCTGCACAACGCCAGGAATCTGGAATAGGGCTACCAGCTGCTATGGCATTAGACAATACATTGATGTACCATGCCCATATCTTTGGTTCTGATTTGAACAGGTCCCCTGGGATCTTATCTGGACCATGGGCTTTGGCTGGCCTCAAAGAATTAATTGCAGCTGTTGTTTCGGCTAAAGTAAAAACAATGCTCTCAGTTGAGGTCTTGTTAACAGCCCAACACTCATCATATCCAGGGTCCTCCAGAGATTGTGGTGCAGGCAGAGCATAAATTCCAGAAAAATAGGACACCCATCTTTCGGGCTGTATGTACATACCAATGTCATAATTGCCCCTTTTCGAACTAGAGGTCAACAGCCGCCAGAAGGAACTATCATCTTTGTATTTGACTGCTGCAAGCAGCTTCTGCCATATCTCATTATCCCAGTCTTTTTTTGCTTGTTTCAGGGCATTAACATACCTACGTCGGGCCTCTTTAATAGCCACTTGGGTAGAGTTTTTTACAGCCTCGTTTAAATTAGATCTTGCTCGCACACAATCCTGATTATACCAATCCCTACGAGGGGTGTCAACAAGTCTCGATTTGGAAGGGATTTCCCTATAGAAGATACCCTGTAGGGAATCCACCAATTTATTGTGGATAGCCATAATGGGAATATCAGAGGCTTCTTGTTCCTCATAATCTGCAAAGAGTTTTAAAAATGATGAATATATTTCCCCAATCAAATACGGGTTGGATCCACCTTTGGCCAGCAGACCCGAGAACGTCTATGATTCAAATAAGGGAGTGGGACGTTAGTGGTCGTTGTGTGCTGGACTCTTAAAAATGCATATTTGGTCAGTACAAGGCACAGAGGATTATGATCGCTATCCAAGCGAGGTAAGATTTCCATGTCCAGTGAACCTGACCATAGCCTAATGTCCACCAGAATATAATCAATAGTACTAAAGGAAAGCCCTCGCTTGAAAGTGATGGCTTGCTCTGAGTCAGATTTAGTGCGGCCGTTACATTCTCTCAGGCCATATTTCAGACAAAGGGAAGACAACTGAGATGCAACACGGGAAGCAGGCAAAAACGCCGTTTCCTTAGATTGGGGAATACCCCAATATTCGTCCTCCTCAGTAGTCAGATTGCTGATGGTGTTGTCCAACACAAAAGAACAATTAAAATCACCTGCTATAATCAGAAGATCTGAAGGGTCCAGAAGCTCTATATAGTCCGTCAGCTGAGTGAGAACAATTGATTCTGACCCACGGAGAAAGGATCTTGCATAAGTATTCAGAACTATCATCCTGAATCCAGGTCGGAATATGAGTTGGACACCCAGCAGATCATAGGAATTAAACTTTATCATGTAGTGGTCACATTCTAGCCTATTGTTCAATAAAATCATTAACCCTCCTATCTGTCTTCCAAAGCCACCAGAGGCAGGTTGGGAAGCCAAAAAATAGGTTGTAAAGCCTTGTATGGATAGCTGTTCTGCAGACCAAGTTTCCTGAAAAAGACAGATATCTTGTTTATTAACAAGGCTTACCCAATCCGGGTCGTCCAACTTTGACTTAATTCCTGCAACATTCCATGATATAATATTAATTTTGGGAGGTGTAGATATTGACTTAGTTCTCAATAGGGGGGCAGGAGATGGAGTCCCTGTAAGCTGACACTCATCATTTACTATTTTAGGAAGTACTGTGCAGGGGGCAATCAGTCAGTCTAATTCAGGAAGTAAGGGGGAAAGATTCACGGATTTAGATGTTACAGAGTTATCTGAAGAAGAAATAACCCCAGCTGCGATAGTTCCGGATGTATAACATCCTCTACATAGCGGGGCCCCAGGCGGCTGACTACTAAGTCTAAGATTCGATTCCCTACCTGTACGTAATATACCTGTCCGTGTATCAAAGGCCAGGAGATCATTAACTAGACTACTATCATTAAAAAGAATCGAAATATAATCAAATTCCGACCCTAACTGATTATATCTATGGGCCTCACATATGTCAGACCGGATAACAGAGAGACAGTTCCTCTGGGAGCGTATCCAATAAATGACTTTATTAATTAGAGAGTCATTCGACTCTCTGTTACCCTGAGGTAGCTTTGGCACCCTAGTCAAATATATAAAGGCATCTTCCCTCCTCCTTCTTAACCTTCCCTTGAGGTCACAGGGCTGCGAGAGTGTCAAATAATCAGGGTGAGTGACTGAACGGGGACGAACACAACAACTTGCTGCAGAGGGCGTTCCACCTAGTTCTAACTGAGAAGTTTTTGGGCGAGGACTACCTTTGTCCCCCCGTCCAAGGATGGATCCACACTTGTTTACACCTAGTTTTGGAACTTGCTCCTGGGTAGAAGACATGGTCTGACAGGCAGACCTACCATGCCTTGGGGAACTACCGTTACTTCCCTTAGCGAGGTTATATGTAGAAGAAGATGTCAATTTATCACCTACGGTAAGAGAACTAGTGTTTTTTGTTTCCATCAATAAATCAGAGGAAGGAACAGACTCATATGGCACAATGCAATTACAACCAGACTTTTGAACATAAAGTCCAGAGATTTTGTTCATCAAAGATATCAACAAACACTTAACGTCATCTAATTTCTGAGAAATGATATCCAACTGAGGAGCTTCGTTGTTGCCCATCTTTCCATCCAGAGAGTCTTTATCGATTCCTTCTACAAGTAAGGTTGGTAAAAGTCCAGGACTTACAGAATTAGAGGACAAAACCGAAAACCTATTTGAACAAGGAATGATAATAGGAGGCGGAGACGTGCACCTCAGGTGAGGTGCACCTTCTACAGGTAAACATCCATTTGTTTCCACTGAGGATGGTGAAATCTCCAAGAGTGAAGGAATTACAGCCTGGGAGTGGGGGGGAGGGTGTAAATCAGCCTTGACCTCTACTCTATGAGTCTGTATTTTTTTATTAAAGAGATCAGGAATTTTTTTGGGGGAGGAATGGTACCCGGTATAGAAGGGCCAGCAACAGAAGGGCTCCTCAGTATAGCCTCAACCTCTTCAAACAATGAATCAGTTGTTTTGAATTGCTGTAGATTTGTAGTAGAACATCCCTCCACTTTCCCAACAGAACGTTTCTTGGTTTTTTTAACCCGAGACTGGGGTGCTGATACATCATCGGCTTTCCTCTTCCCCATATCGACTAACCAATGGCCCAGCTAAATAATTTCAAACACGTCTGAAAAAAAAGACCCCAAGAAGCGAGAAGTAATAGGGACTTGCTCCACTGGCCCCTTTGGTGCCAAGTGAAGCTCGTGGTCAAGTAAGACTAAGCAAACTGAGCAAAGGGCATTCCTGAGACCTCTATACCAGGACCAAGGGCCAGATGTAGCAAACGTTTAGCGAGTCGCAAACGGCAAAATTTGCAGTTTGCGACTCGCTAAACGCGTATCCCAATGCAGAAATGCATTTTGCGAGTCGTTACCGACTCGCAAAATGCATTTCAGACTCGCAAATAGGAAGGGGTGTTCCCTTCCTATTTGCGAGTCGCATTGGGATGGCATCGCAGTTACCATCCACTTCAAGGTAACCCAATCGCAAATTGGAAGGGGTCCCCATGGGACCCCTTCCAGTTTGTGACTGGACCCCAAAATATTTTTTCAGGGCAGGGAGTGGTCCAAGGGACCACTCCCTGCTCTGAAAAAAACCCGAAACTAAAGGTTTCGGTTTTTTTGAAGTGCAGCTCGTTTTCCTGTTAGGAAAACGGGCTACACTTCAAAAAAAAAAAAAACTGCTTTATTGAAAAGCAGGTCGCAAACATGGAGGCCTGCTGACGACAGCAGGCCTCCATGTTTGCGAGTGCCTATACTCGCAATGGGGCCGCAATTTGCGACCCACCTCATGAATATTCATGAGGTGGGTCATTGCGACCCCATTGCGAGTCGCAGTCGGTGTCTGAGACACCGTACTGCATGGCAATTTGCGACTTGCAAATTGCGAGTCGCAGGGACTCGCAATTTGCAAGTCGCAAATTGCCGACTTGCTACATCTGGCCCCAAGTATCAAAAAACCAAACTTTTGGTTTACAAAGTTTAAAGGGCTCCTGCCCTGACTGCTCCTCCCTTGGATGACCATAGTTTCTGACTTGCAAACAAATTACACTGATTTTAGAAAATAGGGATTTAGGCAGTGGTAGTCATTGTCCCACACATGTGTGATTCAAATACAGATTTTGAAATGTAATAATTTTGACTCAAACCATTAGCTTAAGTATTTATGAAAATATGGACATTTTGCTATGAAATACACACCTCTCATTTTAGAAAAATAAACTCAGATCGCCTAAACAAAAATACATGATTTTCATGAAAAAATCATTTTTGTCCTGAAATACTAACTTTTCGTTTTTAGTAAATAAGCATGGTGCTCAATCATCAATTTATCTATCGTTTTTATCAAGTACTCAGATGTGCAACAGCCACACGTGATAGATTCTGTCTCACATGTCACCATTGCATGTCATGGATGCCTATAAAATACGCTAAACAAAGACTATAATTCCATGACCAGCGTTGTAGCTCAGATGAACACCATCGTGCCATGGATACCCACTGTGGGTCAGGAAATACCACCAGAATGCCACTGCCAGCTTTATAGCAGGGGTGGGCACCACGAGACCAAGCGTGACCGCTCTAGGCCAGAAATCGCCACCATTATGCCTGAGCTAAAATTTTACCAAGGGTGGGCAATGTGCATAGATCCCCACTACATGCCAATCATGACAACCATCATGCCAAGGCCAGCAGTGCAAAGAGTGGGCACTGTCATGCCAAATACACCTATAATACGTCAAGACCACCAAAATACCGGCACTAGCAGCTTACAAGGCCTCGCCATGAAATATCTGACCCCAAGAAGCCAAGATTTGCCACCAGTATTCCAGGACCAACATTTGGCTTGGCAACCCTCACGTCATGAATCCCAAATTGCCAAAATTAAAACTAATATGACAAGGCTAGCTCACTCATACACATGCATACAGGCACACTTAGACATGCACTCACACGCCAACACTCAGCAAACAACATTGAAAGTGTTTGTTTTTCAATCACCATTTTCTTGGCTGCTGCATAGGTCCAGTTCCGGTTGCCTAAACTCTCTCACTCAGCCTTGATACACTGCCCGCATGGTCCCATTTACTACAACATGGCCGGCTCCACGTCACACATTCAGGGTGAGTGAAAGTGCAGGGCCTGATTGGCCCTACATTGTCAATCCTGCTGCAAGCGTGACACTAGATGGCGAGGAAGCGCTGAATTAGAGCTCTCTATTAAACAGCTATAGATCATATCTGCAGGTCTTGCCTCCAAAACAGAGCACTGCAAGTCAGAGCTGTAACGTGCACAAACTGCTGACCGTGGACTGCAGCCCACACAGACATACAGTGAGTATTGTTTTATACCTCTCCACCGGACTGGAGCTGAGCACTTTACACCTTTAGACACTCAGGCTGATTAGGGATAAGAAAAAGGCGGAAGCAACACCCAAGCCCTCCAATGGACAAGTCCCTCCTCCTTAGCTTGGAGCCAGTGCAGTGAGAAGAGAACAGCGGAGATGTGATCAAATGTGAGTGTACCTCCCAATTACCACACAGCATACTTCCAGATTTTCTTCAGTCTGTTGATCAGCTTATCCAACCCCAAGATAAGGTTGCAGTAGTGGTCACTGCTTATGCCAAAAGTGCCTGAGGAATTGTGGCCAGCACATGAGCCTCAGGGAAAGGTTGAAGCCTTTTGACTAGAGGTGTACAGCTCAGTTACTGCATTAACCTGGTTTTCAAAGCACAGGGTGAAGTCAAAGAAGAATCCCCCTGTTATGACTCTTTTAATTGTGGGGTCCAGTCTTTTGGATGGGATGTCAGGAACCACCACCATATTTGTCATTTTATTGAAATTTAGAGCCAGCCAGTTTGACTTAATCAACAATACAATACGACCTACTTTTCTATTTAACTCCTCTGCGTCCTTGGCAAAGTTACAGGTCAAGTGGTGGAACAACTGTGTGTCAAAAGCATATAGGACTCCTTACGGGCCACACCTCCTCCACACACCCAACGAGCCAGTAACAGACAGTAAGAGGGCCATGTTTATTACAGACACTAGAGATTTCAAAACATGACACTTGTGCATTTACATCCATAACTTTTTCAAATATTAACATGAGAATACATTTTAAACAATGTAGAGAAATTCGGACATAACAAACAAAACATTTTAATCCAAATACAGTAGTGTGGCTTATTGTGGTTGGTAAAAATGGTGTGCATCTTAGTAGATCTCCCCCTAATTCAGTCCTCCAGCACTAAGGCCCTGTCAGCCTTCACCCTTGGTGAGCCACACAGGTGACTCCCACTTGCATCCTTGAGGACGGTCCCCACTCCTGATAACCCTGTCCACCCCCAGGGGGCTGCCCCTCCAACACCAGACTGCCCAGGGGGGAGTCCTATGGTGAGACCAGGAGCTAGAGCCCCATGCCCTACACCATCTAACTGTGAACCCTTCCCCCCCAGCCGGTGAACATGTTACTCCTCGAGATTCTGCTCACTATCCCCACCTCAGCACGCTCTTGGAAACTAGTTGAAGGACTCCTCCTAGCTGGTGTAGGGTAATTCTTTGGATTCACTTCTGTGCCATAAGGGTGACCAGGGCCCACTGCCCTTCGCCCACCTTACCAGAGAGCAGTTCTTGGGCAAAGGTCCAGATGGCATCAATAAAGAAGTCTGTACCCACATCAGACAAGTGAACCCCTTCCCAATGAAACATATGGTCACCCCTGATTAATTTGTGAGGTTTGTTCCATAGCCCTCATGGTCCTAGGTAAAGCTTGACCATTTCCGCATTAAAGCCCCTGAGTGACACATGCAATGCTCTTGCCTGCACACCTGGGCCCTATTTGCACCACAGAATCTTATGCAACGAGGCAACAGCCGCCTCCAGACGTCATACCCAGAGAGCAAAATTCTCACAACAGAGCTTCGCTGACCGCCCTATGCCCTAGCTTCACCTTGTCATTACCACCAACATGAATGATGATCAGATCCCAGAGCTCGAGTCCAGTGCAAGCTTTTGTATCTTCCACCAGCTGGCGTAGTTGACTGATCCTGACGCCCCCAACTCCACACCATCGGAAAAAGATGTCTCAACCCAGTTGGCTTTGGCCTGAGCTGCAGTTGCAAACGGTAGGCAGCATGTCGTACAAATGAGTGACCAAGGACCTACACGACCTTGGGAGGCATGCTGAAAGAGAAAATTGAGAGTGAGAAAACCAGAATGGACAATCAACATGATGTGAAGGAGCACAATCACATCAACTTGGGCAGATATAGAACTGAAAGCAAGATGAAGAGCGGTGACCAATGCGCTTGACATCAATGGAAGACAGAACAGTTACCGCCGCGACAGTTGCCACCCCAATCCTGAACGAATGCGAGGAATAACCCTCAGAGTCAATCCCAATGCTGGTGAGGGCCATGCAAAAAATCATCAGGAATCGGTACAGTGACTGGCAGTTCCTGTTAGCATGGATAAAGGATGCAGAGGATTGAGCATTGGGCTTAACCACAAGGTACGTCTTCACACGCGAGACTGGGCATACAACTGTCCCCTAGACTACCCGAAGCTCAACTATTGCTCCCTTACCAGTAGGGTCTGTTTTGGATCTCTTGCGTTTAAGGGGAAGCTTGTCTGGGTGTACTCAAACATCCGCACATTGCAAGCCACTGGAAGAATCCTTCCTGGAGGATGCCACTAATTCACCAACCCTGAAAGCCCCATAAAAGGTGACAAAGAACAAAAGGGCCTCAAATGTGGAAGTGAAAACCCTATAGAGGTTGGTTAGTAATGCACCCAAAACTTGTTTGTCAAGGGGCCTTCTCTGGTCATTGCTTATACGCTATGCCTGACTCATCCAGCTATGGCCTTCCTTTCCACAAAGTAACTGGCTACGTCCTGGCAACCCTTCGTCCTAGCAAAGGAACTGATTGCTGCCATATGTGCCCTTGCATAAGAGACTGCCTGGCCCTTGGACCTCAAAGCTCCTAAGAAGAGGCAACCAGCAAAGAAAATGACTCGAACACCCCTTGATTTTGTAAAAAGGCCCTGTAAGTCCTGAAGCATCTATGGTAAGCCACCCTGCATGTGTTTGGTCAAGGAAGCTCCTACTAAATCTGGTAGTGCAGGGCTCCAGGCTTCCACAGTGATATCAGGAATTCCGGCATCTGCTCCGCAGCATGTGGGTGGAACTCCGGAAATTCCTATAACTTGGAGCGAGATAAAACGTCAGCTGCCTGGTTATAAACCCCAGTTATGTGCCTAGCCTTAAAGATAGCATTCAGCTTCAAGCAAAGCAAGACAAGTTGTTTCAATAGTCTGAGAACCCGTCTACACAAAGCACCTTGTTTGTTAATAGCCTCTACGACTGATAAATTATCAGACCAAACTATTACTGACCTATTCTGAAACATGGTTGACCAAACAGTGACTGCTACTACAATGAGAAACAATTCAAAAAATGCCACATTCCTAGTTAGACCACTATCGTGCCACTGGGCGGGCCAGTTTGCCCTACACCATTGTTGCCCCAGAATGGCTCCAAAACCCACACTGCTAGCTGCACCAGTGAACAAACCGAGAGTTTCACTGGAAATGGGTGGGGATGGCCATATGACAGATCCGTTGAACTGGTGCAAAAAATCTTGCCAAATCCTTAAGTCCCCTCTAGGCTTGGCCTGCAGTCTAGTATGATGGTGCTTACATGTGAGACTTCCCATCGCCCTGGCTATTGACCTAGAGAAAGGGAGTCCAATGGGAATAAAGCTGAGTGCAAAACTGAGTTGGCCCACTAGAACCTGCAGTTAATGCAGGGTTACCTTCTTTTTAGAAATGGTGAGATCGACAGCCCGAGTAAAGGCCTGGACTTTGTCCGGAGGCAATTTGCACTCACCCACCATGGTATCAATTTCAATGCCAAGGAAGGAAAGATATGTGGGTGGGCCCACTGTTTTGTCTGGGGCTAGTAAAACTCCCAAATCCTGGAATAAAGAGACCAGCTCCCAAGGGCCCAACTACAGGCCCCTGAGGCTGGCAGACCCATGACAAGGAAATCATCAAGGTAATTGATTATGTCTTGGTAATCGGTGTTTTGGGTGAACAACCATTGTAGCATAGATCTGATTTGCTCAAAGTAGTTACAAGAAACTGCACAGCCCATGGGCATACACTTGTCGTAATAATATTGACGGCCAAACTAAAAGCTGAGTAAGTGGTAGTCATCGCGAGAACAGGCAGCAGCCTGAAGGCAGACTCAATGTCAGTTTTTGCCAAGAGTGCCCCAGAGACCAACTTGCATGACTTATCCAAGGCCATGTGTACAGAAGCATAAGTTACTGAGCAGAGCTACAGATCAATTGCATCATTGACAGAGAAGCCCCTAGGTGCAGAAAGATTATGGATTAACCTAAACTGACCTGGCTCTTTTTTGGGTTCACCCCTAAGAGGGAACAGACAAAACCAGACCAAGGGGGCTCAATAGAGGGACCAGCAATTCTACCTAACAAACTTTCCTTTTCCAACTTTTGAGTGACCACCTCAGGATGGGCCCGCACTGACAACAAATTACTGCAATGTGGGACAGGCAAGACCATGTGGGCAGGGATGTGGAACCCACTTGAAAAAACATGATATAACAATTGAGCTGCCTTTTTGTTAGGGTACAAATTCAGCCACAGAAGATGTTTCTCTAACCGGGCAGGGGAGGGTAAGGCCTTACTGATTGGATGACTTAGATTACTTAGTTCCTTTCTCCTTGGACTTTTTGACACACTTGCATTCTGGATGGAAGGGGTGCCCGTAGAATGACATTCATGTTTAAATCTACAGGATCCTGCTGGATGAGTATACAGCTTTCGGTTGAACGCCCAACAGGATCCCTTTTTGTCCCCGAACTCCATTGGCATAGAAAGGGCTGTTTAAGAGGAGCTTTGTTATCACACTTGCAAACATATTAACCACAGTCCGGTCCCACCCAATGTCTGGGTCCTCAACCTTCGCCCACCTACAGTCCCTATAATAATCCAACCAGGCCGAAGCGCCTTATGCCTGACGAGCCTTTAGTATCTTATTCTCTTTAAACATCATGGAAGCCGCTTGCTTGGGCTTCTTTTCTAGCATGACAGTCATGAAAACATTAAACCTGAACAACCAATTAGTAATTGACTCCTCTACCTAAAGTTTTTTCTCTTTTGGGGAATTATCTTTTTCCTCTTTGTCTTTTGCTTCCGCTTAATTGGGGCCAACATGTGAGCATCAGGGAAAGGTTGAAGCTTTCTGACTAGGCAAATACAAAAGGTGTAGAGCTTAGTTACTGCATTCACCTGGTTTTCAAAGCACATGGGTAAAGTAAAAAAAAAAATCCCCCTGTTTTGGCTCTTTTAATTGTGGGGGTCCAGAATTGTGGATGGAATGACTGGAAGAACCACCATATTTGTTGTTTTATTGAAATTTAGAGCCAGACAGTTTGACTTAATCTACAATACAATAAGACATACCTTTCTATTTAACTCCTCTGCGTCCTTGGCATAATTACAAGGCAAGTGGTGGAACACTGTGTGTCATAAGTGTAGATAGGAAATCCTGCCTCTGCACCCAAATCTGACAGCAACTCTTGTAATGATTGCAAGTAGAGTGTAAATAGGACTAGGGATTAGGGAAGTGCATAGGGATGCCACAGGTCATCAAAGCGTGAGGTGCTAGCTGTTCGCCTTTTTGGACTTGGGTGTTTTTATAGGATGGAAAATGCTTAACCAACCGAGAGAGCAATCAGCTGCCCATGCCACTTTGTACACCCACTCCAACAAAATGCTGTGGTCACTGGTAACAAAGGCTACCGAGGTAGCTAGATAGCTGGGAAAATGAAATATGATGTCAATTCTTCATCATCTGATCACAACAGCTACTCCCTTACATCCATACCTAGGTAACCTAACTGGGACGAAAGCCAGATAGCCTTCCCTCACCAAGCATTGGTCTTCTAGTTATTGTCAAAGCTGTAAAGTTACTACTTTTTGCAAGATGTTAGCAACGATTGGTGCATGTGCAGTGGGGCAAAAGTCAGGTCAACCACATCTACATGGATTTTTCCTACACAGGGAAATCCAGGCTGGCTTATAGCTCCCTTGCCTAGCCCTATTAGAAAGAGATCAGTCGATATTAATGATTATAGGAAGGAGTGAGTGAGAGATGCACAGTTCTCCCATACAGTTGGTGGGGAATTATCTTTCTAATGGTCATTTCTTTTTCCATTGGGGACACTGACATGAAAGAAAAGCTAGGGTCTGATCTGGAGCCAGACTCGGACAGAGTGTCCTTATACAAGAGCAGGCATGAAAGGTCAGCTGCTGCCACTAACCCTTTGCGGCCTTAACACTGCTTCAAATGAGGCCTGTTGACAGAAAAAGATTACTCAGGTCTAATCATAATTTCAAGGGAGAACCCATGACCGGAACATCAGTGACTATTGCTTCTAATTTATTTGAGATGTTAATAAGTTATACATTGATGGCACAGAAATGCCCATTGTCTCATCTTGTTCGGTACCCGGTTAGAAAAATGTGGCTTTCATATCCCAGCTGTGATCCACTTATGGGAAGGGGAGGCCTCGTCTTCCCTCCAACTCATTTGAATGGAACTCATATATTGCCTATCTTCTTAGATTGTGTCCATAAATCCCCTTCCTTTCTGGCTTTGTCTGATGCTTGGTTGAGGGATAGTGAAACCGGCACATGATTTAGGGGGTCATTTTGACCTCAGCGGTCTTTTTTAAAGACCGCCGCGGGACCGCTGTGCGGAAGCCCACCAGTGCAGGCGGTTTGCCGCTCAGCCTATTATGACCGTTGGCAGCTCTCCGTCCTTTTTCGGACGGAGAGCTGCCAACAGCCATACTGGCGGGAGGCGGGGAAGTGGAGGTTGCTCCACCTCCACCGCCACGCCAACAGAACACCGCCCAGCGAATCACGTCCTGTGATTCGCCGTGGCGGTGTTCTGTTGGCGGTGTGGTGTCGGCAGAGCTGCCCCCATGGCTCCCGTCCCCTCCCGGAGGATTGACGGAACAGGTAAGTCGATCGTCCGTTAGGGGAGGGGGGTGGGGGCTGTTGTGTGTTGTGTGCGTGCATGGGGTTGTGCGTCTGAGTGTGTAGAGGGGTGTGTGAGTGCGTGTATGCTTGTGAGGGTGATGCGTTTTTGGGAATGAGTGCGTGTATGTCTGTGGGTATGTCTGTATGGATGTGTGGGTGTATGTTTCGATGTGGGTGTGCGTGTCTGAGTGTGTGTGTGGATGTTGGCATGTATGTCGGGGGGTGTGTGTGTGTGTTGGTGGTGCCTGCATGCGTGTCGGGTGTGTGTGAGTTATGTGATGTTGGGGGTCGGGGTGGGGAGGGGGGCCCTGCCACCTTTGGGGGGTGGCAGGGGTGGTGGGGGGTGTAGGGGAGGGAGTCGGGGTGGGGGTGGGCGGTGGGGGAGACCCCTATCAGTGCCAAGGAAGGAATTCCCTGGCACTGATAGTGCTTACCGCCATGGATTTCATGGCGGTTCAAACCGCTGGAAATCCACGGCGGTAAGCCGGGTCCAAATACCGCCGGCGTTATTGTGACGACCGCCGGGTTGGAGACCCAGGTCTCCAGCCCGGCGGTCGTCTCCAGCCCGGCGGGCGGAACGGAGAACCGGCGGATGACCATGGCGGTAACCGCCATGGTCATGATCCCACAAGGTAAGACCGCCAGCCTGTTGGCGGTCTTACCGCCGGTTCTCCGCCTTCTGCCAGGGTCGTAATGACCCCCTTAGTCACAAACAGGCTATGGAAGCAACTGCCAAGTCATCTCTTCCATCAGGAGAGTTTTGGACAAGAGCACTCAGTCCAGCATGAGGTCCTGTACAGTAGTCAGTGACTTGACCCTTTTTGAGACGAAGGGAAGAGAGATGATGCACTAAAGACTCTGGGCCTGATTTAGATTTTGGCAGACAGGTTTCTCTGTCACAACGGTAATGGATATCCCGTCCACCAAAATCTAAATCCCATAAGAAATAATGGGATTTATATTTGAGCGGATGGGATATATTTATATTTCGGCAGACAGTATATCATCACCATTGTGATGCAGTAATCTATGCGCTGAAACCTAACTCGGGCCCTAAGTTGTTAGGATCATTGCCATCAGTGACTCTGGGTTGAAGGCAGTGTGGCCCAGGGTAAGGGGCTGTCTGCTTTAGTGTGACGGGGAGAGCTGTATCAAGTCAGCCCCACACATGGGGGCTTGGTGACCCCAAGGTGAGATAGAGAGTCGCAGGCAGTGCAGCTCTGAGTAGGAGGTATTTGTCCACTGACCACTGTGTGGTGTGACCTGCGAGAGCTGGAGCTTATGAGGGGGAAGTGTGGTTTGCATTAAGTGTGCCATTTGTTTTCATAATCAGCTGGAAGGAGGGCTTCATGGTTTCCAGAGGGCAAACACGAGTTTGTCAGAGGCCTGGGACAGCAGAGTTGTGCATAATACACGTGTTAGCTTTTTCTGAAGCAATAGAAATGCCCCTATGCATGTCCAGTTGTTGGAGACGAGATGGCAGTTGTGCTTCAGACACCCTTAGCTCTCAGATTACATAGATGTTACGTGTGGCTATTGGAGGAGCAGCCACCTCTTAGGCCTTCTATTCATGAAATGGCAGAGCTGTCTCTCTAGCTGTACAAATGTTAAAGGTGTACACTTCAGTCAACACAGCTGTTCGTGGAGTTATGAATGTTGCTGGTTCCCAGGCTAAACAGAGTGCGTAGAAGATACAGCAAGCTCTCCCGTGTAGCGGAGCCATCCCTCAGTTTACGTAGAAAGTACTGGAAAGTACCTTGTGCAGCAGATCCATCCCTCAGGTTACACAGCTGCTTCAGATGCAACCAACAGAATTATTTCTCAGGCTCGAGGGCTGTTCCCTGCTCTCTTGTCAGGCTGCGAGAGGTCATAAGGGCTCAAGGAGACGACAGATCCGGCACCTATGGAAGGGCAATGATGCTACCCACATATTTGGATACACTTTAATGTTTCTTCTTTTTAAAGCCGGAATTGACGCATACTGAAGCGGAGCTTTGTTAACTACGCCAAAAGGTAGATTAATCAAAGAGCCTCATGGGAGCTTGGCGATTGTACTTTTGCTAAACTCAGATGTTTCGATGGATAACACTAAACCATTGTCTACATTACCCTTGAGCATGGAGTGTAATACCCTCAGAGCAGTAATTTTGCAGTACCTCCGGGTGATAAGATGTATTTGCCACTTAGTACATAGTCTACTAAATACATTTACCCTGTAGCTGAAGACTGTTGAAGCAATCTTCCTCAAGGGTTCAGCTTGTGTCTGAAAGTATTAATTTACAGAAAAAACAGAAAGTACTCTTCTGCAATTCAGAGTCAACCGACCAAGGACTCACCTTAAAATATTGTTGGAGACAAGCTCGTCTAGTACAAGCTAGGCGTAAATGTATCCTCTACTACGCACAGGGTTCTTGTATTGTTCACACAATACTTTTCTCCCAATGAGTACAAACAGATATTTAGCCGGGCTCATGAGAACTAGAGAAATGGCCTTTAAGAAATACAGGAATCTCAGGCTTTTAGCAGGTTCTTGTTTTCACTGCCAACATGCAGGGTATCTCACCAGCAGAGACCGGCCTGCCTGGGCCCATTGTTGGCCAAAAAAACGTGGCTGAAGCGGGTTACAGTTACACCAAAATGGACAAACAAGTTTAACAATGTCCACTAGACTGATTGACAGGTTGCCAAATTCAGATTCTGATGCTATAAAGTTGTTCCTCTGGTTTGACATTTTTCCAGGTGTACAATAGACGCATAAAGTTGTATTATGGGCCATTAGTTGTACATTTGCAGTGAGAACATATCTGGCTGAACAGTTTAGTGAAGAGGTGATACAGATGACAGATATTAGGTACCCTAATCATGCTGCCCTACCCACATCAGTAATGCCGTTGACTTGCTTGGCAAACTTCACCCAGTCTGAGTGTCGAGGTGCTTACAACAGCCACTCTGAAGTGCGAGTAGGACACGGCTAAAAGATATATTTGTAATTGCTTGCATAGGAGAGGCAGATCGTATAGTGCCGCACAGTCATTGCAGCCTGTAGGAAGAAGATGCTAAAACGATCTGCCCTGGTATGGGAACAGCAGATGTATGGATAGACCAGGGAGCCAGAGACTCAGAACCAGCATGGAATAGATTACGGTTCTGGCAGGAATTCTATGCGCCAGGGATGCATCTATGCAATCTGTCAACACCAGGTACCATGCAGCAGCTCCTGCAAGCTTTCAGTGTGTGAATCTGACCAATGACCTAGAAGATAGGGGTAGGGGAGGAAGTTTTTCTTCTGCACCTCATCCTCCGTCATACCTCCCTTATCTTTACTTGCTCTCGGCTGCAAAAAGTTCTCTTTAAAACGCTCAGTATTTCCCTTCATTTCAACTGTGCCCTTGCTTGGAACAGTTGTTTAATGTCAAATGGGTCCTCCATAGACACTCACACCGCTGTGTCAAAGTTATCACCCCATCAGGGCAACTGAAGCCTCAATTCCTTGAGTACCATCTTTACGTCGGGCATGCAAGCGCTTAGACCTGTTGTAAGTATTGTGGGCTTTTAACTTCGCCCACCGCACGCCCATCACTTCCACTTGTTCCTGGGCTTGCCTTTCAAAAATCCTATGTTATCATTGGTAAATGCTTTACGTTTGTCCCTCCTAGGGAAAGTTTTGTTACTGTCTTGCAGACTACCCCTGTTACATGGGTAATTGCACAACTGCGATACGTTTGACTGAGTGAACATTTTCTTTTGTGTCTCTCCTTCCCGCTCCCGCTCATGGCGGCCATTGCGCTTTGAATCGGCTCGTTTATGTCAACTGTTTTACTTTTCATTTTTAATTTAAGAGGCAAGAAAAGTCCAGTTAGAAATTTACAAAGCTAATAACTCTAACTCGAGCAAGCGCGAGACCCATTGCAGTGCAAATGCTTTTCTTTTCTATGTGGACAAGTTAAATGTCAACTCAGTTGTTATTGCCATGCTAAATTTAAGCCTTTTTACTTTCTTCTTAATTGTAACTTTCTCTTATTGTACAAAGTATGGTTTTAATTAAGTGAAATAAGCGTACTGAGTTACTCCATTAGGGCAAAGTATCAGACACTCGGCCTCTCCTTTTCCAACGTCAAGCGATAAACAGCAATTTGAAAGTGTGGTTGACTTTCTCACACCCTATATAAGATTGGCAGATCTCTGTTTTTTTCTGTGGCATTGTCAGGTGTGTGTGTGTAATTAGAGTAATCATTAACTTCTACATGATGCAAATTATGAACTCAATTGTTTTATGGCACTTAATAAAGTGTGCATTACTAACCATCACCATCCATTTAATACCTTTGGAATGGCGAAATATAGTTTAAAGACAGTTCTAAGTGGCGAAGATGCACATAAAGGATTCAAGTTTATGTCTTGCATTTTACCTGCATCTATTTGCAGGTGGTGTGAATAAGGCACTAAGCTATTTTATCATAATTGTAATTAGTGAACTTCGGTTTACAAACATCTCTGCAACAAAGCCATTGAACCATGGCGCTATGTTACATAGAAACAATTCTATGACCACCACGTTACATGCAGCGGGTGCATTAACCTTCTAAACTATTTTGTGATGATTCAGCTTTGTACACTAACATCTTTCTGGCCTCTGCATTTACCACCTAAGATGCCTCCCAGTATAACACCCTGAGAATTGCTAGATACACTTACATCTATCCAACGTGTGCTTTAAGACACTAAGCTATCTTACAATAGTAACCAATAAAGTATTCCATTACAACTTCACTAACAATTTTCATTGTTAATTTCTTTGAGAGCATAATTTATTAAAAATAAATAAATAAATACATTAATAACAAGGCCCAGATACTGGCAGACCACGGGCTAGCTTTCATTGACTGTGCTGCTACTCCTGAGGCCGCACTTCATCTTGGAATATGTCTCCATGATGCCGAACTTCATGACTGTCCACCTTTTCTGCCTCCCCTCCAAATCGTGTTGTCTCCTAGGGTATAGTTATTTCTCTATTATTCCTGTGGTGATGCAATCGCATCTCTACCGACCCTATACCCTGGAATCTAACACACCCAATACTGCTGTGGTTGCGGTTCTGGATCAACGAGACAAGGACAGCCATTTACATCCGAAAGACTACAGCTCATAGACCATGTCTTCTGCTGATGTATGATAAAGGGCTGCTCGCCTTCCATGCAGTTTCCTGCATCTGCGACTTTACTTGAATGGAGCTTATGACCCAGTTGAAATCGTTACCAACCACCAGAATCTTAAGTTTTTTTTATGTCTTCTAAATGTTTAAGACAGGCCTTTGCCCATTTCAGATTCATCATTTCATATTGACCTGCCACTAAGATTTTATCAGCAGATACTTTTACCAGACTCCATTCAGTGTGTGCCAGGTCTGACTCTCCACTTATTTTGGTTCAAAGGAGTAGTATCTGCCATCAAACTCCCAATGGTGAAGTAAAGGAGGAAGACATAGTAGAGAGTCATAGACTTTATATTCATGGCTAAATCGGCTCCGATAACCTATTTCATTACAAGGGTAAGCTGTACACCTCCAGTCTACAAGATGAGTTACACTCATGGTGTCATGATGTCCGTTTTGCTGACCTCCTGGGTACTCATACAACTCTGCGACAGAGCTTTTACTCTGATATGAAGATTCAGACTGTGGCCAGGTTCAGCATATGTGCTACAAAACTCAACTTGTTCAGTGATCAGCAGTCTACTACAGCCGATGTCCACACTTGGATCCGTGGCGGGGATTATCCATGAATGCCATTACTTGCTTACCATGTGGAGCAGAAATACTGTGATCTGACATATTGTTAGTTCATTAATCGAAAAATATCTCAGAAGTTAAACTAGATTTGATTATAATGTAAGGACCCACACGTTTGCCTCCATCAGACTCTGCCTATAGTAATGCCTGCCATACTTCTACGGAGAAGTCTTTATTCTACGGTATTCCCAGACATACCCCTAATGCTTCTGATGTGTTCCAGAATTTACATTCCTATCCAACATCCAGCAGCTGTTACACTTGGTAAGAAATCACGCGATGTACAGATCATGACAAAACTCTACTAAATACAAAACCGCAGTTAAAACTACAATCTGACACAAATCAATGAGACATTCCAGTATTCACTGTGCGTGATTGAGTATAACTGAACACCAATATATGTGTTGAACATATATTCAATGCAAAGTTAAAGCCTCACAAAATGTGACCTTACAACATACCCAAAAGTCATTAGCTGAGGGACCATGAAGTTGCTCCCACCCAAAGAAATATGCATACATCAGGTCTTTGATGTATACCTACTTGAACCAGAATGAGCATACGTATCCTGTTGCATGTCCATGGATCTAGACACATCGGGAACTTTTAGGCTTGCCCGAACAAGCTGTTACACCCTCTTTCCATCCCCCATCCACTTGTGTTACCCAGAAGGACCTTGCAGGGGTCGGTGTCATGTGCCACCTACCATTAGTAGATGTCCTACTCATGTGTGAGATCCTGCTGACAGGCTGTTGTTGAAAGCCTCTGCCCACCCAAAGCATCTGCATGCTTGGCAATGCTGCAGCACATCAGCACCTGGATAAACTTACAGCATCATGGGAAGCGAGGAATGGTACAGAGTGCCGGATCACTACTGTTCTTGTGCACTCTGCTCTCTGTCAACCCTAGTTACTCTTTCCCTGTTGGAGACATCACCTGGCCCGCCACAGCTCTTTAGTGCCCTATCCTTATCCGCATCAGTCACAATATTGAGATCTCCCACAAATATAATTTTCCTTTTCCTTTCTCGTCTGAGTGTTTCTTGACCCTGGCTGGGCAAGTGACTCCTCGAACCGTTTTGCAGATTTAACAATCAGGCTTATCTTTCTTTATCCTTGTGCACTGCTAGTACTTTTTCTGGTAAATCTTTAAAACAAATTAGCATGTTCCAGCTTTTTGTCATGAGATGTGTATGTTGGAATAGCCATGTGTCTAGATTGGTTTTTCTCAGGTTCCGTAATATTACTATCTTTTTGCAGGTGTTTGAAGGTCATGAGATTAATCATGGACAAAACCAAGAAAATACATTATCATAGTTGCTGCTAGCTGCCTTTTTTCACTAGATATGTGTCTTGTGAAAGACATATTCCTGATTTTCTTTACCTGAAGTGCTGAAAAATCACCTTCTTTTAACAGGCACTTTAAATGTAATACCGCCTACCTCAACTCTTATCACTTTAATCATGGGGGTACGTGATAATCCAATCTGTTGTAGCAAGCAAGGCAAAGCAGTGTCAAATTTGCAAGGCTGCCTCCCACTACCAACGTGTTACATGAACCTTGGACTTAAACTGTCAGACCCTATTCGGAGGACCGTAGGCAAAGAGTGGCTAATGGACCACAGCTATGAGGGCCAGGGTTGTTTACCTCTGGTGTTCCAGGGTCCATCCTACTATGGCTGTGCAAATCTGACTAATCACAACCCCTTCAGGAGTGGTAGCATTGGTAAACAGTCACAAGCTTCTCATGGAGGTTAGTGTGGGGGTATAACAGGCTTAGCACTCAACAGGTACTGAACAAGGTAATAAAATACTTAATTTTGTTAAAGAAAATAACTTTAATACAGAGTAAAACTCAATAATACACATTAAACAAAAATGATCAGGGACTCAAAGTCTCTGGTGCAGACCTACTGCCTCCACCTGAGGCTGCCCCTTCTGCCCCCTTCCACCTGCTGTAGTCTAAGGCACACTGGTGCAGGTTTCAGCAAAAGGTGCAGTGTTACCCTCTCTTTGGTCTGGTAGGCAGTAGCAAGCAATCAGTCTCTGTGTTTGTCTAACGCACAATTTGGGTTTGCGATAGGCCTCTCACTGGCCTTGTGCTGTTCAATCCTGGTCCTTTTGTGGTGTCAGAAGATGTGCCAGCCACCATGCATCCATTGGCTCTGCACTCTGAGCAGAAGTGGACTGCCCTCTTCCAGGCACACATTGTCTGTGGTAGACGGGGCTGCAGGTCCCTGCAGGGCCTCTTTCCTTCTGCATTAATTAAGTCATTGACTAAGCAGCTTGGTTCTCCCTGAGTTGAGATGGTGACATGGTTCACTTCTAGTTGCAGGTTGGAGGACTGAAGCTGAGTCGCTTCAATACACTTTAGTGCAGCAGTTGTGGCTTGGTCAGCTTCGGTTTAGAGCCGCAGTAGCTACACTGTCACTCTAGCATACAAGTGGAACGTGCCTTGAGACAGCCGCAAACCATTCAATGGTGTAGTCTGCATGGGAACACGTTGGGTAAGTGCCACATACCTAGCCACAGTGCAAGCCCAATCAGGCACACTTGGGGTAAGTGACGCAGGCTTACACTGGTCTCTTCTTCAGCAGCGCCGACCACTTGGGCACACTTGGGACAACTGCTACAGCTACAACAGCAAAGCCAATTCAGCCACACTTGGAGAGTGCCACGATTGTCTCTTTTACCCTAGAGCATATCACTCAGAGACACTTGGGGCAAGTGCTATAGCTGTGACAGCAGGATCAACAGGGCGATCTGCTAGAGCACACTTCGCTCGTGCTGCAAATCCTCTGCTTCAGCTACAGTAACCTGCCCCAAGCTTGGAGCATAGCAGTCACCTTCAACAAGTCTCTGTCCGATGGACCTACAGCAGTGGGGGTCAACTGCTCTTTCCCACACCAGTAGTCCCATCCTATGGCAAGGTTGGCTGACTCCTTCCTTTTTCTTCCAAACAGGATCCTCCTGGATTTACAGGACAAAGAATAGCTCTTCTTTCAGGTAGGACTTAAGGTGATTTCCCCTCCCCTTTGGGGGGCTGGCTGCCATGCAGACACCAGCCCTGGCTGTGCTGTAGTCCTCTGGGCACTCTGCAGGGCACCTACTCCTTGATCAAAGAGAACTTGGAACAACAAGAGCATCAACAGAGACCATTTCTATACAGGCACATAGGGCAGAGGGTGTGCATTTTCTCTCTGTATTTCCTAACTAGTTTGGATTGGTTCTTTTTTCATATGTCTTTCTCAGGTTATCTTCCAGACTCATGTTTTGTCTAGAACAATGCCTTCACAGTAGGGTTATTGCCATGTTAGAGTATCCACAACAGAGTCACAAAGAGGTGTGAGCATTCTCAACCTAGCTAACAAAGCCAACCCTGGCAGTGATGAGGAAGAAAGACAAAAGGCTGACCCCTTTCTAAAGGATCCTTCCCACTCTGACAACAAGAACTGCAGTCCCACCCTTCACACCTACAATTTATCAAATGGCAGTATTTAGGGAGACTAATCAACCGCTCTCTGCAGCAAAAGCACTTCACTGCATTTCTAAGGGGAGCTCGTCTCCTCTTTCTCCTTTTCAATTCCTAGCACCCCTCTCTCTAGTTTCAAGAGTGTCAGCAATATACTTCCACTGTGGTTCGGAAAGCAACCTCTCCCCCATCTTGTGCACATGAAGAACAGGCTAGGGGTTTTAGAAATGAAACACATATGCCTCCTTCACTTTTATTCACCCTGACATGTGCAATGTGTGTAATAAGCAGGCCTCATACAAACACAAATGCACTCGGGATATGGCACAGGGATACGTGTTCACTTGTAGCAGCGGAACTTTACAAGAGTGTGCAAGTAGTACACCACTCCTTTGACACAGATAAAAAGGTATGGTGCAGGGGGCATAACACAGGCCCTGGTGCAGGGGGCACCCAACCATGTAGATGTCCCGCAACCCTTCAGGGGGCTCCCATTCAGCCCAAGGTGATAAACATCTGTGAGGTAAGGAAACTCCAGGCCCCTCATTACATTATGTGGGGGGAGGGCATCAGTAAGCAATATGCCACTGGATGAGATTAGTTTCAATGCTTCTCAGAGCCCTACCAGCAGATCATCTAACAAAACGTCCAAAAGACAGAGAAAGAACATACTTCGAGAAGTTGGTCCATGGCAAAGATACGGGTATCTTCTATTATTCACAAGGTATGGTAGAAGCATACTGAGTTTAATATCCACTGAGATAAATACTGTCTCCTAAATATAATTTACAAAAATGTCCAACCATTGGAGTAAATAATAATAATCTGCACCCAGTGGGACAATATAGTTGTAAAAGATCTTTCTGAGTATGATATTCTGACATACAACCGTTCACTGCACAATTTGTCCCATAATAGACTGGGTGCTTTACATCCAAGACTACCCTCTTTGTGAGTTCCCCCCTTCTATAATGCTCTACATAACTCATATTCTTAATTTACAAAACCCTCTTCATTCAAAAAAAGCTACCAATCTTTTCAGGCTGGCCAATGAAAATAATGGGGGTCTATTTTGAAAGAATATACCGGGAAAAGCTCAATTGAATTGCAACAATTTAATACTGAAGGAATGTCTGTTCTCTCAGTAATGAATTTAATAATATTACTGAAAAATTCATCACAAGGTATAATTAAGGCTACTTTAGCAGTGAATAAAAATCAGATTTTGCTGATGTTTCATGAATTAAAATCAGAATTAGTTCATATTAAAACATGTCATTACTATAAATTGAATCTCCCCCACGGAAATGTTAATCAAATAGAGATGGATTTTTCATCTGAGAATACTTGTATTCTCAGTATCCATCAATGGTAGTTCGTCATCACAATTTGATAAACTGGTGGTCACTTTGCAATTGTGCCAAAATCAAGTCAATGTTGAAAATCAAGTCAACAAATAAAATAAGTATAGAGCCTCCCTAATTCCTAAAGTAAAAAGACAGTGTTTATTGAAATCAGATTCATATATACTGAGTAGGATAAATCTTAATGTAGAGAGCAGAGGCACACAACTATGCCTATTAGCCACAAATCAAGGATGAATTTCAAGGTAGTCCTTAAAAGGAGATTTAACTGTGAATCATAGGGTGAGACCTTCAAATTAGGATGGTCTCGTTCATGCAAGAAGAGTCACTGACCAAAATAGCATGGACAAAAAGGTCAGTCTTAGAGGGGTACCAAAAAAGGTCCAGTTTTTCAGCCCCTTTTTAGGGTCGAGCCTGCGTTGCATGCGCTCGCGCATGCGTATCGCAGCGAGACGCTTTAGTTATTAGAAAATGGCTCGGAGCCCTGTCGACGTCACGTCAGTGTGTTTGATTGGTTCGTGGGCTTGCCTAGTAAAATCTGCTTGCTTTCATTAGTCGAAGGCATGCCCACATCATGCCTTTTCCGGTGGTTAGCCCTCCTCGAGCGCAGCGACCAAGTACAGAAAACATGCGAGGCTCGCTGTTTTCTGTCAGATCGTGGACTACTTTTTCTCTATTTTCCTAGCGCGATTTCGCTTGGCGGAAGTCGAGCGCTTTACACAGTTAATTTCACTTTTTCGGGTTACGTACATAAAAGCACTTTTGCCGATAGATGAAAAGTCGGGTTAGGAGTTTACAACGCGATCAGCTCTAACATGAGCAAACGCGAGACCCGTTGCATTGCAAATGCTTGTTTAATATTGCATGAGAAGGAAATTGGAGAGGAAACAAGAGGGGAAGGGAATAGGACTATAAATTCAAAAGGTTCAACTGGGAGTCTAAATAAACAAGTATCCTGTCATGTAAGGGATCTATTGATTAAACAGTACTCCTTTGATTATTTAAGTACTTTGCAGTCAGGGAAGAGGACAAAGATGTTAGATCTTATAAATTGCCAAATCGTATTGTCAGCTTTTAATAGCTTACCTGGATTGAGAGACATTTAAGACTTGTTGTGGAGAACACTTTCTGTCATTCCTTTTACTCTCTAGAGATTGAAGATCACTCTCAGGTATTCCCTGTTACACTTGAGTTGAATAGGGTGCACTACGGTCTATTCCTAGGGAAACTAACCGTAAAACCCAGTATCAAATATTAGTTTGAAAATAAATGGACTAGCTCTCTTGCTGTGCAGTATGGAATCTTTAAGTTTTATAAGTGGAGCAGGTGTGGACATAGGAAACCGGGTTAGTTGGTAAACCAGTGTTTCCAGCTTTCCCAGTGTTTAAAAAAGAAGCAACTAATTTAAGAGAAGGGCGGCCAACTGGTAGTCTTGATGTCTACAGACCGAAGGAGAGGAGACAGCTTTATGTGTCAGAGTACTTGAAATGGATTGTTAATGGTGCTTAGCTGCTTTGATCAACATGTTCAGTTTGGAATATCATAGATTACATGTAGTAACTAACTGGTACTTAGATCATTCTAAAGTTAATCTGGTATTTGAAATGCTCAAACTGAAAACTGGTGTATTGGGATTTTACTACGCAACTAGACATCTATGAATTGGAAAACTTTCATGATTCCTTAGTGAATGCTTTGGGTCTTACCAGGGCTGTAACCTTCCTTCTAAGCCTTCTCCTTGTGCCTTGTTGATGAATTAGGAAATTCTTCAAGATATCGCCACTGCTCCAATAATGAAGTGCGGTAATGCTCAATAGCCCATTGATTATGTTTTTGTTTCTCCTAATTTTTTTATTAATATTTGCAAAGTGTGACTAAGGAGGAGACTGGTTATTTTTCCCTCTGCATGAATTTAAACAAATAAGCTTTGTTCCAAGCATTGCAATTGGCTATCCATAAAGGATTAGCACATGTTGCAACAAAGCTGCTTTGGGCAAATCACAACAATTTCTATTACAAACAACTCTCTTCTTCAATCAACCTTAAAGTGCACCTCAGTCTTATTGAAACACCATCGAATCTAAGGTTGAGATAATAGTCACTTTTGCAACTGAAGAACAAAACCCAATTTTACAACAAACTGGAATCAAATGTGTAAAATTATAAAACTGAGACGTAGTAGGAAATTCTTGAAATTGGTGACTAACAGGCCTTAAAATAATAATGGTGCATTGGAATGTGTTATCCAGACTCTCTTTGGATTTACTACATTTCTCTAGTTTATAGTGCCACAGATGTTGATAACAGTGGATTTTACTTTGTGCCAGATCAGGATTTGTTAAAAAGCGTTAGACCAAAAAAAATGATTAAATACATAACTGTTACTGGGCTTCAGGTCTTGATAGCATTACTGCTTTTTTAGTTGGTCTGAATGTGGGCTGGTGGGCAAACCAACTATGCTGCCTCTCTTCTGTAAAGTAACAGAGAATGCAGGTACCTTTAATTTTATTCAGAGCTATAAATTAACCCATTTCTAAGAATTGGGATAACAAGTCCATCTTGTTATTGATTTATTTCTGTTATGAATACAAGTGATAGAGGACAGAGCTTATGAAGCCTGAAGATGGCCACAATCTAGCACAGTTCCTTCGGCCACACCATTAATCCATTAATTGTATAACTCAGATGGTCCCAGTTCACCTTAAAAAGGCTTTCTTGAGCTTTTGCTAAAGAAGACATACCCTAGATAGAGGGAGAAATTGCAGCTCCTGTGATCGCCTGGTGCGCCCCCAAGAGGTGTGGGGCCCTGACATTGTGGCCTGGCAGAGATGGAACAGTGGCAGCAGAGCTGCTACACTTGTCTAGCCTTCTTCAGATAGGTCAGGGAGAGAGGTGTGATGAATCACTTCCGCGGACTAAGCAGGGTGGCAACGGGTGATGGAGCCGCTGAGCAGAGGCCTGAGTCTGGGAGGTGCAGCTATCTTCTGTACATGAAACTCCTCACAATAACTCGAGGCCCACTCTGCAATCAGGCAGTCCGGACCTAAATGTCTTGCCTTTTGTCTGAGGACCATTCCACCTACAGAAATTTACTGATCATATTTGTTAGCGAGGACTGTCTCCAAAACAGCACAGAGTGGTACAAGGGCCTGCGATCCCCGCTTGAATTTCAAAGGAGCTCTAGTCCTCAGAAATGCAACACCATGTCCCAGAGAAGTGAGGTAGGGGGCCATAGGACAGGACACTAATATTTCAAGGATTTGAACCACTAATAGCTGCCATCATCAGTCATGCCTCTTTTTCCAGTGGAAGCTGCAGGTCATTCTAGCACAGCTTTTACTGCTGAAAGTATCACATGGACCGCACAACGTCTGGTCCTCACCCCAATCAAGCCAATGGTGCTGCGTACCAGGGCTTGGCATTCTCTGTGTTACACTGGCCCCATCATGCAGTTGGATTACCCTTGCCTGAATAAGTATCCGTAGGGAGCAGTCTTGCCTTGGAATCGCTTAACAGCCCATGTAAAGCAGTGGCTACCATTTGCTTGTATATATTAGATACTTGAATAATTCACGGTGGGGAAAACAGATGACTCACAGCCTAAGCTTGCATTAAATCCCAGAATATCAACAAAGGCACAAGAGGTAGATGATACACCAACACTTCAGAATAGCCAACTACTACTGAATCCCAACGATGACAACCCTAACCATATTGCAAAATATGAAACACAGACTCCAAAATATTGATGGGAAAATTGATATGTTGCCCTATTGAATGGATTACATGTTTGAGAGACTTGATAAGCATGCCTCAAGTCTAGATATGATAAAACAACCCATCTTGGAGGCTGAAGATGATGCAGCTGTCAGCAAAAAAGCGCAAAATAAGATGGAAAAAAAGCTGGGGCTGATCCAGGCCAAAAAAGAAGACTCAGAGGCCAGGTCACAGTGAAACAACATCAGGATGGTGGGAGTTCCAGAATTTTCCACCACTAGAAACATGTAGTCCTTTGTGTAACAGCTTTTGATAAATCTTGTGGGGCAAGATATGTTTTCTTCATTATTGAGTGGAGTGTGCACATTGCTCCTTGGCGCCAAAGCTGATCCTAGGTGCAAGACCAGGAGCGATCATTGCCAGACTTCTCAGTTACAGAGATCGAGGCGCTACATTGCAGAAGGTGAGAGAACTGTGTAACTTTATACATTCTGGATCTGACACCTCTTTGTTCATAGATTTTATTTTCTGTGTTCAAGGGGCAGGAAAATGCTTTTCTGAAAGAAAAAGCTTCAAGCACTAAACATGGAGTATAGTATGCTGTACCCTGCCAGCCTCAGAATAACAATGGATGACAAGTTTTGCACATTCACTGATCTACAACAAGGGCTGAAGGCACTGAAAAAAAACACCTTGTTCCCCACCTTGAGGAGAACAGCATAGGAGAAGTGCCTGAAGAGCCTCTGACATTGGAGGACAATGAGTAATAGCTAATTAGTAATAGCCAATGAGTACTAGCTAATTATTCATGTCTGATTACAAGTTTTCTCAGATGCCAGTATGCAGTCTATTTATGCTTGGAGTATTCGCCATCAGATATGTTCTTGATCTTCTACTAAGAATTGATTGTCAATGTCCTTGAACACCGATGGTAATTGATTCATACTGTTAATAATGCTATTGATGATGGAGCTGTCATGTTATCATTGCATTCACAATAAGCACATCTGTCGAGTTAAGAAAGTACTGTTAAAGTTATACAACAGTGAACGGCTAGAAAAACTGCCTGAGTTAAGCCACTAACTACCTGGTTGTGGCCACCACTGCCCTTCCTGGCTTGCGATGCTCTGCCTTATATGTACTCTGCTTAACAAATCACCTCTAGGGGTTTTGATTTTCTTTTGGGAGAGAGTGGGTGAGAAATGTTTCACTGCTAGTTGGGGTAAATACTGTGGGAGGCGGAGGGTGGTACATTGAGATTATGTTTAGAAAAGCATACAGTGACTTAATCACAGGAAGGGATGCGAGACCGAGGGGGGGAAATGTTATGGTTGATACAGATGAGAAATTTTATATGTGAGTTTGTCACGTGGTGCTAGTAAAACTAAGCAGAAAATGCTCTGGAATGTTAGCGGCTTAAACAATCAAAGGAAAGCGTGCAATAACCTACCTGAAAAGGCATGCTGTTGACGTAGCCTCTTTCTGAGCAAGTGGCTGGGTGTCTCACTCTGAAGCTTAGCTGCACATGCTGCATCCTGACTTTCAGCTGTCATACAAGGGAGGTGCTGGTCAGGATTACCAGAGGTTTGGGATGGGATCAGACACAGTATAGCCCCAGGTGGCAGATATGTACTGGCTTTGTACAAAGATCAGGGTAGAAGAATTGTGACTGTGTCAACCTATGGCCCTAACTATGACTACCAGCATTTTTTTCTGCAATCTACATTGAGTCATTAATAGATTCCAATGTGCGTAGTGATATGTGGTGGTGATTTTAATTGTACCTTACATCGGCTGCTACATAGATCTTCAGAACACATATGGCACAGAATGCAGTCTGACCTTCGCAATTTCCATGGCTTTGCAGAAAAAGAAGTCAAGCGTATAAGCAAATATGTGGCGGCGAGGGTGTATGGTGAGGGCGGACATTGAAGCAGAATCCTTTTGCTCTTGGTACGCCCCAGATAGACAGACGATATAATAACATGTATAGATTCCTCCCAAGATGAGCCCTTATATGATTACCCTTTGATTGTCTAGGGATTCGAGAAGTAATATGAAGAAGTCTATACCTCTCAGTGAAAGCTTTTGGCATCAGCCAATCACGTAACATCTTGAGTTTAACAATGGCTTGTCTTGAAAATGAACATAGGGAATGTCTCTTACCCCCATTGACCTATGAAGAGATAAAACAAGTCAACAAGAATATGCCTAGCGGATGCACCCCTGGTGCAGGCAGGCTTACCACTAATTTTTCTAAAGAATATGTTGAAGAATTGAACTGGCATTTTATGATACTTTTTGGAACCATCGTGGGAATGAGATGCCTCCCTCCCACTATGCGAGAGACTTTGATTGTTACTGTTCTGAAACTGGACAAATTAGTGAAATTATGCTCATCATATCAGCTGCTCTCACTCCCTAATACGGACAAAAAAACTATGCAAAGATACTAGAAACAGTCAGGTTTTATAACAGGATAGACAACTGCCATTAGTCTGAGAACTTTTTTGGCCCTGTTGCTCAATTAGACAGAAAAATCCAAGCCTCAGCTGTGTTTGTAGATGCTGAAAAGGCTTTAGATTCTGTTGAGTGGGATTTCATGTTTGCAGTACTGGGGAAGCTGGGAGTGGGAGATGTTTTCCCGAAATTGACTAGATGACTGTGCACTATACCTTTGGCTCACATCCCATTAAATGATCAAATATCTGAGTCTGTCAATATAAATCTGGGAACCCAGGATGAATGCCCACTTCCCCCATGCTATATAAATTGGTACCTGAGCCACCAGCATATACAATCCAAACAGAGAACAACATGCACACAGCGCCCTCAAATTCCCAGGATACAGATTGATAATATCAGTTTATGTATATGACCTTCGCTCTGTGTTAGAGTCCCTGACCAAAACCTCCCTCTGATACTTTAAGAAATTATGGGCCTGATTACAACTTTGGAGGACGGTGTTAATCCGTCCCAAATGTGATTGATATACCACCTACCGTATTACGAGTCCATTATATCCTATGGAACTCGTAATACGGTGGGCAGGCTATCCGTCCCATTTGGGACGGATTAACACCGTCCTCCAAAGTTGTAATCAGGCCCTATATGTTTTGGAAATGTTTCTGGCCGAAAGATAAATTGGGACATATTCTTACTTTTAGCACTGAGTGATATCACTAAGATTTGTTCACTAAATTTTCCTTTGAACCAGACCACTGTATCTGTCTGATATCTAGGCACAAGATCCATGGAGACTGTATGACGGTTATTAACAGCTATTGCGGCATAGCATTAGTCAAACTTTCTGATCCTATAGATAATGGATAAAACTCCCATTGTCTCTAATAGGCAGAGGTGTCATAATGAACATGTTGATACTACCACAGCTTTTGTATCTAGTTCATACCATCTCTATTGCCCTAACTAGAGTCTGATTTGATTAGTTGCGATAATTGATGTCAATGCTGGTGTAGGTGGGCAAACAACCCGAAGTGAATGGTGCACACTGATAATCCCATATGAACAAAGTGATTTGGCGGCTCCTGACTTCGAATGATAGTATTACATAGCGCAGAGTCAATTTGCAGATAGTTGGATTTAGAGAGGGAGGCAATGGCTCCTTCCCGCCCCGTGGTGAAATTGTTTGAACACCCCCCAGGGGAAATATAAAGGTATAGATCTAATTGGGAATAATGTGTATGGGTGGTCCTGGGTGATGAGCGCCTCTTTGAATGTTCATTGTACGCCCTAGATATGAAATTTGAATAATGCACAGGGCTTCATACAGGGAGTGCAGAATTATTAGGCAAGTTGTATTTTTGAGGATTAATTTTATTATTGAACAACAACCATGTTCTCAATGAACCCAAAAAACTCATCAATATCAAAGCTGAATATTTTTGGAAGTAGTTTTCAGTTTGTTTTTAGTTTTAGCTATGTTAGGGGGATATCTGTGTGTGCAGGTGACTATTACTGTGCATAATTATTAGGCAACTTAACAAAAAAATATATATACCCATTTCAATGATTTATTATTACCAGTGAAACCAATATAACATCTCAACATTCACAAATATACATTTCTGACATTCAAAAACAAAACAAAAACAAATCAGTGACCAATATAGCCACCTTTCTTTGCAAGGACACTCAAAAGCCTGCCATCCATGGATTCTGTCAGTGTTTTGATCTGTTCACCATCAACATTGCGTGCAGCAGCAACCACAGCCTCCCAGACACTATTCAGAGAGGTGTACTGTTTTCCCTCCTTGTAAATCTCACATTTGATGATGGACCACAGGTTCTCAATGGGGTTCAGATCAGGTGAACAAGGAGGCCATGTCATTAGATTTCCTTCTTTTATACCCTTTCTTGCCAGCCACGCTGTGGAGTACTTGGACGCGTGTGATGGAGCATTGTCCTGCATGAAAATCATGTTTTTCTTGAAGGATGCAGACTTCTTCTTGTACCACTGCTTGAAGAAGGTGTCTTCCAGGAACTGGCAGTAGGACTGGGAGTTGAGCTTGACTCCATCCTCAACCCGAAAAAGCCCCACAAGCTCATCTTTGATGATACCAGCCCAAACCAGTACTCCACCTCCACCTTGCTGGCGTCTGAGTCGGACTGGAGCTCTCTGCCCTTTACCAATCCAGCCACGGGCCCATCCATCTGGCCCATCAAGACTCACTCTCATTTCATCAGTCCATAAAACCTTAGAAAAATCAGTCTTTAGATATTTCTTGGCCCAGTCTTGACGTTTCAGCTTGTGTGTCTTGTTCAGTGGTGGTCGTCTTTCAGCCTTTCTTACCTTGGCCATGTCTCTGAGTATTGCACACCTTGTGCTTTTGGGCACTCCAGTGATGTTGCAGCTCTGAAATATGGCCAAACTGGTGGCAAGTGGCATCGTGGCAGCTGCACGCTTGACTTTTCTCAGTTCATGGGCAGTTATTTTGCGCCTTGGTTTTTCCACACGCTTCTTGCGACCCTGTTGACTATTTTGAATGAAACGCTTGATTGTTCGATGATCACGCTTCAGAAGCTTTGCAATTTTAAGAGTGCTGCATCCCTCTGCAAGATATCTCACTATTTTTTACTTTTCTGAGCCTGTCAAGTCCTTCTTTTGACCCATTTTGCCAAAGGAAAGGAAGTTGCCTAATAATTATGCACACCTGATATGGGGTGTTGATGTCATTAGACCACACCCCTTCTCATTACAGAGATGCACATCACCTAATATGCTTAATTGGTAGTAGGCTTTCGAGCCTATACAGCTTGGAGTAAGACAACATGCATAAAGAGGATGATGTGGTCAAAATACTCATTTGCCTAATAATTCTGCACTCCCTGTATATGTATGGTGAAGGACTCACATGCACAGCTTGAAAAACTGCAAACAATATCAATAGGAGATTTACTCTCCAATGCCAAGTTTAAGGAGCTTGATCAGATTAGATGTCAAACTCTGGATCTAACCACACTCAATATATTCCTTTACTACAGAATTCAGTATGTTTTCTATCATTGAGTATCTTCCTAGGTTATTTTCTTCCAGTTCAAGCACTACAGCCACATAGTATGCCTCATAAAAACCTGGGCAGCCACTCCCTCACCACAGACAAATACCTCATGTAGGTTCATTGCATCATACAATCATGGCTGTGATCTCAATAATAGCAGGTGCAGAGACAGCAGGGCCCAAAGGTCTGGCAGGCCAAACACATCACAGCACTCTCTGTTTCACTACCCCGTCACAAGTTAGGAAGACCCATTTTTCTTGCTTGCATTGGAACATATGGCATCCTGGCTATGACAATGTACCCAACCTGCATAGACCCACCACACAAGTACATCACATGGACACAACTGAAGCAAGTACTACATACATCATCTCCTCATCAAAAAACATACACACCAGACGTGTACATACAGCACATGTATGTATGGCACGCACACAAAACATAAAAATACTAAACGTATAGGACCTCATTACGAGTTTGGCGGAGGGGATTACTCCATCACAAACAGACTGATGTCCCGTCCGCCGTATTGCAAACTCTATTATATCCTATGGAACTTGTAATAAGGTGGATGGGATATCCGTCACGTTTGTGACGTAGTATCCCAACCACCAAGGTCGTAATGGGGCCCATAGTCACCTCGCCAAACACCAGTACCGTCTCAAGGGGGAGTGGTAGGAGAGCCCTTATTTCCCAGTCCCCAGTGCTTATTTAGAATGGTGGTTGTCCGCGGTGGACACTGTAGTGTTGGGGCCGTAGGCCCTCATGATGCAAAATGATGTGACGCAGACACAGTAGTAGTGTTCTGTAAACTGGCCCTGGGCACATGCGCCCGGCCCTTTTTATTGAGTCACCTGACTGGTGACGCCTGTGTTGGATGGGTGTGGGGTGTGAGTGTAAGGCCAGCTCTCAGCCGAGTGGCTGGTGAAACACTAGAACGTGTCCCGCAGGACACCACATCCCTCCAAAACTTTATTGAGGAACAAAACAAAGTCCAACCTGTAAAAGAAAACACACTAACAAAACACCACCATCTGTCTCTCAGCCTCAAAGAGGCAGGCCGCAGTATTGCAGTGGACAGGTGTAGCTGAGGGGACTTGGACACCTCTGCACGAGTCCATGATTTAACCAGGTACAGCTGGGCACGACACTGTGTGGATGAAGTCCGAACTCTGTGGTGGTCAGATGGTTAAGTGTCCACTCATGCACTGTGGGGCAGTCCTGTGGTGCTCGTGGCGAGGCTGGTGGTGTATACAGTTGACTTTGTTCGAATTGTGTGTATCATTCAAATTGGGTGCATCCTGCAGGACATTACAGACACCAGCACTTATTTTTTGCTGACGGACACTTATTGTGCTGCATCAGGCATTTCCCTAGAGCAAGACAAGGAAAAACAGACTAAACTGAAAGATGGCGGAAGAGAAAGTTGGGAAAACTATCAGAAAGGGAGAAAGCAGGGGCTGACTGGCAAGAGTGGGTGAGATAAAGGGGCACTGGGTGTCTCTTAGTGGATTAAAGAGGACCGAGGTGGATTTACGCTACTACAGTAGCTTTAATATTTATCGCGCCACCGTTTAATTGGACTGGCTGCTGCTGCTGAACAGAGCTTCGGGCACCGACACTCTTTTTTTCACAAATTAAGCACTGCCAGTCCCTGCTATTTTTCAGAGCTCCGGTGTCGTGCTGCAATGCTCATAAATTTTAAAGCAAGTCTGATTTTTTTATTCCTTGATGACGAGACATCGAACATGCATAGTAGCAATAAATGGTGCCGTGAGTTTGCTGACCGTGGCAAAAAGTCTGACTTGCCTGCAACATCACACACGCACGTGAGCGAACTTGCAGGCGCAGTAAGAAAATAGGTTGCACAAAGCTGGTCTCTAATCGGCAGGGCTTTTTGATATTTTGGACTTCAAATCTCTTTTGGTGGCACCGTCTCCCCTGCTTTCATCCTGCCCCGGGGGGCAGGCCATTCTTCTCACACTGCAGCTGCGCTCCCCCAGGTCCTGTGGATTCTCCTCTGAACCCCTAATTAGAGGCCACCGTCAGCAGGATGCAGGCAGAGGGATGGGACCAGCATGGTAGCGCACTAACGGGGTGAGGCAGACACTTTGACAGGGCCGTAGGGGCCATCCTTAATGGCACAGGATCAGATGTGCCAGGGCGGACTCCAGCGCGTGTCGCAGTAAACAAAAGCATTAGCATTGTGCTGCTGGTGGGATCTCAGGTGTGTAAGCAGGTTCTGGTATTTAATTGGTCGTACTGCTCTCTATGTCCAGTCAGAGGGACTGTGTCTGCAGGTTACTGTGCTGTCCCTGCCTATGCCTGCAATGGAGGCCTTTGATAAGGCGGTGTGTAGTCCAGAGGCTGACATAGCAGGGAGGGGCGTGGGACAGGAACAAGGTGCCTTACCAGAACTTTGTATTGCTGCCAGTACCTTGGGCATTTAGCACGATAGCCGTTTACGTTTCTCATATTTGCCGGAGGGGAAATTATCTTATTGTAAAAGCCACGCGTGTCTAGCCCAACCTTGACAATCAGTCAGGCCTGTTATAGTAGGAGGAAACTCACTAAAGGTGAAGGATAATGGTGGCTGTCTTTAGAAATCGGGGATTGGAACCACAGCAAAAACGATGAGCCTAAACAAGAAGGGTTACTCCTTTTACTTTTTAAAGAGTGGAGCCTTGACCTCATGGACTAATGAAGAACAGCATAAGGAAAAAAAATGCGAAATTGTGAAGCACAAAAAAAAGCAAGTGGAGAAGACTTACAAAAACAGCTACATAGTATATAAGACAGAACAAACCTTCAATTGATGATGGAGAGACATGAAAATAAGTCCTACACAAATTTTATACGGGGGCAGAGTGAAAAAGATATAACACCCAGTGAGAAAATTAGCTCATAGAAGTGAATATAATAGTGACAGTCTTATATATCGTGAGGAAGACTATCCAATCACCGGGCCAAACCGAATCTTCAAATTTGAGATTGGTATAATAATAATAATCTAAAATGGCAGAAATTCCACTGTCAGTATAACCATTGGTTGTAACCTTCCCTCAAAACCACATATTAGCTTATGAGAAAATAGTGGTCTCCATATAAGAAAAAATGTTTTTAATTGATGTAGGAATGAGGTATTTTTGCAAACACCATAAATACATCTGGTCAACAAATGTATTATAAGTAATGAGTTTCTTCTAAGGTGGGAGATGGGTTAAATATGGCCATCAAATGTATGAAATTATACAATAAACAAGAAGTCTCTTTTCTCATGTGGAACCCTGGGACCTGGGTAAATAAACAATATGGCAAAGAATTGTCCCTCTGGGGGGAGAATATAAATCAACTTCTATGGCAGTGGTTGTACCATAGACATTTTTCTGAATCAATTAAGTTCATCTGGTAATAAATCACATTTATTAGAAACTTAAATTCTACATACATCGCACTGCCATGTAGTCGGAAAAACTCAGCAATTATTTTGATGCAATCAACGTACGGGCTCCTGAATATATGAAAAATTTGGATGAAAGGACTTTTATGTTACACTTTACAAGGACCAAAAACAAATGGTTCCTTTTCATTGAATGATTGATGCCTCCTCACAAGCCATTAGATGGCTGTGCTACGGAGTAATGCAACTGCTAGCACACTGGGGCCATGGATGGTTGATCGATAATACATTTGTTTGACACAACAAGGCTGTATTTGATCTATATCAAGGACGGGTGCTTCCTACAATAATACTTTATCCTGATGATGACCCACTTGAATTATGTGACATTAAATCTGTATATGGATTGGATTTTGAAAAGCGTCAGTAAGCTCTGAACACCTTTATTATAGATGTTCAACGGAGACCTCAGGATTCTTAACCACAGTTTGATTTTATTTTTCGGGTATATAGCACTTGTTAGAAATGGGGGTCTCTAGTTGGCAGAGGTATACACCCTTGTCCAAATAGGGACCACAATCCTAGTCAAGGTAAGTCACACACAATCCAAATAATCCTCTGCCCACCCTCTGGTAGCTTGGCACTGAGCAGTCAGGTTTAACTTAGAAAGTGATGTGTAAAGTATTTATGCAATAAATCATACAGGAATACAGTCCAAGCACCACAAAAATACACCACACAGGTTTAGAAAAATATAAGATATTTATCTGGTTAAATTAAGGTCAAAACGATAAAGATTCCATAAGCACAAGTTGAGATATCACTTTTGCAAGATTAAAAAGAGCCTTAAATCTTAGAAATCGACAGTTGTCTCTTGTTTGCACAAAGTACCTGGTTTGCGTCAAAATTCCCACACATGGTCACTGCAGAGAAGATGCATGGAAAAAAAAAGATGTGCGTCAGATTTTCCAACGCAGCACAGACGATGCGTAACTTCATTCCACGCTTCAAGAGGCTTTGTGTCGATTTCCAGCGCGCAGCCTTCGTTCCTCACTGCGATGCAGGGATCTTTGGACACCCAGGGATGATGCAGGGAAAATCCTAGGCATGCGGGAAGAAGTCACAGGCATTGCGTCAATCCGGTAGGCGAGGCGTTGAATATTCTGTCGCCCAGCATGCGCTGCATCGATTCTTTATTCAGGAAGTCAGGCTGCGTCATTCCGGCTTGGCTGTGCATCGATCCGGTAGGGCCGTGCGTAGAATTTCTGGTTGCAACGCAGGCACTGCGTCGATCTTCGCTCGGAAAGTCGGGCTGCATTGTTCCGGTTCGACTGTGCCGTGATTTTCCTGTCACAGGGCTGGCTGAGCGTCATTTCCGGCAGGCTGTGCATCGATTTTCGGCACATAAGAAGTTTCATTGAATACATGAAGTCTTTTTGGCCCTGAGACTCCAGAAAACGGGAGGCAAGCTCAATCCAAGCCCCTGCAGAGCACATCTCAGCAAAGTCAAAGGGCAGCAGGGCAACAGTCCTTCACAGCAAAGAAGTCCAGATGAGTCCTTTGGGCAGCCAGGACGTTTCTCTTGACAGGTTGCAGGTTCAGGTCCAGAAGTGCCTGATTTGGTGGGGTTAGAGACCCAGTTTATATACCCCAAAATGCCTATGAAGTGGGGGGAGATGTCAAAGAGTGGTTTTGAAGTGCACAAGGACCCCTTTCAGTACAGGTCTGCCTGCCAGGGTCCCAGTAGGGGGTTTGGCAGTACATTGTGTGAGGGCAGGCCACTAGCTTTTGAAATGTAAGTATCAGGCCCTCCCAGCTAGGAAGACCCATTCAGTATGCAGATGAGTGCAGGTGTGACTGAGTATCCAGTGTTTGTGGTTGTCTGTGTCTGGGTGAAATGCACTAGAGAGCTATCAACCAACCCAGCCCAGATGTGGATTGGAGACAGGCTGTAAGGCACAGATGGATTTTAAGTGTAGAGGAATGCTCACTTTCTAAAAGTGTCATCTCTAAAATAGTAATATAAAATCCAACCTCACCAATCAGCAGGATTCTGTATTACCATTCTGGCGATACTAAATATGAGTTAACTAATAATACCCTTTCTGATCAGAATCTACCACTCAAACAGTATATGATGGTATCCCTAATGTTATCCTGTGAAAGGAGCAGGCCTCACAGTGGTGGAAAACAAATTTAGGACTTTTCCACTACCAGGACATATAAAACACCTGTGCATGTCCTACCTTTTACCTACATAGCACTCTGCCCTATGGGTTACCCAGGGCCTACCTTAGGGGTGATTTAAATGTAGAAAAAGGAGAGTTTAAATGCCAAGTCGAAGTGGTAATGAAACTGCACACACAGGCCTTGCAATGGCAGGCCAGAGACATGGTTAAGGGGCTACTTATGTGGGAGGCACAACCAGTGCTGCAGGCCCACTAGTAGCGTTCCATTTACAGGCCCTGGGCACATATAGCGCACTTTACTAGGGACTTACAAGTAAATCAAATATACCAATTGGAATGAACCAATGTTACCATTTTTAAGGGAGAGAGCACGTACACTTTAGCACTGGTTAGCAGTGGTAAAGTGCGCAGAGTCCTAAAGCCAGCAAAAATAAGGTCAGAAAAAGAAGATGAGGAAGGCAAAACGTTTTGGGGATGACCCTGCAGAGAGGCCATTTCCAACAGCACTGATGCACTTTGCTAACACATAATTCACTTACACTGCGTCATTATATAGGAGCACCTAGATTACTTTACTTTAAGTTGTGGAATTTAAGTTTCTAATGAATGTGATTTATTACCAAATGAACTTCGGTTGATTGAGAAAGTTTTTTTGTGGTACTACCACTGCCCTGGAAGTTGATTTATATTCTTCCCCTGGAGGGACCAATGCTTTAGCATATTAGTTATGGCCTAGGCAGCAGAATTGGGTTGTGATTTATGGTTCAAAACTGTTTTATTAGTTTAAAAAAGTAACACATACACTCACCGACAACCAATGGCCGGTGAGGTTGGGTTCTAATTTAGAGGAGTTCTTGGTCATTGTATGAGCTGTACTGTGCTTTAGGTCTTATGTGCAACTATATTTTCAGTCTGTACTCTCTATAAACTCCTCTAGCAGCTGATGGCTATGAATGATGAGCCCCCTAAGCTTAATTAGCGGTACATGTTTTGGCTAGCGTTGGACTTCACTGTGGAACATAAGGCAGGGGTGTCTCACAGCAAGGCCAGCTGCGTTTCTAAAAGGATTTCCCTATCAGCTAACTGAGTGTCTTGTGGCCTGAAGTAATTGTGGTAATGTCACCCGGGAGGTGTGTGATATGGGGACCAACGGACTCTGCATTGCTAGGAAAATCTGTGCTCCTCTCCCCTGTATGTTCTTCAGGCTTCTCCTGTGTTATTCCCCAAGTAAGCGTGGCAACCTGCGAGGCCAGTGCAGATACTTTACTTTCTTCTGGACTGATTTGTGGGCACCCTGAAGCACTGACCCAGTATGATTGTGAGTGGTGCCTACTGTGCCATGTGTAAGTATGCCCTTTTAGGTTGCAGTCGCACTGTAATCCTAAAGTACAGATCCCAGTAGGAGCTGGTAAAGTCCACCAGCCTTGGACATGTCCCCACAAGGGGAAAATCTGGAGAGTGACGGCCTGTTCTTGAGATATCAGCCCTACAACTTGCAGGAAATCTCACTGGGTGCTGACCTCCATTAGTTCTGCCTCCACTGAGAGACACTGGGAACAACTGGGATCGGGACTGGTCTCTAGGCGCATGAACTGTGCCCTTCTGGATAGCAGTTACGGGATCCTTAGTCACCTGTGAGCTAGAACCAAGACACTTGGGACAGTAAATCTCCACTATTAGCTTTGCTTAGTCAGGGATCATTAACAGGTCTGGGTTTTGAATATAAATACTTTTTTTTTTACTATTTCTAAAGTGGAAGCTCAGGAGTTGAGTTGCCCATTGTGGAACCCTGATCTGCAGACTAGTGGACAGAGGGCCAGACATATCATGGCAAGGTTTCTACATTGTACTGTTTTCTTCTTTATCACCTCCACCCAATTGACTGTGACATTTGCTACTACACATCGAACTAAGATGAAAGACGGATCGAGAGAGAGGCAGAGTGGGGTCGAAAAAGCTTCTTGGAAAACTGTTACAGAATGATTAATTGACCACCCCAGGTGTCGAACCAGATGATGCACAAGCGCGCTTTTGATTGTTGTTGTTTAATGAAATACGTCCGTATACAAAGAGGGAGACTCCCTATAGCATTTGTTGACCTCGAAGACACTTTTGACAATGCAGCATTGCCCCTACTGAGGAGTGTAAGGTAGTGTATGCTGTCTCCTCAGAGCTAATTGATATGGCTTTAAGTATTCAGCACATGATATGGAACTTCAAGAGAATCCAGAAGAGCAGCATTTAACTTTCGAGCACCACTTACCTCCTATTATTTCACGTCTGGGTAAGTTCCTCTCGGAACCTTTGGCCAAGCCTCAAGTAAATGCAGAGGTCGGTGCCCTGTACTGGGCAGAGGTGAAAGGTACAGCTAAAGTGAAAGTTATTTCCAAGTTTTTTTTTTTTTTTTTTTAAACAACCTGCCCTTCCTTTCCCCCGCAATCCTGAAAAAAGAGCTGAGAGTTTCATGCGTTTGTCTTTGTGCTGAATTAAAACCAGTTATTTTGAGGGCTTGGATTGGTCTAAACCATCTTGTAAGGTCTACCGAGAGGGGTAGCACAGCGCCTTGAAAGGCAATACTGCCCTCAATCTGCTGCAGATGTCTCACGTATGGCATACACTTGTGGGAATGGGGCTGTGTGCTGCTTGGTCTGACCGAAGGGTCCTTACTGAAGACGCCATGAAACTGGCAAAGGAGTGGCACTGGATGAGTTTTTACAAGATTTCGTCCTCTTGGGTAGATTACATTTATACAAAGTGAAAACATGCAGTCCAGAAGGAAGAATATGGAATGCACTGGGCTAAGCCCAGGACATTCAGTTTTTGTGAACAAAACTTTAAAAAGTTTTACATGAAAATGGAATCTCTCATTCACTCTGGTATCTGTGATAGCCTTTGACAAGAAAATTAGTTATATCACTTATTTTCTTGCCTTAGCTACCTGGACCTAAGGTGGCACTGGTTGAGACCCATTCCAGAAGATCGTGGGATCAATCAGGCACTTCAGATGTGTAAAGATTCTCGATATGTGAAAAGTCCATTTTGCATAGTCAACTATGCCTGTCGAGGAGGGATGTTGGTAGGTATATTGAGGCAGCTGACATAGATTAAGTTAGAAGGCATATGGAATAAACCTGGAAGAGCACTCTTGAATTGCAATACTCGCCAGTTTTTGTGGATAAGTAGCTTAGTAGCTTGGTGAGGTTATTTTCACTTTTGCATGAAAGTAATTAGTTTTAAAGTGCACTATGTTTATTAACTAGATTAGATCCCCACTACCTCAAAGTTACTTTGCTACATTTCTTCCTTGTGATTTATGTAATGGCTCCATGTCTACTTTGAACAGTCTGTTATGTGGGATTCGACTAGAAGAATTTGCTCATCATGTTGAAATAAATAATGTTTTGTTCTGAAGATTGAGTGGGAATTAAGTACTTATTATTTTGTATTTTCATGTATCCAAAATAAATAATTAAATGAAAAGGCAAGTTTTTTTGAAGACATACCCACCGACTGGGCATCGCAGCCATGATGTTTCACGGCTTAGCGCAGGAACTCGCTCAGCGCTAAGAGTGGCCAAAGGCAAAGCAATGTCAAACAACTTTTGCAAGCAAAAGGCTTTTTGCATCTAATGTTGACTCGGCCAGAGAACCAACCCGCCTTTTGCTGCGAGTGTGAAGCCCAGGCCTGAAAACGCTTGCATAGTGGGCATCTTGCGGAGGAGCAGGGCACACACATATTGACACAACTCTAACCCGTACACAGCAATTTGAAGAAAAGTAACACGAGTGAACGCATTGGAAGTTGTATTACATAAGTGTGCGGAATAAAAACAGATGCAAACATGTTTTTGAAGTTTTATAAACAACATGAAATAAACCAGAAAATACCGCCCATGGAGAAATAGTCTGGAACTTTGACAGGCGAAGACAACAGATGGACAACATCTATGAGGGAAGGGTGAGACTATTAGTAAAACAAGAGGAGGAGATCACACAGCGGTACAAGCTAAGCACTATACTGAGGCCCCTGTAATAAACTGTGCTCTCCCTTGAGCCAGCTACAAGTAGGTCAGAAGAAGCGCCCGCTCACCTTAAGTACTTGCGGTATTGCGTCTACTGGTATTTGACTTAAAGAGCACATTTGCCGAGGTTGTTGGGGCGTCACAAAACACACAAATAAACTGCATTCCTGCGTTGTGTTGTCGGAGGCAGTTCCGTCCATAACAACAGTGTTTTAGGTTCCAGAAATCAGGCTTCAGTCAGCAAGAAGGCAAGACACGCTTTTGTGCAATAGCAGACTTAGCTTGGTGCTCTTAACTGCACGCATGTCACATTGGTCATGCCTTCAGACAGGGCACACATGCAGAAACCACAGTCACACGCATTAAAGACACGTACATTCATTGTGTGATACCAAATACTGTTCATCAGTGTACTAGCCGAGAACCCTGGCAGTACACTGAAGTCATGTCTATGTGATATGTCCACTTGGAAATCGGCCATCGGATGGTAATGGCTTTGTTCAGTTGGGCAATCTCATGAGTACACCTTGTGATTGCACCTATGTTTCCACTTGAGCACCCATGGACTTCTTCGCTCCATTGGAGCATATCTCACCCTATCCTTGACAGAGCTGACCAGCCTGACCTGCATGCCCAACAACTTCCTGCCTGGCCTCCAGAAAGGTGTTATCCAGAGGAGCCTGCTACGTTCTAATCACGGTTTTATCCATTCTTGTAAAATATGAGTTCATATTTTTGCATCCTCTCCCTTGATAGCTAAAGAGCTCAAAGTTTTATATATCCCGGAGGTCTGCATGTATAACCACTAGGCCACCCTCCTGTACCACAGGTGTATAGTTCTGGCAATCTGTAGTCCTCTTATCAAATGCCACTAGCTCATTTCCTTAGCCAGTGTGATGATTAAAGCCTGGATCTTTAAGGTTGCGCTGTTGAACATAGCAGCTGTGCCACTGCCTTTGGAAATGAGCAAGCCTATCATCCTTAATGTAATGTGTTTTCCTGTGCTAGAGCTTCTGTTATATTCTCTAATAACTAAATGATAATCTGTACACTGCATCGGAGAAACTGGTGTGTGTGTCAGACTGGTAACCAAAAGCTGCCCTGGCAAAAGTGCTGTAACCCACTCTGCTCCCTTTGCCTCCTCGTGCAATCCCTCGTTCCATTCATTCATTCTCTTTCTCTCTCTGTTCTCTGATCGCTTTCTCTCGACCTTGCCCCTCCCTCCTTCTCTTTCACTTGAAGCCTTCCCATGCCTGCTGCAGTTAACTTCGTAGGGTTGGGGAAAATGACACAGGCACCAGGAGCTGCTCTGGGTTTTCAAAACTGGATCCCAAGGGCTCCCAAGGAAAATGCCCGATGGAATAAAAGGCCTTTCTGGCCCTGGTTGTATGGACAACAGTCAGGCGTTGTGTAGCATTACCACCTGCTGTGGCAGCACTTAGGGATAAGGAGAACGTGTAACAATATAAAGTGCTGTCAGACCATGCAAATCATGTGTAAATAAATGCACTTTTAGAGGTTTCCTAATTGGAATGATAAATTAGGAACATGAAAGGACATTGTCACAAGAAATGTTATTGCATAACCATGCCGGAAAATCTGTAAGACCCACTTGTCTGAAGTTATTGCCTGCCATCCTAGTAGCCAATATCAGATCATACTTTCAAAGGATGGCTGTGTGGCTCGAAGGACACACAAAAGAGGTTTTGAGACAGTGGGAGATGGGGGTGACTGTGCTGCAGGCTGCTCCTGTTTTCCACATGGCCTGTGGGTACCGCGTCCTTGGCCATAAAGGCTCAAGGCTTTGCTGGGCAGGCTGAACTTAATGGTGATATTGTTGGTGCATTTGACGTGGTGGGGTAGACAGGCCCAAGGAGTACACCATGGCCCTGCTATCCTTAAAGTGCTCAACGGCCAATCCTGCCTTTTTATCTAAAAGTCGAGAGCCGTCTTAAAGCATGTCCATTAACATGTACTTGATGTCACCAGTGATGCCCATGGGCCAGATGCAGGCATGTCTCCTGAAGGCTACACTGGTTCCAGTTGCCCTGGCTCGGCAATCTATGGTATCCAAGTCACAGAGGATGGTAAATCCTGAATAGTCTGTAAAAGAGCGGGACTCAGGTCATAAGGGATACCAAACAAGATTTGTGCAAAAAGGTCCCAAAGGCCACAAGTATAATCCCCTAAAAGACAAATGCCGTCAACGGAACGTAGTGTCCAACTGGTTGAGAAAACACATATTTCTCAAAGGTTTTGATATGTTTTGATTCCCTGTCCCATGGCACGGAAAGGAATGCATTAGAGTTCACCTTATGGATTGAGGGCTGCATGATTAGGCTCTCATGTGTGTGGTGCTGAGTCAAGAAGTCCAGGTCACCTGGAGCCAGACGATCGAGCTCTGCTATTGGCCAGTTCTCTAGAGGTCTAGAACAAGAAGGGTGTCCATCAGGGCTTCATTGAATGGATGCAAGGGCTTAGTATTTGTTTGCCTGGGCTAAAGCACCTCAGTGAGGACATTAGTGCTTGCCAACATAAGCCCTCATTATGACATTGGCGGAAAGTACCACTTACTGTCCTTGCTGACTGCCGCCAACATACCGCCGCAGCGGATTACCGCCACCCATATAATGACCCACACTTAGCAATCCGTCACTATACAGCCACACACACAAGTCCGCCAGCCCAAAAGTCAGTGATAAACTGGCGGTAGCAAAATCCACACTGTTACGCTAACAGAACTACGCCCACAGCATAATGACCCACGAATCACCACGGTGGACATTCAATGGTGCTAAACCATTGGGGTACATACCGCCGTGCTCAAATACACACAACCTAACAAAACAATACCACATTGGATAATTTGAATAACACACACCTGGCACACATACACACACCACACCAACACCACTATAAAACACACACCCACATTACCCACAACCCTTTACGAATACAAACAATTGCCACAAGAGAGATAGCAAGACTACAGCCACACACCACCATCACCTATACACCATCCACGCACCTTACATCACACACCCCAACACATCACCACACACACCCTCACCCACACCACTCACACTACACCCATGGCACCACAACGACTTCCCAGGTTCTCAGAGGAGGAGCTAAGGGTCATGGTGGAGGAAATCATCCGGGTAGAGCCACAGCTATTCGTATTACAGGTGCAGCAGATATCCATTGCTAGGAAGACAGGGTCAACGCCGTAGGACAGCACCCCAGAACAAGGGATGACATCTGGAAGAGGTGGAACGACCTACGGGGGAAGGTGCATTCCATAGCAGCAATACACCAAATAGCTGTACAGAGGACTGGCGGTGGACCCTCACCTCCTCCCCCACAACTAACAACATGGGAGGAGCAAATCTTGGCAAGCATGCATCCTGAGGGCCTAGCTGGAGTAGGAGGAGGACTGGACTCTGGTAAGTCAACTCTCTATTACTATCACTCCCCTACCAGCATGCCATCACGTACCCCCACCCTTACCTTCACTCCCATCACTCCACCTCACACACACCCCACCATCACAACCCAACCCTCCCAATACCAAGCCCTGCATGTAACACCAATGCACGGACCCCCATCACATACCTGCATGGACACCCATCACTTAAGCATGCACAATAGAGAGAATCACCTAGCCCACAAAATAACTACTCACACAAGGCAAAGCTGACAGGGCAATAACAACCATAGAGGGCAACACACCCATGCACAAGATGACACACAATGAGACAATTAACACTGCATTTACATCCCCACAGGTCCCCCACCCAACGTCACTGGAGGGGAGGTGCCAGCAACATCCAGTCCCCCCCAGAAGAGGCCCACAGTGATGACCGCAGCTCTGGACGCCTGAATCTGGATGACCAACCTGGCCCATCAGGGATCTCCGGACAGTCAGTAACTCAGGCACAGTCCCATACCACCACAGAGCCTCCCCCCTCAGGAAACACCAGCACAGTACCCACCCATCGGGCCCATAACTCTGTCCCCAGGACACGTCAGTCAACAGTGTGTCCACCACTAAAGGGACCCCAGGCCACCCCACAAACACAGGACGATCAGGGACCTGGGGTCAGTGGCAGTGGGCACACGGTTCAAGGGACAGAGGCACAGGACAACAGGGAAGGTGGGAGGACTGCTGTGCGACAGGGGGAGGACAGGCCCAGGGAACCGACTCTCCTGGAGGCACTCACCAACATCCTTGGAGCATACCACCATTCCAAGGAGACGATGGGCTAGATACTGGCCAAGTTCCAGGAGACCCAGCGGCTGCAGGAGGGATAGTACCTGGGGATCAGGGAGGAATTAACGTACATAAACACCACCCTGGTCACCATTGCAGGGGTGCTGGTAGACATGGCCAACACCATGAGGGAGGCAGTGGCACACCAGCGGGCCACTGACACTAGCCAAACCGATGAACAGCCTTCCACCTCTGCTGCCGCTAGTGGACAGGAGGCCCGCTACAGGAACAACAGACCACCAGCACCCCACCCCCTGCAGAAGGAGAACCACCCCGAAAGCGGTCCCTGCGAGCCAGGCAGAAGCCAGAGACTATTGCCAAGACCCCCGCTGGGAAATAAGACTCTCCTGATTGTCACCCTTGTTTCCCACTCTGTCACCCTGTCCACCTTGAACTGCCATTGCTCCACTTCCTATGCCCCCTTGGACAATGCACCTGTGATACAAATAGACTGGACTCTTCTCTGGACATTCCTCCACCATCACCCCAGCCCATTGCACACCCCCCTCTACTTATTAGCACTTAAATAAACACCATTTGAAGAAATACAAGTATAGAGGCTGTTAAATGATTGAACTATGTGTTTGTTTAACAAGCTTTAAACACTGCAATACAACTGTACAGTAATATATACATAGGAATGACCTGTAGTTGGCTGCAGTCAACACACCAGGAGCGATAGTGGGGCACAAATATCTGAAAATAGAGATGCCAAAGGGTACAGTTAGTGGCCATAGAAGTGGGAAAATCAGCCTGCCAGTGACAATGTCAAACACAAAACTGTCAATGTAAAGTGAAATTACAGTGTCTTACCTGTGTGTCATTGGAAATATTGTCGTATTATAGCACTTCTGTTGTCCTCATCCTGTCACTCCTCATCTTCACTGTCCACAGGGTCCAATGCTGCCACACGCCCATTTCCAGCCTCCTCCTCCTGCAGAAAAGGCACCTGGCGACGTAAGGCAAGGTTGTGCAACATACAGCATGCCACAATGATCTGGCAGACCTTCTTGGGTGAGTAGTACAGGGATCCACCTGTTAGATGGAGACAGCGAAACCTGGCCTTCAGGAGGCCGAATGTCCTTTCAATTATTCTTCTTGTTCGCCCATGTGCCTCATTGTAACGTTCCTCTGCCCTTGTCCTGGGATTCCTCACAGGGGTCAGTAGCCTTGAGAGGTTGGGGTAACCAGAGTCACCTGCAAATATCGAGGGACAACTGTGAGCCTTAGTGCCCACACCATACCCATGCACCAACACCTACTGGGTAGGAACCAGGGCTCACCTATTAGCCACACCCTGTGCCTCTGGAGTTGAGCCATCGCATATGGGATGCTGCTCTTCCTCAGGATAAAGGCGTCATGCACAGACCCAGGATACTTTGCACTGACATGTGAGATGTACTGGTCCGCCAGGCACACTATCTGCACATTCATGGAGTAAAAGCTCTTTTGATTTCTGAACACCTGTTCATTTCTCCGGGAGGGGGGAACAAATGCAATATGTGTACCATCTATTGCCCCAATAATGTTGGGGATATGTCCCATTACATAGAAATCTGCTTTCACTGTGGCCAAATCCTCCACCTGGGAGAAAACGATGTAGATGCGCTTGTGTTTAATCAGGGCAGACAACAGTTGGTCAGCACTATTGAGAACATTGGCTAAGACGTTCCTGCTGCCAAGCCCACTATCACTTGGAAGGAGCCAGTTACCAGGAAATAGAGCACTTATAGGATTTGCACAAGAGGGGGGATCCCGGTGGGCTGACGGATAGCAGATATCAGGTCAGGTTCCAATTGGGCACACAGCTCTGTGATTGTGGCCCTGTCCAGTCTATAGGTGAGGATAATGTGCCTGTCCTCCATTGTTGCCAAGACCACCAGGGGCCTGTACACGGGGGGATGTCTCAATTTCCTATTCATCCGCAGCGGTTGCAAGCTATGGGGCAAACGGTGAGCAGCTGGTCAGTATTCCATATTTCCAAACACCACACTGCATTGCATGTTGTGACTGTAACAGTATATTGTTGGATAGGCCCAAATGGTGCCTGTGTGTACTGTAACGCAGTTAGGTGCCATGGCCTGCCCCCCCCCTGAAATGGCGTCCGCCCGTCCTGTATGGAGGGACAGGTGGAAATGAGGTCATTCCGCTGACGTTTTTCGCTGTTACAGGAGGCGGTCAAGAACCGCCGTGCAACTCCTCATTGGATACCATTGGGCCCTATGGGTTACAGTGGCTAATGGTGATGTACGCCGGCGGTGACGGTACGCACCGCTGCGTACGTGACCCCCATTTTCTATCTGTTCATTCACTTGCTACCTGACCTTCAACAGGAGAGGACCCACACTGCAAGTGCTGCTGTGACCTGTCTGGAACTGACCATGGCTCGTGTCACTGGGGAAAGGGCCCCTGCCTTCACCTCTGCGGAGTTGGAGAGACTGATGGATGGGGTCCTACCCCAGTACCGAATGCTGTATGGGCCTCCAGACCAACAGGTGAGTACACTGTGAGCACGATGCATGGGGCATGAATGCATGGAGTGCTGTGTGTGAGGGCCTCGTGGGGGGGGGGGGTTTGTGGAAGGGCCCTGGCCAGCATGTTGAATGTATGGTGGGCAATGTCTGTGCGTAAGGGGATGTGAGGGCTATGGTGGGCCATGAGTGTAACAGGCAGGATGGTCTGACTGATACCTTTTCCTATGTGTATTTCTCTGCAGGTCAGCACCCATCAAAAAAAGGGCATATGGCGTGCCATCGCCAAGGACTTGCGGACCCTGGGGGTCTGCGGCATGCAGAGCACCCACTGTCGCAAACGGTGGGAGGACCTGACACGCTGGGCACGGAAGACGGCGGAGGCCCAGCTGGGGATGGCCTTCCAACGAGGAAGGGGTGCCCATCGAACCCTGACCCCCCTGATGGCCTGGATAATGGCGGTAGCCTATCCGGAGCTGGATGGGCGCTTGGGGGCATCACAGCAGCCACTAGGGGGTGAGTACAGTGCCCCAATATACTATTTGCGCGTGGTGGGGTGGCATCCGGGTGGGGGATGTGGGCCTGTGGGTGCCCCTAGGCCAGGCCGGACATTGCAGGGTAGGGCCCATGTTGGGCATGGTCTGATGTACATCTACTCCAACCAAGCTAGTAGGCATACACTACTGGGCATGTGTCTGTGGGTCTCAGGTATGCTGCAATTGGTGTTAGGTATCCCTGTCCATGGGCTGGTGACTAGCATTGTGACTGTTAGTGCATTGCCTAGTGCGTAGGGCTGTTCCCTGTGTGTGTGTGTCGTGTACACCAACGGTGGTGTTGTTGCCGCCATTGACCAAGGGTATACTTTGTCTCTCCCCCCCCCTTTTGTTTTGTCACCCTATCCTTATGTGCATTAGCATCATCTGGCGGAGGAGCAGAGGCACTGGCGACGGGGACAGCTGCATCCCACAGGGCCCAGGAGGCCGAATCCACTGACGGTGAGGGAACCAGTGGGACGGAGGGTGAGGGGAGCACCACGGCGGAGACTAGCGGGGACAGTTCTGACAGTGATACCTCCTCTGATGGAAGCTCCCTGGTGGTGGCGGACACCTCTGTGCCCACCCCACTTCAGGTACAGCCACCCCCCACCACCCCCCCCGGTACCATCACCGCCCTCCCAGCAGCCCCTCAGCGTGTTTCCCGTGCCCGCTCACCCCGGAGGGTGGGCATCTCCTTCGCCCCAGGCACCTCAGGCCCTGCCCCAGTTTGCCCTGCTGCCCTGAGTGAGGAGGCTATTGACCTCCTGCAATCCATCTCTGTTGGGCAGTCAACCATTGTGAATGCCATCCAGGGGCTGGCAGCGCATTTGCAACAAACAAATGCATTCCTGGAGGACATTCACTCTGGCATGGCGGCCCAACTGAGATCAATCCAGGCTCTGGCCTCCTCCCTGATGGCAGCCATTGTCCCTTTTTCTAGCCTCCCTACTCCAACTTCCTCTGCCCAATCCCATTCCCCTCAACCCCAACCTATCCCAAGCACACAGGCAGACCAGCATGCACCCAGGACAACACACAGGAGTGGTTCAGGCAAACACAAGCACCACACATCATCCCACAGGCACTCACACAAACACCATCCAGATGCAGACATACTAACATCCACTGCCTCCACTGTGTCCCCTTCCTCCTCCTCGTCCACCTCCCTCCCAGTTGCATCTACACTTACACCTGCATGCACTACATCCTCATCCACTACCACCATCACGCCTATCACTACACACCCCTCACTGGCAGACACCACCCCCACATCCATGCACATGTCCCCTGTGTCCCCTCCCACTGTGTCTGTGCCCCTTCCTCCCAAAGTACACAAGCACCAACAGCCATCCACCTCACAACAGCATCCAGCCCATGCACCTGCACTCAAACACAGCAGACAGACACCTCCTACAACCACTTCCTCTTCCTCCACTCCCAAACCTTCACCGTCTTCCCGCCCCAATGTCCCTAAGAAGCTTTTCCTTTCCACCGTTGACCTCTTCCCTACCACTCCCCCCGCCCCCCCCCCCCACCCTTCTCGTCGGGCCAGGGTGGTCAGAACTCAGGTGAGCACCTCAGCCACTCAGTCCACGACCACAGTATTGTCGACAGCTATTGCAGGTGGGAGAGGGTCCCGGGCACCAGGCAGCAACACTGACAGGGTGCCTGCACCAGGTGCATCAAGGAAGGGCAAGGAGGCACCACCAGCAGCATCTAGGAAGGGCAAGGAGGCACCACCAGTTTCAGGAGGGAAGGGCAAGGGGCAATCCCCGGCTGCTGAAAGGAAGGGCAAGGGACCTGCACCAGCAGGCAGGAAGGCCAGGAGGCCTGGTGCTGGGACTCATTCGGAGCCCCCACCACCAACCATGGTGGTTCAGCCATCTGAGGCTGCAGGGGAAGGGCTGGAGCCTCCCCCCACCACTGCCAGCACTGCCACCAGCACCGCCACCAGCACCACCACCACCAGCAGCCCCAGTGGGCAGCCATCCGAGGCTGCAGGGGAAGGGCTGGAGCATCCCCCCACCACTGCCAGCACTGCCACCAGCACCGCCACCAACACCACTGCCAGCAGCAGCAGCCCCTGCTGGGCAGCCATCCAAGGCTGCAGGGGATGGGCTGGAGCCTCCCCCCACCACTGCCAGCCCCAACACCAGCACCGCCACTGCCACCACTGAGCAGCCGTCACCGCCGGCGGATAGTGTGTAGTCCTGCCTCCATGGGCTGTTGTGCTTCCTGGCCCCTGCAAATCCTGTGTGTCTGACACCCAGGTGAGAGACTGTGACCTTGCACTCCACAAGATCTGCATCACAGGGCACAATGCCCTTCCAGAACCAGTGGAAGAAGCCATCCACTCACCCCATCCTTCCCAGGATGAAGCACACTGGGCACAATGCCCCCTCCAGAACCAGTGGAAGATGCCATCCACTCACCCCATTCTTCCCAGGATGAAGCACACTGTCCTCAAGGTTCTGAGCATGACAGCCTGGAAACCTTGGCAGCACAGCGCATGCACATTGGCAAAAGTAAAGCACCTGGCTGACTGACCATGGCATGATGAGTATCTCTCAGGCAGACCTTTGCTCAGCCTGACAGAGACTCATTGTGCAGTGGAAAATGGGGGGAAGCAGAGCCTGACTTCCACACTGAAAGGCCACCTACACCCAGATGCCAAGAAAATTGCACAGTTCTGTTTACTTTGCATAGACATTAAATTATATTGTGTGATGGTACTATTTGCCAGAAAGAAATGCAAAATCCCAGTAAGGTGCTTTTAAAAGGGGCTAGAAATTGGGAATGATATCCCAAAATGTCTGATTCAGGGGCAGGAGGACAACCGAGGACTGAACCAGGACCCCCCCACCCCCCCCCCCACCCCCAGAATATTTAAGGGATGCAGAAAAAATCAAATTCATTGAGGAGTAAGAAATCCTCATAAATGAAGTATCAAAACACCAGGACAGTCATTTGGTGGCCTCATAATTTTCTTCTGCAAAAAACAAGGTCCTGGGGTTTAACAACCTGAGGAAGGTAAATATGGTAGCATCTACAAGGAGGACTGTGAAACAACTGAAGAAGCACTTACATGAAATAGCATACAAATAAGAGGCAGATGCAAAACTGTACGGCAGCCCTGACAACTGGTGGTGGATCAAAGAGACAAGAACAGTACACTGCCACTGAGGGAAAGGTGGCTGCTGTGATAGCCTCAGAGTTAGTGTATGGACTTTAAGGCCTAACACTGCATACCTTGAGGAAAAGCAAACCCCAGGTAAACAATGCATCACACAACATTCTTTAACTAGGCACCCTTCATGTTCTTTTGCATAAATGTGACTTGCTGTCTATGTCTAACTGCATACCCTCTTGAATGAAGGACACTCTCTCCAAATATAATACCGAGCCCCTAGACTGTGCCTGATCTTACAGTGAAGACGGGCGTCCTGAGAGATGCTATATATCTTGAACATAGTGCCCATAACCATGTGAAATGTTACATACTATGACATATATGCTTCAAGTGCAGTTCATGTCCATGTCTGTGTAACGTTCATAGAAGCTACAAACCTCTCTGTGCTGTAAGACATAGTTGTAGGATATACCTCAACACGAAGTGTCCTTAAACATGACACAGTCAGGTAGAATGCTATAACAGAGAGTACGCCACTACATTTGCCATAGATAGATATGTCTCCCCACAAATTCCTCACTTTGAATATTCCCCACTTTGAAACTTTTGAAGCAGTACCCTTGTGTGTTGGTAGATGGCGTTGTGTGGCTCTGCTCCAACTTCGTTCCATACTGGAAGTGATGCACAGAACCACACACAGACGCCATCTGCGCTTGCTGATGTCAGTTCCTTTCTTTCTGTGCTAACACACGCAGAGCTACTCCTTGTCTCTTCACAAGATCTTTATCTCCAAAATTGCTTCCAAAAAATACAGTGTGCAAGGGAAAATGCCACCTCCCAAGGCCACAGGGCTTACACGTTGCAGGAACTGTCACAAGCAAATGTCCATGACAGACCCCCCTCAGTTTTGTCTGTGGTGCCTCGGGTTGGAACACGGCTCCAAGGCCTGCAGTCAGTGCACCTCGTTCAGTCTGAAACCCATACTGCACCATGAGGTAAAGCTCTACATTGCCACGCACTGGAAGACTCCACGCCATGACTGGTCAAAGTTGAAGGGAAGATCCCGCTCCTGAAGTTGTTCCTATGGCCGATTATCATCACAGTCAAAGTCTTCAGTTAAGTAGGAGAAAAAGAAGAAAAAGTGCAATCAGGACTCGACCCCTTCCTACCACTCACAAACTCCAGAGGGTGTCACCATACCTCCCAGTCTCACTCCCGAAGCCTTTCCCCTCCAGAGCAGATTCTGACCATTGTCCTAGGCAACCTGGGTTAATGGGTGGGAGGGTCAGTGATGATCCAAAAAATCAAATAATTCTGTGAAGCCACGCTGTGGTTCTTTATGACATTACCAGGTCCTTTTGGTACACCTCCAGGCCCCAAGGAACCTCAGAATCCACTGGTGGGTCCATCCTCAGTGCCAGGTAGACAATCTGAACCTACTATGGGATCTGAACCAGCTTCGCTGCCAACTACGATCCTGGCACCAGGACTATTCTCAGACTCTGGGGCACTGATGCTGGATGATGAATTGTAATCTAGTGTGCTTTCTGAGTTGGGCCACTTCGACAGAGGCTGCACACTGATCTACTTGGGCCGCAGCTTTTGAGCAACCCATCAGACTCTGATACTTTGCCCCTGCCTCAAGGAAGGACCCAAATTCTCCATATTTTATTTGGAACAGATTCTGACAACGATGCATACAATGCTGGGGATGAATTATCCCAACCATGCACTGATGACATTTAGTAGGAGGGCCTTCAGGATGCCAGTGGCCTGGCCACCACACCAAAATGGCTAGTTTCACTTCCGAGCCCTGCCACAGAAAAAATGCCTCCTTCACCCTGGTCATGGGAAGAGTGGCTGAAGTTCTCAACCTCCAGTTAACTACTATGGCCCTCATTACAACTCTGGCGGTCGGTGATAAAGGGGCGGTAATACCGCCAACAGGCCGGCGGTAACAAAAATGGAATTATGACCACGGCGGAAACCGCTCAGACAGACAGCCACTTTAACATACCGACCGCCACGACGGTATCAACAAGCACCATGGCGGTAACCGCCAACAGCCAGGTGGAAGACAATGTACCGCCCACACTATTACGACAGGCCTATCCGCTGCCTTTTCGGGGGCGGTACCAATGACATTAAAAGCACGGCAGAAACAGAACACAGAAGTCAAAGGACTCACCTCTGGAGACTCAGGGAACAACCATAACGCCATGGAGCCCGAGCTGCACATATTTTCGATGCTCGCCTACCTTTTCCTGCATTATGAGCAGCAACGCCGGTGAAGACGACCACGGTGAGTACTGCCGCCTAGCACACAAGGGAAGGGGGAGGAAAAGAAGAGTGACACACACACGCAACACCCTCACCCCCACCACCATACACACAATCAGATGCACAAACATTACATATCCACCCTGTACCCCTCAGGAATAATGCAAGGACAAAATGATTGGAAGAAAGTGAGTCTTATACGATAAAATAACATGAATAAGTGCATCAAAGTACAAACGTATATACATATATACAATTGTAGGGACACTGCCCAGTCCTCAATGTCCGTAGGCCACAGGGCCACATCACATAGGCCAAGGCCCCACCTCACTCCTGCAACAACATGGAGAGAACACTGCATATAACACTACATAAAATATATTATTAAGGGAGGAGCTCATGGCCCCTCTTCCTAAGCTCAAAGTGCTGTGGGGACACCATCCACCTGGGGCCATGCTTTAAACATAGGGAAGGGAATGCATGGCCCCCTTACGAAAGCTTTAAGAGGCTCCGTGGAACCCATCCCTGGGGCCAAATACATCAATATTAGGGGAGGGGGTGCATGCCGCCCCTTCCCGAATCCTAATGGGCCCTGTACACCCCATCTCCTAGGGCCATACTTTAATTATAGGGGAGGGAGTGCATGGCCCCCTCCCCAAGCTTTAAATGGCCCGGCGTGTGTGGCCCCCCATCCCTGAGCCCTAATAGGCCCCGGGGATTCCTTTCCCTAAAGCTGAATTTCATTAATAACGGGTAGGGCGCCATGTGGCACCCCACTCCCCGAGTCCTAATAGGCCCCAGGGACCCTATTTCCCAAGGTTGAATTCTACTATTTGTAAGGGGAGGGGGCAAGCGCCCTGCTCCTTGAGCCTTATTAGCTTATTAGGCCTTACGGACCCCATCCCAGATGCCAAATTCTATATATAAGGCAAGGCAGGTGTGTCCCCCCTTCCCCCCACCCCCCACCCTCCGCCTCGAGCCTTTATAGGTCCTGGGGACCCCATCCCTAAGGGCCTAATTTCATTAATAAGAGGAGGGAAGCATGCTACCCCCCACTTCCCACACACCCTTGCTAAGCATTGTTAGGCCCTGGGAACTCTATCCACTGTGGCTGACTCGCATTTTAAAGGTGTGGGGGTTTTGTGGCACCCCTCCCGGAGCCTTAATAGGCCCTGGGACACCATCCCTTGTTTGGATTGGAAGCCCCGGTGCCCACCTGATACAACCTCCAAACAATATGATTGGTACCACCGGGGGAGCCCCAGGCCCCTGCAGCTTTAGCCGGCTTCCCACATGCCCCCATTCTGGGTGCTGCGGGAGCTGGGCATTGCTACCACCTGGGGGGGCAGCTGCTTCTCCGTACTCCCGCCAAACAGGAACAATGTGTGTTTCCCTACCCGCAAGAGCTCAGGCAGGGAACCCCACACAAGGGCTATGGGGGCAGGGTATACCTACCATGCCTCCTTTTTTATATTATTTTTTCAAAATTGCAGGAGAGGAGACCAAGGGTCTCATTTAGAGATTGGCGGACAGGTTACTCCGTCACAACAGTGACGGATATCCCGTCTCCCAATAGCTAAATCAAATTAGTTCCTATGGGATTTAGATTTCGGCAGACGGGATATCTGTCAATATCTAAATCAGGCCCTGAATCCTGTAATGGCTGCCAGCAACAGGTTTTTCATGTTGCTGGCAGCCAATCACAGTGCTCGTCATGCGGCAATCTAACTTCTGCTGGAGCAAGATGGCACAAGGGAAGAAAGCCCTCTGGGACAATCAGAAGGCTGTATGTTTTTAAAATGGGGTTTGAGAGACTCCTATGAGAGTCCCTTGAACCCAACCACCCAGATATGCAAATATTTTTTTAAGCTTAATTGAGCAGTGAATAAACGATAACTCGCCCCTCTCCCATGCACAGTGTTCTCATAAATGATGTCATTCTAGATGCAATGAGTCTTGATGTGAATGCTATGATATAACATGCTACAAGTGATGAAATGATAAAGGGTATAAGCAGTGCATGGGAAAGGCGTGAGTTATAGTTTATTTTCTGTGGCTAGCAACTTGACAACACTGTGTTTGGAGGTGCACAAGTTATATGTTAAGATTTGGTTGGGGAGCAAAATATACCTTAAAGTTATAACTATTTCTTTAAAATTTCTAATGTTTATGTAGCTTAAGTTGGTTTTCGTGAAGAAATAATAAATTAAGTTTTCCTAACTATAACTAATCTGAAATCTTTGTTTTTTCATTGAATTCGATTTTTTTTATTTTAAAAAAATTGGTTTTAATTCATATACAGTTGTATATTAGAATTGAGTGTCGTGTTGTAGAGTGGACTAGAGTGGCATAGAGTGGAGGGCAATATACTGGAGTAGAATATGGTAGAGTGGAGTGGCATAGAGTGGAGTGGTGTGTTGTAGAGTAGACTAGAGTGTGGTGCCATACAGTGGTGTCTTGTAGTGTGTCTTAGAGTGGAGTGGAGTAGAATTGAGTGCTGTGGAGTGGCATGTCAATGAGTAGAATGGTGTGTCGTAGAGTGGAGTGTCGTAGAGTGGAGTAACATGTCGTAGAGTGGAGTGTTGTATAGTGAAGTGGCGTAGAGTGGAGTGGTGTGTTATACAGTAGATTGTAGTGCCATGCCATAGAGTGGTGTGTTGAATAGTGTCTTACGATGGAGGGACGGAGAGTGGAGTGGAGTGGAGTGGTGTAGAGTGGAGTGGCATGTCATAGAGTACAGTGAAGTAGAGTGGAGTGGCATGTCTTTGAGTGTCATACACTGGAGTAGAGTGGCATGGAGTACTGGACTAGAGTTGAGTAGTGTGTCATAGAGTACAGTGGAGTAAAGTAGCATAGATTGGCATAGAGGGAGTTGTATATAGTGTCGTAGAGTTCAGTAGAGTGTTGTAGAGTGGCATAGAATGGAGTACTATGTTGTAGCTAGGCATAGCGTGGAGTAGAGTGATATTGAGTGGAATCACATTTTGTGGAAGGAAGTGGTGTAGAGAGTCATAGTTGTACAGTAGAGTGGCATAAAGTGGAGTGGTGTAGAGTGGAGAAAAGTGGCATAGAGTGGAGTTCCATAGCATAGAGTGTAGTAAAGTGTCATAGAATGGAGTAGCGTGTTGTGGAGTGCAGTGGCGTGACATAGAGTCAAGTATAGTGGCGTAGAGTGGTGGGGCACAGACTAGAATAGAATGTCATGGAGTGGCATGTCATAGAGTAGAGTGGAGTGGTGTGTCATAATGTTTCTTAGAGTGGAGGGGCATAGAATGGAGTGGTGTAGAAGAGACTGCCGTCTCATAGAGTGGTGTGGTGTCTCGTGGAGTGGCGTGGCATGTCATAGAGTAGAGTGGAGTGGCAAAGAGCTGAGTGGCGTGTTGTAGAGTAGAGTGGTGTGTCATCAAGTGGAGTGTCATAGAGTGCAATGTCGTAGGATAGAGAGGTGTGCTATAGAGTAGAGTGGGGTGGGGTGGCGTAGTGTGGAGAGTTGTGTCATACAGTAGAGCTCAGTGTCATGTCATAGAGTGGTGTGTCGAGAGTGTCTTAGATTGGAGGGGCGTAGAGTGGGGTGGTGTAGAATGGAGTAGAGTGGCGTGTCGTAGAGTGGAGTGGCGTGTCGTACAGTACAGTGGTGAGTCGTGGAGTGGCGTGTCGTTGAGTGCTGTACAGTGTAGTAGGGTAGCGTGGAGTAGAGTGGACAAGTGTGTCATAGAGTAGAGTGGAGCAAAGGAGCATGGAGTGGTACAGAAGGAATTGCATGGAGTGATGTAGAGTTGAGTGGTGTGTCATAGAGTGGCATGTTCTAGAGTATCTTAGAGTTTAGGGGCGTAGAGTGGCGTGGCATGTCTAGAGTCAAGTGGCATGTCATGGACTGTTTTAGAGTGGAGGGGCTTAAAGTGGAGCGACATCTCTTAGAGTGGTGTACCATCTCATAGAGTGGAGCAGCATGTCGTGGAGTGGTGTAGAGGTGAGTGGCGTGTCATAGACTGGTATGTTCTAGAGCAGTAGTTCCCAACCTTTTGACTTCTGTGGACCCCCACTTTATCATTACTTGAACCCAGGGACCCCCACTGAGTCATTATTGGAATCCGGGGACCCCCCACTGAATTATTTAATTTTCTAAGCAGTTGCGGACCCCCTGAGGAGGCTTTGCGGACTCCCAGGGGTCCCCGGACCACAGGTTGGGAACCACTGTTCTAGAGTATCTTAGAGTGGGGGGGTGTAGATTGGAGTGGCATGTCGTAGAGTGGTGTGAAGTGGCATAGAGTGGAGTAGAATTTGTAGAGTGAAGTAGTGTAGAATGTCAGTCGAGTAGAGTGTTGTACAGTGGAGTGGTGTAGAGTGGGGTAAAGTGGCATGGAATAGAGTAGAGTTGAGTGTAATAGGGTGGAATGACATAGCGTAGAGTGTAGTAAAGTGTCATAGAGTAGAGTAGAGTGGTGTGTCTCGGAGTGCAGTGGCGTGTCATAGAGTGGAGTATGGTGGCATAGAGTGAAGTAGAATGTCGTGAAGTGGCATGTCGTAGAGTCGAGTGGCATGTCATGGACTGTTTTAGAGTGGAGGGGCGTAGAGTGGAGAGACATCTCGTAGAGTGGTGTAACATCTCATAGAGTGGAGTGGATTGGCATGTCGTTTGTAGAGTGGAGTGGTGTAGAGTTGAGTGGCGTGACATAGACTGGCATGTCCCAGAGTATCTTAGAGTGGAGGGGCGTAGAATGGAGGGGCATGTCATAGAGTGGAGTGGTGTGGAGTGTCGTAGAGTAGAATGGCGTAGATTGGAGAGTTGCAGAGTGGAGGAAAGTGTTGCACATTGGTGCAGAGTGGAGTGGCCTGGAGTGGGGTATCGTGGAGAGGAGTGGCATGTCGTACAGTGCCTTAGAATGTAATAGTGGGTCATAGAGTAGAGTGGCATAAAGTGGCATGGTCTGGCATAGAGGGTGTTGCGTAAAGTTGGGCAGAATGTTGTAGAGTGGCATAGTTGGAGTAGAGTGTTGTAAAGTGCAATAAAGTGAAGTAGAGTGTTTTAGAGTGGAGTGCATAGAGTGGAGTAGAGTGTTGTGGAGTGACACAGAGTTAAGTAGAGTGTTGGAAGTGAAGTGTCATAGAGTGGAGCTGCATATTGGGGAGTGAAGTGACGTGTGCTAGAGTGGAGTGACTTGGAGTGTCGTAGCCTGGAGTGTTGTAGACTGGAGTCACGTGTTGTAGAGTAGAGTAATATAGCATGTCATAAAGTGGAGTGACTTGGACTGTTGTAGACTGGAGTGGCGTGTCATAGAATGGAGTGATGGTCATAGAATGGAGTGGCTTGGAGTATTGTAGACTGCCACTCTACAATATGCCACTCCATAGAGTAGGGTGGCGTAGAGTAGAGGGGCATAAAGTGGAGTAGAGTGTTGAAAGTGGAGTGCCGGGTTGTGGAGTAGAGTGGAGTGGCATGTCATACAGTATTGTGTTGTACAGTGTCTTAAAGTGGACTAGAGTGGAGTGGTGTATCATAAAGTAGAGTGGACTAAAGTTGCTTGGAGTGGCATAGAGGGAGTTCTGTAGAGTGGAGTGGAATGTGGTAGAGTGGCATAGAAGAGAGTAGTGTTGTAGAGTGGGGTGGCATAGAGTGGAACAGTGTGTAGTGGAGTGCTGTAGCGTAGATTGGAGTAAAGTTTTATATAGTGGAGTAGTATGTCGTGTGGTGGAGTGGTGTATCTCAGAGTGGAGTGCAGTGGCTTTGTGTGAAGAGGCGTAGAGTGGAGTGGTGTGTGGTAGAGTGGAATGTTGTGTGGTAGAGTGGAGTGGCGTGTGGTAGAGTGGAGTGACTTTTCATAGAATGGAGTGGTGTGTCATAAATTATCTTTTGTCATATGTCATTTTTTTTTCAATGGGTACCGCAGTACTTCCTATATCAGTGGTTCTTAATCTTTTGACTTCTGTAGACCCCGACTTAATCATTACTGGAACCAGGGTCCCCCAAGGCATCATTATTAGAATTGGAGGACCCCCACTCAGTCATTACTGAAAGCAGGGACCCTGACATAAGCATTTTCAATGATGGAAATGCCAAACATTACATGAAAAACACAGAAACAAGCATTCATCAAACAAATGCATATATGATGGAATCTTTTATTTAAGTGGCAAACTGATATAAAAAAATCAGAATTTTAGTTTAATGAGGTTAGAGCTTTGGTAAATTCAATTTAGAGCACTCTTCGTAAATACTGTATTCTGTTTCATGCACTTACACTGCTTCCACGACTCAATATGAGGATACTGACTTAATTTTTAGCCTCCAATTTCAAATTCATTCACATTAACAGGATGTTTTATACATTTAAACTTAAAATGTTGTTTCTTCATTTATATACACTTTATTAATCTATTAATATTATTTAATTTTCTAAGCAGTCACAGACCACCTGAGTAGGCTTCATGGACCCTCAGCGGTCCCTGGACCACATGTTAAGAACCACTATCCTACAGTCGTGGCTCGCTGGGATTCCTGGGGGTGGGGCGCTCGTGTGGGGAATTAATACATTTAAGTTTATTCAAATAAAATTTTGAAAAACGTTACCTTCTCCGCCGTGCACCGCTCCTCTCTCCTGCGTTTTTGCTCTAGGCACAGGCTCCCAGCCTTCCATGCGCCAATCCTGACGCTGCTCAGAGCAGCGTCTGGATTGGCTGGGAGCGCCCAGGCAGACTGGAAGCCTGTGCAGGCTCTCTCAAGCCTGGCAACTGTGTTGCCGGGCTTGAGGGAGCCTACTGCACATGTGTCTTTGGCACACATGCGTCTTGGGCTGGCCAAACATACATGCGCAGTGAGGGGGAGGGCTCTGCACTTCCCCTCAGAGCACGTCAACCCCGTGGCCCCGCCCCTTTCAAAGAAAAGGATAATAAACATAGTTTATTATCCTTTTCTTTAAAGCGTTTTGCAGCTGCCACTGCTGGTGGGGGGGGCGACACTCCTCCGCTCTTATGGAGAAGCCGCTCCTGCTGTCCTAGATAATTTCAAAGAAGTACTGCAGTACACTGTAAATTGTTTTTAAAACATATAAAACAATAAACATAACTTTTCCCAAACTCTACAAACTTTTGTAATATGCCTCAATGCGTTCTATACATTCCTTAAACAGTAATAAGCTATATTTCCTATTGAATCCCAGAACAAACACAAAGTGTGGTGTTAAGAATGTGGCTGCATTTTTATTTTGTAAGGGCCATCATTAGCCATTAATATTGTGTTATGTCTCCGCCATGTGCTGCGGTATACCTCAAAATTACTGTGGTATACTGCAATCCTATATATCACTAAGTTTTTGTCCCTTTTAACTCAAAAACTACTGAACCAATTCAGTTCATATACCAAAAAGGACCCTTTCCACTCAATCTGTATTCCTGCCAAATGTTATTTAAATGTTGTTCAGCTATTTTGTCCCTGCATCTGAGTAAAAATTCTATAGAGAATGCATTGGTGGAAAAACGTGTTTTGGCAACCCCCTTTTTTCTTTGCACCCCCTTAACTAATCACCATGAAACTTTGCATCATCAGCCAATGTAGAAAAAGGAATATGTATGCAAACTTTTGTGGAGATTCTTTAAATGGTGGGAAAGTTATTATCAATCAGAAATCTGGTGAATTCCAATCTCGCTTAAATCCTATTTATAATTCCAGAGTGGCTACTGCAACTCTGTAAAAATCTCTCTCTCTCTCTCTCTCTATATATATATATATATATATATATATATATATCCACAAAGAAATGTTGTCCCAAGACGGAGGCGCACTCTCAACAAGTTTCATTTGTATTTATTTTCAGATCCAGCAAAGCCGATAACAGACATGGAATTCATTCTCTCCAGGCCAGACGCGTTTCGGGCATCCTTGCCCTTGTTCACAGGCCAAATGCGAGGCAAATCATTAAGTCAATTGCAGGCACATGATTAACCATTAAATACTTCCCTATAATGGGCCTCCAGTGAGTCACAGCCAGTGCATGTTGGTATACGTAGTCCTGCAAGTTCGTTTTTTCCAAGTGGGTATAATTTTCACAAGCCTCATATTTAAACACAGTACATTACCCTCCAGTGGGCTGAATTCAAAGTCGAGTTAGCAGATTTGCTGATATTTCCTAACCTGTTGAACTACACGCGACATCAAGTGAGGTCACGCAGCCCTGCTCCTTCTGCAGTGGTGCTCCCTCCACGGCTGGACAGGCCGTTATTAATCCACAAAGAAAGGTTGTCCCAAGACGGAGGCGCACTCTCAACAAGTTTCATTTGTATTTATTTTCAGATCCAGCAAAGCCGATAACAGACATGGAATTCATTCTCTCCAGGCCAGACGCGTTTCGGGCATCCTTGCCCTTGTTCACAGGCCAAATGCGATTAATAACGGCCTGTCCAGCCGTGGAGGGAGCACCACTGCAGAAGGAGCAGGGCTGCGTGACCTCACTTGATGTCGCGTGTAGTTCAACAGGTTAGGAAATATCAGCAAATCTGCTAACTCGACTTTGAATTCAGCCCACTGGAGGGTAATGTACTGTGTTTAAATATGAGGCTTGTGAAAGTTATACCCACTTGGAAAAAACGAACTTGCAGGACTACGTATACCAACATGCACTGGCTGTGACTCACTGGAGGCCCATTATAGGGAAGTATTTAATGGTTAATCATGTGCCTGCAATTGACTTAATGATTTGCCTCGCATTTGGCCTGTGAACAAGGGCAAGGATGCCGGAGGGTGGGCATCTCCTTCGCCCCAGGCACCTCAGGCCCTGCCCCAGTTTGCCCTGCTGCCCTGAGTGAGGAGGCTATTGACCTCCTGCAATCCATCTCTGTTGGGCAGTCAACCATTGTGAATGCCATCCAGGGGCTGGCAGCGCATTTGCAACAAACAAATGCATTCCTGGAGGACATTCACTCTGGCATGGCGGCCCAACTGAGATCAATCCAGGCTCTGGCCTCCTCCCTGATGGCAGCCATTGTCCCTTTTTCTAGCCTCCCTACTCCAACTTCCTCTGCCCAATCCCATTCCCCTCAACCCCAACCTATCCCAAGCACACAGGCAGACCAGCATGCACCCAGGACAACACACAGGAGTGGTTCAGGCAAACACAAGCACCACACATCATCCCACAGGCACTCACACAAACACCATCCAGATGCAGACATACTAACATCCACTGCCTCCACTGTGTCCCCTTCCTCCTCCTCGTCCACCTCCCTCCCAGTTGCATCTACACTTACACCTGCATGCACTACATCTTCATCCACTACCACCATCACGCCTATCACTACACACCCCTCACTGGCAGACACCACCCCCACATCCATGCACATGTCCCCTGTGTCCCCTCCCACTGTGTCTGTGCCCCTTCCTCCCAAAGTACACAAGCACCAACAGCCATCCACCTCACAACAGCATCCAGCCCATGCACCTGCACTCAAACACAGCAGACAGACACCTCCTACAACCACTTCCTCTTCCTCCACTCCCAAACCTTCACCGTCTTCCCGCCCCAATGTCCCTAAGAAGCTTTTCCTTTCCACCGTTGACCTCTTCCCTACCACTCCCCCCGCCCCCCCCCCCACCCTTCTCGTCGGGCCAGGGTGGTCAGAACTCAGGTGAGCACCTCAGCCACTCAGTCCACGACCACAGTATTGTCGACAGCTATTGCAGGTGGGAGAGGGTCCCGGGCACCAGGCAGCAACACTGACAGGGTGCCTGCACCAGGTGCATCAAGGAAGGGCAAGGAGGCACCACCAGCAGCATCTAGGAAGGGCAAGGAGGCACCACCAGTTTCAGGAGGGAAGGGCAAGGGGCAATCCCCGGCTGCTGAAAGGAAGGGCAAGGGACCTGCACCAGCAGGCAGGAAGGCCAGGAGGCCTGGTGCTGGGACTCATTCGGAGCCCCCACCACCAACCATGGTGGTTCAGCCATCTGAGGCTGCAGGGGAAGGGCTGGAGCCTCCCCCCACCACTGCCAGCACTGCCACCAGCACCGCCACCAGCACCACCACCACCAGCAGCCCCAGTGGGCAGCCATCCGAGGCTGCAGGGGAAGGGCTGGAGCATCCCCCCACCACTGCCAGCACTGCCACCAGCACCGCCACCAACACCACTGCCAGCAGCAGCAGCCCCTGCTGGGCAGCCATCCAAGGCTGCAGGGGATGGGCTGGAGCCTCCCCCCACCACTGCCAGCCCCAACACCAGCACCGCCACTGCCACCACTGAGCAGCCGTCACCGCCGGCGGATAGTGTGTAGTCCTGCCTCCATGGGCTGTTGTGCTTCCTGGCCCCTGCAAATCCTGTGTGTCTGACACCCAGGTGAGAGACTGTGACCTTGCACTCCACAAGATCTGCATCACAGGGCACAATGCCCTTCCAGAACCAGTGGAAGAAGCCATCCACTCACCCCATCCTTCCCAGGATGAAGCACACTGGGCACAATGCCCCCTCCAGAACCAGTGGAAGATGCCATCCACTCACCCCATTCTTCCCAGGATGAAGCACACTGTCCTCAAGGTTCTGAGCATGACAGCCTGGAAACATTGGCAGCACAGCGCATGCACATTGGCAAAAGTAAAGCACCTGGCTGACTGACCATGGCATGATGAGTATCTCTCAGGCAGACCTTTGCTCAGCCTGACAGAGACTCATTGTGCAGTGGAAAATGGGGGGAAGCAGAGCCTGACTTCCACACTGAAAGGCCACCTACACCCAGATGCCAAGAAAATTGCACAGTTCTGTTTACTTTGCATAGACATTAAATTATATTGTGTGATGGTACTATTTGCCAGAAAGAAATGCAAAATCCCAGTAAGGTGCTTTTAAAAGGGGCTAGAAATTGGGAATGATATCCCAAAATGTCTGATTCAGGGGCAGGAGGACAACCGAGGACTGAACCAGGACCCCCCCACCCCCCCCCCACCCCCAGAATATTTAAGGGATGCAGAAAAAATCAAATTCATTGAGGAGTAAGAAATCCTCATAAATGAAGTATCAAAACACCAGGACAGTCATTTGGTGGCCTCATAATTTTCTTCTGCAAAAAACAAGGTCCTGGGGTTTAACAACCTGAGGAAGGTAAATATGGTAGCATCTACAAGGAGGACTGTGAAACAACTGAAGAAGCACTTACATGAAATAGCATACAAATAAGAGGCAGATGAAAAACTGTACGGCAGCCCTGACAACTGGTGGTGGATCAAAGAGACAAGAACAGTACACTGCCACAGAGGGAAAGGTGGCTGCTGTGATAGCCTCAGAGTTAGTGTATGGACTTTAAGGCCTAACACTGCATACCTTGAGGAAAAGCAAACCCCAGGTAAACAATGCATCACACAACATTCTTTAACTAGGCACCCTTCATGTTCTTTTGCATAAATGTGACTTGCTGTCTATGTCTAACTGCATACCCTCTTGAATGAAGGACACTCTCTCCAAATATAATACCGAGCCCCTAGACTGTGCCTGATCTTACAGTGAAGACGGGCGTCCTGAGAGATGCTATATATCTTGAACATAGTGCCCATAACCATGTGAAATGTTACATACTATGACATATATGCTTCAAGTGCAGTTCATGTCCATGTCTGTGTAACGTTCATAGAAGCTACAAACCTCTCTGTGCTGTAAGACATAGTTGTAGGATATACCTCAACACGAAGTGTCCTTAAACATGACACAGTCAGGTAGAATGCTATAACAGAGAGTACGCCACTACATTTGCCATAGATAGATATGTCTCCCCACAAATTCCTCACTTTGAATATTCCCCACTTTGAAACTTTTGAAGCAGTACCCTTGTGTGTTGGTAGATGGCGTTGTGTGGCTCTGCTCCAACTTCGTTCCATACTGGAAGTGATGCACAGAACCACACACAGACGCCATCTGCGCTTGCTGATGTCAGTTCCTTTCTTTCTGTGCTAACACACGCAGAGCTACTCCTTGTCTCTTCACAAGATCTTTATCTCCAAAATTGCTTCCAAAAAATACAGTGTGCAAGGGAAAATGCCACCTCCCAAGGCCACAGGGCTTACACGTTGCAGGAACTGTCACAAGCAAATGTCCATGACAGACCCCCCTCAGTTTTGTCTGTGGTGCCTCGGGTTGGAACACGGCTCCAAGGCCTGCAGTCAGTGCACCTCGTTCAGTCTGAAACCCATACTGCACCATGAGGTAAAGCTCTACATTGCCACGCACTGGAAGACTCCACGCCATGACTGGTCAAAGTTGAAGGGAAGATCCCGCTCCTGAAGTTGTTCCTATGGCCGATTATCATCACAGTCAAAGTCTTCAGTTAAGTAGGAGAAAAAGAAGAAAAAGTGCAATCAGGACTCGACCCCTTCCTACCACTCACAAACTCCAGAGGGTGTCACCATACCTCCCAGTCTCACTCCCGAAGCCTTTCCCCTCCAGAGCAGATTCTGACCATTGTCCTAGGCAACCTGGGTTAATGGGTGGGAGGGTCAGTGATGATCCAAAAAATCAAATAATTCTGTGAAGCCACGCTGTGGTTCTTTATGACATTACCAGGTCCTTTTGGTACACCTCCAGGCCCCAAGGAACCTCAGAATCCACTGGTGGGTCCATCCTCAGTGCCAGGTAGACAATCTGAACCTACTATGGGATCTGAACCAGCTTCGCTGCCAACTACGATCCTGGCACCAGGACTATTCTCAGACTCTGGGGCACTGATGCTGGATGATGAATTGTAATCTAGTGTGCTTTCTGAGTTGGGCCACTTCGACAGAGGCTGCACACTGATCTACTTGGGCCGCAGCTTTTGAGCAACCCATCAGACTCTGATACTTTGCCCCTGCCTCAAGGAAGGACCCAAATTCTCCATATTTTATTTGGAACAGATTCTGACAACGATGCATACAATGCTGGGGATGAATTATCCCAACCATGCACTGATGACATTTAGTAGGAGGGCCTTCAGGATGCCAGTGGCCTGGCCACCACACCAAAATGGCTAGTTTCACTTCCGAGCCCTGCCACAGAAAAAATGCCTCCTTCACCCTGGTCATGGGAAGAGTGGCTGAAGTTCTCAACCTCCAGTTAACTACTATGGCCCTCATTACAACTCTGGCGGTCGGTGATAAAGGGGCGGTAATACCGCCAACAGGCCGGCGGTAACAAAAATGGAATTATGACCACGGCGGAAACCGCTCAGACAGACAGCCACTTTAACATACCGACCGCCACGACGGTATCAACAAGCACCATGGCGGTAACCGCCAACAGCCAGGTGGAAGACAATGTACCGCCCACACTATTACGACAGGCCTATCCGCTGCCTTTTCGGGGGCGGTACCAATGACATTAAAAGCACGGCAGAAACAGAACACAGAAGTCAAAGGACTCACCTCTGGAGACTCAGGGAACAACCATAACGCCATGGAGCCCGAGCTGCACATATTTTCGATGCTCGCCTACCTTTTCCTGCATTATGAGCAGCAACGCCGGTGAAGACGACCACGGTGAGTACTGCCGCCTAGCACACAAGGGAAGGGGGAGGAAAAGAAGAGTGACACACACACGCAACACCCTCACCCCCACCACCATACACACAATCAGATGCACAAACATTACATATCCACCCTGTACCCCTCAGGAATAATGCAAGGACAAAATGATTGGAAGAAAGTGAGTCTTATACGATAAAATAACATGAATAAGTGCATCAAAGTACAAACGTATATACATATATACAATTGTAGGGACACTGCCCAGTCCTCAATGTCCGTAGGCCACAGGGCCACATCACATAGGCCAAGGCCCCACCTCACTCCTGCAACAACATGGAGAGAACACTGCATATAACACTACATAAAATATATTATTAAGGGAGGAGCTCATGGCCCCTCTTCCTAAGCTCAAAGTGCTGTGGGGACACCATCCACCTGGGGCCATGCTTTAAACATAGGGAAGGGAATGCATGGCCCCCTTACGAAAGCTTTAAGAGGCTCCGTGGAACCCATCCCTGGGGCCAAATACATCAATATTAGGGGAGGGGGTGCATGCCGCCCCTTCCCGAATCCTAATGGGCCCTGTACACCCCATCTCCTAGGGCCATACTTTAATTATAGGGGAGGGAGTGCATGGCCCCCTCCCCAAGCTTTAAATGGCCCGGCGTGTGTGGCCCCCCATCCCTGAGCCCTAATAGGCCCCGGGGATTCCTTTCCCTAAAGCTGAATTTCATTAATAACGGGTAGGGCGCCATGTGGCACCCCACTCCCCGAGTCCTAATAGGCCCCAGGGACCCTATTTCCCAAGGTTGAATTCTACTATTTGTAAGGGGAGGGGGCAAGCCCCCTGCTCCTTGAGCCTTATTAGCTTATTAGGCCTTACGGACCCCATCCCAGATGCCAAATTCTATATATAAGGCAAGGCAGGTGTGTCCCCCCTTCCCCCCACCCCCCACCCTCCGCCTCAAGCCTTTATAGGTCCTGGGGACCCCATCCCTAAGGGCCTAATTTCATTAATAAGAGGAGGGAAGCATGCTACCCCCCACTTCCCACACACCCTTGCTAAGCATTGTTAGGCCCTGGGAACTCTATCCACTGTGGCTGACTCGCATTTTAAAGGTGTGGGGGTTTTGTGGCACCCCTCCCGGAGCCTTAATAGGCCCTGGGACACCATCCCTTGTTTGGATTGGAAGCCCCGGTGCCCACCTGATACAACCTCCAAACAATATGATTGGTACCACCGGGGGAGCCCCAGGCCCCTGCAGCTTTAGCCGGCTTCCCACATGCCCCCATTCTGGGTGCTGCGGGAGCTGGGCATTGCTACCACCTGGGGGGGCAGCTGCTTCTCCGTACTCCCGCCAAACAGGAACAATGTGTGTTTCCCTACCCGCAAGAGCTCAGGCAGGGAACCCCACACAAGGGCTATGGGGGCAGGGTATACCTACCATGCCTCCTTTTTTATATTATTTTTTCAAAATTGCAGGAGAGGAGACCAAGGGTCTCATTTAGAGATTGGCGGACAGGTTACTCCGTCACAACAGTGACGGATATCCCGTCTCCCAATAGCTAAATCAAATTAGTTCCTATGGGATTTAGATTTCGGCAGACGGGATATCTGTCAATATCTAAATCAGGCCCTGAATCCTGTAATGGCTGCCAGCAACAGGTTTTTCATGTTGCTGGCAGCCAATCACAGTGCTCGTCATGCGGCAATCTAACTTCTGCTGGAGCAAGATGGCACAAGGGAAGAAAGCCCTCTGGGACAATCAGAAGGCTGTATGTTTTTAAAATGGGGTTTGAGAGACTCCTGTGAGAGTCCCTTGAACCCAACCACCCAGATATGCAAATATTTTTTTAAGCTTAATTGAGCAGTGAATAAACGATAACTCGCCCCTCTCCCATGCACAGTGTTCTCATAAATGATGTCATTCTAGATGCAATGAGTCTTGATGTGAATGCTATGATATAACATGCTACAAGTGATGAAATGATAAAGGGTATAAGCAGTGCATGGGAAAGGCGTGAGTTATAGTTTATTTTCTGTGGCTAGCAACTTGACAACACTGTGTTTGGAGGTGCACAAGTTATATGTTAAGATTTGGTTGGGGAGCAAAATATACCTTAAAGTTATAACTATTTCTTTAAAATTTCTAATGTTTATGTAGCTTAAGTTGGTTTTCGTGAAGAAATAATAAATTAAGTTTTCCTAACTATAACTAATCTGAAATCTTTGTTTTTTCATTGAATTCGATTTTTTTTATTTTAAAAAAATTGGTTTTAATTCATATACAGTTGTATATTAGAATTGAGTGTCGTGTTGTAGAGTGGACTAGAGTGGCATAGAGTGGAGGGCAATATACTGGAGTAGAATATGGTAGAGTGGAGTGGCATAGAGTGGAGTGGTGTGTTGTAGAGTAGACTAGAGTGTGGTGCCATACAGTGGTGTCTTGTAGTGTGTCTTAGAGTGGAGTGGAGTAGAATTGAGTGCTGTGGAGTGGCATGTCAATGAGTAGAATGGTGTGTCGTAGAGTGGAGTAACATGTCGTAGAGTGGAGTGTTGTATAGTGAAGTGGCGTAGAGTGGAGTGGTGTGTTATACAGTAGATTGTAGTGCCATGCCATAGAGTGGTGTGTTGAATAGTGTCTTACGATGGAGGGACGGAGAGTGGAGTGGAGTGGAGTGGTGTAGAGTGGAGTGGCATGTCATAGAGTACAGTGAAGTAGAGTGGAGTGGCATGTCTTTGAGTGTCATACACTGGAGTAGAGTGGCATGGAGTACTGGACTAGAGTTGAGTAGTGTGTCATAGAGTACAGTGGAGTAAAGTAGCATAGATTGGCATAGAGGGAGTTGTATATAGTGTCGTAGAGTTCAGTAGAGTGTTGTAGAGTGGCATAGAATGGAGTACTATGTTGTAGCTAGGCATAGCGTGGAGTAGAGTGATATTGAGTGGAATCACATTTTGTGGAAGGAAGTGGTGTAGAGAGTCATAGTTGTACAGTAGAGTGGCATAAAGTGGAGTGGTGTAGAGTGGAGAAAAGTGGCATAGAGTGGAGTTCCATAGCATAGAGTGTAGTAAAGTGTCATAGAATGGAGTAGCGTGTTGTGGAGTGCAGTGGCGTGACATAGAGTCAAGTATAGTGGCGTAGAGTGGTGGGGCACAGACTAGAATAGAATGTCATGGAGTGGCATGTCATAGAGTAGAGTGGAGTGGTGTGTCATAATGTTTCTTAGAGTGGAGGGGCATAGAATGGAGTGGTGTAGAAGAGACTGCCGTCTCATAGAGTGGTGTGGTGTCTCGTGGAGTGGCGTGGCATGTCATAGAGTAGAGTGGAGTGGCAAAGAGCTGAGTGGCGTGTTGTAGAGTAGAGTGGTGTGTCATCAAGTGGAGTGTCATAGAGTGGAATGTCGTAGGATAGAGAGGTGTGCTATAGAGTAGAGTGGGGTGGGGTGGCGTAGTGTGGAGAGTTGTGTCATACAGTAGAGCTCAGTGTCATGTCATAGAGTGGTGTGTCGAGAGTGTCTTAGATTGGAGGGGCGTAGAGTGGGGTGGTGTAGAATGGAGTAGAGTGGCGTGTCGTAGAGTGGAGTGGCGTGTCGTACAGTACAGTGGTGAGTCGTGGAGTGGCGTGTCGTTGAGTGCTGTACAGTGTAGTAGGGTAGCGTGGAGTAGAGTGGAGAAGTGTGTCATAGAGTAGAGTGGAGCAAAGGAGCATGGAGTGGTACAGAAGGAATTGCATGGAGTGATGTAGAGTTGAGTGGTGTGTCATAGAGTGGCATGTTCTAGAGTATCTTAGAGTTTAGGGGCGTAGAGTGGCGTGGCATGTCTAGAGTCAAGTGGCATGTCATGGACTGTTTTAGAGTGGAGGGGCTTAAAGTGGAGCGACATCTCTTAGAGTGGTGTACCATCTCATAGAGTGGAGCAGCATGTCGTGGAGTGGTGTAGAGGTGAGTGGCGTGTCATAGACTGGTATGTTCTAGAGCAGTAGTTCCCAACCTTTTGACTTCTGTGGACCCCCACTTTATCATTACTTGAACCCAGGGACCCCCACTGAGTCATTATTGGAATCCGGGGACCCCCCACTGAATTATTTAATTTTCTAAGCAGTTGCGGACCCCCTGAGGAGGCTTTGCGGACTCCCAGGGGTCCCCGGACCACAGGTTGGGAACCACTGTTCTAGAGTATCTTAGAGTGGGGGGTTGTAGATTGGAGTGGCATGTCGTAGAGTGGTGTGAAGTGGCATAGAGTGGAGTAGAATTTGTAGAGTGAAGTAGTGTAGAATGTCAGTCGAGTAGAGTGTTGTACAGTGGAGTGGTGTAGAGTGGGGTAAAGTGGCATGGAATAGAGTAGAGTTGAGTGTAATAGGGTGGAATGACATAGCGTAGAGTGTAGTAAAGTGTCATAGAGTAGAGTAGAGTGGTGTGTCTCGGAGTGCAGTGGCGTGTCATAGAGTGGAGTATGGTGGCATAGAGTGAAGTAGAATGTCGTGAAGTGGCATGTCGTAGAGTCGAGTGGCATGTCATGGACTGTTTTAGAGTGGAGAGGCGTAGAGTGGAGAGACATCTCGTAGAGTGGTGTAACATCTCATAGAGTGGAGTGGATTGGCATGTCGTTTGTAGAGTGGAGTGGTGTAGAGTTGAGTGGCGTGACATAGACTGGCATGTCCCAGAGTATCTTAGAGTGGAGGGGCGTAGAATGGAGGGGCATGTCATAGAGTGGAGTGGTGTGGAGTGTCGTAGAGTAGAATGGCGTAGATTGGAGAGTTGCAGAGTGGAGGAAAGTGTTGCACATTGGTGCAGAGTGGAGTGGCCTGGAGTGGGGTATCGTGGAGAGGAGTGGCATGTCGTACAGTGCCTTAGAATGTAATAGTGGGTCATAGAGTAGAGTGGCATAAAGTGGCATGGTCTGGCATAGAGGGTGTTGCGTAAAGTTGGGCAGAATGTTGTAGAGTGGCATAGTGTGGAGTAGAGTGTTGTAAAGTGCAATAAAGTGAAGTAGAGTGTTTTAGAGTGGAGTGCATAGAGTGGAGTAGAGTGTTGTGGAGTGACACAGAGTTAAGTAGAGTGTTGGAAGTGAAGTGTCATAGAGTGGAGCTGCATATTGGGGAGTGAAGTGACGTGTGCTAGAGTGGAGTGACTTGGAGTGTCGTAGCCTGGAGTGTTGTAGACTGGAGTCACGTGTTGTAGAGTAGAGTAATATAGCATGTCATAAAGTGGAGTGACTTGGACTGTTGTAGACTGGAGTGGCGTGTCATAGAATGGAGTGATGGTCATAGAATGGAGTGGCTTGGAGTATTGTAGACTGCCACTCTACAATATGCCACTCCATAGAGTAGGGTGGCGTAGAGTAGAGGGGCATAAAGTGGAGTAGAGTGTTGAAAGTGGAGTGCCGGGTTGTGGAGTAGAGTGGAGTGGCATGTCATACAGTATTGTGTTGTACAGTGTCTTAAAGTGGACTAGAGTGGAGTGGTGTGTCATAAAGTAGAGTGGACTAAAGTTGCTTGGAGTGGCATAGAGGGAGTTCTGTAGAGTGGAGTGGAATGTGGTAGAGTGGCATAGAAGAGAGTAGTGTTGTAGAGTGGGGTGGCATAGAGTGGAACAGTGTGTAGTGGAGTGCTGTAGCGTAGATTGGAGTAAAGTTTTATATAGTGGAGTAGTATGTCGTGTGGTGGAGTGGTGTATCTCAGAGTGGAGTGCAGTGGCTTTGTGTGAAGAGGCGTAGAGTGGAGTGGTGTGTGGTAGAGTGGAATGTTGTGTGGTAGAGTGGAGTGGCGTGTGGTAGAGTGGAGTGACTTTTCATAGAATGGAGTGGTGTGTCATAAATTATCTTTTGTCATATGTCATTTTTTTTTCAATGGGTACCGCAGTACTTCCTATATCAGTGGTTCTTAATCTTTTGACTTCTGTAGACCCCGACTTAATCATTACTGGAACCAGGGTCCCCCAAGGCATCATTATTAGAATTGGAGGACCCCCACTCAGTCATTACTGAAAGCAGGGACCCTGACATAAGCATTTTCAATGATGGAAATGCCAAACATTACATGAAAAACACAGAAACAAGCATTCATCAAACAAATGCATATATGATGGAATCTTTTATTTAAGTGGCAAACTGATATAAAAAAATCAGAATTTTAGTTTAATGAGGTTAGAGCTTTGGTAAATTCAATTTAGAGCACTCTTCGTAAATACTGTATTCTGTTTCATGCACTTACACTGCTTCCACGACTCAATATGAGGATACTGACTTAATTTTTAGCCTCCAATTTCAAATTCATTCACATTAACAGGATGTTTTATACATTTAAACTTAAAATGTTGTTTCTTCATTTATATACACTTTATTAATCTATTAATATTATTTAATTTTCTAAGCAGTCACAGACCACCTGAGTAGGCTTCATGGACCCTCAGCGTTCCCTGGACCACATGTTAAGAACCACTATCCTACAGTCGTGGCTCGCTGGGATTCCTGGGGGTGGGGCGCTCGTGTGGGGAATTAATACATTTAAGTTTATTCAAATAAAATTTTGAAAAACGTTACCTTCTCCGCCGTGCACCGCTCCTCTCTCCTGCGTTTTTGCTCTAGGCACAGGCTCCCAGCCTTCCATGCGCCAATCCTGACGCTGCTCAGAGCAGCGTCTGGATTGGCTGGGAGCGCCCAGGCAGACTGGAAGCCTGTGCAGGCTCTCTCAAGCCTGGCAACTGTGTTGCCGGGCTTGAGGGAGCCTACTGCACATGTGTCTTTGGCACACATGCGTCTTGGGCTGGCCAAACATACATGCGCAGTGAGGGGGAGGGCTCTGCACTTCCCCTCAGAGCACGTCAACCCCGTGGCCCCGCCCCTTTCAAAGAAAAGGATAATAAACATAGTTTATTATCCTTTTCTTTAAAGCGTTTTGCAGCTGCCACTGCTGGTGGGGGGGCGACACTCCTCCGCTCTTATGGAGAAGCCGCTCCTGCTGTCCTAGATAATTTCAAAGAAGTACTGCAGTACACTGTAAATTGTTTTTAAAACATATAAAACAATAAACATAACTTTTCCCAAACTCTACAAACTTTTGTAATATGCCTCAATGCGTTCTATACATTCCTTAAACAGTAATAAGCTATATTTCCTATTGAATCCCAGAACAAACACAAAGTGTGGTGTTAAGAATGTGGCTGCATTTTTATTTTGTAAGGGCCATCATTAGCCATTAATATTGTGTTATGTCTCCGCCATGTGCTGCGGTATACCTCAAAATTACTGTGGTATACTGCAATCCTATATATCACTAAGTTTTTGTCCCTTTTAACTCAAAAACTACTGAACCAATTCAGTTCATATACCAAAAAGGACCCTTTCCACTCAATCTGTATTCCTGCCAAATGTTATTTAAATGTTGTTCAGCTATTTTGTCCCTGCATCTGAGTAAAAATTCTATAGAGAATGCATTGGTGGAAAAACGTGTTTTGGCAACCCCCTTTTTTCTTTGCACCCCCTTAACTAATCACCATGAAACTTTGCATCATCAGCCAATGTAGAAAAAGGAATATGTATGCAAACTTTTGTGGAGATTCTTTAAATGGTGGGAAAGTTATTATCAATCAGAAATCTGGTGAATTCCAATCTCGCTTAAATCCTATTTATAATTCCAGAGTGGCTACTGCAACTCTGTAAAAATCTCTCTCTCTCTCTCTCTCTCTCTATATATATATATATATATATATATATATATATATATATATATATATATATATATATATCCACAAAGAAATGTTGTCCCAAGACGGAGGCGCACTCTCAACAAGTTTCATTTGTATTTATTTTCAGATCCAGCAAAGCCGATAACAGACATGGAATTCATTCTCTCCAGGCCAGACGCGTTTCGGGCATCCTTGCCCTTGTTCACAGGCCAAATGCGAGGCAAATCATTAAGTCAATTGCAGGCACATGATTAACCATTAAATACTTCCCTATAATGGGCCTCCAGTGAGTCACAGCCAGTGCATGTTGGTATACGTAGTCCTGCAAGTTCGTTTTTTCCAAGTGGGTATAATTTTCACAAGCCTCATATTTAAACACAGTACATTACCCTCCAGTGGGCTGAATTCAAAGTCGAGTTAGCAGATTTGCTGATATTTCCTAACCTGTTGAACTACACGCGACATCAAGTGAGGTCACGCAGCCCTGCTCCTTCTGCAGTGGTGCTCCCTCCACGGCTGGACAGGCCGTTATTAATCCACAAAGAAAGGTTGTCCCAAGACGGAGGCGCACTCTCAACAAGTTTCATTTGTATTTATTTTCAGATCCAGCAAAGCCGATAACAGACATGGAATTCATTCTCTCCAGGCCAGACGCGTTTCGGGCATCCTTGCCCTTGTTCACAGGCCAAATGCGATTAATAACGGCCTGTCCAGCCGTGGAGGGAGCACCACTGCAGAAGGAGCAGGGCTGCGTGACCTCACTTGATGTCGCGTGTAGTTCAACAGGTTAGGAAATATCAGCAAATCTGCTAACTCGACTTTGAATTCAGCCCACTGGAGGGTAATGTACTGTGTTTAAATATGAGGCTTGTGAAAGTTATACCCACTTGGAAAAAACGAACTTGCAGGACTACGTATACCAACATGCACTGGCTGTGACTCACTGGAGGCCCATTATAGGGAAGTATTTAATGGTTAATCATGTGCCTGCAATTGACTTAATGATTTGCCTCGCATTTGGCCTGTGAACAAGGGCAAGGATGCCCGAAACGCGTCTGGCCTGGAGAGAATGAATTCCATGTCTGTTATCGGCTTTGCTGGATCTGAAAATAAATACAAATGAAACTTGTTGAGAGTGCGCCTCCGTCTTGGGACAACCTTTCTTTGTGGATATATATATATATATATATATATATATATATATACAAAAAAGAAGAGAGAACTCTGGGTAGTTCCCAAGTTTAGGTGGAGAGCCGCTCTAGTAAGGAGCACCCTGCAACACCAGCGACACTCTAGATTTACTCACCTCAAATGTCTGTTTATCTAGCAAAGTTTTTAAGCATTGGATCAGCACAGTGCTATCCACGCCGAGCTAGATAGTGACAGTCTTTTGCCATTTGTACAGCAAAGTCTTTAAGCATAGGTTTGACACAGTGCCAACCTTGCCGAGCTGTAAAATGAGAAAAGCGACAGTATTACAGCTTTGGACTGGTAAAGTACCGTCCAAGCCAACCTGGAATGAGTAAAAGCAACCCCTGACACGTGTTTCGCTCTCATTAGAGCTCATCAGAGAGGTTTAGCTTTGTCCAGACACAAGGGAGCACCCAGTATAAGTCAAAACAAATCCCTTTCACACTGCTTGTGCTTGTGAGTGTGGTAAAGAGGAGGATGGGAGAATTGACAAGTGTGGTAAAAACGGAGGAGTCAGGGAGGTGAGTGTGGTGTAATGGAGCTTGGCGAATTCGGTGAAATGCCGAAGGGAGGAGATGGATGGGTGATATGGATAACGGATGGGGGTTGGCGACAGGTGTAATGCAGAAATGAGTCGAGGTGGGAAACGAGGGAAGAGGCAAGTGAGCTTGGGATAGAAAAGAGGTGAAAGACACTGAATAACTACTTTAACTGGGCGATGTAACTGCAGGAGATGTTGACATTTCGGTGGGATGCGTAGAGCGAGGGGGGCTGACAGACAAGTAGGCAGACGAGATAGGAAGACAGAAGGTACATGTGGGGGGACAGAGAGTAGGGGGTCGCGAGAAGGGAAGAACGCGAACGGGGGTCAGCGATGCACCTCAGGGCCACTATCAGATTAAAGAGAGGGGGGGAGGCGGTGATTGAGGTGGGAGCTTGGTGGGTGGGCCGCATCCATCAGTCGCATATCGATCTCTCCCACTGGAGCCAATGGGGGGGAGAGGGTGTTGGGATCAGCCATTCAGAGCCCCTGCCTGACATTACTGCAGCAAAATAAAAAAAAGTCCATCAGGCACGTGCGGGGGTGGGGCTGGGTGTATACCCCCTCCGGGGCTCAGAGACTGCAGAGCCGCTCACAGCATCCGTGCCTGCGCCCGAGAGCCTCGTCCGTCCGCCCATCTGTCCGCCTCCAGCAGCAGCGCTCCGGAGGACCGGCCCCGCTCGTCGATATGCCGCAGTGCTGGGACGGGGTATGTCAGTAGAGGGCGGGACCATACTGTGGTTGGGGACACGTTTTGGGCAAACACAACGCGACCAGCCGCTCCGTGCCCTTGTCCCTGTGATACAGAGAAGTCCGGGCAACCCGCGACACCTCTTGACACACCAGAGACCGGGAGGCTTATGGGGCATATTATCCTCGTAATTCTAGCTGGGCTCCTCCGCCTCTTCCCTATGCTTGTGTACCGTACTAGGTGCACATCTCCGAGGTGCTGGCGTGCGCCGTAAATCGCTTGCAGTGTGCTCATGCACGCCTACCTGTCGCTAAATGCGGGGATGTGCTTTATTGCACTGTACAGAATGCACGCATGTGCTTCTCCACGCCAGGGTACACAATGCGTGTTAAAGATGCAGTGTGTGTGGACCGTCTGAAGTGTGTCTGTTGTGGGCACATTAAACGTGTTTCATGTTCTTTGTTCACTGTGTATGTTCTGTATGTAGTGAGAATGTGTCTTATGTATTTCGTCCTATTTGTATCTATTGGTTATGCAGGTAATGGGAATTACGTTGCGCATGCAACGTGTGCATATTGTATGGACTGTGAATAAGAATATGTATTGCAATTACTGTGCAATTTGTGTGTGTATTCTGTATGTGTTTTACATGTAATAGATGCATTATTTATGGTACGCATTTATGTTCTATTATTGCGTTGGATGTGTGTCGTGTGTGCTGAGTATACGCAGTGATTGTATTATGTATTCTGCTTACATTTTAAACATGCATTGAATGCACGCTTATCATTCACAGTAAGCATATAACTCTGATTAGCATGTCTGTTTTACATGCGTCCATGAGCACACACATCAGCATGGGTTGAGTTGTGGCTGATTTATTGGAATGGAATTGTAGTCTGAGGATACAAATTGTCTGTAGTTTGCATATTTCATACATGTGTACTCACAGCCTGTGTATACCAGCATACATGCTTGTGTGTATGACGTGTGCTTAATGCGGGTTTGTTCCGTCCCAGCCCTGTTCTCACCAACCCCCAATCTAAAATGGTCGTCCCATCGCATGTGTTGCCTTGGGAGAGCATCACTGTGCAGGGTAGAGCTCCTTCCATCCCTGCCCTGAAGGCCTCTGAAGTAGAAGAGGCGCAGTCTGTCGTGCTCTTAATAATGCGTTTATATATAGTGTCCTCTTGAGTCCCCGAAGTGTTTTTAATTTACAAGAATGTAGTTTTAACAGTGCTAATTACTACTCGTTTTATTAGCCTCGGGGGGGTATCGTGACCTTTAGGCAGCATAATCCTTCCGTGCTACCTCACCAGTTTATTGTGCTGTCACCTAACCATATTACACACCCACCAACCCCTCACAGACCCTTCCTCATTATAAGTCTCGAATTAGTGCCTACCTCGGTCCCTTTTAAAATCCCCTACCCCCCGCCTTCGTCTATCCCCTCCACCCATTGGTTTCCCCCATTTGCTGACTTCGTTGTGCGCCCCAACTCCTGTTCCCGCTCAGTTTCTCTCTCTTTGGGCCTAGGACCGCAGAGACCGGCTTCTTCGCCCTCCCTGCCCTTCTGTGTGGTCGTGTCAGCGCCTTCCTTTGGGGTAAGGAATGAGGAGACTGGTGGGCCTGGAGTGGCAGTGGTGAGGGCTGGAGTGCCGTGCTGGCACCTAGGGCCATAAAACGCAGAGCTCAGGATAGTGCAGAGGGCGCCGCCCCTTCCCGCCATGAAAGGTCGTGGGGAAAAGACAAGGTCACGGCGGGAGGAGGGGCGCTGCTGGGGAGGTGACTGCACAAGGGCGGTGGACCATAGCACTTGGTATCGCGTGGGCGTTACTGCAAAGCGGACCAAGGGATGTCGGTGAAAGGTGAAAGTCACAGAAGGAGGTAGCAACCGCAGGGGAATCCTACCTTCAGGGGAGGCATACAGGACTTGCAATGGGCGCTTGGAGGACCGCAGCTAGGCGCTACAGGGATGACCCTCACTGAAAGGGAAGTTTACTTTCAGTGCTTTAAATGGGGAGGTACTGTCCGATGCTGAGTACCTGTACTTTTTTAATTTGAATGGGAGAGTACCTGCAGTTCACTGCACTGGAGACAATGCATTTATTGGGAGAGTACCGGAAATCCTCAGAGCAACCAGGTACTCCAAATAGTGAGTACCTGCGCTTCTATATTACCATTTAAAGCTCTGCTTTCACTGAAAGAGATACCACTGCAGTGAAAGGCTAATACATAAGCATTTGCAATACAATGGGTCTCGCGTTTTCTCGAAGTAGAGCTATTAGCGTTGTAAATTCCTAACTGGACTTTTCTTGCCACTGAAAATAAAAAGTAAAACAGTTGACTTAAGCGAGCCTTCGCTGTGAGCGCAGAGAGAGCGACAAAAGGAAAAAAAAGTTCGCTCGCAGTGAAAATTATCAGCAAAAGTGCAATTGTCGATGGCCAAGGCAGTAACAAAACTGCCCTAAGGAGGGACAAACCTAAAGCAGTTACCAACTAAAACAAATGATTTTTGAAAGGCAAGCGCATTAACGAGAGATAGTGAGGGGTGTGCGCTGGGCATGGTTAAAAGCCCAGGTACATACCAACATGTCAGAAAAGCAGCGCTTGCGCACTGCTATGCCCAACTTAAAAATGGCCACTTAGAGGTCACAGCTTGAACTGGTGCATCTAAAGGGGAAGATTATGTGTAGTGAAAGATATACCTCTGCTGGTGGTGGTCACAGCAAGATATGGCCTCTGCGGTGTTTGAGTGGTACTGCAGTGGCACGCCCACCACACAGAAGAGCATTTAATTGCAGGGATAGGACCACTTCATAAGGAGGTTCAGTCTGAGAAGCAGACTCATGGCAGTGATAGTTCCACTGTAAAAGAGCATCGCTGCAAGGAACGTAACTGTCCCTGAGAGGGAAGCCACATTGCAAGGGGGAGACAAAGGGCGAGGTCACTGCAAGGTGAATTTACTTGCAAGGAATGTACCCCTACATCTGAAGATCTCTGTAAGGGGTCTTGATTATAGTGGGTTGTCACTGATGCAAGGACGTGGTGGATAAACTGGGTCACTGCAAAGGAAGGCCACTGTGATGAGAGCAAGTCCAGGAGAAGGCCACACACAGCTAGTGTGTTAGTACATGCCTGGCGTCCAAGGTTTCTCTCATAGAACTAGGCATGAGTGGTCTCTCACTTGGCATGTGCTAGTACATATTCACCATTCAGGGTCTCTTTGGTTGCGCTCACCCTGCTAGAAGCCAGTTATAGATGATATCATGTGACAGTGATGTCTCATAGACGTTTTGTAAGTAAACATATAAAAATATACAATAGAGGCTGAACTTGTGGCAGTGGGCTAAGTTGTTGGCGTTTTAGGCTTTTTTCTTCACTGGCAATTCATGGCTTGTTTAGCTCTTGTAAAGCGGGTGGGGGGAAGACCTAGCTCACTGCCTTTGAAATTCAGTTTTTTTTTGTGAATGTAATTGGTTACATTATGTTTTCCTCTTTTTTTCCTAAAACAAACTCATACCGCACATGGGGTCTGTATGACTTTTTAGATTTCACTTAATGCTGTCCGGGGGATTCAAGCAAAAGCTTTTGTGGGTGTATTAACAAATTAGCTGGGTAGGCTTGTTATGCCAATGTTGTAGCTAACAATTTAATTGGCATTGTTAAAAAGGAAATCCTTCCTTCTGAGGATCCATTTTGGGCCATGTTTTACACAGTGGTGGTCGCCACTGGATAGTTATAGTTAGGATTGTGGTTCCATAGGACATGCATATTGTGTGTTGATGATAACTTTACTGCTGTGTGAGGAATCTCCATGAAACTTTCTAAAAAAGTGCTACTCTCTGACTATTTTGTGCATGGAATGTGTTGGGGGTGATCTGTCAAGCATGGGCCGAGAAAAGGGTGTCTGAAAAATGCATTTTCCCCTTCATTTTCCCATAGGTACTTTAGACACGGCATGCAGCCCCCTTCCCTGGGCGTATTTCGGCCCTAAGAACTGGCTTAGTTTTTAAGGGCGAGGAGGCACACCGTTCCTCTCCTCAGACCAATTTCAGGCTGGGTCCCGCATTGCCTGGGGCTTGGCACATTTTGTAAGAGGGAGGAGTCATGCGCCCCCTACCCTCCCAGAGCCACATTCTGCTCCATGGACCCCACCCCCAGGAGCCCAGCGCATTTTTTAAGGAGAGTGTGGTTGTGCTGCCCCCTTCCCTGAGCCTCTAAAGGCACAGGGATTCACATCCCCGGGGCAGCAAAATGAAGAAAAAGGGTAGTGGACGTACCCTCCCCCTCTGAGCCATTAATGGCCTTGGTAACTAGACACTTTCACTCAATTTCCACCCTTATATGGTATTTCCTTTGCATATGAAGACTAGCAACATCCATTTGACGGCTCAGTCATCCGCCAGCCTTTCCCTGTCTCTAGTTGTCGGTCCTACTGTCCATGTGTAGCAATGTGTGGTGTGTGTGTATATAATCATGAATGTAAGCATGTTGCATCTTGTAATGGACACCTCCATGTCAAGTGGTACCTTTGTGTCTCGTGATCTTTTGTGACAAATAATTGGATGTGACTCAATTTTATCAGCTTTCATTTGGCAGATGTACTAAAGCGAAGTAGTTATACAAACCAATATTCAATGCATTGCTCAAAAAAGCATGTTTTTGTCATCTCTCATAAACGTTTGTAGAGATTGAGCACCATTTTCATTAAATGAGAACATACTTTTGCATCAGTGAGCTGCAATTTCTTTTAAATAATTTTATTGATTTTTAAAGTAACAAAAGGAAACAAAGAAGATCGAAGGCAGCAGAGAAAATAGGGAGCAGGGGTAAGAATGGCCATAAGTTGAGAGTAACATTGATTGAGACAATTGGAACATCAAGGGGAAAGACAGAAATTGGGTTATGAGAAGGTTTACCTAGGGGAGAGGTAAAACCTAAACAGTCACAGCTAACGATCACAGCATTTTCCCTCAATTAAATGAAACAGTAGATTTCAGATTTGTAGTTGCTGGATACATTCTTACTTTATCAGGGTGGTTTCTGCACATCTTCGGTGTGATGTCTTTTATGCCTCATCATGTTGAATAGAAATTGGTTGATTAGGACATCAACTGATGGTGTACAGATGTCCTTAATGTCTGTTAGCACTGAATCATTAGCAACACAAAAGGATGTTGGACGGAGTGCTGAACAATGCAAACACTCACCCCCAGTCACAGATCTGGGTTTAATCCATCGTTCTTTTGCTCACCTCACCACCCCAGTTTGGACCCAGCCATATACAAATCAGTCTTGACCCTGTTCTTCATGGGAACAGTCCAGTCCGAACTGCCAAGCCAGGTCCTCACTGGACCGGAAACAAGCATCCTGGGACCTGCTTCAAGTTCAACCAACCCATGGAGAGGCAGTGAGGTTGTCGGGAGGAGCCTACCACTGGAATTGTTAGGTTATTTTGATTAATTTTGGAAGAAGCTGTTGCCTGGAAATCTAATTCCTCCATTTGATTTTGGTAATTGTTTTTTGATTGAGATTTTGGAGTATTTTCCTTTCCGCACAAAACTGCCTAAAATTAGTTTTTAACTCAGAAAAGTAACGTAGTGAACATGAGTGGAAACAAGGACATAGCAGGGATGTGGAATTTCTGTCGCCCAGGACAATTTGTTTTGGGTTTGAGGGCAACAAGTTTCATTTTTATTTTGTCCTTGGGACAAGTAGGCCCAATCCCCTGCAGCACAAACCCTTTAGCTGCCGGTTTACAAAGAAGTTGAACTGTATGCAGTGGAGGTAATGTGTGTGCCCGTATGTTAATGCTGTTCGAACTTGTACTTATGGTTAATTAATGAAAAGCCTTCAATAATAGGGTGAGCACTGTAAATAAACATTTTAAGGTCAGCCTGCACGACTGACAGTCGTTCCAGTAAAAACAAAAAATGTACACTCATGTTTGAAAAGTTTAACAATATGAGGCTAAGTATAATGTGCCCAGGATGCCCTCTGATTAGATGCAAATGTTTGCAGAAGCTTGTAAGCAAGAGTGATGATTCTTTGCTTTAAACAAAATGTTCAGAAAAAAATGCAAGTAGGAAAAAGAACGCTTCTCTAGAATTAAATTTTAGGTGCTATTTCTTTGAAGCGTCATTTAGTAAAATGTGTTGATGCATTCTAGTATTAAAAAAAAAATATTCCTGATGCATGATCAGTGTAAACATTTTCAACAAGATTATGGGAAGAATGAAAATAAACAAGCACTGGCAAAGCCAACCGTGGTGATACAGCCATGAAAAGACTGGCGGAGAACCAGGTCATAATCAGAAGAGAGCAAAAGAAACACCACACTCATTGTTTTCCAAAATCAGTCCCAAGGTTCAAGCTGCTTAGGGTTAGCTGCTGCACTGCCCCCTCCCCCCCCCACCAATAGCTGCAAACAGTAGTTACCATTGTATAAATAGCGGAATGCACATCACTATGGAACCTTGGATGCCCCCAAAGTCCTTCTACATCAATATGAAAGGAATTCCATACCAGGTAAAATTGAGGTCTCTGTATGCTTTATTTAATTTCAGATTGCCAACCAAATGCCTTCAGGCTTTCATGTTTTCACTACAATTTCATCAGCCAACACGTTTCATTCCTTTCAACAGGAATTTTCTCAGAGACGTTTTCTTGGTATAAATGTTTCTGTTGACATCAATGTATGTCATTCACATTGTATATATGGGATTTATTCATCCCATTGGGCGCTTCAAATCATGCTGTAGGTATATTGTTATCTAGTTTGATGTGATAAATCCTATTTCTCATGGTATCTAATATCCCAGTTTGGTTTTAGTAAGCATATTGCTCCCCCGAGTGCATCATATATGCCTGAAACACGTGGGAGAAGCAGTGCACTTAATGAAATCCAATTGGAGTATTAGGTACCGTCAGAGCTGGGTTTCATCACAGCAAGCTACAAGGTTTGATTGTGTCATCAGAATAATGAGATTGCATCATTATGTCAAAATTCACAAGAATCCAACATAAATGTTGTCAATTTTAAATGGCACATTATTTTTAGTATGGCATAAAAAATTTTTCTCAAAAAAGAAAATATTTATTGAAATTCGAAAGATCAACATTGCAGTGCATTATTTGGTGACCTGTTGTCTGGAATATAAATAATCGAAGGAATAGTTAATTTATGTTATTAACCATGTAGAATGTCAGCGAAAAATTCCCCCTTTCATTAATTAGTTTTTTAAAAGTGTGTTTTGTCTGTAAGAGTGGCTAGTCTTGGCACTTCCTCTTTGCAGCTATCAGCTAAGCGTAGACAGTGAATTGAGCTGTATGTTTGTATTTTATTCTCTTTTCATTGCTGCGGTGCTGACTGCTGAAGGGAATTTATTGAACTGCCTAGTATACTTTAAATCTTCAAAGGGATTTTCATTCTGAAACAACAAGAGACATTGACTTTCAAGCAGATCAGACTAATGCACTTGTTTTAATAGCATTGCATTAGCTGGGGCTGAATGTGATGTAATTCCTGTAAATTATGCAAAATAATTCCTGTATGACATAATTGCTATTTGTGCAAGGACAGTAGCCTAATTAAGGTATGGAGTAATTGCTTTCTTAGTATATTTTCTTTGACTAGCCAATGTTTACACATAATCTGAATGCAAAATATAGGAGTTAACCTAATGTACCACATCCTCCAAATGAAGCATGAACGCTTGCGAATAAGTGATTTTGAGATTTATTGCTTCTTTATGATGAGATATACTTATAGCATGCTTGGCTAACATGGTACATAAAGCCTGGGCTCTTTACATGAGCGTGAGTGTGTGTATATTTATACAGGAGCATTTAACTCTTCGGTAGCTCTGATCCTTTGTCCATAAGAAATTATGGTTTTCTTTTATTTAATTCCTTTAAGTCTGTTAGAGGAATCTGTAGCAGATTTGGCACCACATTGACCCTTCTTTCCCTGGTTCTGTGTTCCAGATGCTAGACATGTTAGCCAAAAGAGGTCAAAAGTTAACATGGGAATCACTTTACCTGGATTATCATGGTTGCCAAAAGGAGAAGAAAAAAGGTTTTTGCACCCTCACCCCAAGGTCCACCAGTGACCTAGGTGTTTCACTAAAGTACCTCATAAACAAAATCCTTCCAAGCCTTGCCATTTGGCTGGGAAGCATTGTGTCAGTCACCCAAACCTTTGGAGAAACCTTCTGAGCCTTCTCCAATGGGAGGGATGGGTGCTTCCTTTTTAGAATCAGCTTTTAGCTGTCTGTTGTCGAGAGACCTGCTGTGGACCACACCAAAAACACACAGTGGACTTTGTGCGAGCCCATTTCTTATTATTGGTTATAGCTCACACCTTCTCCATGCACTGCTTATATCCTTTCATATTACATAACTTATAGCATGTTCAATCATAGCATTTAACTAGACTCATGACATGTCTAATGAAGTCATTTATAAAAAACTGGGTATGATTGAGTGGTGAGTTGTAGTTAATGCACTACGGCTAGTGAGTTGCCAACAGTGTGTGTAGAGGTGCTCGAGTTATAGTAATTTGAAGGGGATGCATACATTATAAATTAATGATATAACTATACATTTAGAATTTCTAAAGTTCGTGCAGTTTGGTTTGTATAGAAAGAATAAATAAAGTTATAGTAATTTGAAGGGGGTGTGTGAATTAGAAATTTAAGATACAACTTTAACTTTAGAATTTCTAATGTTTGTGCAGCAAAAGTTTGGTTAGTATAGATAGAATAAATAAAGTTTTGCCAACCATAACTAATCTTGAACCTTTTTTTTTCAATTGAATTTCAAGGAATTCTTCTTTTTTAATACAAAAGCGTTTCAAATCATAGAGTGGAGTGTCCTAGAGTGGAATGGCATTGAGTGGAGTTGTGTAGAGTGGAATAGCATATACTGGAGTGGCATATAGTGAAATAGCACAGAGTTAAGTGGCGTAGAGTGGATTGGCGTACATAAAAGTGGCATAGAGTCAAAAAGTGTGGAGTAGCATAGAGTTGAATACCATAGAGTGTAGTGATGTAGGGTGGAATGGTGTAGAGTGGCGTAGATTGGAGTGGTGTACAGTGGAATAGTGTGGAGTGGCATAGAGTGGCATACAGTGGAAAAACATAGATTGGAGTTAAACAGAGTGACATACAGTGGAGTGGCATGTCCTACAGTGGAGTGAAGTGGCAAGTTGTGGAGTGGCATGCTTTAGAGTGGAGTTGCCTGACGTAGAATAGAGTGGCTGTCGTGGAGTTTCTGGGGGTGTGATGCGGTGGTGTGGACTGTTATAGAATGGAGTGGTATATTATACAGTAGACTAGCCTAGAGTGGCGTGTCATAGAGGGGTGTGTAGTACAGTTTCTCAGAGTGGGTGGGTGTAAGAGTGGAATGGCGTAGAGTGAACTGGTTTGTCATGGAGTGGAGTGGCATGGTGTGTAATATAGTGGTGTTGCATGTCATTAAGTGGAGTGGCATGTGGTAGATTCTAGTAGTGTGTCATACAGTGGAGTGGTGTGTCATAGTTGAGTGACATAGGGAGTCATAGAGTAGACTGGACTGTCGTAGAGTGCTGTATTGTAGAATGTGGTGACTTGTTATAAAGTGGAGTGGTATGTTGTGCAGTGGTGTGTTGTGTCGTAGAGTACTGTTTAAACAGATGTGTGAAAATAGATGAAAAGATGTAGATAAAATGTGTCAAATATAGATTATGTGGTGCAAAGGGTCTTTTTTGATAAATCTAAATTGTTTATTTAGACTTAAAGTTATTGGGTATGATTGACAAAGTTTCCGATTGCTTGCTACTCATAAAGATATTTTGCGCGTAGTATCTTTAAGATTGCGGAGTCTCCGTAAATTAAGTGATAGGACAGTCCTATGTTTTTATGTGTGGAGTCTCCGCAGTTGTGAAGATACTACCAATAAAATGCATTTGTGAATAGCAAACAGTGGTAAATCTACAGAAAAGTGCAAGCTTATGTTGTGAATCAGGACTAAAGGCACAAAAACGTAGTGCTATATCTATGGCTATAGTACCGCAGTAATTTTTCAGTATATGCAGTATGTGTGGATGGCAAAACAGTATATGATTGTCTGTTGATTGTCTTTACAAAAACAAAAGGCAGCCATATGGTTTAGATCACACTTCCGTGTTCTGGCTTTTAAAGGTAAATATAGTATCGTATTGTATTGTAAGTGTATGAAGAATGATGAGTCGATTTATTTTAGTGGATAAAAGTAAATAAAAGTTGTTTTATTCATTTATATATTTCCAAAAAAGTTGTATTAGTGCACTATATTTCCCCTTAAAATCCAGAACACAGATAATGTATAAAATGTTAATAATTAAAAAACACTGACTTACAGTATCTTTCCCCTTACTTCCTAATTAGTAATGCACTACTTCATAAACTTTTTTTAATATATAGAAAACTATAAATACATTTCCCTACCTATTACCGCTCTAATAAAGTGCTAATAAGCAGAGAAAAAACCTACTACTTACCTATATCTAAGGCCCTAAAACAGAATACAGCCTAAGTGCAGTAAACACAGCATCTTACTTTTGTATAGGCAGCCATTAGCTATTTGTATATTGCATTGTCATCGGCGAGTACCATGGTATGTTGCAAAATTACTGTTATACTGCAGCCCAATATATAACTAACTTTTAATGCCGTATAACTTGACAACCACAAACCCAATTTATTTAAAGTACCAGAAAGTGTCATCTACACATCATAATATGTATACCTGCTAAATTTCATTAAAATCCGACTGGGCGTTTGGTCGCTACAGCCAAGTACAAAGTCTATTGAAAATATATTGGTGTAAGAGCTCCCCTTTTTGTTTCTTTACACCCTCTTAAAAAATTACCACAAAACATCACATCATCTGCCAATATAGAAAAAGCAGTGGGTCTGCAAAGTTTCATGGAGATTCATCATATGGGGCAAAGGTATATGTCACCTTTCAAAAATCTGAGTAATTCTTACCTCTGGGAATCCTAACTATAGCTACAGAGTGCTTGCTGCATATATATATATATATATATATATATATATATATATATATATATATATATATACTAAAAAACAAATGTTACAGGAACAATATAGTTTGATTAACATTTTACACACACAAAACCACAAAAATTCTGCAGTTCTAGTTATACTCATTTCAGGAAACTACAACTCTTGCCTTATGGTAGCTATAACTCGCGCCGCCGCCAAGCACAGATTTCTCATCAATAAATTTATTGCAAATGTTGCAGTGATATCAATGATGCCATAGAAGATGTCATGACTGATGTAATTTTGGGGTAACTAGTGCATTGCGAGGGCGTGGATTGTAGTTACCTTAGGGCATGAGTCATAATTTCTTGAGATAAGTACAACTATAACTGATGAATTTCTATTGTTTTGTGTGTGTAAAATCTAAACCGAACTATAGCATCCCTTTAACCTTTGTAGTATTTCATTACCATGCACCTATGGCCAGACCCTGTGTCCAACCCACCCCCACATCCCCTCCTGCATGCGTCTAACTTTAAATGCAGCTCTGTGAGTTGGTGTGTGACTGTATGGGTGTGCGAGTGTGTGTGGGAGTGTAAGTGGGAGTGTAATTGTGTGTGTGATTGGCTGTGTGGATCTGTAACTGGGTGTGTGAGTGGTTTGGTGGGTCTGTGAGTGGGTGTGTGAGGGTCCGTATGCATGTGTGAGTGGTTGTGGATGTCTGAGTGGCTGTGTGAGTGATTGTGTGGCTCTGTGACTTGGTGTGGTAGTGGTTTTGTGGGTCAGTAGGTGTGCAAGTGGTTTTATGGGTCTGTAAGTGGCTGTATGGGTGTGTGTATGAATGAATGAATAGGTGTGTGTTTCGGTCTGAGTGGGTGTTTTGTTTTGTTTGTTTTTGGGTTCTGGATCTGCGCCTGCAAAAAAAAAAAAAACAGTTTTGGGCATTCTCTTAACCATGATGGGTCCTTTAGAGACCCTCTAATCAGTTCTATGGGGTCAGGATACCTCTATCCTGACCTCTTCCACCATTTTTATCCATATTTTATCTTTCCCTGCCCCCTTCAGTAAGGGGGGTGGGGGAAGTTAGCCACTAATCCAACAGCGGTTGGATTAACACATGATAATTATTAAATATTACTTTACGTTTAAAAAAACAGAAATTCACTGAAAAAAAAAACAAAGGTTATCTGATGTTATAGTTACGAAATAGATTTTTTTTTTAAACGGTTAGTGGTACATTATAATTAGGTTCACATTTTATATGCACAAAACTATAGAAAATCAGCAGTTAGTGCTATTTCAAGTAATTATAACTCGTGCCACAAAGTAACTTTAGGCAACAAGCTATGGTTTCTTAACATGAAATTACACCAAATTTGGGAGGAAGCTAGATTTTGGTTCATAGATAGTGCTTTTTGAGATTTGGTGTAAATCCATTCAGAAGTTTTTGAGAAATTAAGGTTCAAAAATATTTGTATATCTAGATTGTTGGTCCACGAGACTCTTGCAGGAGTGCCAATTTAAAAATAGAACATTCTGATTGCCCAGGGAGGTTTATTTCCCTTGGGTCAATTCGCTCCTGTGGGGGTCAGACTCCTACTGAAGTGAGAGCTCTGATTGGCTGCCAGCAACATAAGAAAAAAGTTGCTGGCAGCCATTGCAACACTTTTGGACTTAGTCCCCGCCCTGAAGTAAAAAAAAAAAAAAAAGAAATCAAAGGGAGCAGGGTGGGGATGTCCTGTCCTCCTTGGTCTAACTGGGGGTGGGGGGGTGGAGGGGGGCGGAGGTGGACAGAGGGGCCCCCCCATTGTATATTTAAGGGGCAGAGGTGCACTGCTCCCCTCCCGAGTCAATATATGCCCCAGGCAGCCAACCCCTGGGGCTGCATTTCACAAGGGGAGGTTGGCACGTGGCCCCCATCCGTGTGCTGTTATTTGCCCTGGGGAGCCCAACTCCGGGTCTGAAAAGTGCAGAAAAGTTGAATGGGACCATGCTGACCCCTCCCTGAGCCTCCTAAGGCCCCAGGGACCCCATCTCCCATGGTTGATTTTGTTAATTATGGGGAAGGGGCCCATGGGGCTCCCTTGACGAGCCATTATAGGCCCCAGGGAGCCCACCCCAAGTGCCAACATTTCTCAAAAAAGGGGTTGGGGAAAGGGGCCCCCTACTTTTCAATACAAAGATTTATAAAGTGTTCAATACCTCTAATCACCTATGGTGCATTAGAAGAACATGCCTTTTGTAAACACTTGCACCCATTAGCTTGATACAGGCTGTAGAAAATTAGGTAGAAAAGTAACATGGTAGGTAGCCACAGCTATGTAAACTATAAAACAAATGAACACGCTCATTGGATGATGGCATGTGAGATGTTATCAGTGAAGTCATAAATGATGGCATAAAACATGTCATGAGTGATGTAACGTGAGGTCATCAGCAGTGCATCAAATTATATTTATAGTTAACAGAAAATTTGTGAATTTCTGTGACTTTTTTAGTTCAAAACATTAATGTTTTCAATGACATATTAAACTATCTATAATGTCTCTTTAACCATATATATATATATATATATATATATATATATATATATATACACTCTGCGGTCCCCAGTAGGTAGTTACAGTTAGGACCTACTTTCCATAGGAAAAGCGTTTTTTGACTTGGCTATATCTTGGGTGCTGTTTGACGAATCTTCAGAAATTTTCCTAAAAACACGCCAAGTTGGGTCTTGTTGTGCATGGAAAGTTTCAGAGCAGGGGTGTGGAATTTAATAAAATATCTACCTGTTCATGGGACAAGTCGCTCCCTAAATCCACTTGTTCTGTAAAAAAAAATCTACTTGTCCCTTTGGTGCTGTATAGTGCGGTGACAAATTATGGCAGTGATCCCATTATGTAAGAGCTCTGATAATAGCCTCTCTGATTATGGCAGGGTTAATACTATAGTTACTATAGTAGGGTTGAATAGTAGCATTTTCAAGCCCTACTATAGCAATTTCCTCATTTTGTCACCTTTCCGTGGATCTACGTACTAGGGCTGGAGGAAGCAAAAAACAATAGTTCCAGTGCTGGAATGCCTTTGAGTCTTTGCAAGCCTACTAACTTACATGTTTTAATGCTTTTCCCCAGCTCTTATCTAACCTTTTCCCATAATGAGAAAGGTTGGAAATTTACTCCTGACAAGGGCAGAAGTAGAAGTTCTTCTAGGGTGGGGAAAACAGTAGGTTGGAGGGAAAGTGAACTTGTAAACGCTCAATAGATTTTTCACATGAGCAAATCTGAACATGTATATATGCGCGTGCTAAAATTAAGTTCACAAATATTTTCTATGAGTACGATTTCCTGGTCCGCTTCTGTACTCTTTTGTGAATTCATGAAAGCCACTAATTAAAAGACGTATACCATGGGTACACTTTTGTGACTTTCTTTAAGAACTGGGCCCCCAATTAGGTCTGGCACTTACCAAGACATTTTATTTTTATTTGATTTCGATTTCTCCCTCTATTCACCTATTGGCTGGCTTCACTGTGAGGGACAGCATTCTGCTCTTTCACAAGGAGCCTATTGGCACACAAAGTAGTTTTGTTCAGTGCCAGAAATCATTGTGGCAATTCGTGCTTTTTGAATCCCCAAAACATTTTTTGCTTTTTGCCAATGTTTGTTGCAATGGTTAGGGTCTGGCAGCTCCAATAACAATAAGGTGTTACAAAAGCAGTGTCAAAACAAGACATGCAATGATAAAACCAAAAGACTGACAACCAGTGTCTGATCGGTTGACTTTGCCAGTGCTTGTTTATTTTCATGTTTCCCTTAATCTTGTTGAAAATGGTTACATTGATTTTCCATTATGAATATTTGGAAATACTGGCATGCATCAACGCATTTTACTAAATGCTGCTTCAACAAAATAGTACCTAACATTTCACAGTAGTTTAGCAAAAACTGTTTTTTTGTTCTACTTGCATTTTTTTTCTGAACATTTATTTTGAAACCAAAGAATCATCACTCTTGCTTACAAGGTCCTGTAAACTGCATTTTATCAGCGAGTGAGAGCGCATTCTGGGAGCATTATACTTAGCCTCACATTGTTAAACTTTTCAAGCATGTATGTACACTTTTAAAAAAAATATATTTTTACTGGAACCACTGTCAGTGCACTGTGACCTTACATTATTTATAGCGTTCACCCTAATAATAAAGGCTTTGCATTAATGATCCATAAATACAAGTTCGAACAACATTAACATATGGGCACAGATAATACCACAACTGCAGACTGTTCCCTTCCCTGGAAACTTGCAGCCAAAGGGTTTGTGTTGCAGGGGGGTGGGCTTACTTGTCCAGAGGATAAAATGAACATTTAACACTTGTTGTCCTTGACCCCAAACAATATATCCTGGGTGTTGGGCTATAGGAATTCCACATCCTTGTTGGGGAGATCTGTCAAGCGGTGGCCGAGAAAAAGGTGGTAAAAAAAGTGTGTTTCCCATGTTAAATCCCATAGTGATTTTAGAAGCCACTACAGCCTAAACTGCTGAACGGAACTACACCATATTTAACAGAAGGAAAGCATGCTTTTTCTTATTTGGTGTAAATCCGTTCAGTATTTTTTCTGAAATAAAGGAAATCCAAATTTGTATATCTAATATTGCGACGAATTTGCAAATACTCCCGATCTTGTGCAGAGATCTGATTGGATGCCAACACTTCAACCAAGAAGTGTTGACAGCCATTTTGGGACCCAGCTTCAGCCAAGTCCCAAAAATAAATGCAAAAAAAAGGGGGGACAGGGTATACTCTAACCCCCTAGCCTTGGTACTGCTGTCCCTGTCGGACCATGCCAGGGCTGAAAAGCATTTTTAAAAACTTTATGGCAAAATTCACGAATATTCCTTAATTTTGCCTTGATTCAAATAAAAAACGCAAGCGCAGTCTCCCACACTTGTTTTTAATGTGGCCCCGAGTGGGCGGGTACCGGGGGCATGCCCATTTTATAAAAGAAATGGAGGGGGTATATGGGGCTCCCCTACAAGGGCTTTTACTTATGCCCCAGGGACCACCACCTCCCCAGGGCTACTTGAATATAAATATGTAGGGGGGGCTGCATGAACCCCCTCGTAACCCGGGACCATCCCCTTCCCGGGGCTTTGTTAAAAAATGAGTGGGGCCGCTTGGACCCCCCTCTCCTGGAGCTTTCAGAAGCCCTGGAGACCACCACCTCCCCAGGGTGAAATTAAAAATGAAGGAGAGGTAAGCGCAGCCCCCCCTGGACTCGGGAACCACCACCTTCCCAGGGCCAATTACTTACGTAAAAAGAGGGAGGTGGGCTACTGCTATCTCGTGAGGTTCCCACCCTCTGGAGATAGTGGTTGGCTTTTGCTTAGCAGGAGCTGTGATGCCTCCCACCAAGCAAAAGCAAATACTCTGCTTCCAGCAGGCGGGAGCTGTCAAAATGCCCCAACTTGCTGTAAGGGAACTTTTCATCTCTTTCCCTGCCCACAGATATGTGGGCAGCGAAAGATATGAAAGCATTGCTCCCGCTTGCAGGGAGCTGAATTTCCAGCAGCTCCTTACGTGAGGGAGCAGTGCTACCTCCCGCAGGAGGTGGGGGGCCAACTGGAGCTGCAGGGGCCTTGGCTCCTTCCCCCCCCCCCACGGTCCCTGCGCATGACCAAGAAAAGCAAGTGTTTTACCCTGCAGTTCCCTCATTAACATTTATCTTTAATCCTAGATGAAGATATTTGCATCCTTGCTTTTTTCGAGCACAATATATCTCATGTAGTGACTGTGACTAGAGGGTTCTTTCTTGTAAACTGCTGCTGAGACCAGAGAGTGTGATCTACCTTTTAAAAACTACAAGTATGTGAAATGGCTAAGAAGCCCAAACCGTTCGCCCCACACCTATATGCATTAGTAGTATGCAACGTCTTCCCGCCCAATTCCCAGCATGATGGACAAGCTTACTGGAAGGCTCCCGAGCATGTTTCCTTCGCTTTTTGGAGAAGCGTTCTTGCTGCAGAGGAATATGATAACATCTCCACCATATAATTAAGCACTTACGTTTGTAAAGTTCAAATCATCCCCCGGTGTTTTCTTTGCAGTTCCACCTTGAAAAGATATCTGATGACGAAGCTTGAGCAACAATCACATTGACAAAGTTATAGATGCACAAGGTCACCCTAGACATTACCTCAGTGTCCTTTAAGCAGCTGTAGTGTAAGAGATGCAATATACCCAACGAGGTAGCACTTACAAATTAGCTAGTAAGTAGAAAGTACTCCAGTTGGGTAGACATTCTGCACAAAACTGTGTCCTCTTGGATAAATATGCGTGGCAGGATTCATTCTGGCACAGTGCTCAATTCACAGAAATTAAACCTCAATTAGAAGCACTTACAGATATAAACAAAGCTGGTGTCAATTAGAAGCACCTACAGATATAAACAAAGTTGATGCCCAAGTTGAAGCTCCTCTTCTGTAAAGTACTAATCATCCTGATATCTTGTACATGGCCAAGGCAAAGCAAGTGCAATATTTGCAGTAAAATTATTGACGATAAAACAGTGCAGGGGGGGCCGCATGGCCCCCTGAGCAGCATGAGGGACCACCACCTCCAGAGCAAAGGGATTCAGTTTCGGATCCCCCGAGGCCCGTGGACCACCACCTCCCCAGGCAATGCCCATTAGAGGGTGGCCACACGGCCCCCCTCAAGGAGCCAATAATGACCCTGCAGACAGCCAACTCATAGGGCCAGCTCCTGCTATGATCTGGGGTGCCTGCCATCGGGACATAGATGTTTGCTTTTGCTTGGTGGGCTCTGACAGTTCCCCCCAAGCAAAAGCAAACAAAGTCCGCTTTCTGACAGCAGGAGCTGTCAAACAGCTCCCACTGGCAGAAAGCAGAGTATTCATCTGTTGCCCTGCACACAAATATGCGTGCAGGGAAACAGATGAAAAAATTGCTCCCACAAAGCAGGAAGTTGCTATTTAAAGCAGCTCCCTGCTTCTGGGTGTACTGCTGGCTCCCACAGGACGTGGAGAGCTGGCTAGGACTGCTGGAACCTTGAAGCTCCCCACGTGTCCTATGACTCTCTCTTCCATCCCATAATGGGATGGAAGAGAGAGAGAGATTGTCATTGCAATGGTCTCTCCGTGCAATGACTTGAAACTGTCACACTGGGCAGCTGTTAGGTTCGAATGACATAGACATGTTTTGCTACACAGCACAAGAGTGTCGCTGGTGGTCTGCTGGTAAAGCGCGTGAACTGTCTCCCTGTAAGTTGAAAGTTCTAATCCTGGTAATGTGTATGTTTACATACTATTTTTTTAAAAAATATTAAAGATGCCTATTGGTGCAACATTTACGTGTTTTTCCCATCACACTTTTCAGTTTGAATGTCATAGCTATGTGTTCATACCAAGCAGTTAAGAGTCATCTGTGGCTTAGTGGTTAAGGGCTCAGGCCTCTACCTCAAAGGTTGAGGTTTCCAGTCTAGGTGTGTTGGAGATTTTTTTCTCTGATTTATTTTCCATTCAAATTCAATTATTTAAGATACATACCGAAAGGAGATCTCACTCTTTCTAATTGACAAATATATTTTGCTTTTCAATGTGTCCGGAAACATCTCATTCTAAGTATAACATTAATCAAAGCCTAAAAAACTCTCTCTCTCTCCCTGTCACTCTCTTTCTTTTTCAATCTTTCTCCCACTCACACACCTACTCAGACCCTTACGCACCCACTCACAGCCGCGGTCAGACCCTCACGCACTCACTCAGACCCACTGAGACACTGACGCACCCACTCACATATCCACTAAGACACTGACGCACCCAGACACTTCAGCAGCCACTCTGAAACCCAGATACACCATGTCACACCTATTCTCACACGCTGAGAGACAGGCAGCGGACAACTCCCGCTGCACGTGGCCAAAGGCCGTGCGCAGCGTGGGGTTGGGTGGTTTGGGGAGTTGACTGTAGTGCCTGGCCACAAGCCAGGCCTTACGGCCAACCTCGACTGCTCATGGCCAAGGTTGGATTAACGTATAGTAATAAAAATTACTTTACGTTAAAAAAAACATAGAAATTCACTTAAAATACCAAAGATTACAGGAACGTTTTAGTTAGGCTCACATTTTAGACATGCAAAACCATAGAAATTCACCTGTTAGACTTACCTTAAGTAACTATAACTTGTACCCTAAAGTAAGTATAACTAGCGCCCTGGCCATGCACTGCGAGTTATAGTTACCTTAGGGCACAAGTTATAGTTACTTCAGATAACTATAACTATAACAGATAAATTTCGATGTTTTTGTACGTTTAAAATGTGAGCCTAACTATACCCTCCCTGTAACCTTTGTTTTTTAAGTGAATATATAACGCCACACGATAAATCAATAATAACACGCTCTCAAGTCAGTGAAAACACAACTTTTACTACTTGCATGACGCGATGTGAACAAGCCCGGTTATCGGGCGACACGCATCATGCAAGTAGTAAAAGTTGTGTTTTCACTGGCATGAGAGCACATCATTATTGATTTATTGAGGCGTTTGGAATTATTTGCCAGGTTTCTCCGCTGGCGGAGACGCACCACCCACCCATGGGTAATGTACCCAGGAGGAGCAATTGTTTTTTGGATATATAAATATATTTCACTGAAAAAAAACAAAGGTTATAGAGACGTTATAGTTAGGTTTTGAATTTACTCATCCAAAACCATAGAAAATCATCAGTTATAGTTAGAGTTCTTTGAAGTAGCTATAACTCGTGCCCCTGCTATGCACAGTTTTTATATTGAATAATTTGACTGCTAATGTTTCATTTATATTTTTAATGACGTTATATAAGTTCTCACAAGTGCTGAATATCTGGAGTAACTAGCAGTGCATGGCGAGGGTGCGAGTTATAGTTTCCTTAGGGCACGAGTTATAGCTACTTGAAATAACTCTAACTATAACTGCTGTATGTCTATAGTTTTGTACGAGTAAATTCAGAACCTGACTATAACGTCCATGTAATCTTTGTTTTTTTTCAGTGAAATATATTTATATATCCAAAAAACAATTGCTCCTCCTGGGTACATTACTTTTTTTAAATTTGGAAGCTTCTAAACAGATAAGATGATGGGTAGGCTGAGTAAACAGATGTGGAAAGAGAACGCTGTAGTTCTGCGGACGTCTTTTTCTCTTTAACTGATTTTCGCCCCTTTAAAAAATATATTATGCTTCAAACTACCAAAAACGCATACCTCCCCTCACATTTTAGCCATCTGGTTCCATACTTGCATTAATATCTCAATGCAAATTTACTTCAGCCTGCTATTCAGGAAAGGCTTTAAATTCAGCAGCAACTATTCTAACAAAGCAAAGCTTCAAAGAAAAATGGCAAAGTTATTAAGGGTAATAATAAATGCCTTTTCAGTGAAAACGGGCTCAAATGTGTACATAGAGGCGGTATTATTGCGTGTGTATGTATATGTGTGTGTGTGTATATGTATGTATATATATATATATATGTATTATTGATAAATATATACATTGACATATACATAGACATATGTATCATATATTAATAGATACAAATCCTGAGTGGGTTGTTAGCTTTGTGTCAATATTTTATTGATGTTACATTTACAAAATTGAGTTTCGGCCGCTGTCTCGTACAGCGTGACCTTTGTCGAACAAGGTCACCAAACTCCAACTTCACACTTACATACTCCCCCCCTTCCCCTCAGCCCCCATTCCTTCACTCCCCCCCCAACCCCACCGCGGATCGATCGGGAGACATTTGGAACCTTCGTATGTTACCCTCACAGTAGTGTTCTGAGTTTTGGCTCGGTGCTCTCAGAAGTGTACGGCCTGCCCTGGTTCCCACAGATCTTAGTTGGTTCCTTGTTCCCCATACCCTACCCATTCTATTATCCCTCCCCTCTCGGTTGCCCTCACTAGCATTATTCCCTGTCCCAGCCGCCCAATACCTTCCCAAATTTCCGGGGGCATCCCCTGCCCTCGTGTGCCAGTTTTTCCAGGGCATGGCATCTCTGCACTTCATCCTCCCAGTCACACACCTTTGGCCGTCCGTGGTTTTCCATTTCTTCACGATTTCTCTTTTGGCCGGCAGGTGCCAAACAATAACTTTTGAATGTAATTGCTCCATTAATATCTAAGGGTCCAGTTCATAAAGCCATTTGTGTGCTTCTGTTAAAATTTCATAATTGGCAATTTTTTAAAATGTGAATCCATGTTTGCAGTTCACCCTGGAAAAAGATGTTCTCGTGTATACTTGAACATGTGAGTAAATCATTTCCTGTCGGGTGTAATTCGGTGTTCTAGTCCTGGAATAGGGTTTTCTGCTGCAAAAAATCCTTGTACGGTTAGAACGTTTTAAACTTTTTAAAAGCAATTCAGTTTTTTAAGTTTCGTGGTGAAACTGTGCTAATGTGAGGTATTTGCACTTGTGTAAATATGCTGCACAGACTTGGATTTCACAGAGGAATTTCAGAACTACTCCTGCGAAACTGGGTCTGTCTCAGTTTCCCAAGTATAATCCTGGAATGTTCTCTGTATTCCAGAAAAATCATATATATACTCCAAATGCAAGCATAAATCTGTAAATATGTAACATTTATAATCCTGGCCAGTTTGGGAATTTTTATTTCAGAAAAGAGGGTACAGGGAAATGTGCTCATACCTTACTCTTGCGCCCACACTTCTTTCCTTTGTTATTCCACCTGACAATAAACCTGCTCAAACCTAATTTCCACTAGAAGCCCCACAATAGCATAGCAAACCTGAAAGCCATGATTCAGACCTCTGTATTGTCAACATTAAATTAAATAGGGCACTTTAATTTACTATAATGTATCTGTAAAGTCCATTAGCAGCACAAATCCATTGCAATTGCCTTGGCACAACTTAAAAGACTATCCGGGGCTCTGATGGTGCGTCTACACAATAGATGCAATCCATTAAGCCTTAAAATAGTCTGCAGTTTCACATAATTATCATTCCCAATAGCCACTGCTCAGCTGAGACCCGTTCTGCCTAAGTCAGGCCTCCATTTGGGCATCAGTCCTCTGACACTGAGGCGCTGCAGTCAGCACTAATGCAAGGAAGGAAAATGCTTCTATTCCTTGGTTGTCTATGAAAGATGGTCAGAATTGAGGTGCAGTGGGATCCTTACACCTGTTACTTCTGACATCACCCCACCTACTGCAGCATCAATAGCTACACCTTTGTGAAGGCAGATTACTGAAACCCAACAGTAAAAACCGTTTTCTTCCGATCAGGCAGAGCAGGCAACATAGGACCGGATATAGAATTTTGTGGATGGAGTAAAGGCGGTCAGAGTGGCGGAGGACTTTGCATCCTTTACTCTGCCCTTGAATTTCAAATGAGGGTTCAACACTTACCCAGCAGTGAACTCTCTGGATTTGTATGAACCGCTAAGCCACTGAAAATGTTGGTGTGCATCCATCATTACAGAATTCTTACACCAAACTTTTGAAAGTTTTTCATTTTTCAAAAACAAACTCCAAAAGTGGAAGTTTGTTTTAGGAAAATGCAACACTAATGGTCATTTTTTATTTTTGCTGTTTCACACCAGCAGGTTTTACCTGGCAGTGACGGACAGCAAGATAAAAAAAAAAAAATCAGCCGCCCACTCTAAATTGGGATGATGGTCCGATGGCTTACGTCAGATGGCCTGTACTCCTTTGAGCTGTCGTGGAGTATGCTGGGAATGGAGCCAAAGTAGACACCATTGTCAACATATTGTTGATCCGCCCAGCCATAAGTTGGACAGGCGGACCGAGAGTTTGTCGGAGAGCATACTCTGCTGCCGTTGAAACACTGTACCTCTTCGCCAAACTCTAAATTGGGCCCATGGTATTGTGTTTTAGTCTATTTTAACATGTCCCTTCAATAGCATTTTCACTAACAGTGTTTACTTATTCTAAATGTTGGTCATATTAGCTTTATAACCTTGTTTAATAATTGCCAACCTGTTTGACTCTAGATAGATTATTTTTTTAATTTATTGATGAATTGAGGCACATACATACTGGGGTATCTTGGTGCCAGGAATCCTAAAATACAAGAAAAAAATCTGAAAAATCCAAAAGGAGGCCACGCAGTACATACAGGCAGTACTAACAATGGACTTGCCTCTCTTGAACTAGCTAAAAACTGAGTAGTCACTTACAGATCATTGGTAGATGAGATTGTTTCACTGTTTTGGGAAAAGATTTCAAAAACTTCTGCCACCTCAGTAGTTACGCTTAAAGTGAGCACCAACAAGTGCACCCATCTTGGTGGTCTTAAGGAACAGGGAGTCACGAGGCTAGATAGAAATCTAGGTCCTGTTTTACACGGGACCAGATATACAGTACCTAAAGGCTTAAAGGACTGCATTGTTTTACTGGAAGCCAGCATAAAACAAATGTGCCCTGGAAACATGGTCAAACATTTGTAGCTCCCAGGCCATTCTCATTGCCATTTAGATTCTCTGCAGTTTAGCTATTACTTACTCAGGAAGCCACAAATGTAGGGCATTCTCAAAGTTTAACTGCAAGGGCATACTAGCAACATTGGCCCTTGCATTGCAGTCATTCGGGGGAAATGAGAGAATCTTGCACAACAGATGAATCTCCAAGAAGCAGGAGGCCCAGGCTTTGTGCGAATCAATGCCAAAGGAGAGTTCTTGATCAAACAAGACATCCAGGTTTTTCACCTTGAGAACTGAGACAGGCAGAGTCAGCCAGACCCAACTTGTGTAGGATGACTTGTTTTAGACAGTTGGGTGGAGAGCAGGCACAGGCCCCCAGCGCCTGAGAGACCGTTGAGGCAGCCGTCTCTAGCCAGCCCTGTGCTTCTCTCATGCCGCTTAACATTATCAAGCAGCACAAGAGCAGCGTCTGGATAGAGGGAAGTTGGCTGAGGCTCCAGGACTCCCAATCCGATTGCAGAAGAGAACACAGAGGATGAGGACGCTTTGGTAAGTCAACTTTTATGTCCTTATTATTTCCTTTTGTGACCCACTGACAGGTACTGTGTGAAACTTGCAATGCCTTCAGCCTCAATCCAGAGGTCTCAATCGTGGCCTTTTATAAACAAAACACTGTTGAGGAGCCATGATTGAGAGCTTTGGCATTGAGCCCAAAGGCATTGTTGTTTTTTCACTGTGTCTGTCACTGGGTTAAAATTCACTTCACTCGCCGACTCCCCTTCACTATAGGTGTCACCGACCGCCACTCTTAAAAATGTCAAAAAGTTGAGGTGAGCTGTGGATTTGATCCCTTGAATTCTGAAATAATTGTAACATTTAGGCATCATTGTGTCTTGCTTACCACGTATTTAAAACAAGTTTTGATATACTTATAGCACAGAATATGTAATTCCTGACAATGAAACACCATGTCCATAATGGTGTCGGTATTCATCAAAATAAGTCACATGTATATTTATTGTCTGGAATGCTGTAAATGTTTTGCAGTTCATTCTTGGTTGAAATGTTAAAATATTCATAAAGCTTAGTTTAGTGATTATCGTTGCAGTTCGAGCAAAAGTTGGTGTAAGCACACAGAGCTGCTGGGGCTCTTAAAGCAACTCTTGATAAAAGCAGTTCAAGTGATTCCCTGGCACTTTGTCTATACATGATTGACGTAATCGCAGTGTCACAAAGTGCTTGTTCAGGAACAACGTCATCCAGATGGTTTGAAATAAAGCTTAAAGTAGATATGGACCTAAACTGATATCAATCAAAATCGTAACTGTTATCTTATTGGTGATTGACTTCATTTTGAGTAAGAATGAAGAGATTTGATTAATCATTGGAAGTTTTTATGATTTTGCTATTAATTCTTTAAAAATTGTAACATTTGAGGGTATTGCTAAAGCGCACGAGTTGCTCAAATTCGAGTGATGCACACAAACGGGTTAGCTTGGTAACAGTTTGAAGAAACACAAATTAAGCAAGACTTGTCAGAATCTGTGTAAGCTGGATTTTGTACGACCAAGAAATGGACGCATGCGCTGGTTGTTTTGTCGCTGGCGCGACATGACAGCAGACATTAGTATTTTCTGTATCCTCTGGCACCACGAGCCCGTCTTCGCACTCTCTGGAGTATCAGGCTGGCACCGAGCATATTATGAGTTGTCGCTTTGCTCTCGCGGGTGCGTACGATTGGCATGAGAATATGAGCAGTTTCCACCGCACCGGAAACACAGCAATTCCAAAATCTGCAGATTCATGCATCTGGATATAGCATGCCATACTGTGCAAGGTGCGACCACACTGGCCATTGGTATAATCCTTACGCATTCAACATATTCGACTCTTATGGGGTAATCAGGTTGTGTAAACCTCATACAGACTTCCACACTGTAGAAAGGCAGCATTTGTATGGAGGATTTCTGATAGTCTGATGTAATCCCTGTTCTAGAGAGGATTTCTGATAGTCTGATGTAATCCCTGTTCTAGAGAGGACTTCTGATAGTCTGATGTAATCCCTGTTCTAGAGAGGACTTCTGAAAGTCTGATTTAATGTTTATCTTCTCTGTTCTTATTTTGGAGAATGTTTAATTAGCCAGATAAAGTTTCAACCAGTGTGAGCAGTCTGGCATGCTATTATCTCACAGAGTTGAATAGTAAGCAGTCAAAATGTAAGCAAGCTTTTGTAATCAGAAGGAAACTTCAAGTCAACAAATTGTATCTTAACGCGTGGACAGTACCATAGCTTGCCATGTAACGCCAAGTTCGCATGCACAATCTTACAGTAGTTGAGCAGTCCCTTAGAACAATGTGAACAGTATAACATAGTTTAGATATCTGTGACTAATATATATAGAATAACATCTCTGAAGTGAACACTTCATGGCTGCATGAACTATTCATGTGGAAAAGGAGCGAGAACCGCGGGAGCAGGCTTTCTATGGTAAGATAAAGTTTTGACAACGCCAGCCACAGCTTTGTCACTTACTAGTGCTGTGTTTGTTGACCTACCAATAGTGAAATCCATTCAAGTTTGAATAATGTGCAAAATATACATGCAGTCTTTGATGAAATGTATTAAAGTTACATTGTTCTTCTACATAATCATTCAGGTTGCCCTGAAAACCCAGCTGGATTTTATTACATGGTGGCTTTAGAGAAAAATATAGTCTTATCTCCTAGTGCTGAATATTGCCATAAGGCATCTCTCATGACACTCAATCTCAGGTGCCCAGCATCTCAACCTTAACTTATTTAGAATACCTCTGGGTCTAGCCACCTCTGGCATGTGCAATGCGATCCTGGAGCCACATACTCCGTGTTGCCCTGAACAACACAATCAAAACACCTGTTCACACCCTCACGCCACTGAGAACATGGACTGTAAAGGCTAAAGCGTCCAGCCCTGGTCCACACACGAACTCATGGCAGATGTTTCACGCATAAACAACAGAGATATCCGACTCAATAAAAGCGTGGCCTAGTAAAACTAAAAAAATTCGTACCAAAATCCAAAAAGCACATTCTGTCAGCTTAAACACCTTTTCACCTCCATTGTCACATAAACGCTCCAACGGAAGCAAAGCCCTGTTCAAAGACATTACACTTTGCTGCATGTTGAACAAATGCAACCCCATCAACAAATTCTTTGTAGATAAGTTTGGAAAAATCGGGTAGCTCACCAGCATCTATGAAACTACCAACGCACCACTCATCCCTTCATGCAAAACACCCGTGTTCCAACCCTTTCAAGTGATGGCTGTATACCCACACTTGCTACTCTCAAACAACCACCTACGAAAGCAGCAGCCAGTCCTTGACTGTAACAAAATAATTTACTGATAAAGTTCTGTTTAGTCCTCCTAACACAGCAAACACAATCAGTGTATTCCTCACTTAAAACATCGTCCCAGACTCTCTCAGAACTAGATTAACCCCCTAGCCCAGTTGTTCTTAAACTGTGATCCGGGGACTCCTTGGGGGACCCCGGAGGATACTCGGGTGTCCACCACTATGTTCTGTTAATGTAAAGAAGTTTGAAATGGGAGGCTAAAAATTTAGTTAGTATCCTCAGACTGATTCGTGGGAGCAGTGCATGTGCATCAAACAATATTCTAAGGACAATGAGTGCCCACAGTTAAATTTAGAAAAAGCTCAAACCTTCCCCTTAAAGCTAAAATTATGATTTTTTTTTAATATTTGTATGTGAATTAAATAAAGTATTTCATTATTTGTATATTTGATGAATACTTGTTTTTGTGTTTTTTTGGTATTGTTTTCTGGTTCAAATCATCACAAAAGCTTAGGCCAGGTTCCCCGGCTTCAAGTAATAACTCGATGCGGGTCCACAGATTCCAATAATGATTCAGTGTGGGTCCTTTGGCTCCAGTAATGATTCAGTGGGAGTCCATGGAAGTCAGAGGGGTTAAGAACTACTGCCGTGGCCTATGGAAAGTCAGCCACCCACCTTACATTCATCAAAAGTGCTCTACAGCTGTTGCCAGCTGTAAGAATGGATGCACACCAACAGCCTACTCTCTACTCCATGTCTACAGGTTAAGTTTCAGACTATGTTACAGAACGGATACATCCACCATCCTCTTCTTCACAGACAAGGGTGACCTAGCGCTCTTCATCATAGCAACTCGTTAGCGGTCTCAGTACATTTGTTCATGAAATCCTCAATACCCTCTGAATGTGCATGTGTTTCAGTGATACCACATTGCTTCCATGCCTTTCATACCTCTAATCGCCCTTAGCTCTTTCCAGTGCACTCCTTAAAATCACCACAGAGCACCAGTGACATGTGTTGTTCCACAAGGTTCCAGCTGATCCTCTGAACTTCAGTCTCACCTGGAAACCACTTGGAAGCCTTCCCATCAACCATGGAATGAACATTCACCACTATAATGGTGATCCCAAACTGAACCTAAGCTATTCATTATCAGTGACATCGCCACCCTCAAGTATTGTCTCTCCATTATTTAAGCATGGATGTTGAGCATCTACCTTAAACTGAAACCAACCACTAGTTCAGACTGGGACAGAAAATAGGGTCAGACACCAAAATAAAAGGGACCCCTATTAGCAAATCACACCAGCTTTGAACTCGCAAAGAGGCACTGCATGAGCGTTTTGCTAGGTATTGGACATTGCATGAATTTGCTCTTGCTATAGGCAATATTTGTGGTAATATCAGAGAAATCAACAGTAACAACCGGCCGACCAGACCGTAAATTAGGTCCCCAAATAGTCAACAAAAGGCAGGCCCACATACTGACCTATCAGACCAGCCCTTCTGGTAGCTTCACCTGCCAAGACCTTATTTGTATTTATGACCAGTGGCATCGAAAAAGTTGACATTTTGGAATGCCAGTCAGTAGGAACCTGGCAAATTCACTCCACATCCAATAATGAGTCCAGAATCACGTGACTTCATTACTGACGCCGACCTCTCCTTTCAAGTCTCTTTTGCCCAGAAGCAGGGGTACTGTTTATTAAGTCCACTTCCCTAGTGCCACCACAAAAGGTTTTCAGAACGCAAAGAAGGGCCTTGTGGCAGGGCAGAGGAGAGCACTAAAACGGCAAAGTGCCATTTTACAAGGGGCTCTGGAAATCCCTGTAAAGTAGCTATTTGTATAGTCGACGATAAAGCTGGCGCAGATTGGGACTATACACCAGACATCGTATTAAGGCCAAGGCAAAACGGATTTGCTGTACTCACATGATCACTTTTGATAACCGATGAAATCTCTGAATCTCAATAAGCCACGCACCCCTGTAGGAAGAAAATCCTGCAGAAATACATTCATTTCCCCCCCTGCATGATTTGTTAGCGCCCCCCACCTTCACTTCCATGGCAATTACTGATAAGCAGAAATAAATTCAGATTGAGGCATCTCTGACAGCGTGCGTCGCCCACAATTACTGTGACAGCAGTTCCGAGAATTTGTTCTTTCAGCCGGGCGCTTATGCAAATTGACGGTTGTTTATCACGAGGACGATAGTTTTATTTTATTTTAATGTCCTGCCGAGATCGGTGAAACTCCCGGGCGACTCCCTGCCAGTCCGCAGTAGAAAACTACAGCTCTGTGGCCTGCCACGCTGGTACTTGGTGGCCCACGACAAAAATGCAGCCCATTCAGCATGATAAAAAATGTAAACTTAACTACTCAGTGAAATGCATTGCATTTGTGTTATTTTGGCACATAATTCACGATGGCATGAATTGTTCCGGTGTATTTTCTTTATTCTAAAAGACACTAAAGCGGGCACCGACCTGCCCAGGCAAATGGGGTGCACACGACTCACCTCTGCCTCACCGGAGTGCGACTTGTCCTCCTATTTGCTGTCTTTATACAGAATTCACATTATCACCGTATTATGTCCGCCTTTTCTTGTGTCAATAAAAATTGGTTTAAAAAAAATCACATATGGCATGAAAATTCGACTGGGTGTTACTGTTTCTGAGCCAAGGGTCTGTCGCAGCCCCGTCTCCTGTGGTTGAGCAGTTTTTTTGTGTTTTTGTTTTTTACCTCACACCCTCCAAGGCATCTCACTTCCAAGATCCCGACAGTTCAGCCACACTTGGTGCAGGATACGTCTTTGTGCTATCACCTCTGTCCAGGTCTGCTGTTGCTGGCATCCTTCAGTCTCTCAGGTTCTCCCTTCCAGTTGCGCGAATCTTCCCCTTCAGGTAGGATGCTGTAAATAATACCCAAGGTCTCGTTCCAATTCATCGTTTGTTTGTTTTTACCACCAAGCCACCTTTGGCAGGAACTCACCACAATAAAACCAGCCTTTTTTCTGTTTCAATAAGAACAGTTCACCATGACCTCTCAGGCCAGGTCCCCTCTGAACAGGAGCACGAGCAACGGCTGAACTGTTCAGGCCTCTGGGCCTCATCAGTAGATGGCAGCTTAAGTTATTTAGGCACAGTGAGCACGAGACACATCTGGAAATATCCATTACACTATGGCATTGCACTGAGGAAAACAGAAAGTGATTAGTGGAATGCTTGAATTAATCTCAACCACTGGAAACTAGTCAGGGCTGTATTTCAGTCCATCCTTTTACAGAAACCAACCATATTTAAGTCAGCCGTGGGTCTGCTGCAGTAAGAATAGTCCAGCTGAAAATTACCAGACCGGGTTGAATGGAAACACAAGCAACTCGAGGCCAATTTCAGTTGTTTGAATCTCATCAGTGGATTGCAGCTTGAGTCCTAAGGCACAGCGAGCACATGCCATGATGTGGTGCTGGCACCCATGAGCGATGAATGTCAGCCCGGTCACTCGCTTTGAAAGATTTCAGGGTACTGAACAATACACCTGAGATATTCATCACAAATGACCACACAGAGAATAAGCAAAAAGCATAACTTCAAGGCCCTAGTTTTTAGGTGACGGTACAGGGGAAGGTGTTCACCTGATGCCTGTGTAAACTCCAGTTTGTACAGGCTGTTGAAACCTGTCCCATGACAACCTTGGGTTTATTACACAACTCGAAATTCTGATGCCTGTGTAAACTCCAGCTTGTACAGGGATCGGAATTAAATTCCAGATCATAATTAGGGTCTATATATCAATGATCCACAAAAGTTATAAAATACCATTATGCAGCAGTAGCGTAATGAAACTTGAGCCCCTCCCCCTAAGCCCCCTCTGGACTCATTCAGGAGCTCTCATAACAGGAAACTGTGCTGAGGGAGCTCCCTTGAGCTTGATCTCCCTCCACCCGACACCACAGGAGCTGCGGGGGCCTATGTCACGCCACTGTTATGCAGACAAACTATCAGTTGCTAAATTAAATAAAACAATTATGCTGTCAAGCCAAGGACAACATTTTTTACCACAAACTGCACTGAGACCCAGCTCTCACTTCAAATAAGGTCACCTCACTTTGGAGTTTTTTACTCAGTCAGGTAGGTGTATCTGAGCTAAAGGGACAGACGGCAGATACAAGAGAGCTGTTGCCACATTCCCAGACAAGTCCTACCGTTGCAAAGACCCGCAGTTCCTCAGTAACCCTTCCCACGATTCGAAAGGAAACCCGTCGGGGCCACAGTTTCCATGGGACCTTAAGAAACAAGCGTGAGAGTGCCAGCTTGGAAGGACGCCCAGGCCTTGGAACCCTCGCGCTGGCATGGAGGCCCTGTACTGAGCTCTGAAAGGCAGTGGAGGTGGCGGGAACAGGCGCACCCGGTGTGAGCGAGACGTGGCCGATGGCGGACGCTGCGCCAGGACTAGGGTACTAGAGGCAAATGGCTAAGGGCCTCGGAGAAGTTAAGCTGGCCGTGCCTACTGTGCGACTTAGAGATTATTTTACGTGTTCAGCTGTCTTTGCTCCTCTTGATGGCCTAGGTTGTCTTTCACATTCTTGAATTGTGTAGCTTTCTGGGGCTCAAGCAGCGCTCGCGCTATATAAACATTAAAATATGTAACTTTCACCACTGGGCAGATGCTCGAAGCCGATTCTCTGTTATAGGGACGATGCACCCTCTGCTTATTATCACTTGCACCCGCGGTTCTTAACCTTATGTCTACACAGGAGGACCGAAGCTGTTTAGAAAACGAAATATTAGCAGTTCAACAAAGTATATTGACATACAAAGCAAAATGAAAATCTGAACATTTTAAAACACTCTGTAAATGTTAAGAATTTTGAAATTGGAGGCTTAAAAGTAAGTAGGTATCCTGAGCTTGATTTGGGGCAGTGGGGCAGTACAGTAACCAGAATGGACTATGGGCGACTGGTGGCCTCAGTTGAAGCACTGGCATATGCCAACAACAAGAGAGCATGCATTAAGAGCAAATAAAAATAAAGTGTAAAGCTAGAGTTTGCCATATCGCTTCATCTTCTAAAACTAAGACCAGCTTTTGAAAACTTCCAACCTACCCACTTTTTGCTGGGTTTTGAGTTCAAATTGTAGAAATTGCTTAGGCTGGAGCCAGATTCCAGTAGTGATTCAGTGGAGGTCCATAGAAATCAAAAGGTTAAGAACCGCTGCCTTACATGGTGTACCATACTTTACACTAACTATGGGATGTATTATCCTGATAATGTTGACATAACTGAAAACAGGATTCATTATTGGCAGCTTTGGCCCAGTGAGTGGACCATACAGTCCAAAGAGCTGAAAGCTACAAGTTTTGTGCTAACCCTTGTGCGCTCAGGAATATCACCTATGGAGCATGGGTAAGCACTGAACTGGCCTTCCATCTTAGCTACCCTCTCATTGTCATACGTGTCATGCTAGGGAGCAACTGATACTAGATTCGGAACTGAAGTTGCACCATTATATTCTTTTGCTTTCAGAGGGTGTCTCTGCAGATTGGTGAAAGGGAAAATGAGACTAATATCAATTCCATTATATGAATACCTCTGTGGTGAAACTGTTAGGTAGCAGATTCTCTTTCACAGAATCCCTCTAGTTGAGGGAAGGAATCATGGATCTCTTTTGAAGAGCAGAAAAGAAAAAGACTCAAAGGAACCAAATGTTTCTAATTGAAGGATGAAGATCTAATCTGAAGTGAAGGACCTGGAGACTAAGGATTGTGCAACGCACAGCCGTGGGCACCGTTTGCCTCTGCAAGATCCGTCGCAGCAAAGGTGGAGGGAATAACAACTAAAGTCTTCTTCTGTATGGGACATTGCTTTGAGATAACAAACTGTTGTGAGTATAGTACCCCACAGGTGCAGCTCACTAATGGGTGAGACAATAATGGCGAATTTGAGTGGATAGCTGGAGAAAGCTGGAGGAAAAAAAGACTTTTGACGTGAAGGACTTCCTAAAAATTCTAATAGATGTGTTAGAGATTTGGAACAAAATACCTGGTAGTGAAGGACTCCTTCGCAAATAGAAAACTGCATTTGAGTTGCTGCGCCATGGAGATTTATTGCTGAAAAGGGGGGAAGCGAAGAAGGATTCTGACAGGCTATAGAGCACTATTGTGGTAAGAGAGTATGAGTGTTGCTTGTTTTGTAACTTAGATGACCAGTTTTAACTTTAAAATGTAAAGTACCCTGGGGGAAGGACTTATTGGCAATGCCAGTAAGTGGAGTCAGAGTTGCTGGGCGGGGTAGAGGCTCATCACTGTGAGTGATAGCTTTGAGGGAGGTGTTATAATGCAGATGAGGTTGTCCAACACTAGTGGATGGTCGACTCTTCATTTTGATGTTGATTTGATGGACTATAATGAATCATTTTTAAGTGGGATTTTGTCTATTTTAATTTTACAGAAGGTATTGCTGGATCTTTACTTTCATCTGTGTGTGGTAGGGGGCAAGGGTTGATACAATGGTAGATATCTTTAGGGCAAACTGCAAAGTGGGCCTAATATAGATATAACTTCGGGGATGAACACGTTTGTTGTCTTTGTGAGAAAAAATATCGCTGAGGGGCAAATGACCAGTGAGGGAGCTTTAGGGTGAAGCTCTCCTGTTGAAATAAATGACTTTCATAATCTAAGGATTCCGTTTTTGTGACAAATTAATGTGCTTAAATATTGTAGGCCTTTGTTCAGTGAATGCAGGACTCTGCTTAGGAGGATACCTCCTATTTCGGTAAAGGACAGGGTAAACTTTCTTGGACACTGCCACACTTCAGGCTAAATGGCTAGTAAATAGAATACTACAGTAAACAAACCTCTAAATGGCCTTGTTCCTTTGCTCTTGTTCTCTCTTAGGAGCACGATGTGGAGACTCCCTATGGGATGCTACACGTGGTCATTCGTGGATCCCCGAAAGGAAATCGGCCGGCCATCCTGACATACCATGATGTTGGACTGAACCGTAAGTATAGCATTTCTAAACTCCAATGCAATGCAATGGTTTCAATCATGGGTTACATGCTCAGGCCAATGATGTGAGCAAGATGTAAAGGCGATGATTTATTAAAATCTTCAAATTCCTGTGTACCTTGTTTATAAAAATTTTGTGTGGTTGTTACTTGGAACTTTCATAGCTTACAATCGCATTCTAATCCTTTCCCACCATGGCAGAGATGTTAAAGACTTGCATACTGATCTAGAGTTTGTTTGTAATAGAAAACCTACTACTTTCTGGTGAGAAGTGCTAAATCCGAAGGAGTGTCCGCTGGCTGGATTTCGGAAACCGTACTATCTTTTTTGTGATTGAAATTTAGCTGTTGGGCTCTCAAAATTCAAACCTTGCCTCCAGGAAGTGGAGACTTCCATGTTACTATATCAACCTGAATCAGGGTCTGATTTACAATGAGTCCCATTCACAAATGGAATTACTTGCTGCAGACGTAGAAGTGGCTACTTATCTCATGCACATTCAAGAATAAGAAAATATTGTCTTTGTGAAAAAAAACACCAAAGCAAACTCTAATAATCGTCCCACAGTGAATCTGAAGCAGGTTTTTTTGTTTCTTGGGAAGCGTCTCTTATTCCTAGAAATGCAAAATTAATTCATACCCAAGACAGGAATAACCGAACCACTGACATAAATCAACCTTGCAAATCGAAGCAGATATGTAAGAATATGATTTGGGCGCTGGGTGGGATTTGTACTTTGGTTGCATTGTAGATTGTGTGTTTGTGATTTATAATTTGATGCTAACAGAAAATTCTGCAATTCCGCGAGTAGAACAATAAATCTGTGGAGGATTTTGTCAGTGGCTTATCCTTCACCGTAAACATTGAATGTTGGTGGACATTTATCCTGTGAACTTTCCTCCAGATTTACCATTTCCTCCATATACACTGGAAGATCTTCCATTACCACTTAACTCTAAATCAGGCTTCTATGAGTTTATTAATTAGAGTGGGGTGTGGCTGATAAAAAGGCAACACTTTTCCTAACGCAAGGTGCAGTTGCATCTCTCGGGCACCTCCGGGTCAGAAATTACTGTGGTTGCTTGAGAATACTTTTCTGTTATACATGACGAATGAACACAAGGTGAAAGCTGCAAATAGAATCATAACGCTTGCGTCTTAGACTTAATGGGATTCTCCTGATGGCAGCAGTGAGAGTAAAGAGGAGATGTGGTCCGTGTGCTTCCTAGGGATTCTTCTTTATGTTAGTCCACCTCCCTGTATTCCGATATAGTCTCTTGAGAACCATTTTCTAAGACCTGCTCCCATTCCACAGTTCCTTTATGTGCCCGCACATCTTCTGGACCAATGCGTGGAAGCAGCAAGTGCTTAATTTGTGTTGTAATTGCAGGTGGTGGACACCGACACTCATTTTTTGGGACAGGAAATCATTTTTCCTCAATAGTCTTCAAACTAGAGCAAGAAAGAAAAAACTAGATGTGGGAAGAAAGAAGGCGGAAGCGAAAATCAGAAAACAATGACAAAATGATAACATAAGAATGAAAACAAACCAGCAAAAGTGAGATAAAGAGTCAGGAAAGTGTAAGATAATGGCAGAAGGAGGCATGAGATGAACTAAGACAAGGCAGTCTCAGTATTCCCAACCCCATGCAGTGCCCGCACCTGGTTGAGGGACTTGCTATCCTGCTGAGTAGTATCGTTTTACACAGTTCCATAAGGTGGGTAGGTGAAGAAACCTTTAAAACAGTGTAATGTAATGTATATGCATCCATTTGTGCCGGAACATTTAATCTGCTTGTGACCATGATGGGAAGCCAGTGGAGAAGGCCTACTCTTGACTCCTTGTAAGCAACAAACATTGGTAAAGCCATCAGGTCTGACAATGGCTACCAGCCTTTTAGCTTTGTCATTGCTTGTTTTGTGTTGTAATGGTTTTTGTAAAACGTCATTGGTGTGGAAGCTGCCTGACCTTTATCTATATAAAAAAAATGGTGCCTAAAAGCAGAGATACCTTTTTGGTCTCAAAAAGTACACATTGTAATAGTAGTACCTGGCTACTTTATGTACTGGCATGTTCCTTGTCAAAGTACAGAAAGCTGTCTTTCACAGTGAAGTTAGCCAATCACTGAAGAAGTAGGGTGATCAGCTGGCATGGAGGCAAATTCAGGACAGGACTGTAAAAATTCAGGACAACGGGTACAAATTCAGGACAAAAGGTCAATTTTACAGACACATTTGAGGTGCAGCCATACCCTACTATGTTATCAATGCATTTATTTACTAGTTTTTATATTGCACTTATTTACTATTTTTGTCCTATAGGAGATTGACTCTAAGTATGCTACATTCAGATGGAGCATTATGTCCTTGTTCAGCAGTAAATTGATGCTCTTTTACATGGTGTCAAGGGCATCGCCCCAATCCAGTCTTGGAGAGAAAGCAAAAGCAAAATTTTGATTATGTTTCTAAACATTTCAATACCTGTGACAAACAGTTTAGGAAACATTAAGGTAAGTGCCTTTTTCACCATCTGCTCACCTCACCCTCCACTAGAAATCAAACCTAAACAAATGAATGAGGCAGAGCATCTGGTGTGGGTGACAGTCTCACACCTAAGGTCAGGATGTGAGGTACCTACAACTTGACTGTATTCTACTCTCATAGCACCACAAAGACCCGATTACAGTGTGCCTCAGAGACCCTACATTTAACTCAGAACTGGGAGCCCTATCACCAGAAAATTGAAGAGGAGAGGAGGATGAAATAAGCATCAGATAGGACATCCATAGCAACTGATTTAAAGTGTAATTGCTAAGAATTTGACAAATAATGGAGAGAAGAACAAGACGGTACAATTCCTAAAATTAAATGGGCCCTCCATGAGTATTGGGAAGAATTGTATACATGAAGAGTAGTCTCAGCAGAGTGGCCAGAAACAGAAGAAGCATTGTCGAGTGGTAGAATAAACAGCGCCCATTTATCCTTGCAAACTCTACCGGTGTGAGGGCCCATTGGGGGTGCTTCTGGAGAGCAGGCAGGGCCTTTGAAAGTTGGGCCCTGTGTAATTGTCCACTCTGTCCATGTTTTAAAATAGCTCTGTGGTTGAGCCAACACCAAACCAATGGTCTTTCTCGTCATTAAGTGCCAAATAACGTGTAGAATCTTCAGAAACCTAGGGATTCAAATTACACAACAAACTAAATATAATACCACGATAAAGACTGTAAAATGTAGAAAGTGTTTTAAAGAAACATGGAAGAAATTCACTTTAGTATGTTAGATCACAACATTGCATTGATATTTATTTGAAGTGGAAGTTTCTAAACATGAACTTTATCAGAAAGGAGGGTTAATAAATGTTTTAAAGCCACGAGTGAACAAAGTGAAGCAATTGTCTGGTGTCCCTTATATCATGGCTAGTAATATTTTTATGGCTAGTGGAATATTATAGACAATTAAAGTATGTCAAAGTGAATTTTCTGCATAGGATAAATTGTTAACTGAATTACTTGAAAGTGCTCTCAAATGGAGTAAGTTGATTGGTCTTAAATCACACAATTTAGTCATGTGGGTGAGCCGGGATTTTAACCCAGGTTTCCTGGTCACACATAGTGTATATAAGCAGTTGATTAAATTACTTTCCTTTCTGTGATCTCCTTTAGCACTAGAGGACAGTGGCTTTGTACAATTCTTTCAGATGATTAGTAGACAGTGCTAAGCTAATACAAATCAAAGGTTAATTTGACACAATATTAAAAAAGGTACACATTGATGGTGAGGGACTACAGGAAACCATATGCTAACATCACTGGCTTTCTCTGACTTTACATAGCTCGTCAACACAGTGGTTGAAGTGCATTAAAAAATGAGTATAGATATTGTGATCCTGAGTGCATTGGGGATGGGGACAGTGAGCGTGGAGACAGGATCAAGAACAAAATATTCAGTGGCTATTTTCTTGATCTTTCACCATCAGTAATTGCGTATTAGATAATTCACACCTGAAGTAAAAAAATAATTGAAAGTCAAACTAATCCACGGGTGCCTAGTTTAGCTGTCTGCCCCTGCCTCTGGATCATTGCACAGGAGACCTTTCCCTTGTGCTTCAATTTAGCCATCTCGGCTATGCGTCCTTTAGCACAAAGGCTAAAAATATTGGCAAATGCCGTCCATGGAAACTTTCTTCATGGACACCAGATATTAAAGTAAATTCATGGGCACCCTATGAAGAAGGCTGACTATTTGCCCCATGCTTTGTGCTGCTCGAGATAGAAGAAAAATGTGAATGATTCAACAATAGACCAATGGCTAAAGTAAGCTGGCTGAAAAGCCCCTATTAGTAAGTATATCAATTCAGTAAAACCACAAGGTCTTGGCTAACGCCAGACCTAAAATGAAATTGCAGTCAAGAAAGAAATATGTATAGCTATCTGTTTATCTCTGCAGCAGCTAGGTTGGCCACTTGCAGTAGGCCAGTCGTGCATGGACAAGCCTTGCAGTTCAGATTGCAAGCAGCCAGAGCTGTCCAGCCTCATACGTTTTCCACGCCCTAATGACTAGAAGTACACATACATGTATAGGGTGAGGTGTAATGGCCAGAGCTGCCGTCTTTGGAGCTGGGGAACCAGGTTCAAGTTTCGACGTCGGCTAAACATGCTGTGATTCTAGGCAAATCACGTAATCTCCTGCGCCTACCAAAAATGAATCCTTGTATCCGTGTCCTTGTGTAGTGTAACTAGTACTCATGTAAATCACTCCAATAACTTAGAGCAGGGTTCGCCCTACCTAAAACAGCAAAAAAAAAAAGAAATAGTACTATAATTTTTTTGATCTGATAGAGACATCTGGTTGCAGATCCCTTACCTTAGAATTTCCCTTTACGTTTGTCTGGATCTGGAGATTTTTCTCACGCAGTAGCTCTGCAAGCCTTTAGGTGGCATCGATTAGATCTGTGTCCGTCGTCGGTGTCATTTGCTTTTTTGAGTATTTCTATTCCTGGTGCATCAAGGGATGTCTTCGAGTAAGACTGGGTTCAAACCCTGCGGATCCTGCCATCGGGCGATGTCCGTGACAGATCCGTAGTGCCAGGAAGTGAATCCAAAAGCCTAAAGCTGAAGGCAGCCCTGCGCTCACCACTGTGCAAGTCACTGTCTCGGTCAAGAGGAAGGTCTCAGGATAGGTCATGGAGCCCCTGTCTTTATCGTCAAGTCCACAGGACTGTCAGTTAAGTCAAGGTATACGAAGAAATTGAAGAAATTGAAGAAAGTGAAATGTTCTTCAACTTCACCTTGTCCATCGGCCGACAAGACCTGGGAGCGTCTTCGATCTAGGTCTCCCCCTGTGGAGCCTGCATCTGGGCCAACTCTGCGCCTCCCTGAATTTCCAGAAGCCACAGCGACCCCTGCCCAACCTGCAGAGTTTTATAAAGCCATGTGCCTCATTTTTGGCAGTCAGACTCCACTGCATGCCTATGGACCCGTGGAGTCGAAAGGGGCCCCTTCAGGTTCCATGCTAGTGGCTTGAGCCTCAACTCAAGGGGCTGCCATGGATCTATTCCTGGATCCGGACCGACGCTGGTTGTTCGACTTCAACCTTCCCTGTCACCGGTCCCAACATCGCTCCTGGCACCACCCTATCCTCATTGCTGACTCCGACACAAAGCCGATCGGCATCATAGGACGCCGACTCTGGCGCTGACAGGGGCTTGGCCCTATGTTGGATCCTGAGACTTATTCCTGTGGGCTAGGTTACACTGAGAAATGGCAGGGGTCACTGTACCCTTCGGAGTACCAGCTCTGTGACCCCCATGGACTGGCGTATGGACCTGGGTGAAGCCACTAGTCTGGATACCTCCCCAGATACTGGCATGCTCTCTCCCCTTATTGTGGCTACAGAGGAAGGAGCTTCATATTCAATGATGGTGCATAGAACAGCCAAGTTCCTGGACTTTGAGCTGCCTTCGGTGACAGTAAGGACTAACCTCCTGACAGAGGTGCTTCAGCCTGGGGCTTCATCCTGTGAACCCCTGCTCCCCCTTAAAGAAGCCTTTCCCGATGTCATACTGGGTACCTGGTCCAAACCCAGCACAGCGGCTTCTGTGAACAATACAGTTGCATGCGCCATCGTCCTGAACCGGGTGATCCAGGTTTCCTGATGCAAAACCCTACCCCTGAGAACTTGGTTATCCAAGCCTCCACCTCCCAGGGCATGTTCCCTTCCGCACCCCCAGATAGGGAATCCAAGAGGCTGGACACACTTGGAAGAAAACATCTTCCCGACAGCCTGGCATTGCGGTCTGTGAACACCCCATGACTTTTTGGACGTTATTCCCAGATGCTGTGGGATACTGTTGTGCAAACTCTGCCACAGGTCCCAGAGGAGGCTCGGGCTGTACTTTCCTTAGTAATTGTTGATGGAAGAGACGCAGCAAAGTTCACAATCTGGTGTGGACTGGACACGACCGACTTACTGGGCAGAGTGGTTGCTTCAACAATGGCCTAGAGGAGCCATGCCTGGTTGAGGACATCTGGCTTTTCGAGGGATGTCCGAGCTAATCTTATGGACATGCCTTTTGATGGCACCGTCTCTGTGGAGAAAAAGCAGACTCTGCACTTGAGAGCTTAAAGGATTCTTGTGCTACGGCCAGGTCCGTGGCCCTCACGGCAGCCCCACATCTCCCTCATTCTGCTTTTCACCCTTTTTGTGGCTACTGAAGGGGAGTCCTGCCACATCCATTCACTTCCAGTGACTGTGCTGTGCATGCTGCCAAGCCTCTGCATAGCTGGGGACGTGGATCTGAGAGCCAGCGGTCTGGCCAGTTTGCTGCCCCAACCCAGCAGCTGCCTCCAAACCTTCTTAGTCTGACGCTTCCCCGTCAGGGACCAGTCAGAGGCAGGATCCGCCATCACCTGCTCTGCTGGCCGTCCATCACTTCAGACAGGTGGGTCTTGCAGATAGTCCAACGGGACTGCTCCCTCCCCTTAAAGACTACCCTTCAATCCATGCCACCATCCTACGATCGTATGACATAGGATCACTTTGCACTTCTCTGAGAGGAAGTTATGGCTTTCTTGGCCAAGGAAGCCACAGAGAGGGTCCCTGTGCCAGAAGTTGGTAGTGGTTGTTATTCCCACTACTTCCTGGTGCCCAGAAACGACAAGGACCTCTCCCTATCCTAAACCTTCAGTCCCTCAATCTCTTTCCCAAGAAGAAGTTCAAAATGCTCACTCTGGCTCAGGTTCTATCTTACCTGGACCCAGGAGACAGGATGGTAGCGTTGGACTTGCAGGACGCGCATTATCATATTACCATACAGTCCTGCCTGCCCACAGATGTTATTTGTGGTTCACGGTAGGCACAAGCATTTTCAGTTCACCGTGCTCCCATATGGCCTCACCAGCGCTCCTTGGGTGTTCACCAAAGTGATAGTGGTGGTCCCAGCTCATCTGCGCAGATCAGGGGTTTCAGTCTTCCCCTATCGTGAGGACTGCCTGTTAAAAGCAGGCTCGCCCCAGGCTGTTGTCTCCCACCTGCAGACTACGGCGAACCTCATGCTTTCACTGGGGTTCACTTTAAAGGTGCTGAAGCCACACCTAACTCCCTCTCAGACGCTTCCTTTCAACAGAGCTGTTCTGGACACAGTGCAGTTTTGGGCTTATCCTCCCAAACGGCGAATGCAGGCTATGATACCGATGTTTCAGTCCCTACCCTAGATTTCAGTGAGAATGACTCTGAGGCTGCTGGGCTCATGGCCTCCTGCATCCTGCTGGTGACACGTGCCAGGTGGCATATGCAGGATCTGCAGTGGGACCTGAAGTTCCAATGGGCACTGCATCAGGACGTTCTCTCCTACATGGTCCAGATCTCGGAGGGAACTGCACAAAATCTGCAGGGGTGACTAACAAACCACCATTGTCCTAGAGGCAGAACCCTCTCCCTTCTCCAACCAGAACTGCCAGTAGTGACAGATGCATCACTCCTGGGATGGGCCGGCCACCTGGGAGAGGCAGAGATCGGAGGCACCTGGTCTCCAGTGGAGTCTGGATCCACACAACCTGTTGGAGCTCTGGGCGATCAGACTAGCATTGAAAGTCTTTCTTTCTTCCCTCAAAGGGAAGGTAGTGCAGGTGTCCACGGACAACACCACAGTCATGTGCTACTACAACAAGCAGGGCGGGGTAGGGTCATGAACCCTTTGTTAAGAGGGTCTAAGCCTCTGGACATGGCTGGAACAGCAGGGCTTTTCCCTGGTGGTCCAACATCTGGCGTGCTCTTTGAACACCAGCGCAAATTAACTCAGCCAACAATGATTAGTCGATCATGCATGGCGTCTCCATCTTGAGGTGGTGCATAGTCTCTTTCAGCATGGGGATAGTCTTGGTTAGATCTGTTTGACTCTGCAGAGATGCACAATGTCAGCAGTATTGCACTTTGGAGTTTCCAAGGCGATAATTGCTTGGTGGCACTTTTTGTTTCGAGTGTAATCCAGCCCTCCTGTACGCCTTTCTGCCTATATCACTTCTTCCCAGAGTTCTCATGAAGATCAAGTACGACTGGGCCTAAGTAATCTTTGTGGCTCCAGACTTGGCACGAATAGGCTGGTATCCCAAGCCTCTGAGAATGGCCATCAATCCTCCTATCAAACTGCCCCTTCAGGAGGATCTCCTGTTGCAGCATTAGTGGAGGGTTCTCCATTCAAAACTGTCCAGCCTCCGCCTTCTTGGGCGGAGATTGAGCTGCTGCAGTTGACAGCTTTTGATCTTCCGCTTGAAGTCTGTAATGTAATCTTGGCAGCCAGGCACCCCTCCACCAAAACGGTATGCACCTGTCATTGGAAGAAATTTGTGGCATGGTGCAAAGACAAGTCTGTTGACCCCTATCTGCCCCTCTTTCTGAGGTTTGGTTCTTTATCTTTTCTCTGGCCCAGCAGGGCTCTGCTATGGGCCCTCTCAAAAGTTATCTGAATGCCATTTCTGCTTTTTGTGGTTGCCTGATCAACCTTCCTTGTTTAAGTCTCCAATTGTATACAGGTTCCTTCAAGGCCTTACTCATGCTCCAGTGGGATTTGAATATTCTTTTTGGCATTTCTGATGTGCGCTGCCTTTGAGCCTCTCCACAATTGTCCTCTCAGGCTTCTGACTTTGAAAACAGCCTTTCTTTTGGCCAGTACACCTGGCCACAGGGTGAGTGAGCTGCAGGCATTGTCATCTAAGCTGCCCAACCTTTCCATCTATCCTGACAAAGTGGTGCTTTGCACTAAGGCCTCCTTTCTCTCAAAAGTGTTTATGCCCTTCCATGTAGTCTAATCCTTCACCTTGCCTACTTTGTACGCACCCCACATCCATCTGAGGAAGAGGGGAGAATCCACTGCCTGGGCTCAAAAAGAGCATTGGCGTTCTACCTTGATCCTACCAAAGGGTTCTGGGTACATGATCAACTATTTGTTGGTTATGTGGGTGCTAAGAAAGGTCGGGCAGTTCATAAGAGAACCATCTCCATATAGGTTGTACTCTGCATTAAAATGTGCTACGCACTGACTAAGAAGCAGTCCCCTGAGGGCTTCCATGCTCAGTCCACCAGAGCTAAAGCTGTGACCGCTGCGTTAGCTAACGGAGTTCCAATTTTGACATCTGTCAGGCAGCAGTGTGGGCATCTCTCCACATATTTACCAAACATTACTGCCTGGATAGTCAGGTCAGTAGGGATGGGCACTTTGCTTCTTCAGTTCTACAGGACTTTCTAGTATGATTTTAGTTCGCAGACCCAACTCTGAGGATGGTATTGCTTGGGTATCTATTCTAAGGTAAGGAATCTGCAACTAGATGACTCTATCAGATGGACAAGTTACTTAGCTTCGGTAACGCCTTATCTGGTAGAGACAATGGTGGTCATTTTGAGCCTCAGAGCGGCGGTCTCCCCGCTGCGGACCTGGTGGTGAAGACTGAAGCATTATGAGAGAAGCGGTTTGGCTGCAGCCAAATCGCCCCAATGCTGCCAGTACCGCCAGGTTGGTTGGACCGCCGGGATGTAGGTGAGCACCTCCGACCTAGCAGCAGCCGTGAGACCGCTGGTAGTATTATGACCCAGCAGACTGCCAGGCTTTCTGTGGCGGTCGCACTGCCATGAAAACCCTGGCAGTAATGCACCTGGTGACAGGAATCTCCATTCCTATCACAGGCACAATACCCCCCCACGTCCACACACATGCACGCACCCTCCCCCCATTTCCATTTCCATGCACGCACCTTCCCCCTACTTCCATGCACCTTCCCCACCCAACCGCACACAAGCATATACGCACCCCCTTCTGCAGTCATGCACACACCCATCACATCCATTAACGCACTCCCCCTCTCCGCATTCCTGCAAACACACTCCCCCTCTCTGCATTCATGCACACGGACTCCCCCTCCACATTCATGTACACACCCAGACACTGCATACATTCACGCAACCAGAAACCCTTATTCGCACACATACATGCACCCAGACACCCCCATTTGCAAACATACATGCACCCAGACCACACAGATGCACCAAGCCCCAAAACCCGCCCTCTTTCAGACGGTCAACTTACCTTTTCCGGTGAGGTGGTCGTCCGGGAGGGGATGGTTCCTGGTGTTTTCACCGCCAGCACCGCACTGCCGATAGGTCTTCGTCACGCCATATTACGTATCGTAATACGGTGGACGGAGTCTTTTAGCCATAGCAGTGCTGGTGGTGGAACCGCCTCCTTTCCTCCCTCGGCCCGGCCAACGGGGTTGAATTTCCACCTGTAAACGGGTAGAAATCCTACCTAACTCAAAATATAGTGGACTTCAGACCGCCAGCACTGGCGGTCTGTTGGCGGCAGTGGCTTTGGCAGTCTTTGAAAAACCACCAATATCTAGTTTCAGATTCCTTACCGACCCACCCATCCTACCTGCTCTATGAACTGATTTCTAGGGACAAAGGCTCCCTTTGAGGGCCCTAGTTTTGACACACCAGTGGCCAGTGTTCTTCATGGCTCTGCCCTTCTCCCGTGGAAAGTCGTGAAAAGAAACTGATGTCAGCTCGCCTGGCTGGCGCCTATATAGAACCTGCAACTTTGTATCCGGCACAGCCAGCTTCGGATGCAGAGCCGGTCGACGCTACCTAACGGCGCGCGGGGGTACTGCTCGAGAAAAATATCTAGATCCAGACTGACGCCTGGGGAAATTTTAAAGTAAGGAAGCTGCAACTAGATATTGTCTCTACCAGATAAGGTGTTACCAAAGGTAAGTAACATGTCCTTTTCTAAGGCTTCTTCATACATCTGGAGCACTAAGATGAAATATTGTGACCATTTGTATTTCTTTAAAAAAATAATCCCTTCTTTTTGTGAGCTATAATTTATTACCATAATATACAGGAATACTTCAATCAACATTCTTATCCATCCAAGGCTTTTGTAGATTAAATCTGTCATTCCACCAGGGGAATGCCCTGTTTTTCCAGCCAGGTCCAGAGGCGCAAAGCCTCCAGACAAAGGGTCTACAACCCCACCCCACCCTGCTTGTTGCTGTACCACATGGCGGTGGTGTTGTTCATGGACACTCGTACTACCTTTCCACATTTTGATATCATTGGTATCAAAATGTGGAGGTAACATTCTCATAAATATCAAAACACATCTCTTTTTATTTAGAACTAAGAAATTTAAAGCACACTCTAATCTATTTAAAAAAGTGTCTGTGGTAATTAGTGCCCCATCACATTCACAATTAATACTGAATATGGCCAGAACATAGGGTTACAGAATGTCTTATAATAATGAGATTTATGTGAAAACTTTATTAATTCCTAGCTTGATTTTCCCAGTACATGTTCTCTATTTTGTTGATGTATTAATATCGATCCGCTAAACAAAGTTTCAGTAATACAATTATGTTTTTTTCTCCATCAGGATGTAATTTATTATGACAACTGTTAAAGAATAATATTTTCATGATGACAGTCATCAACATGAAGGAGCATGCTCGCAATATATAAGAAGAAAGACTTAGGTGGTCAGTACGTTCTTGGCGGTGTGGCCCGCCATGCCGGCAGTGGCGGGAAAACCCGCCAGTCGGCATGGCAGGCCACATAAACAACACATTGAGGGCCGCCATCGGAAGCTCTCACTCACCGCCAGGCTGCCTCCATCAGGCAGCCTGGCGGTGGTCGGAATCATTATCCGACAGGGCAGCGGTGCTCCCCCTCGGATAATGATCCCTAATCCTCCAGCCTGTACCTGGCGGGAAGCCCGCCAAAGAAAGGCTGGTGGAGGGGGTGGCCCTGGGCACCCCTTGGGGCCCCTGTGCAGTGCCCCTTCACGCAGGTCCGATCTGCATGACGGGTGCAGCTGCACCCGCCGCACAGAGGCATTGGCGGCAGCTCCATGTGGAGCCGCCGTCAATGTCCCGGCCAGGCATTCCTCTGGGCCGGCGGGCGGAAACAATGTTTCCGCCCACCGGCCCAGAGGAATGTTCCTAATATGGCCGTCGAGGATCCGGGGACGCTGGCGGTCAGTGTTTTGACCGCCAGCATGAACACAGCGGTTTCGACCGCCGTGTTCATTATGAGGGCCTTAATTTTCTAAGTGTTATTGGGAAAGGAACATTTTATGGTATGATTTTGTTGCTTTATAACCGAGGGCGTTTTTGTTTCTCGCGTGACGATGAGGATGTGTGGTTTCTGGCAGCACACTCATGTCTGTTAGTGGAGAAGGGTAGAAACTGCCATGGCGATGTGTTGTGTTCTTACTGGGACAGAATGAGACTAGCATCTTAGAAGTACCAGGACAATGTGGTTTCTGGTGTGACATTGATGTTTTACATATTCCCGCAGTGAGTGCTTTGCATTGCAGTGATAATTTGTATTCAGAGATTTACATATTGAGGCAATGTGAACCCTGGCATCATGGTGACAGTCCTGGCCTAACAGAAAACGAACACTGAGAGCTGAAGATCTATAAAAATAACCCTACACCGGTGATAGCACACAGAAAAATCTGTCCCCATCAGCAGCATTGAAGGTTTTGAGCATGAGTGATCACCTCTGACCGGCTGACATTTTAATGCCACCTATGGGAGGCTAATATAATAAGCCGTGCAAACATTTTGGAGTAAATAAAACGTTTTCTTTCTTTTGATATTGAAGTTTGTTTGGGCAGTTTCTTCAGTGAGGCACCTGGTGTCAGATAGGATGGCATACATTTTGCCTTGCTTTCCATCCATCTATATTGAATTTGGTGCTTTGTTTTAGAAGCTAATGTATTACTACCTTGTGTGGGGAAATACTGCTCCTGGGTATTGTGGCAGACTCTGAGATATTTGAATATGGTATTTGTTCCTCTTTATAATTTTTAAACACCAAATTGATAAATTCTACTGTAAAAAGTATCTGCTGGAAAGTTTTTTTTTTTTTAAATATCCAAACTTCTCAGGATAAATGCGATCCTGTTAATTTGCAAAGAGCAATACGTCGCTTATTTAAAAAAAAAATCCTAGAGTTGTTTTCGTTCTCATTCTGCCCTGCAGCGTTGTGTTCCCCACAAGAAGAGTTACTGTTGGGTAAAGTATTATTGCGTAGCTTTACCTCTTTCAAGCGTTTTGTGGCTAGATAAGTATTCTAGTCAGAGCTCGACATATGATGTACAAGGTCCCTTTGAAATGCTTGCCCAGCATGAACCGCTCAATGGCACTGATTGCTGATGTATGCAAAATATAGTGTAGTATAAAAGATGAGAGCTGTGGCTGGTTATCGTGCCCTTCTGTGACTCCCCCAATCTCCTTGGAGGCTCTCATACCTGCTTTCTAGTCATGATAAGCCAAGTGTTGTGGGTTGGGTTATTAGTGCAACGCGATATCACAAATTCACTCATCTAAATGTGAGGCAATAGTATCGGATTGGATCCCTTATGAATGCAGATCACTGGAATGGATGGGATAAGACCCTCTGCTCTTTTACAAATATGAGGCACTATCGAGGACTGAATTAGACTCACTACAAATGTGGGGCACTTGTAGAGCTGGGTTTAGAGCTGTCCTCTATTCTAAACAACTCAATCTCTGGTGATATGTTGGTAAGTTGCACCGACGTATAGAGCACACAGCCAAGTTGGTAGAGTACAAGGCATGCAGGGTTCCCAGGAGCCCTTCATGAGTTTGCATGTGTAACCATATACACCCCCTTCTTTGTTGACTATATTCACCCGATCTGTTACAGGTGGATTATTTTAAAACAGTAACATAGTCGTTACAGATAAATGAAAAGAAACGTGAGAAGCTGACAGCTACATTGGTGGTAGGGGAAAAGAAAGGAAGAGGAAGACGTAAAAATGCTAGTACGAAGGAGAAAAAAGAAATCAGTGGAAAGTTGTCTAGCGAAGTAGTGACGAGCATCCTATAAAAGTATAGGATGATTGAAACAGAAACAGCAGTAAGACAAAACTAGAGAAATGTGGGTAGTAAAAAGCTGGGCATGTCTGAAACTGTCCAAGGGTGCACCTCCCTCAACGTACCGCACCTACATGAGGTCCTCGGGTGTACCTCGCGCCTCCAAGAAGATGCGCTTGTACTCTCCTTGGACACGAGAATGGCCTTCAGTACTGTCAAATGGCCATTTATGTTTGAAATCCTAGCTAAACTGGGCTTTGTCCTGTGTTTTATATCATGGGTGAGACTCCTGAACACTGATCCTCCGGCCAAGGTGACGGTGCACAGAGGACCCCCCCCCCCCCTTCTCCTTGAGGAACCCTCTGTATCCTCGCCTCTCGAGGACAGGCTACTGTATGAACGCATGCCCAAGATAGCCATCCCCCCAGTTCCGCCCGGCGCCACCCCCCAGGTCTGTTGGCAGAAATGCAGTCAAGAGGGAACATTTTCCCACATGATGTGGAGCTGCCCTGTTAAACAGAAGTAGTGGGAAACAGTGGTCACCTAAATAAGTGTGTGGTGGCAACCAGGTGGCCTCAGAAAAGAGGTGTTTCCTATATGTGTGGGATACGTCCGATCTTGCCAGGATGGACCAACTATGAGCGATCCTAGGATTAATAATTGCTAAGCGTAGCATTGTACAAATGTTGAAGGTCGAACCGGTGCCCAAGTTGCGGGATTGGAAGAATGATATGGACTGGGCTATGTTGGCCGAAAGGTCGGTCTACGAAGAAATAGGCTGCCCCCACAAATGGACTAAGATTTTGGGGAAGTGGAACGAAATTAGAGGTGGACTTTCCGCCCCCTGTGGGTTCAGGCCGTGAGGTTTTGCACTTGGAGAGCCCTCCTGCACAAACTCTCTGTGGACTTTAACTGGGAGAAGGGAGGAGGAGTTTTTTTTTCCCTTTTCCACATTTGTTGGGCTTAAGCAACACTGATGGCGGTGCCATGGTCCTAATATGTTTGATGTTTTTGTCATAGTGCATCTTGTCTATTGGTTTGTTTGCAATAAAAATATTAGAAAAAAAAACAAAAGAAACTGTCCAAGCGTGAAAAACTAGTAAAGAGAACAAGCACTGACAAAGTCAGTCAGCCTGGTCTTTAGGACCAATTTGCTTTGCTAATGGTTCTGAACCAATGTTGTACAGCATCGCCGATGCAGTGAGGCATGGCTACAGCAAATAAACCTTAAAAATCCCATGACATGGCAGTTGCGTCATTTTGTCAGATTGTGCCCTGCACATGATCATGCCTACCAAATGACGCAAGCGTTATTTTATTTTTATTGATGCACTGGTGGCAGATGAGCAACACAGAGTACTGCGGTTCAGGGATAGTAACGAGGAGGGTGGGATGGGGAGGAGAGGCAACGGACAGGAGAAGGAGGGGCAGGTGGGAGAAGCAACACGGAGAGTAGGTTGGAGGCAGTAGTTGAGAGGCGGGTGGCGAAGAGAGGCAGCTGGCGAAAGAGTAATGTGAAGGAGATGGGGGAGAAGCACAATGACAATGACAAATAGGCAGCCATGGAATACGGGTGGGCCGGAGAAGCAGTGGGCGAGAGAGGAGGAAGTCACGGATGTGTAAAGCAACACAGACAGGCGGGGAGAAGTACACAGGCAAGAGAGCAACACAGCACAGAAGGGGGAAGAGAAGCGCACTAGGGAGATAGCTGGAAAACACATGCGCTCTCGCAGAGTGCTTAAGACTGAAGAAAAAAGTGAGCAGAGGAAGGACACATGTAAATTGTCAATTATCCAGGGGCAGGACAGGCACAACCTGGGCAAGACGCATGAGAAGAAAATTTAAAGTGACAGGAAAACGAAACTATGGTAAGCAACGAACAGGCTTTGAGCCCGAAATATGTCTCGCAACAGCGAGTGCGACCTACTAGTAGATGGGACCTACAATATACATAGCATGTGCTGTCTAGCAGACTCGACTTAAAAAAAAGCTAAAAGGCAAGACTGTGGTGTAATTGTGTGAAGTTCTGATTGTAGTTGGCCCAGGCTCAACTGGACCACGTGTTGCCTAAAATAGCTGCAGACCTCCATTGACAGGTGGTTTACAATCTATTGTAGGTTGGTAAAATAAGCTTGGATCCCAGTGCGATTACATTTTTGCCAGGAGAGTGCCGTTCTGAAGTAAATGCTTAGTAGTGGGGCATTAATACACTGTATATTGCCTTAGTTTAGATGGCAGGGTGCTTCTGACCTGGCATTGCCAATAATCATCAATTTTAATAACAGTGGGGTTTTGATCCGTTGATGTTTAGTGCTCTCTGATTTCATACGAGTGGTGTTCTGGCTTGCTGGCAATGTATTGGATTTTCATTGTTATGAAAGCTGGGTTCTCTCCTGTTCCTACTCGGAGAACCTTTGTCTAGAAACAGAAGGGTTTCTGGCCTGCTCGGTGACTGGAATCCTGTCGCCGGTATTACCTAAAAAGAGTCCCTTGAGGAAATGGAGCACGTGCGTTAAAGGAGAGCATTAAAGAGACCATTCACTGTAGGGAAAAAATCCCCAGGCACTCCAATAATCACCCGTAGGCCAGTGTTCCTTTGATGATGTCTACTTGGGTTTTGAGACCTGTTATAGCACCTTTCACGGGATGGCCTATTTAAAGCACTAGTTGTTAGAATTATTATATGTGAGAGGATAAAAAGGACAAGTTATCTCGTGCCAGGTGTAATGGAGATAAAAAAAAGTTAACAAAGGAAATGAGGTTCAACGCGGAGGCGTGATGAAAACCGATGAAAGGGAGACAGCAAAATAAGAGGGGACGGAACAAGAAATGGCGCGGGAGGAGGTTGGTGATTGTACAAATGGACTGCGAAGGACGCACTGGTGGAGCGAGCGAGGCGGGCGGCACCACGTGACGGCGCCACTGGCGGGGCGCGCTTCCTCAGAAGGTCACCTTGGTGGCTCTGCAGAGCGCGAGGCAGACGCGGCGGCGGCAACAGCTTCTGACGAAAGAGAGGAGCAGGGAGAGCGGTACAAAAAGAAGTGCCAGGCGAGCATCACGCGAAGAAGAAAAGAAAGATGTGAAGAAAACCTGCGGCTCACAAGTGAACCTGCGAAGTAGAGGAATGCGACTAAAGATGAGCACTCCCAAGCCAATTCCTTCTTAATAACAGGAGCGGAATGTGAGGAGAAGGAAGAGCGACATGCCCATGCTGCTTTATTGCCACATTAGTCAACAATCTGTGTTTATATGGAAAAGTAATGTAATTTAACTTGGGTGGTTGGGAAACAATATCTCTAATGAATAAAACGCTTTTAAAACGTAGAAGTGGGAGAGCCAGCAAATGCATAGATCGAGCCCGGGAGTGACTTGGCTCTAAGATCGATAACAGGAGTCTAGCCATAAAAAGATTTTGCAAACCACGGAACAAGCGACATGTAAAAATATGATAAAGCCACATCACAGTTAATTCTTTAACCCTGTGTTTTAGTTTTTAAGAAGATTTACTGAAATGTATTGTTTCCACACCACTCAAGAAAGCCCTAATACCTTGAGGACATTTGCCATGCGTGAACCAAGAAATGGCTTTATCATATGAGCTGTATTTCACCTGTTTCGTTATAGGTGTAGATTCTTTGTTGCTTATAAAAAACATATTTAAACGGGATTGTTAATATAGCACACACCCTGAACTGAGTTGATCCAAGGTGCTTGCAAATTGGTTGCTCAAAGAAAAACGAGGCACTGTGAAATAAAAAGATTTGCATAGGTTCCCACAGTTTGGTCAAGTGAGGGAGCTGGTATTTGAGCCCAAGCTTTTTTGTTATACATTGAGCAATTTAGCCCGTAAGTGGATTTTGTCTTCAATCTCCTATTTAACAACAAATTACATTGTTTTGTTGTGAGTTTTATCATGAGCAAAATTACTCGTAGTAGTAATAATCTTTGTCATTGTTTAGACAATTGTCTATAAAACAATAAATACAAACACAAAGCTAAAAATAAACTATGCCGCCTCTCACCCCCGTCCTAACAATATCTTTAACACATTATACCCACACAACCCCACATTAACACCTTATTAAACATTGAGACACACACATAAAATCATATTTGCTACTTCTGAGGCTCCTTCCACAAGGTCTGCCATGGCAGTCAATCTACGTTATAAAGTTTCAAAGCTCTGAAGCATTTCTTACCCAAACCTATTTTTTTTAAATTGCTAGTTCACAAGCAACATCTAAAAATTCCACATTCATAAGTAGAATAAACGCCTCGATACGATGATGAATATTACATTTTAAGAAAAGCGGTTTTAATATCTGACAACAAATTTTATAAAAGTGCAAACAGTCTAATTAGAAATTAACATTAAAATTTGAAGCCTGCAATCCACAGGTACAATTATTATCAAGATCATAAAGTACGTTACATTTTTCATATTTTAAGAATCAAAGATTCAAAGTTAACAGCAGCCATAATTGGGGAGTCGGGAAAGCGGATGATAGGGGTACTTCTTTTTGTTATCCCAGGACTCAATCAATCAGTCACTGCATTTGTAAAGCGCGCTACATACCCGCGAGGGTCTCAAGGTGCTGGGGGGGTGCTACTGGTTGAAGAGCCAGGTCTTGAGGAGTATTCTGAAGGCCAGCAGGTTCTGGGTCTGTCGTAGGATGGTGGGGAAAGTGTTCCAGGTCTTGGCGGCGAGGTAGGAGAAGGATCTGCAGCCGGCGGTGGTTTTTCGGATGCGGGGGACTGTGGCGAGGGCGAGGTTGGCTGAGCGGAGGCTTCGGTGGGGGTGTGGAAGCTGAGTCGGTTGTTGAGGTAGGTGGGTCCGGTGTTGTGCAGTGCTTTGTGTGCGTGGATCAGGAGCTTGAAGGTGATCCTTTTGCTGACGGGGAGCCAGTGCAGGCCTCTCAGGTGGAGTGTGATGTGGCTGCGGTGGGGGACATCGAGGATGAGTCGGGCCGAGGCGTTCTGGATGCGTTGGAGTCGTCTCAGGAGCTTGTTTGTAGTTCCTGAGTAGAGGGCGTTCCCGTAGTCCAGTCTGTTGGTGATGAGGGCCTGGGTAACGGTTTTTCTTGTGTCGAGGGGGATCCATTTGAAGATCCTGCGGAGCATACGGAGGGTGTTGAAGCAGGACTCGGAGACGGCGTTGACTTGCCTGGTCATGGAGAGAGTGGAGTCGAGGGTGACCCCCAGGTTGCGTGCGTGGTCCGTGGGTTCCGGGGCTGTGCCTAGTGACGTGGGCCATCAAGAGTCGTCCCAGGCTGATGGGGTGGGTCCGAGAATGAGGACCTCCGTCTTGTCTGAGTTCAGCTTCAGTCTGCTGTCCTTCATCCAGTCGGCTACGGCCTTCATTCCTCGGTGGAGGTTAGCTTTGGCGGTGTGGGGATCTTCGGTAAGGGATATGATCAGCTGGGTGTCGTTGGCGTAGGAGATGATGTTGAGGTTGTGTTGTCGTGCGAGGGGGGCCATGTAGATATTGAACAGTGTCGGGCTGAGGGGGGATCCCTGTGGGACGCCGCAGATGATCTCAGTGGTTTTGGAGCGGAAGGGTGGGAGGCGGACGCTCTGGGTTCTGCCGGAGAGGAAGGATGTGGTCCAGGCCTGGGCCTTCTCTTGGATACCGGCGTCATGGAGGCGTGCTGATAGGGTGCGGTGGCAGACCGTGTCAAAGGCTGCTGATAGGTCCAGGAGGAGGAGGGCGGCTGTTTCTCCTTTGTCCATCAGGGTCCAGATGTTGTCAGTGGCGGCGATGAGGGCGGTCTCGGTGCTGTGGTTACTGTGAAAACCGGATTGGGAAGGGTCCAGGATGTTGTTAACTTCGAGGTAGCGGGTCAGCTGTTTGTTGACAATCTTCTCGGTCACTTTTGCCGGGAAAGGGAGCAGGGAGATGGGCAGGAAGTTCTTGAGGTCCTTGGGGTCCGCCTTGGGCTTCTTCAGAAGGGCGTTGATCTCGGCGTGCTTCCAGCTTTCTGGGAAGGTTGCTGTCTCAAAGGAACAGTTGATTGTTTTCCGGAGGTGGGGAGCAATGGTTGCGCTGGCTTTGTTGAAGACGTGGTGAGGGCAGGGGTCCGATGCCGATCCGGAGTGGATGGAGTTCATGGTTTTGATGGTGTCTTCGTCGCTGACGCTGGACCAGACGGTCAGGCGACTGGTGCGAGTGGTAGTCGCAGGGGTGGTGGACTCGGTGGTGGGTGCGGGGGGGTCGGAGTTGAAGCTGTCGTGGATGTCGGTGATCTTGCGGTGGAAGAAGGTGGCCAGGGAGTCGTACAGGTCTTGAGATGGCGGGATGTCGTTCGTGTTGGAGCTGGGGTTGGAGAGTTCTTTCACAATGCTGAAGAGCTCTTTGGTGTTGTGTGCGTTGTTGTCTAGGCGGTCCTTGAAGGCGGTCTTCTTGGCAGTCCTGATGAGTTGGTGGTGTCTGCGGGTGGCGCTCTTGAGGGCTGTGTGGTTGTCTGGTGTTCGGTCGTGGAGCCATTTCTTCTCCAGCTTCCGACAGGTGTGCTTGGAGATCCGGAGGTCCTCGGTGAACTAGGCGGCTTTCTTGTTGGTGTGGTTGGTTGTAGGGGCCTTGAGAGGGGCGAGGGTGTTGGCGCAGTCGTTGATCCACTGTGTGAGGTTGGTCGCGGCGGTGTCTGGGTCGGTGGGGTCAGTGGGTAGTCTCAGGGTCAGGGCGGTAGTCAGTTGGTCCTCGGTGACCTTGCCACAGCAGCGGCGTGGTAGCTGTTAGGTGCGGGGTATGTGATGGGTTTTCTGAAGGTGAAGTGGACGCATCTGTGGTCGGTCCAGTGTGGTTCGGTGGTGTGGTTGAAAGAGACGTGGGGGCTTGCGGAGAAGATGGGGTCGAGCGTGTGCCCAGCGGCGTGAGTAGGTGTCGTTACGAGCTGTTTGAGTCCAGTATATAGCTAGCTGAAGGTTTCCTTGAAACATAGCCTGAGTCTGCCATCCTAGATTCTGTCCTAAAAGCCTCTTTCAACTCCCCCTTTGATAGGTGGGAAGTCCTCATGAATTTAAATTTCCCCACCTTCAGTGTCACAGTATTTTTCACTAGTCTGTTACTGACCTGCGCCACCTATCTTGGTTCACTCAGTACAGTTTCACTGACACAGAGGGCTGAAATGTTTTGGATCTCCGAGGACCAAAGTTTATCCCAGCAACGCAAGGTTGCTTTATAGGCTGTAACATTCCAAGCCTGCAGGTCCCCTTCCAATCTTATCACTGGGAACATTGTGCTTATAGGTAAACCTAGCAGTTTTTTCAGCCATTCTCCCTCACAATTCTCCAAGCTTGCCACTGTGCTTAAGGTCAACAATTCAGCCCTAGATAAGCATTGTGCAGGCATCATTGTAGTATAAGCAGATAAAATCGGGGCAAAGATGGTCCTCCAAACATGCTTTTAAATCTTACTAACCCTCCTATAGTGGATGCTGCACAGGTCTCCATGATTTCTTTATGTAAGGCCCAATTTATATTTTTTTGTAAACGACATTCCTAGATAGTTATATGAGGTTACCACCTCCTCCATCTTGCTGCCCAGTAACCACTTATATGCTTTTGTGTTTTTCCTAACTGTAATTATTTTTGCTTTCTCCAAATTAACCTTTAGTTCATTGACCACGCATTACCTGTTGAAACTTTCCAATTTTCTCTGGAGGCCTACCTGAGTCAAATCTAAGATGGTCAGGTCATCCACGTACAGGAGGCACAATATATGCTTACCCCCCCATTTTCGACAAGAAGCATTTGGCATTAGCGAGGTCTCGTGGAAGTGCTGCCAAGAAAAGTGAAAACAACATGTGGACCAAAACACAACCCTGCCTCAGCCCATTGCCCTATGGGATTCTTTTAGACAGTGTCCCGCATACCACTTGAGCTCATCCTGGCAGTGCAATTCCTTGAGTATTGCAAGTAAGCTTCAGAGGATTGCCAGATGTCGGAGCCTATCCCATAGAATACTGTGATCCACAAGATAAAAAGCAGAGCTAAAATTGATAAAGCAACAGAAGAGATTCCCTGTAGTTTCCATTGAATTGTGCAAAAGTGCCAACAGACTGAAGCAATGGTCAACTATAGAGTGCCCTTGCTTAAAGCCTTCTTGTTCTATTGGTACAATATTTTTGCACTCAGTCCAAGTCGTTAGGGACAATTAAACTACCTTGGAATGCAATTTAGCACCAAGGTCAATCCAACTTATCAAGCAAAAATTACTTAGAACATCCATCTCCTTTGTTGTGTATAGGCTTAATTATTGCACCCTTTCACCTTGGAGAAAAGATACCAATCATTGTTTCAGAGACAAAGGGTTTGGAGAAAAAAGTAGCCCACCACTTAGGGTTAGATTTTGTAATAATCGCCAGTAGGTTATCCGGCCCAGCTACCTTAGTTAGATTAAGGCAAAATATAAATTTAGCTAAGGACTGCTCGAAGAACATCTCCTCCGCTAGATTGGGCCACCTTCCTCTCTCTGTAAACTCTCTGACCTTCTAGATATCACTTAGATGTACAGCCCAAGCATTTTCCTGGACTGTACACCTTAAGGGTTCATTTGACTTATTGCACTCTCACTGGACTATCTTCCAACACATATTCATATCTTTAGCCTGGAGGCTGCTACTCATGAGATCTCCAATTTGAATGATACTAATCATATTTTTTGTACGATCAGAGCAGTATACTCCTTCTTTATAAGATTATATTTTTCACTTTGTTTAGGCCTCCGGGAGACACCTTTTGGGTCTAGCTCTCCTCACCCTCTTTCCTAAGTCTAAATATTCCTTATCAAACCAGGGCTGTGTAGATTGCCAACAACGTTTTACTTTTTTAGCATCTAAGTTACCCTTTATAACTATGTATGTCAGGCATTTCACTACCTTTGCAATATTCTTAGACTACCAGTCCAAAACATAAATACCCTGCTCCCCACCAAGCCAGAGGTTGTCACTTGATATTGTGTTAATTGCAAGATGTATCTCTCATCTATTCTGGTAGTCTGACGTGTAGGGAAGGACACTTCACAGTGTGAAGTGTAAGGAAAGGCAGTGGACTTTAGTTTGTCAGTATTATTAGCTTCCTTTACCTTCACAAAACAGATTAGTAGAAACTGTTCAATACTTAAGTAATGTCAAATAATAAGATAAACAAAACAAAGAAGCCCACAGAAGTTCAGGAGGTCACAGATCTCCATCAGACACATGCGAAGTACAGATTAGCTGACTGTGGTAATGAATTCATTTGCATAGACTATAATGAATGGCCAAAAGCAAGAGCAAGCACATCTCCTACCTGCTGTGTACCCGTAGACCCTTTGCAGTGTTTCAAAGAGCCAACGACTTCATTGGGGGATGGGTTGCTGCGAATGACACGGAAAGGCTGGGCCGTGCCAATCTGTATGACCTCTGCAACCTTGATTTGCTGTACTGGGTCCATGTGCTTGATTTTCTAACCTGCACCTTTCTTAGCAGAGGAGAGAAGGAAGCACAACCTAAAGCAGAGGCTGATGTCTAACATTAGGCAGAGCATATCTGTAAGAACACTCCATTTTTGTTGTTCAAATAATTGAAAAATCCAGCTACACGGACTCGCCGAGAGGAGGGAGCGAAGACAAAGCCGAAAGAATCAGAGGAGGCATGGGAGGCAGAAGCCGTTCAAAAGCTCGGCTCGTTTTGTGTTCGAGGCTCCAACAGAGCCTTGTGCTGGGTCAGAACCAGGCATTTGGCTCAAGCCTGGCTTGGGCCTTCAGAGGCTCGCACAGCAATATTTACACGATGACAAGAAAATAAAGATGTTCATAACAACCCTGCTGTCGCAGTCAGGCAGACCACGTTCGCGCTTAAGAGCTATTCTAGTGATGTATAATAAAGTGTCATCTTCCTCAGGAAAGTGACAGATTTCGATTCTCTTGACCCTTTCAATGTCGGGGTGTTTGCACACTTCGGTGAAGGAGCTGAAAAACTCAGCATAGGATTCTTTAAAAACATGAACCCCTTTGGTCTCCTTGTGCATCCCTACAAACATTATTTTTTGCATCACACTGAGAGCTATGTATTGGGGCAAGTTCTGCATCAATATCTTATTGGAGCCTAAAGAATTATTGAACAGTGTGAAGATACTTTCATTTTTTAACACATTTTCCCAATATTTTGTTGGGTTTCTCAAATGCTAACCAAGGACGCGGTGAATGTCTTAAGCCGTCTTCTTCAACAAGTAGCTTGTGAGATACTGGTACCTCCCAGCTTCCTGTAAATAGCTCTCATGTACAACCCAGCCTACAAAATTAGAAGCTTTTGCCAGGTTAAATTAATATATGTAAGCCATAAGTGAAAAGCATGTATTTGTGATGAAAATGTGCATATTTTCAGAACACATAAGCTGATATTTGAAGAAAAATAGTTGAGTTTGCAAAATTCATTTTTAACTGATGTTTGAATGTTAAATAATGTAATCTTGTCTGATATGGTCACTATTACAACAGTAATATAATTAGCTCAGAATAATTCTCAACGAACATAAGTAGCTCTTATTACAGAAAAAGTTGTATACTCCTGACCAGGAGTCTGGTAATTCCAGATTTGTGTTGGTTTGTCTAGGGGATGTAATCTGCAGAACTAATTACGTACTATTAGCGCAGATCACAAAATTGTGCCAGAATCACTGCTTACAGTGCACTGTTCATTTGATGATAGATAGTACAGCTTGACTGTGAGGAAAGTATACAAACTATACAGTTTTTTTACATTTGGTATGACATACAGAATCTAATGTTTCTCGCCAGATCTCCTATTTACTCAGTGGTTGGACAGTAGAAGACATTGAAGAAGACGCTCATCAATTTTAAAAATACATTTTACCTCACAACATGGTAATTCCCCTCAGTCTCTCTGTACAATATCTGACATGTTTAGGGGCCATGGGCAGTCAGGGATACTGGGCCACAGTCGTGGAGGCTTGGGCTTTCCCCTGATGTCCCAGAATTCATCCCACTATGGCTGTACAAACTGGACCAATTACAAACTTTTTAGCATTTGATGCACAGTTATAGTGATGCCGAGCAGTCACAGATTTCTCAGGGAGATCAGTGTGGGGCAGGCTTGGAACTCAGCAGGCACCCATCAGTGTAATAACGTGATTGTCCAACCCAGTGCTTATATTTGTAAAAAGAGAAGTACTTTAATCCATATTACAACTCAATACTGCACAAATAATATCAGGTAGTGAGAGTCTCTGATGTAGGACTATTTCATTCTGGTGAGGATGCCCCCTCTCCACCCTTCCACTTTTCTTAGTTTAAGATACCCTGATGCAGCGCTTTATTCTGATTCGTCTGGTAGGCACTAGCAGGCATTCAGTATTTCAGTATTTGTCTCACCCACAGTTCGGGTGCATGGTAGGTCTTTCTCTGGCCTCTGACTATTCAGTCCTGGTTTTTCCATAGTAAGGGAACAAGCACCAGGCCCAGGTGCATCAAGTGGCTGCTTCACTCCCTCTGAGAAGATGTGCACTGTGCACCAGTATCTGAGGGAGCAGAAGGCATGCAGATGGCCTTCTTCAGGGCACACGGCGAAGGTGTCAAATGGTCCCACAGGTTACGGCTGGGCCTTTCTGTACCTGCACTTGGGTGTGTTGTAGATTCAGTAGCCTAGTCCCCTGTTGGTCAAAGTGGGGATGTAGTCAACTTCTGGTTGCAGTTCCTGGGCCTGCAGTTAAATCTTAAAGGTTTTAGCTTCTTTAAGGCTCTTTGGTGCAGCAGCATTGGCTTAGACCAAAAGGGTGCACTTCCAGTCAGTAGTGCAGAAGCTGCACAGTCAGTTGAGCACACAAAGGCAAGTTCTTCGAGGCAGCAGCTTTGCTTGTTGTGGCATAGTCTACCAGGGCATACATTAGGCAGGCGCCACTGGGCTACCCAGAATAAGTCAGTTTAGGGACACTTCGGGCAGTTGCCCTGGCTGTGACAATAAAGCCAATTCAGGCACACTTGGAAAGTGCCACAGCTGAGCGATAGTCTCTTCTTCAGTGGCACAGATGTGTTGGGGCCACTTCAGGGTAAGTGCCACTTCAGGGTAAGTGCCATGGCTGTGACAGCTGAGTTGATAGGATAATTTGCTTGGACATACTTCAGCAGTGCCAGAAGTCTTGCACTTCAGTGATAGTGAGTCATCTCCAAGGTTGGAACCCAGCAGTCAGCTCCTAAGAGTCTCTCTCTGACAGCCAGAGCACTGAGGTCAGATGGTGTAGTCCATGCCGGTAGACCACTCCTACTGCAGGGTTGACTTACTTCTTCCTTATTCTTCTAGACAAAATTCTCCAAGCATTCCAGGTAAAGAAACAGCTCTTCGTTCAGGTCAAATACCGGGAGATGTCTACTCTCACTACACTACACACTTCCATCTGTGATAGGGACAGTAATCCTGTGTCACTATGGAGAGATCGCTTGTTGCACGCTCAAAGTCCAGGATCAGACTCAAATCAAGAGTCAGCCATAGACCTTCACACATAGCTAGGTTAGATTGAGACTGGAACTAAAAACCCCAAAACCAGGATACCAGCCCCCTAGTACATAGTTGGGCACTCAGGGCAAGGGACATGCCTGTACACCAAGCAAGAGCGATTACGGTCTCAACACAGGAACATATTCCTGCCAAGACATGATCACACTGTTTCTTTGGGCCCCCTTAACATTGATGTACCAGACGTGTAGGATTTCTGTGAGTTTAGGAGACTCTAAAGTGGGCACAAGGTACACTAGTTTTTTTGTCGTTATGCACATGAATTTGACCAATTGCACGTTGAGTACAATGTTCTTGGGATGTAAAGTCTCAATAACAGCGTGTTTGCATGAACGGATTCCTAGACTGTTAAATTGGCTACCAGCCATGAATGGATTTTGTATGAGTTCGGAGTACGCACATTCAGTAAGCTGAAAACATTCATTTTGGAAAGTGTGGAGAGGAACTCCTAGCAAAATGCCACTTGTAGAGTACATGTGTTCACTATTACTCCTGGGCTGTATGGGAATATACCACAACCATATATTTTTAGCATATTCACATTTTAAGGTCTCGAATTGTTGAGTGCCAGCCCTTCCTCTCCCTAATTGACAGACCAGAAGATCATACTGAACATGATTGTCAGTTTTGAGCATTTTTGTTTCCAAAACATAGTAATTCACTAGGAACAAGGCATGACCTCCAACTTTGTTCTCTGGGTCTCCCGGCGTTGCTCTTTCCTCAGGCACAGACACATAGCTCATTAGTCTCACAATGCTTATCGACAGAGAAGCATAATGAAATGATGGGGCTGTGAGAGTCTTAATCAGAAAGTATGAATTTCAAGGGGAGCTACTAGGAACAATCCTAATATCTCCCTTTCCAATCTTCACTTCCTAGTTTAATGCATCTGCTGTTGTGGTGGGAGAGGTGGAGTCCTCTCTGCCACCACCAACCAAAAGAAAAAAGTTTATTACTCTAGTGTAGATGGCTAGGGAGCAGCTGAGGGCGGTAATAGCGGCTCATAGCCTCTCCTGTGGCCCAATCCACCAGAATGATCCTTGGATGGACCTGGGAGGGGCTAGGGAATCCCTAGTGGGCCCATCCAGTATGTGAGTGACGTCACTAGTAACGTCACATGCATATTAATGAGGGGGTACAGATTTGAGGACCAGGCCCACCTTGTTTGGGAGTTTGCCGCTTCCCTGGAGGGATCAGGTGACCAGGCACCCCTGCAATGGAGAGCAGTAAGGGGAAATTTGTCAAAGGGAGAATTTTTTATAAAAAAAATAAATACATTGTTTGGCATGAGAACCATTTCAACAAAAGCATATTTTGTTTTCCTAGTAACTGTGGTGCCATTTGACAGATCTTCGCAAAACTTTGCAAAAAATGTCTTCTCCTCCTCAGGGCCTTTTTGGAAAGTTTCAGGGTGATCTGTCAAGTGGGGGCTGAGAAAAAGGTAGGGTCCCAAAATACATTTTGTCCCCATTTTGTTTTTTTGTTGGTTATGTCAGTTATGCATTACTGAGAAATGTCCCTGTGCTGTAATCGTTTAGTAGTAAAGAAAAAATATATATCATTATGTTCGATGGCATGTGTAGCTGCAGATACACATGCTGTGCACAGTCCGCCATCTGGTGTTGGGCTCGGAGTGTTACAAGTTGTTTTTCTTCGAAGAAGTCTTTTCGAGTCACGAGACCGAGGGACTCCTCCCATTTCGATTCCATTGCGCATGGGCGTCGACTCCATCTTAGATTGGTTTTTTTCCGCCATCGGGTTCGGACGTGTTCCTTTTCGCTCCGTGTTTCGGGTCGGAAAGTTAGTTAGAATCTCGGAAAAAATCGTCGGTATTGTTTGCGTTCGGTATCGGGTTAGTTAGAACAAATCGACACCGAATTTTGAGGAGCTCTGGTGGCCCTTCGGGGTTTTTTCGATCCCCCGTCGGGGCCTGGTCGGCCCGGCCACGTGCGACTTCAAGGCTGATGGAACGGACCCCATTCCGCTTCTGCCCAAAATGCCATAACAAGTATCCGTATACGGATCAGCATCTGGTCTGTAACTTGTGCTTGTCCCCCGAGCACAAGGAGGATACTTGTGAAGCCTGTCGAGTGTTTCAGTCGAGGAAGACGCTGAGAGACCGAAGAGCCAGGAGACAACAAATGGCGTCCACGCCGACAGGTCAAGAACGTTTCGAGGAGGAAGAAGAAGCTTTCTCCGTCCACAAGTCGGATTCTGAAGAACTCGACGTCGAAGAAACTCCCCAAACCGTGAGTAAGACGTCGAGAATCAAGACTCATGAGAAGACCACAAAAGCCCAGGGGACGCCACCGCCAACAGGCCATGGCTTAACCCGAAAACTAGGTGACCGATCCAAGGCACCGAAAAAGGGCATGCTGGTGTCGAAGTCATCCGACTCCGGTCGAGATACCGCCACACAGCAACCTCGGAGCCGAGACAGCGGCTCCGAGAAACTTCGGCACAGAGACAGCGGCACCGAAGAATTTCGGCACCGAGACACCACGCCGAAAACAAAGAAGGTTTCTTCGGAGCCTAAAAAGACTTCCGAAAAGGTTTTGGTTCCGAAACATCCAGCCTCGGAGCCGAAAACTAGTTCCTATACAGAGGAACAAGGATTAACCTCCCAATTACATAGATTTGGAGAGGAGCTTCAAGCTGTAGAGCCTGACTACACGCAAAGAAGGCTTCATATTCATGAGGACACAGGGAAGATAACCACTCTTCCCCCAATCAAAATAAAAAGGAAACTTGCCTTTCAACAAAAGGACAAGCAACCACAGGCAAAAGTGGCAAGGAAAACAACCCCACCACCGTCTCCACCACCATCAATACATGCATCACCAGCAACAACTCCACCACTGATGCACTCACCAGCTCATACTACAATGAGTCAGGATGATCCCGATGCATGGGACCTTTACGATGCTCCAGTGTCTGACAACAGCCCAGACTCCTATCCTACAAAACCGTCACCACCTGAGGACAGTACATCCTACACACAGGTGGTCGCAAGGGCAGCCGAATTTCACAACGTCACCTTACATTCTGAACCAATTGAGGATGACTTTCTGTTTAACACCCTATCCTCCACCCATAGCCAGTACCAAAGCCTTCCCATGCTCCCAGGAATGCTAAGACATTCAAAACAAATATTTCAGGATCCAGTTAAAGGCAGAGCCATAACTCCAAGGGTGAAGAAAAAGTACAAGCCACCGCCAACAGATCCAATCTATATTACAACACAACTGACACCAGACTCAGTAGTTGTCGGGGCAGCTCGTAAGAGAGCCAACTCTCATACCTCAGGAGACGCACCACCTCCAGACAAAGAGAGCCGCAAATTTGATGCTGCGGGAAAAAGGGTTGCAGCACAAGCAGCAAATCAATGGCGTATTGCCAATTCACAAGCACTTTTGGCAAGATACGACAGAGCTCATTGGGATGAAATGCAACATTTCATCAAACACTTACCCAAGGAGTTCCAAAAAAGAGCGCAACAGGTGGTGGAAGAGGGACAAAGTATCTCAAATAATCAGATACGGTCTTCCATGGATGCAGCAGATACAGCTGCAAGGACAATAAACACTGCAATCACGATACGAAGGAACGCATGGCTGCGCACTTCAGGGTTCAAGCCGGAAATCCAACAAGCTGTGCTCAATATGCCATTTAATGAACAGCAATTGTTTGGGCCGGAGGTAGACACTGCCATTGAGAAACTCAAAAAAGACACCGATACAGCCAAAGCCATGGGCGCACTCTACTCCCCGCAGAGCAGAGGCACATTTCGAAAAACACCTTTTAGGGGAGGGTTTCGAGGTCAACCCACAGAAACCACAACCTCACAAACAAGGCCTACTTACCAGGGTCAATATCAGAGGGGAGGTTTTTGGGGGCAATATAGAGGGGGCCAATTCCCAAAAAATCTAGGAAAATTCCAAGGCCCCAAAACTCCTCAAAATAAACAGTGACTCACAAGTCATACAACCCCATCACATAACACCTGTGGGGGGAAGACTAAGCCAATTTTACAAACTTTAGGAGGAAATAACAACAGACACTTGGGTCTTAGCAATTATCCAGCATGGTTATTGCATAGAATTTCTCCAATTCCCTCCAAACGTCCCACCGAAAACACACAATATGTCAAAACAACATATAGATCTTCTAGGACTAGAAGTTCAAGCATTGCTACAAAAGGACGCAATAGAATTAGTACTGAATCTACAAAAAAACACAGGAGTTTACTCACTGTACTTTCTTATACCCAAAAAGGACAAAACTCTGAGACCAATACTAGATCTCAGAACACTAAATACCTACATCAAATCAGACCACTTTCACATGGTCACGTTACAGGACGTAATCCCACTGCTCAAACAGCAAGACTACATGACAACATTAGACCTAAAAGATGCGTATTTCCATATACCAATACATCCTTCACACAGGAAATACCTAAGGTTCGTATTCCAAGGAATACATTACCAATTCAAAGTGTTGCCATTCGGAATAACAACTGCGCCAAGAGTTTTTACAAAATGCCTGGCAGTAGTAGCTGCACATATCAGAAGGCAGCAAATACATGTGTTCCCGTACTTAGACGACTGGTTAATCAAAACCAACACGCTAAGACAGTGTTCACAGCACACAAAATATGTCATACAGACCCTTCACAGGCTAGGTTTCTCCATCAACTACGCGAAGTCACACCTTTTGCCGTGTCAAACACAGCAATACTTAGGAGCGACAATCAACACAGCAAAAGGGATTGCCACTCCAAGTCCACAAAGGGTTCAAACATTTCACAAGGTAATACAGGCCATGTATCCAACACAAAAGATACAAGTCAAAATGGTAATGAAACTCCTAGGCATGATGTCTTCATGCATAGCCATTGTCCCAAACGCAAGATTGCACATGCGGCCCTTACAACAGTGCCTAGCATCACAATGGTCACAAGCACAGGGTCAACTTCTAGATCTGGTGTTGATAGACCGCCAAACATACATCTCGCTTCTATGGTGGAACAGTACAAATTTAAACCAAGGGCGGCCTTTCCAAGACCCAGTGCCGCAATACCTCATAACGACGGATGCTTCCATGACAGGGTGGGGAGCACACCTCAATCAACACAGCATCCAAGGACAATGGGACATACATCAGAGGCAGTTTCACATAAATCACTTAGAACTGTTAGCAGTATTTCTAGCGCTGAAAGCATTTCAACCCATAATAACCCAAAAATACGTTCTTGTCAAAACAGACAACATGACAACAATGTATTATCTAAACAAACAAGGAGGGACACACTCGACACAGTTGTGCCTCCTAACACAAAAAATATGGCATTGGGCGATTCACAACCACATTCGCCTAATAGCACAATTTATTCCAGGGATTCAGAACCAGTTGGCAGACAATCTCTCTCGAGATCACCAACAAACCCACGAATGGGAAATTCACCCCCAAATACTAAACAATTACTTTCAAATTTGGGGAACACCTCAAATAGATCTATTTGCAACAAAGGAAAACTCAAAATGCCAAAACTTCGCATCCAGGTACCCACAAGATCAATCCCAAGGCAATGCTCTATGGATGAACTGGTCAGGGATATTTGCGTACGCTTTTCCCCCTCTCCCTCTCCTTCCATATCTAGTAAACAGGTTGAGTCAAAACAAACTCAAACTCATACTAATAGCACCAACATGAGCAAGGCAACATTGGTACACAACACTACTAGACCTTTCAGTAGTACCTCATGTCAAACTACCCAACAGACCAGATCTGTTAACACAACACAAACAACAGATCAGGCATCCAAATCCATCATCTTTGAATCTAGCAATTTGGCTCCTGAAATCCTAGAATTCGGACACTTAGACCTCACACAAGAATGTATGGAGGTCATAAGACAAGCTAGGAAACCTACCACTAGACACTGCTATGCAAATAAGTGGAAAAGATTTGTGTATTACTGCCATAATAATCAAATTCAGCCATTACACGCATCTCCAAAAGATATAGTGGGATATTTACTACATTTGCAAAAATCAAATCTAGCTTTCTCTTTCATAAAGATACATCTCACCGCAATATCAGCTTACCTGCAAATTACTCATTCAACTTCACTATTTAGAATACCAGTCATTAAAACGTTTATGGAAGGCCTAAAGAGAATTATACCACCAAGAACACCACCTGTTCCTTCATGGAACCTCAACATTGTCTTAACAAGACTCATGGGTCCACCTTTCGAGCCCATGCATTCTTGTGAAATGCAATACTTAACGTGGAAAGTTGCATTTTTGATTGCCATCACATCTCTAAGAAGAGTGAGTGAGATTCAAGCATTTACCATACAAGAACCATTTATTCAAATACATAAAAATAAAGTAGTTCTAAGGACAAATCCAAAATTTTTACCAAAGGTTATCTCACCGTTCCACTTAAATCAAACAGTAGAATTACCAGTGTTCTTCCCACAGCCAGATTCTGTAGCTGAAAGAGCACTACATACATTAGACATCAAAAGAGCACTAATGTGCTACATTGACAGAACAAAACTAATTAGAAAAACAAAACAACTATTTATTGCCTTTCAAAAACCTCATACAGGAAATCCAATTTCAAAACAAGGCATTGCTAGGTGGATAGTTAAGTGTATTCAAACCTGCTATCTTAAAGCAAAGAGAGAGCTGCCTATTACACCAAAGGCACACTCAACCAGAAAGAAAGGTGCTACCATGGCCTTTCTAGGAAATATTCCAATGAACGAAATATGTAAGGCAGCAACATGGTCTACGCCTCATACATTTACCAAGCACTACTGTGTAGATGTGTTAACTGCACAACAAGCCACAGTAGGTCAAGCTGTACTAAGAACATTATTTCAAACTACTTCAACTCCTACAGGCTGAACCACCGCTTTTGGGGAGATAACTGCTTACTAGTCTATGCACAGCATGTGTATCTGCAGCTACACATGCCATCGAACGGAAAATGTCACTTACCCAGTGTACATCTGTTCGTGGCATTAGTCGCTGCAGATTCACATGCGCCCACCTGCCTCCCCGGGAGCCTGTAGCCGTTTAGAAGTAGATCTTGAACATTTGTACATTTGTAAACATATTACTTTAACCTTTATTATGTACATATGTATTCATTCCATTGCATGGGCACTATTACTAGCGTACACAACTCCTACCTCACCCTCTGCGGGGAAAACAATCTAAGATGGAGTCGACGCCCATGCGCAATGGAATCGAAATGGGAGGAGTCCCTCGGTCTCGTGACTCGAAAAGACTTCTTCGAAGAAAAACAACTTGTAACACTCCGAGCCCAACACCAGATGGCGGACTGTGCACAGCATGTGAATCTGCAGCGACTAATGCCACGAACAGATGTACACTGGGTAAGTGACATTTTCCATACAATACATGTACCAGAAAACATACAGAAATATGTAGACTTAATATTGCAACAGCTCTGACCATGTAACATTAGCCTTAATCACCAGACCATCTCCAAGGTGTCCTATAAAGTCTGATCCCGCCCCTGTGACGACGTCCTCTTTGCAGGTGCAACAGCTCCAGAAATACTTTATGGCCCTCATTGCCAGTGCTCTCTTAATTCTGATGGGGCCAGTAACAGCAGTTACCGGCCACATCGGAAATGATGTCTGCTGGAACACTGCAGATCTCTTCACTTTCACTTCGAACGTTTGGCTGCATCGAGCAGTTGAAATTTCTTTATGAAATTCAGGGGGGAAATGATAAATTACCAGGAGAAGCACACGTGGAATTATATATTCACCCAGCCGTTCCTCATTCCTTCGTGGACCCTGAGGGACCAGCTCCTAATGGGTCACATGGTACCCTCTCGTGGAGTTTTTACGTTATTCCAGTATGAGTAACTCTGGCAAGCTTCCGATTTTCCCAACATCAGGTCTGGCATATAATGTAAAAGTACCCTGTACGGGAAGCATGAGACGAGTTTAAGGGGCAGTGGAAAGGGCAAGGAATGCAGATTGGTATGAAGACTATCAAAACAGAGAGGGACAGTGTGTGTGTGTGCGCGTTTTTGTCTGTGTGTATGTAAGAATTTGTGGTGAAATCCGACAGACACCTCCCCATACCGACTGAAAGCACCTGGGCACAAATATTTACCAGAAAATACAATTATTAGGTGGGCGTAGCACCCCAAACACCCTCCCTGAAGCTACACCCCTGAACATAATATCCACCAGCTGAAGGAAAGACAAAAAAGTTAAGGACAACATTGCTTTCCTCACTGAATGGTCTTCAGTAATTGTAGTAAAAAAACACTTTAGCTATTCACCATATAACTCATGAAGCAGAGGTACATGAAGGAAAAGGATAACGAGACTTCTTGAGTTAAATCAGAATCTTGGATACCAAAGAAGGTCTAAAAGAAGCAGTCTGTGCTTTATAGTATTTAATACATCTAATCGGAATTTAGCATGGGCAGTAAAAGTGGTTAAGAAATATTTCGACAATCCCACAGGAAAGATTACTTTGACCTAGGTGAAACATTAATGTGAATCAAACCAAGTGTCCTTCTTACTAGAAAAATGCTTACCAACTGATTCCCATTTGACCAGAACTGGTCTGCCCAACCAGTGTACCAGCATATATTGGTACTGCTCTAAAAATCACACCTAAAACTAGAGAAACCAAAAAAGGGACTGCTCCTACTGGAGATGCAAAAACAGGATTCGTGTGTTTTTCCACATCTGTGGTAACCCACACTAACTAGGTATATTTTTAGTTAGTCTGAGTTTACAGAGCCCAAGAATCCCTATGACTGACAATGCTTTCTATAAGAAATTATACCAATAGCCCCTGAAATACTCCAAATCAGCTGCTGTAAGTGCCCCTGCTATGCCAGAGTGTATAGGACACCTACTGGACTTAGACATAGTTGAGGAAAAGAGAGTATTAATCTGTGAAAATTCACAGAAAGCCCCAGAAGCTGAGAATACCACACCCGACCAAGAAAAAAGGGTGTTATGAGAAATAGATTCACCTTGTCCTTATGACATGAACCATGATGATCATTGAGCAGGGAACATATATACCACTGAAGACAAACTAGTGGTTGAAGAAAAACATCTCCAGGTCCCTCCTCTGGATCTGGAACTAAAGAGCCCCAGATATTTACAATAAAGATTGGTAAAGCAGTTGACTTGCAGTGCACTGCAGTTGACCTTTGAGTAGGAATATATCCTGATTCAGATCCCAGTCGCTACTTTGTTGAATAACCCGGTATCCCGAAACTGCTACAATATTGGGCAAACTGAGAATGTCCTGAATAGTATGCTGTTTATGCAGAAGGACCAAATTCAGGAACTAGATCCTCCAGGCCTTTCGATCAAGCCCCTCTAGCTTGTTTATATATCCTACCCCAGATACACTCTCTCTCTGCAGCAGAACCTGCAGTTTGGTTTGTCTTTGTGGGAAAGAATGTCCTCTGTATGGTGTACAGTCGTATCCCCTGCCCTGTATGTCCAACAGCAAGCATCTGATATCTTTTTTATTTTATTTTGCCACAGCCTCACGCCAATCTAGCGTGCACATGAAAGTCTGGGCCTGCCTTTGACAAGAGGCTGGCCCTGGACTTGTCTTGGACTTGGAGATGTGCACAAAGTTCCTGTCACTTGTTCAAGCATGTAGCACAGTGGTGGCAGCATACATGTTTAGTATTGATCATATTGTAGCCCGACCTTTTTATCTGCATCATGACTGTAGAAGCCTCCTGGCCCTCTTGTGTAACTTTCCACTGCTAGCAATGAACCTGGGTCCTAAGGCTCAGATACCAAACAAATAGATGTGTGTGTGTGTGATGAGCTAGTTACACACTGTATGATATTATGAGTGAACCAGAGAGGAAGAGGGCTGCAATTTAATTTTGGAAGATTGGTATTTTCCGGTGCCGAAGATGGAGGTGAGGTACTGACCCAAAACACTGAAGAGTATTTGTAACATTCTTGAGACTGGAAGGAAGAAACCAAGACACTGAAGTGGGAGAAGAGGAGTCAGGCTCTCCTTTTGTCATGGTGTGCAGAGTCTTTTGAAAAGGGCCATCGTTTTGTGTCTCTTCCTGATCACTGTCATATGTGGCTATGAAGACAAAAACTCATCATAGTTCACAGTAGACAGGAAATCAACTTTTTAGACATCAGCATTAAGGTTACAAATGGACAATTGTACACGACACTATTTCTAAAACAAACTGAGTGGAACACATTGCTAAGATATACAGTCACCACCCTAGAAACTTAGGTGATAATCTTCCCTACGGCCAATTCCTGAGGATCAGGAGGAATTTTTGCCATAGGGTAGATTATTTCAATGAAACTGATGCCCTTCTAAGGGGATTGCATGAGAGAGGTTACCCTATGGGACTTTTGAAACGGTCCCGCAAAAGGGATTGGTATTGTCCACAAGACACCCTGCTTGAACCTAAGGAAAAAGCAGACCAAAGAAAGAATGACATGCGTAACTACTTTCTGTACCAGAAGCAATGAGATAAAAAATCATAAACAGGCATTTGAGCCTTGTTTTTGATTAATTTGATGCTAAAGAAAAAAAACAATGCATGCTTTTAAGAAAGGTAAAAGTGTGAGAGACCATGTTTTAGATGTGCTCTATTAAAGCACTAAATCATCCGGATGTGCTGTAACAGTGGAATGGGCCTCCCATAATAGGTCATTTCAAGCGCGGCAGATGTAAGGCTTGAGATCTGACAGTAGAAACCAATAATTACAAACACAATGAGCATAGCTACATTTTAGGAACTCACAGCAAGATGTAATCTATGTAGTCAGATGTTGATGACTGTCATCCCTGGGGATGGCCCACCCCATGGCTTCAGTGAGGAGTTCCACAATGGTCTGTCGGTAGTTCAAACAAACAAACAAATAGTAACTTTATTTCAGCTGAAAGCCATAAAAGTAAACAATAAAAACACCATATCATAATTGAGCAGCTAAATAAGTTTTAAGATCACATAGTTATTGGAAACAGTGCAAAACAACCATTTTTCTTAAAATCTTAAAATCCTAAAATATTAAATATGCAATTATTAGGCCATTAAATCTTACTCCAAACAGTTAAAACTTGTTATGTTAAATAAGTATAATCTAAGACCAATATGTTAAAGCACGCAATTACAACAATTCTCTGGTTCTTATAGCCCATGCACTTTGCAGGAATCTTGCAACTGAAAAAACTATTTTGTCATTTGTGTCAGTTGTCAAAAAGCGTAATGCTGTATTCCATTCCCTAATACCCATAGACCTACATAACGGAGCAATCAACTTCTTCCTAGGTACCAAATATCTAGGACAGAAAAACATAAAATGCGCGAGTGTCTCTAGTGTCTTTTGACAATAATGACAGAATAATGGGTTACTATCCTCCGCTCTCCATCGCGCTGTAAATGTCTTGAGCGGGAGAATCCCTAATCTGAATTTGATGAAAAGTGTTTTAGTATAGGGAGGATTTACATTGTCCATATAGGCCTCAAATTTGGGGCTACATTTATGGTCTAGAAACTGTAGGGTCCGACTGTCTTGCTTTTTGGACCAAATTTGAACCAAAATTCTCCCAGTAGCATCTTTTTACACGCTCTTTTACTACCTTGGTCAAATTATGAGCAAAAAAATCCTTATAAAACGGTTTTCTACCGTAGTCAAACACCTAGAGTTAGTATATCCCCAGAGCTCAGCGCCATAGATTGAAGCTGCAACTGCCGCTGCTTTATAAACAGTAATGGCGGGTGATATCTCCCCTTCCAAGGTATTGGCAATTTTCCTCCCTATCGCTGTTGACCTCTACTTAAGTACTGTCAGACTCTTCCCAATCTGCGCCGACCAGTGTTGGTCATCACTTAGCCTAATCCCCAGATAGTCAAATTGGCTGACTCTCTCCACTGGTTGACCGGCTATGGTCATTTTCCCCCTAAAAGATTTATGTGGGTTAAAAGCCATGAACTTTGATTTTGTTGGATTTATTTCAAGACCTCTAGTAAAACAAAAGTTGTAAAAAGCATCCAGTTCATTCTGTAAGCCCATGGGTGTTCTCGAAATTAATAAAGTGTCATCAGCAAACATTAAAATGGGGACAGGGGATCCAGCTAGCCTTGGGGCATCATGGTTACAGTGAAGCAGTTGGTCCGCCGCACCATTAATGTAAAGGTTAAACAATGTTGGTGCCAAAATGCACCCCTGCCTATCCCCCCTATTGACAGGTATAGCTTCCGTTAGATCGCCACTTTGTGACCAACGTACTTGAGCGTAAGTCCCTTCATATAGGTACCTAATCAATCTTATTAATTCTCCTTAAAGTTGATAACTCTCCATGACATTCCATAATAGATCCTGAGGTACCATGTCAAAGGCAGCTTTTAAATCAATAAAAGCTACATATAGATGGCTCTTGTTAAGTGACAAGTATTTCCAGCAGAGAAGGTTAAACCTAAATGCCTGATCTATTGTACTCATTCCTTTTCTAAAGCCTGCCTGGAAGTCGGAGAGAATATGAGAATCCTCTATCCAAGCCTGTAGTCTGTTCAGTACCTGCTTGCTAAATATCTTTTGACTAACATCAATTAGGCTAATAGGCCTATAGTTGGAAGGTTGTTCCCTTGGCCCTTTCTTATATATAGGGACTATGATTGCTCCTTGCCACGTGTTAGGAAGTCCTCCCCCCCTCAGTATCTCGTTACTGAGCGCATTTAGGTACAGAGACCAAGTTGTCGGTCGGGACAAATATAAATCACCTGGGATGCCATCAAGACCAGGGGCCTTCCCTTTCCGTATTGATCTAAGAGCCAGAGTTGTTTCTTTTAGGGAGAAAAGCTCCAGGTCGAATTTAGGTGATATAACTCTCCCGTCCATAGAGGTATTGGCAAAAAGTTCATTAGGTTTTAAAGAAGGAATAGTGGTGCTACTAGTTTGAGGTTTTCTGTATACATTTTTAAAATACGTCACCCAGATTTCTGGCTGAATTACGGGGAAATTCTCCACACCTTGAGAGCTACTTTTGTCTGCCACCAATTTCAAAAATAATTTAACATCTTTCTCATAAAGTGCATCAACCATCCTACTCCAATATTTAGTTACCCACTCTTTTTTTGCGTTTTTAAGTACCACTTTATATGCAGCCTTGAATTTCCTAATCTCTCGGCAGTTCCCTGCCTTAAGTGCTCCCAGTAGCTGTATTTTAGCCAGACGGCAAGAGTTAGAGAACCACCTCAATGTTCTAGTCCCAATCTCTGTTCACCTCCTTGCTATCTGAAAGTGTGGTTTTAGCCGGGTGATAAAGATACTGTGCAGATTGATTAAACCCACCAATGTCGTATTTATATGCTTCAGTGGGGAAAGCATTGTTACAACTATTCTATAAATTAATAACTGAAAATTTGCGTCATTCTCCACCCAATCCCATTTCACATTTTTATAATCATTGGTCATAGTTAAGACATTACTTTGGGCCCATGTTGACAATGATTTACAACTAAATAGGATAGTAGAAAAGGAGGTACTCAGAGCTTGATGGTCACTATAATAACGAGGAAGAACAATCATGTCAATGAGAAATTCCCAAAGAGCGTCATCTACTAGAACATAGTCCAGATGGCTAGAGTATAGACCTCTCCTATATGTAGGCAACGCCGGGGTGTCTGATCTAGTCTTTCCATTTACTATTCTTAGTCCCTTTATTTTTATTAAATCTTCAAGTAGGTCTAATGCTCCTCCTTCTTTCTTAGATATAACTTGCACCGGCCCAGATCTATCCCATGGACGTGCTAACTGGATTCCTCTTTGCTGGTTGTCGTCTCTGCAGTTCAATTGCATGTTAAAATCACCTGCGACAATTAAACCCCGCCCTCCGGGAAGACAATTAAGGAAGTCTGTTAGCATACTCATCAGAACAGTCTGCGTCCTTTGGTTACCAGGTCTGACATATATATATTTACAATTATTATACTAACAGAACCCCTAGTAGTACTGATTTCAACCTCAACAGCTAGTAGATCCCTTGGAGGGGTTGCTAATTCCTTCACCTTAGGAAACAAATCATGTTTTAACCAGATTATCAAACCCCCTGAGGCCCTGCCAAATGGTGATGGAAGCGCGGTCTTCTGGAAGGTCCAGTAACCTTCTCTATCAATTGCAGATGAAGCCCATGTCTCCTGCACTAAAATAATATGGTGTTGATCTATAAAACTGCACCTGTCAGGGTTAGCTGTTTTCTGAAGCACCCCTGCCACGTTCCAAGATAGAAACCTGATCGGTAGATCAAAACCATCCCCCATATTGGACGGCTTTTCTCTAGTCTCATTTAGACAAGGCGTTGCTCCCAGGTCCTTCTCCTTTAGTAAAACACTGCAATATACTTTTGTCTTCGCTCCCAAGGTGTATGGTCTCTGGTTACTTGACACAGAGGGATCGCGAGTGGGTATACTGTCTCTCCCAGCCTTCGCTGTGGGGGCTTCCATTCAGTCTGTCGGTAGTTATCTATGCCAGGGCACGCCCCAGAACATGTGTAGAAAGTCAGCTCCCTATCCAGCACACTGATGACAAGAGGGAGAACGCGCCGGGTAAATGGCATGCAGCGTAATTGGAGTGAGGTACACCTGTTGAATAACATTATATTGGATAACGTGGACGTTCCCTACACGTTCCTCATGTACACCCTTCCACTCCTTGGTTAGAGGGGGCCCCAAGAATCCCATCCCACCTTTCCTGTACCAGCCCTGTTGGGGCGGGAGTCCTCCCGCAGGATCAGTTTCTGTACCCCTGGCATGTTCAGCAAAGTCCCCAATGACTGAGATTCCTGGGGGGGCATCAGGGAAGAAGGGCCATATCTTGCGAGCTGTCGCTGCTGTCTTTTGTAAGAACTGACCAGTCCCCAAGTTAAACGAGTCTATGGCATCCATCAATGTGATAAAGCTATCATTAGGATATAGGTCACTTAAGGTGTCACACCCACAGTCTCTCCATCTACCTACCATCATTGACTGGGCAGTGACCGCAAACGGACAGTGTCCATATACACGACAAGAGCATAAGGGGTCCTCCAAAGGACCTGAGGTACCACCCTCTCCCAGAGCCTGCACACCTGTCTGATCACTAACGGCATAGACTGTGAAACTCCCGCCTCTAACGTTAACAGTTCCAACAACGGAACTCCCTCGTGGATACCATGCTGCAGCCGCCACTCCCTGTTCTCTCCTTGACCCAACCAGAGTACTGCATGTCGCAGATGAGCCACAAGGTAATATAGATCTAGGGACGGCAGCTCTAGCTCCCCTCTTCGCCAATGGCATTTGAGTTGCAATACTGTTCCTCTACTCCCCGAGGCTCATAGTCGTTCACCACCAGTTTATCCAGTTCCACAAAATACTTATGAGGGATCTCAAATGGAGCCCCCTCAAAAACATACAGGCAATGTGACAACATGGCAAAATGATAATTTTCACCAATGCCAGTTTACCCATCAAGGAGAAGCGGAGGGTGTTCCAAAAACTTTATTGTGGGCCTCAGCCCTTCAAGGACCTTGCCTGTTTTTAAGGCCTCAACTGCTGTCTTTGCATAAGCAAACCTGATCCCCACATAACAGACACTGGTAGCTTCCCAAAGAAGGTCCAGACACAGCAAGTCCTGTACCCGTCTCCCTGCCAAGGTTCCCATTGGGAGCAGTTTTGATTTGGTATGGTTGACATACAGCCCTGACACATCACCAAATTTGGAATGGGTGTCCAACATAATGCAGATCATGCATGTCGGCTTCCATAGATATACTAAGGCATCAGCGTATAACGAGGCCACGTGTGTGGTGTCCCCAATCGTTACCCTTCCCCCACCCCCGACACCCACAGTACAGTTCATAACTGACACACAAGGGGTTCCATTGCTAGTGTGAACAGCAGAGATGAGGGGCAGCCCTGTCTGATCTCACTGTGCAAAAGGAAGCAACGTGCTGCCGTTCTGCCCACACGCACCCGAGCCAGCGGGGCGCTGTATAACAGCGGCACCCATTTTATGTACCATTCCCCTATGCCCATCCTCCTCAAGACCTGCCAGAGAAATTCCCACAATAGTGAGTTAAAAGCTTGCTCAATATCCAGCAGCGCCAGAGCTTAGTGGTTGTCAGCCAATAATGGGGCATGCATAACCAGGGCAGCTTCCGCCGGTTTATAGGTAATGTTCCTTCGGGGAACAAAGCCACACTGGTCCTCATGCAGTAACTGCAGCAGGTGCTCTAGCAATCTTGATGCCAGAATATTACTCAGGACTTTGACATCCACATTTAGCAGTGAAAGGGGGCGATAGGGAGCCACCTCTTTAAAGGCTTTATTTGGTTTAGGTAGCATAACAGTGAGCACCTCCCTCAGAGATATAGGCAGTATACCCTTTCCATAGGCCTCGTTATAGACATCCAACAGGCACTGTGCTAAAGCACCAGCACTATAGGTAGAATTCGGCTGGCAGCCCATCCCCACATGAGGCTTTAGTTGTCCTTAGTGCTCGAATCGCCCCCACTATCTTCTACTTAGTTATAGGTGCACCCAGCCTATTGCGGTCCGCATCAAGGGAGACCATTGGCAACATGGCAAGGTAAGCCCTTCTCTCCTCCGGCCGGGGGGAAGATGATGCAGCATATACCTTTTGGAGATGCGCAGCAAAAACATCTAACATCAAACCCAGAGGTGAAGGTTTAACCAGTGTCCTCAACATGAGAGAATGTAAATGGATACACTTATTGGACACCGTCAACAACGGTGTAAATGAATTTGATGACATTTTCTAACAAGCTGCTTTGTTAAACAATGGTTAATGCATATCCCTGTATGACACAGTTAGATAGGAATGTTCCCCTTGATTTTATGTAATCACAGGCATCCTCTATACTGTGAGGTATTCTGATTGTGATAACAGCCTGCATATTCTGTTATGTTCAAACTTTTTTCTGTAAATTACGTTTATTAGATTAAATGTACAATAACCATTTCCACAGGTCCACTTATTTGTATGTGCTTTGCAGACTATCGGATTGTTGCCTGCTTTATGTGAAGTATTGAAGATACCTGCTGAAACTAAGATTCCCTTAGGTGTTTTGGCGCTTTTGAGTGTCACTGCCTTTTTAATGCAACTATTTTATGATTGTGATAACAGCCTGCAAACTCTGTTATGTTTGTACTCTTTTCTGTAAATAGCGCTTGTCAGATTAAGTGTACAATATCTGTTTCCCTAGGTCCACTTATTTGCATGTGCTAGGTGATACACCGGATTGTTGCCGGCTTTGTGTGATCTTTTCCAGATATCTGTTGAAACTAAGATTCCCTTAGGTGTAGATGATTCTGAGTGACACATATTCTCTGAAGTCTTTTTATGCAACAGTGTAACAGTACATCTGCCCTCATTTGGGTACATAACCCGGAGAGGTTGTTGTGTGCAGCGGTACATATTCCCCTGGCAGACCCCCTGTCATCGTGGCACACATCTTTAACAGTTCCTATATCTAACTCTCACATTAGCGTAGATCCCCGCAGGATACTTCTGCAGTATCCGCGGATCCTGCCATTGCATAGACTGCAGACCATGTTCTGCCATATTGGGAGTTAAAACAGACAACATGCACGCAGATACGGCATTGCATCTTCCTTACTATCAGCTCACTGATGCTGCATGCTCAGCGGCAACTTAGTGAGCTGTGAGTTGACTGGCCTGACAGAGATAAGAATAAATTGGGAGCCACACTATTCCATATCTTTACTCACTCTGCTTTATGGACACTTGTAGACTCATTTTCCTTGTGGTATCGTTATGTTTTTAGCCCTTTCCTGAAGTTGTTTGAAGGGCCTGATGACCGTAGTTCTCTAAGTAATCACAAAAGGTGTGGGGTAGTAGGAACAGGGGGTAAGACTGGGTTAGTCTTTAACCAGTTCCTGGTTGCATTAGGTTGCTTGATAGGGGGTGCTGTGTTGCCCTACAGGAGTAGCAGGGGATTTTCCTTTACGGACTAGGTGGTCTCACACACATAATAGTGTCTTGCTTCATCATATGACCACCTAGCCCCACCTAAGTAAGATGATACTACTCAGGCGGACTCGACCTCTGGTTAAAAGAACCAGAGGGAGTGCTGAAATTGAATTGTCTGGATAGTTACAGTGATCCAGAGGGGGTGAATAATAAAATTACCTAACATGTCACCGGTGGCTCTTGTTAGTTTTAATGGTGGTGCATGTTGGTAAGACTAAAACTAAGGGGGAAGGCTCGTTAGAGGATAATGTCTCTTGGAGTCTAAAAGGGGTTGAACATGACCAACATGTTTCTGCCCTCACTAAGTGCTGGTGGGTCAGGGGCATTCGTCAGGGTCGGAGCACCTGTAATGAGTACGGTGCTCAAAGTGAAAGTGTGTGTCCTACCTGAACAGGTAGTTCACGGTGGGGTAGGCCTATAGTAAATGATAAATAAATCACAATTAATTCAGAGTGACAGAGAGGTGGCAAACCACAGCACACGACACAGCAATCAGTGAGAAAATGAAAAAATGCACTCACACATGCATGCAATTGTGACTTACCCCGGAGCTGGGGGCGTATTGCCTCTGGTCTGGCTAGAACCGGGGGGGGGGTTTCCCTTGTAGTCACACTCTGAGGAGATTAAGGGTTTAGCAAGAGGGGACAAGGAGAAGAAAGAGAGCTAAGGACGCATAGTGTGCTTAGCAGAAAGGAGGAAACTGCGCAGGGTGCTCTACAGCCAGGGGGAGGCCAATAGGGCAGGTTAGTGAGGTAAGGAAAGGGCAAGGGGTGAAAAGATAAAGAGAAAGATCTAGGTACAGAGAGAGAGAGAAGGAATGTCACAGTGAAAAAAAGAAGAAGGAGGAAAAGGAAAAAAGGAAAAAGAAAGAAAGCAGAGGAAATACAGATAGAAGAGGCTACCAGAAGGATGACCGGTAGCAATGAAAGGAAAAGAAAAAGAAGATGAAGATTTCACGGGCCAAATTAGCCCACACTTACCACGCCAAAGGGAATACCATGGGGGGTACCTACGTGCCGGAGCCAGGCCGCTCTGGTACTGTCTGACCGACTTGCCAGGTCTTTATGAGGAGCCCAAGCCAATCGACGCGGAGCTGCCGAGGTCAGGGGCGGTGCCCGGTAGTTACACTCAGGTGTGCTGCGCGTCGAAGAACCCAGTGCGTCGGGAAAAGCCGCGCCCCCTCGGGGGCTGTGCGGGGTGCGGAGCCTCAGGGGCCCCGATTGGTCTAAGTAAAGCGCACCACCCCGCGGGGGCACCCGGATACGGGGCCCCGCGGGGAGTGTCGCGTATGGTGACAGTGAGGAGGAACAGGACGCCCCGCCCGCGGCGCGGCTAGCGCACACGGGCGACCGTCCTGCAGTGACGCATCTCGCAATGCGCGGCTCGCCACTGGACCCGTGGGACTCTGGGGAAGTGAGTCCCACGGGGGGAACGGGCCTGGTCGTCCAAGGAGGGCGACCAGGAGAAAAAAAAGGAGAGAAAAAGAACGGGAAGGGGGAAAGAAAGGGGGGGGGGAAACAGGGGAAGAGGGGGAACACTAAAGAGGGGGGGCAAAACAATAAAAAAGAGGAAGGGAGAGAAAGAGGAGAAGAAGGGAGACTGGCAATGCGGGACTAAGGGCGGGGAACAGCGCTGGGGCTAAAATAGAAAGACGGGGTAAAGGAGAGGACGAAGGGGAAGAGAGCAGAAGGGTAGGGGGGAAGAAAGAAAGAAAGAAAGAGAAGAGAAAGTGGAGGGGGGGAAAAAAAAGGAGGGGGGGAAACAAGGAAAGCCTGGGAAGAAAAAGGGAAAGAAAGACCGAGGGAGATGAAATGAATAGAATAAAAGGAAAGAAAGAGAGGAGAAAGTAGGGGGGGGGTATGGGGGGAAAAAAAAAAAAAAGAAAGCCTGGGAAGAAGAAGGGAAAGAAAGACCGAGGGAGATGAAATGAATAGAAAAAAGGGGAAATTATTTTAAAAAGGGGGGCTTTAAAGCAGGGAAGGGGAGAGGAGGTTATGGACAGAGAAGGCAGGAAGGATAAGACGAGGGGGGGGAAGAGGAGGGGGAAAGTAGAGGAAGAAACATATGGAAAGAAAGGAGGGAGACAAACCCCAGGGGCGGGGAGTGGGGGAATCCAGATGATGTTTAGAAAATAGAAAAGAAAGAAAAGGAGGGGGGGAAAAAAACCCGGGGGGGGGGAAGGGAGGGTGAAAGAACGACAATGGCTGGTCTACTAGGGGTGGGGGGAACTGCTCTGGTAGGTCAGGTAAGGTTATGATGCACAAGTATGAAAATTAATAGGTCCCGCAATGGGGATAAGCAGGGCTCGAGGAATGTCAGTCAAGTTATCTAATACTAGTTATGATTCTAGTTGGGTTGTCATAGAACAGAGGTCTCATTTTTGGTATTTTAAGTCATCAGCATAGAGCTGACCATTGAATATTGTCATTCAGTCCTAGGGTGTCTGTTCGCAGCCTCCAAATCCATCTCTGTTCATACATTAGGAGCTTGTGTTTGGCATTGATTGCTGTGGATTTAAGTTGATCCAGTACCACCCACTGCATATCATCAGGATGGTGATTGCTGGAGATATAGGGCCTGATTCTAACTTTGGAGGACGGTGTTAAACCGTCCCAAAAGTGGCAGATATACCACCTACCGTATTACGAGTTCCATAGGATATAATGGACTCGTAATACGGTAGGTGGTATATCCGCCACTTTTGGGACGGTTTAACACCGTCCTCCAAAGTTAGAATCAGGCCCATAGTGCTCTGTGAGTCTTGTGGCATCTCTTTTGCACCGGATGGTGCTTCTATGCTCGCAGATGCGTGTGCCCACTCTTCGTGTCGTCATCCCAATGTATTTCTTGTCACAAGGACATGTGATCATATACACCACATTTTTACTGTTGCAGTTCGTTAGTTGCCTAAGCTCCCAGGGTGTTTGTAATCCCAAGTCAAGTGTGAGGGTTTTCTTAGTAAAGGTGCAAACACTGCAATTGCCGCAAGGGTAATGTCCTTTGGGAGGGGGAAGGTCCCAGAGGGTCTTCTGTCTGCTTGTGGTGGGATTTATCCGAGGGCGGGTGTGCACGATCATATCCCGGATGCTTTTTGCCTTTCTGTAGGCATTCATGGGGATCTCAAAAGGGAGACCAACAGAGGTGAGGATTTTCCAGTCTTCATTTATTATCTTTTTGATCATGTTGGACGCTGGGTTGAATGTGGTCACACAGATCAAGGGGTTCCCCTTACTGCTTCGACTGCTTGGGTGCAGTAGAGTCTCTCTGGGGCTCACACAGGCCCGTTTATCTGCTCTCCTCAATAGGTGATCCGGGTATCCTCTTGCTCGAAGTTTGCCACTAAGTAGCTGAGCATGCTTTTTGTAGTCCGTTAGTTCCGTACAGTTCCGTCTAAGGCGGAGGTATTGCCCCACTGGGAGGTTTTCCCTGAGGGAGCGTGGATGAAAGCTCTGAAACTGGAGGAGAGTGTTCCTATCAGTGGGCTTGTAATACACTTCTGTTATAAGGGAGCCATTTCTCTCAGTTATTAGTAGGTCGAGAAAAGAGACTGCCGGGTTGCCTACTGTGGCTGTGAATCTTAGAAAGGGATTAAGGGTGTTAAGCCACGTGATGAAGATGGTTGCTTCTTCCCTTGTACCTCTCCAGATAATCAGGATGTCATCGATATATCTTTTCCATAACCTGATTGGTTTGATATATGGGTTTTCTTCAGTAAGTACCATTGTTTTCTCGAAGTGATCCACGTATAGGCATGCCAGGCTGGGTGCAAAGGTGCTCCCCATTGAGGTGCCCTGGATCTGTAAGAAGAAGTTCTTGTCGAACTCAAAGAAATTTCTGGTGAGAGCTAAATGGGCTAAATCCAGGATGAATTCTGGAGGGGTGATGTAATTCCAGGTGCCCTTATCTAATAGATCGCTGACCACTTCGAGAGTTGCTTCTTGTGGAATATTGGTGTATAGCGACTCCACATCCAATGTCATCAGATGTTCGCTATCTTTGTCAAATTCTAAGGTGTTTAAAAGGGAGAGCACGTCTGTTGTGTCTTTTAGGTAGGTGGGAATTTGTTTCACGAAAGGTTGAAGAAACCAGTCGCAGAATTGCGACAGAGGTTCCAGCAAAGAACCAATCCCGGAAACAATTGGTCTCCCCGGGGGTGGATGCTTGTCCTTGTGGATTTTGGGCAGAATATAGAAATACGGAGTTTTTGGATCAGGTTGAGTGAGGAAGGAGGCCTCATGTTTGGTGATCCAACCATTGCTCATGCCCTTGTCTACAAGGAAAGTGATCTCTTCCCTGACCGTAGTTCTCTCACCGGTTGTAGGTTGAGGTGAATGTGGTCTTACTTCCTTTTGTAGTACCCCACCATGTATCTCATTCAGATTTACTACATTATTGTCCTTATCACATTTAGAGGGTACATATAGAGGCCTATAGTCTCTTGACAGGCACTTCAGTAGTCCACTTAGTTTGAAGGAAAATTACTAAAGCGTTGTTGATGAGACTTCATGCGACTCCAGGTGAGTCATGCATGCATTTTCTTGACATATAAGCAAAAACGCACTAGGTCAAAACATTAAAATCCTATTTCAGTCCCATAGGTTGCTTCTTCACTTGTCCCGATGAAGACCCACATAGATGTTTCCGATTAACCATGAGGGTTTGGGCCAAAACATTGACGAAGTATCTCGTATTTGCCTGCACTGTTTTCTTCTTCCTGTTGTTAGGAGGAGTTTGGTGGCTTTCCATTTTTTCCAGTGTTATCTTTATCCTCAGTCAAAAATAGAAAGGTTGCCAAAGGAGTTTTTTCATTCTTTGTAGATTTTCTTTCTTAACTCTGACCCTTTAAAGGAGGGACGCCACAACCTTCATGTATATTAATTATTCTTTGCAGGCTAACACCATGCCTACTGGGAGTAGTCACCATTTCCTTGGGCAATCAGGAAGGATACTCCACAGACCTTCTCAGCATCCAGTCCTTTACTACAGCTGGGTCTAGGAGAGCATTTAGGGCTGCATTCTTGACTTTATCCAGTCAATATCAAGACTTTACCAGCATTTGATGATCATATGCAATTTCAACTTGTGGACTGATCAAGAGGATAAACCAGGGCACTCGTGTTTCATGAATCACCTGAAGCTGTTTGCCGTAGGCAATTGATCGCTTCCCCCAGTCACATAAATGGACACATTTGACTGACTTGCTGACTTCCGAAAACCTTCTAACCAATATTGTTACTATTTCGCAGGGTTGACTGGCCATGCCCTTATTATTTGGACTGTGTCTGTTGGTAGCAAGATCCATCAATTATAACGTTTACTAGTCAATGTGAAAGACAGTCTTTCCACCTCCATATTAAAACCTTTGCTAATAGAAAGCTTGACATTGTATTACCTCTCTAAAACCGAGGATTGGGTGCATATATGAACTGGATTTCTGTAAAAACGTATGTGAGGCCATAGCACCTGTCATAGACACTTAAGCTCAAGAAACATTCCAAAGTTGGTACATGGAGGATTTGCTCTTATTTAAAACAGCTTAGCTTGGCTACCATTAAATGGTGAAAACCCATTTTAGACACAGATAAGGAGAATGTTAAACTAGATTAGAAAAAGTTGCAGAAGTAGCAAAGAAGCAGCTAAGTCGGCCTGTTGTATGATTGAGTTGAAGCTGCCAGCAAATGCACCAAAGAACACCTTGAGTTTCTTAGAGAAGTTTTAGGGTGTGTTCTCGTCCAGAGCCGGCTACACCATTCTACAAAAAAACTCTTTGCACCCATGCTTCAGAATTCTGTCGTGGATAAAAGTAGGCAGAGCTGGGGCCACTTTGGTCACAAACATAAGTATTTTGTGGTCTCCCTAACCTTCCTGAGGCCCTCCATTTTTTATTGCCTAAAGTAATCCCAGTAGAAAAACCCCTATGATTAAAACTACGAATCCCAAAGTGTTCAGATGATCCCTGTCCCTCCTACCAGGTCAATGAACTAACTCCAATCCTAGTGGCTAACGCCACTGAAATCATCAATATCTTTTTTAAGAAGGATATCACCTCAGACTGCTTGAGTGACTCTGCTATTAAACAAATTATATTTAAAGCATAAGAATCCAGCAATTGACAGACTGACAGCTAGCACTCTCTCCTTATTAAAAAAAAAAAAAATTGGGGGAAGTACTGATTTTCGAACCATGAGCAGCATAATGATAGACTCAAGGTTTCCTTGCAGGGATGTGGACCTCCTCGCAGACCTGGCATGGATTTGTTTTATGCGTTGCAGTTGTGAAGAGAATAAATAAACAACATTTACTATGTAGTCTTCTGAACTGAAGTATCTCATTCTATCTAAAATATTGTGTATGATATACCTTTTCTAGTTGGGTAACACTGCAGCTACTAGTGCTTGTGAATATAAACGGGTTGCCTGTAACACAGAATATTACATTTTTGCCTAAAGCTTAACACTCCTGTGGTGTGATGATATATGCATGCAGAGCCTAATCCCTCAACTACCTTGAATAATATCAAACGCAGTTGACAAATCCAAATCAAGTAATAGATGAAAGTCTTTAGAAAGAATGGGAGATTGTCACTCCGCAGATGAAAACATCAGTCAAGAAACAATACTGCCTTTGAAGAAATGTTCAAGTCCTTATAAACGCAGATGGCAGCACTCCAACAACAACAGTCTGTTCCACTGAAAAAAAATCAGCTGATACCACAAAAAGGATTTTTACAGACTGGTTTGTAGCATAGTTCAGTTTTTAAACTGATTAAGAAGCGAGCAGAGATAAACCAGCAATTGGAAAGCAATGTTTTCCATGGTAAGCACCTCGATATACTGGAGTTCAAAAATAGACACCACATTCTAGTTCACGTTTGTTCTCATTTGGAATCTTACTCTCAATGAGTGGACATCGTTGTGAATTGGGAAGGATACACCAAGCCTTCAACCTTTTCGGGTACCATCTGAGAAGTGTAGAACATTACTTGAATCTGTATTTGATATTAAGTACATGAACTCTATTCAAGATATAAAGGTTTGAATCACGAAAAGTTAGGAGCCATAAATGTACCTAATGCTTACATCCATCTATCTTAATTACCCCCATGAAAAATACTATCCTACTCTGACCATGCAGAATGCATACTGTGCTGATGTCCCTGACACAATAATCTGTTGGGTGAACTCCAGTCTAGTTTTAGACCTACAGAGACAGCTCTGTTGGATGCGAGAAAGCGCTTTACAGCAGTGGATGATGGTCAATGGGCACTGTTAGTCGTCTTGACGTCTCTGCCGCTTTCAACCAGATTGATCACTCTAGCCCTATATGGTGTCTTCCACTGATAGCGGATGCTACCTCACCCTCTTTAAATGTGGTTGGAAGCATTTCTCCACATCAGTCGTTTCAGGTCATCAGAAGCTGGGAAACTGCTTATGCCACTGAGACCTTTTGAGATTTTCCAGAAGTCTCCCCCCATCCTGGTACTTTATAATGCCCATATAAAGCTTTTGCACAACCTGTTAGCTTCTCGAGTGGCCAGATTTTCTATTAATGCTGGTATTAGCCTTTTGTTTCTAACCTGAAAATGTGATTATGAAAGTGTTGTTAATTCCTGACCTGTTTTATGTCAGATATACATAGCTGGTTAGCTTTACATTCTGACAACACCGAGCTGTTACCTGTAGGTTTAAGGGCTGCAATGCACAAACTCCTTGCTACCCACAAATCTATGACAGTAGAGACCGATAAGGTCAACCTTAAGAAAAAGGTAAGATCTCTAGGTGCGGTTTTAGTCAACCAGTGGATTATGGAAGAGGAGGCAAATACTCTTGCTAGAACCTGTGCTTAACGTATACACATATCTGTAAAGCAACCACGGTTTCTCTCAGAAAATATTTGAGACGTTTTGTTTTGGGATGTCATTGGGCCAGACTGGATTATTGATACTCCCTTTTCATGGATGTACCCCAGAAGATCTTAAGCGTGCTTCTTAAATTCAAAATGCTGTTACAAAACCTCTTTCTGGGATTGAACGCTGGGAGCATATTGGCCCAACCATCCGTAACTACATTGGTACCTGGTTGCAAGTCAGATGTAATACATTTTGGTCATGATTTACAAATCTATCCACGCTAATGACCTAGTTAATATGCCTTTATACTTCAAACACTATCCTCTGACTGTTGCTTTCTTGGTTCTTTATCTTCTAGCTGCTTGTGCCACTGACGTTTTTAGGCAGCTTTATTTTCGGCTCTTCCTTTGAGGACAGTGTTTGGCCTTGTCTTCTACTGGACCATAGACGTCAATTCACCGACATGCCAGAGGTAGCGGAAGTGACATCAAACACCCTTTGACCTCGACTTTCACTCATATGCACATATTTACACATACACACAAATTTACACGTATGTACACTCTCACACAAACACTCACCCGCAAGCATGCACACAATATACATTTAACAACATTTTTTACTTACCTCAGATGCCATGGAAGGGCATTTTCCATATACTTCATTTTTATTACACTGATAGTGAACAATGAAACATTATTCACTATTAGAGTAATAAAAAAGTGAAAGCAAACAAAGATAGTGGGGCCCCAACTGACGTCCATATAGATAAGCTATCACTGTGTTCCTGGAACTGAATTTGCCACCTCTGAGGCCAGGGGTCCCAAAGGCAGTGCCAGAGGTCACTAAGGGCAAGCCAGGGGTTGCAGCTGCAATCCCTAAATGACTTCTATATAATGGGCTGCCACTAGGTCAGGTGTTATTCAATTGTGGCCGCTGCGGGGCACTCATGACTCTGCTGGGTTGCCGTAGGGCCATGTTCTTCTATTGTAGCACATGTTCTGTTCTTCTGTGCCACTGCGGCCAGGCTTGTCCCTCCTTCTAAGCTAGTGCAGGGTAAGACACGTCTCCTCTTCTAGATCTCTGCGGGGCCAAACTCTTCTATTTTGTCAAGATCATAGGACTCGATTAACTACGTTACTCACCTTGCTTAGTCGTCTACTATTAGTTCATTAGTCACTATTTCCTCCAAATGGACCCACCCAAAATCCCCTCTTTCTAGGTTTAGAAAGGAGAGACAAGCGCTGAGGTATAAGAACTGGCCAGCCGTCAAAGGGGGTAGACCCTCCAGTGACCATCCACTGTGCTCCCATAGTTGAAACTCTTGCATACCTCACTTTCGGTTTGCGACACGTCTTGAGTCTGGGGGAAATGCCAACAAAGGATTAGGAGCGAAAGTATTCTTATAGTAAACTATTTTACGTTTTGTTAACTTGTTGATATCCAAACACACAAAGGCAGTGATTGTTTTTCAAACTAGTTTTCATTTGATTGTACACATTTCTTAATGTGTATTTCACATCCTTGTGCCTTTATGTAAAACGTCTGTCACATAGTATATATTTAAAGATGGGCAAGAAGTTCCCTATTACATTTGCCTCGGCACTAGTGTTGGTAAATGGTGACTTTTATCCATTATTAAAAATATATTTCCATGGATATTTTAGTCCATGCTTTTACCCAGTGGTACCATCGTTTCTTCGGTCTTGTCTGATGTGTCCATGTTGGAGGGGGTGTCACACTCCAACAGATAATTATATTGAAACCCCCTGACCTGGAAACGCAAATGTCAGAGAGCTTAGCTAACCACAACACAAGAAAAAGGGATTTTGCTGGCTTACTACCACGTGTAACATAAACCCCCACGTTGGGAAGTACCCAACGTGTCGCCTTGCCAGACCTTCAAAATACTCACATCGTGGTTCTGGAGGCCCTTAGGACAAGCATCTTCACAGGGAAGGTCCTTCTAGGCCTCCTTTCACAAGGCACAGTCTTCATTGTGCCCCTTGGAAGCCCAGGAATTTACAAGGAGCCTTGAGACAGCAATTGAAAGAGCATTCCCTGGTTTATGTATTGTAATGCTACGGTAAGCAAAACATTAGAACTGAATGTTCTCATTTATATATTTAACTAGCATACACCACCATCCGCCACACAGCATGTCTTACAAATCATGCTTCAGCACGTCCCTAACCATGCTAGCTCTTGAGTAGGCTACTTACACGTAATTGTTGGCGACAAATTTAAGCTGTGACCTAGTTCCCCCTTTGACTCACAGAGTCAAATGGATTGATTATGATTGACTGTCTCTGAAGGGTTTGTGTTACCTGTGCATTTCATCTGTGACCTCATCCTTTCAGATAAGTTGTGTTTCAACACCTTCTTCAACTTAGAAGATATGCAAGAGATCAGCAAGCACTTTGTGGTCTGCCATGTGGACGCACCTGGGCAGCAAGCGGGAGCATCCCAGTTCCCCCAAGGGTAAGTACTACTACTTGTAATTGTGGACAGTCCTTTTTGGTTTGGGGGTTGGTGAAATCAAGAGAAAGTGTGAAATTAAGCAAACCTCTCTAGCAAACTGTGATTTCCTGTGTTGCTTTAGGAATTGCGATTGCTTAATTGCAATTCTTACTGAATCTCAATTAGGAAACCACAATTCCTAAGGGAACAAAACTTTCAAAAATTAGATAGTGATTCCTAATGAGCCATAACTTGACCTTCTCATGGATGAGGTAGGTCATAGTTTGCGACCCATTAGGAATGATAGCCATCACAAGGATGATGGCCTTCTGGGGTCAGCAGATCACTATGTCTGTGGTTGCTTTTAAATAAAGCAATCCTTTTTTATATATAAAATGCAGTCTGTTTTCCTTTATAGAAAACAGGATGCGTTTTAAAAGAAAAAAATGAAAGTTTTAAGTTTTTTTTATTTTTAAGAGTAGGCAGTGGTCCTTGGGACTACTGCCTGCTTTTAAAAATATTTATTTTCCATTATCAAAGTGAAAGGGGTCCCATTAGAACTCCTTCCCATTTGTGAATAGTTTAGCACCTCCTTCAAGGAGTCAGTAAAGTATTAATGTACTGCGACTGGAATTCGGTCGCAAAACATTAATACATCCCATTCAGATTTGATAGTTGGAAGAGAAATCTAAAACACATCCTTCCAAATACCGAATCGTAAATACAGTTTACCAAATACCGAATAACAATTTATGTGTTGAACGTATGTAAAAGCATTCTTGCAGTTGGAAACGGTTCGACTGGGCCGTTTCTGACCCTAAAAATGCTTTGTACATATGGCCCTTGGTATAGAAAATACCTAATCTGCGTGGTATACCTCCTTCCGAGTTGGGGAATTCAGAATTAGATTATTTACTGCACTGTGTAAATACCCCACCCTGTGGTATCAGTGTTACCTGCTACAGTATTTTACTGCCCCTGGTAAATACTGATCCCGTAGCTCATCAGCACTCCTTGGTTTCAGTGGCAATGTGACGGCAGCGTTGTCAGGGCGGAATCTTCCTTGAGCAGCGAGGTGTGCGATTGGTTTTGAGAGTGAAATTAAATACTGCCAGATCAACACCTTTAACAGTCAACACACTGAGAAGTCATTTTGGGAGCTGAGGTCACTGAGGGGAAATAAAGGGAAAATCGCACTGGCGGATGTTAGAACTTGTTGTCAGTTGAGAGCGACGCAATGGTAGTGTGTTGTTCAGTACCCTGGAGAATGAAAAGGAAATGACCTGGTAGAAAGTAAGGGATCATGCTTTAGCTTATTTGCAGAGTTAGCAGCTTAGGTAGTAACTTAAAGGGCCGCCCCAGAGATGGGCAGGTGAGAAATGGTTGTGGAAGGGGGTGCGTTGTGGAAATGCCTGCCTAGGATGGATTTGGGAAAGGCCTGGATGAGTTTACTCACTGGGATGATTTGGATAGAAGTGATCTGAATAGAACCGTCACACAGTGTGGACTCCTGACCAAGATCTGTTGGAGGCAGGATGCTGCTCTGGCTCATTATTACTACCCAAGAGGAAGGCTTGGTGGAGTATACTGTTTATTGAGCACGGTATCGGCTGTCTGGGGCATGTTTATGCTGTCTTCCAGCGTAGAAGGTTCCTTATACCAGCATGTCCTTCAGGCAGCATGTTTTTATTTCCAGGGTATGAATTTGCCTGTCCTTGTTTACTGTATCCCTTGAACCCGTGTTAGTGCCCACTGTCCCAGAGAGACTGTGTCTGCACCATGCGTATCTTCTTGTGGGTGTGGGTGTGTTTCCTGGTGCAGGGTGCAAGACCTCGTAGTATGAACAATGTAGGTAATAGAAAGCAGCAAGTGGGACCAGCCTTCTGGTTCGTGGCTGTTCCTACTTCCCCAATATTCAGCTCCACCAGCTGCTCCTTCTCTTCCTCTCGTCCACTTGTGAAGGGGTGACCTTGGCAGGAAATCCATGAGAAGGCTTCCAAGCGAGGTCATCGGTCCCTTTCATAAGAATGCTAGGCTGATGGGCCAGCAGTGGAATGAAAGGATTTAGAGATTACAGGATTGAATAGTGGGTGCATGGGGTGTCCCTTAATTTGTTTGGACCTTTGCTTGTGCTCCAGGAAGAAGATTCTGTGGAAGGCCCTTGAAGTAGCGTCGCAAGAAGGCCAGGTAACCTCCAGCTGCACTGAGGGAGGCCACTCTCCTGGTCCTGCACATTTCTTTTTTCACTCCAACAATGGAAGGCCACAGATTCTCCTTTCCTCACAATACACGTTGCTCAGTACAAAACAAGGACTGCAAATAAATTGCTGCAGTAATTATGCCTCCTCAAAATGCAGTCTCACATTTGAACTTAAAATCCCAGAGGGCAACACAAACAAGGATTCAGTATTCAAAAATAATTTTCATCTCACCCATTGTAAGCATAGAAACAGTGTACAACTCGCAGACCTTTTATCATACTCATATTTCGTTACATTAGCATTTTGTTCTCTGTCACCTACTGTACTGCCATTACTTTCTCCTAGTGCTTGGCTGTTTACAGTAAATCTAACTTCTGTGTTTTTCTTCTTCCTTCAAGATACCAGTATCCCACCATGGAGCAACTGGCCGCTATGTTGCCCAGCGTAATCCAGCACTTTGGGTGAGTAGCACAACCATTCAAATACTGCCAGAAAAAATGGAGCGACTGTGGTGATCTTCTTATGTTAAGTGGCTACCTTCCTCCAGGTCACTACGGACACTGTTTCCAGTCCTGGACTTTCGTAACACAACTGAAAGTAAAGATTTGTGGTGGAAAAGGTTCTGGACTGGAGAAAGTGTCCTTAATGACTTGGAGTGTGATTGTAACTCTTTCCGTATGTCTAGACGATGATATTCTTTGCATTAAGAGAACGTTCAAATGCAAGGAAGATATAGTGCGCAGTACGTCCCTTCGCTTCATACCCCAGCTCTTTTTAGAGAGACACCAAATGCACTCATATCTGCATGCATATATTCATGTGGGGACAGGATGTGGCATCCTGGATCAATAAAAGCAAGGCAGGACAAACAGTATCTGAGGTAACATCATCCAATGGGCATTCATCACTTTTCTCGTGAAGCTTGTGGCAGTGCTGACAGGTGAAGATGGGGTGGTGCGCTCTACTGGTTGAAATGTCAAGTGTGTAGGTAGAGGTGTGTGCTGTGGAGGGTCCTTCTAGTTCATGCGTGCACTCCAGCCCTCACAAGTGGATGTAGCACTATCATCATTAGGTCTCAGATAGGCGGTGTAGATCACATGTATGAAGAAATATTTCTTTGACCTGAAGCAGTTGCTGCTTCACTTAGTCGGCAAAGGGTTACTACAGCATAAAGACATTGTCCGACACCGGTGAATACGAAAACTACTTGACCTCAGTCACCGTCCAGACAGAATATTTCAGCCCACAAGCGCAGGCTAGAACAGTGTCATGTGGCAAGCCAAGTAAGATGGAGGTAGGCACATCATCCTCCTCAGTGCATGGTTCAGGGATGCGGTTAATATTTTCACTGCTGTGAATGCACACAATTAAGTGAGAGCATGGTTAATCTAGGCCTACAGACTTGACAAGCTACAGCCACAAATATTATTCAGATATCTAGTTTTGGGAGAACATATGAGCTGATCAACTTGTGCATGATAACTGCGGAGGCACATTAAGGGGGCTGAGGCTGGGTGGGAGCAGCAGCGTTAGTATTTCTCCTCAGCATTTGGCTGCAATTATTGACTTTGCAGCTGTTTTTGCTGGAAGTGTGTCTGTGGTTCTGTGCAATGTCGCCCTTCTCCACAAAATGATTTTGAAATCTGATGGTGCATAATGTGGCCATGACAATCAACAAGCGCAGAGCAGGATTCAGTGGACGTAGCTCGAAGAAGCATATGTTTAATTTGCTGCAAGCCAGAGTAGCCTCCCCACTGGGCTATCTTTCACATATTTCCGTACAACAAGATGGTGGCTGTGTGCTAAACGTGCATGTTTATGACTAGTTCAGGGTCCTTTGCTCTCTATGCCACAGACTCCAGCTATCCCTTACTAACTAAACCTCAGTAAGGTTGTTGGTGTTCTCCTTCAGGGCGACCTGGCCTGGTACTTCTGGATGGACTGTTCTACTCGGGCAAGCCCAAGCCTAATTTGCATATGGCTGGTCTCTGTCGGAAGTGGAATAATAGTCAGGAATGCTGCTGTGTTCGATTGCCAGTGCCTGAGAAATTTGCAAACATTGCACCCTCTGTGTTTTGGTCTTCTTTGATTTCAAGTGCCTGGGGACCAGCTGAATATAACATCTCAGATTTAATTTCTACCAGGTGGTGCACCATTAGGACACAGCTGGTAGCAGCACAGTGGTAACAGGCCTAAATTGACCTGTTTGCTGTTCTTTTACTTTCTGGATTATGATATTCACTTTGGCTTTTTTGCAATATTTTGTAACCTGGTCACAAAATACACCTGAAGCTGGTTTCTGAAGGTTACCACTTCTCTTTTTGCAACCTGAAGCCCACCAGCAAACTCGGAGATAACTTTTCAACCTTAGAATGCTCCAAAGAAGAACATTCGTACAATGTAGTACGTCCCTGTTTCTCTCTTGCCCTACACCTAGAACACTTTTTGGAATCAGGGTGATTGTTGAGTGTGATCGACTGGGAAGGCACCACCGCTGTGACATCCGTTTTCCTAACCATCTGGTATATACCTTAGCCTGTCTGCAGTGAAGAGGGCGATGTCAGTGTCCCCACTGCTGCTAGGGTACCTGTACCTGGGAGCTCCAATAAACTGAAGAAAAAGACCTAGTGATGTGACAGCTGTTGGTCGAGTGAAGTAGAGTTAGATCTCCTTTCTCTTCTTGTTTCCGTTTAATCTCTGGTGTTCCAGGTACACATATAATATATTTGGGTTCATGCTTAGAAAGTACACATTTGTGGAACTGTATCTGGAATCTGAAAATCTATTGACGAGTTCTCAATGGAGGGTGGAAGGTGGAGATCGGATGGTGGTCAGAGAGGCCCACTGCTTTGTGCTGGGTTGCATAAAGAGACTTATCTTCTCTAGACGTGTTCCTCTCCTCAAAATTGTTAGACATAAGGCTTTCTGTTTGTTGACCCCCTTCATCCTGTCTGTCATTGACTACACATGAACTAAATGACCTAATTTTTCAACTCTTCCAGGTTCAAATACGTGATTGGTATCGGCGTAGGAGCTGGGGCATACATCCTTGCCAAGTTTGCTGTAAGTAATCCTTTCAGGCCGCTGGTAAGATTCTGTGAAGAGAGATTGGAAGTCTGTCCCGCTAGTGATTTGATGATCACAGTTTGGAGGCAGAGCTTAGCAGTGACTGTCTTTAGACCTATTTAGAGGTAGTCTGGACATGCTCGGCTCCACCCTTGTTCTCTAAAGCAAGCACCCAGTTTTTCTGTCTGTCCTCTACTGCAGTGCTTGTTATTCTGCCAAGGCCGGCACTACTCTAATACCTTTGCCAGCCTCCCTGGTGCTGGTCACTGTTCAGCGACCTGAATCTCACAGATTGTTGTCCCTGGTAATGTACTACCTTAGACGCCCTCCACTACAGTGGTCACAGCCCCTAGTCTGGCTGGGGCTGGTCCCCCGCGATATTCTAAAGTTGCTAGTTAATTTCCCATGGTTTGTACCATACTGGCCTCCCACCTTGGCCATATCCGTACTAGGTCCGGTTCCCAGCCTATGCTTTTTCTATCCTTGATATGTAATAAACTAGTTCTTCCCTGCACTTCTAGTGCCGCCGCTTTTCCTCATGTACACCCTCCCAGGAACCTCCCCTACACGTTTGTTTTCTTTTCTCGGGCTGGTCCTAAAATACATTGGTTTCTCTCCCGAGCTGCATCGTACAAGCTCCTCTCCATTAGCCTTCACTGTGAAGATCCCTTCGGCCGTCACTCTTTCCTCACCTTCTCCTTCCTGGTTGCCCCTTCATTACTCTGATTGCCCTGCGCTACTCCCTCTGTTGTGGATTACTTTGGCAACTCTTCTCTAAAATATGCTTCCTGCTCTGGCAAACACCCTTCCATGGTCCCTCCTCTTCCGCCAGCATCACACTAGTCTGTTTTCACCATATTGGCCCCTCCAAGCCACCATAGTCGTTTTCCTTTGCTTCATCCCAATCTTTTTTCATCATAGTCCTTCTCTCGCGTACAGCTCACTGGTCCCATTTCACTGATATGCCCTCCTCTAATAGTTTTTTACCCGAAGTGGTCTCCCCACCATGCTTATCCTCTCCTATGGCCTGCATCGTTCCATGGTCACACTGCCCAGCATCGCACTATCTCTGTAATCGCCTGCTTTACAATGGTCTACCCTCCCTTGGGTGGCACCATACTGAGACCCCTCCTCTGCACCATTTGGTGTGCTCCTTTGGCCTGCATCACTATCATTCCTCACCATGGCCACCATTGGCCTGCCTTCTCACCTGGGTGTGCCCTGTGGTGGGTTAATGGAGAGCTCTGATGCCACACCTGGTTTTCACCTTCTCTCTTCCTGGTGTTCTTATTTACAGCTGATCTTTCCAGACCTGGTGGAGGGACTCGTCCTGATTAACATTGATCCCAATGGCAAGGGCTGGATTGACTGGGCTGCCTCAAAGGTGAGTGACCTCTGCTTCTGCCCTGAGCTGTAAAAAGTGTGTAACCTAAGCAATCTTTCTACTGTTCAGGGGTTGAGCCTGTGCCATCTGTGTGTGTAGCTGGAAGGAAGCCTCAGCTTCCTCAACCTTGCTATCTGTGTAACCTGAGGGATTTTTCATGTATAATGCCTGCGTGTGTGTGTGTGCGTGCGTGTGTGTTGTGCACGTGTGTGAGTGTGTGTGCGCATGCACGTGTGTGTGTGAGACCTTTCTAAGTTGCTCAACCAAGACCTGAGTCTTTTTAACTGAGAGAATAGGAGACAGTGACTACAAACTAGTTACACATATTAAACAACATGCCATTAATTTGGTACTCAGGATCTGAGTGAGCTGCTGGCTAGCTCTGCTGTTCAGTGTTGAAGGAGTTGAACACTTATAAAGGGGAGAAATGCTCTACAAGAAATCCCAATTTGGCATGCCTGGCCACTAGATTACTCGGCTACACTCTGCCGTTTCAGTCATTGATTTCTGCCCCCATCCAAATAAAAAAAAGATTTTGTCATCCTGTAATGCCCACAATCCAGTTGTTTCTTCTTCGTCTCTCAGCATTGTAATAATTGTTTACATGGCTGGTAGCTTAGCTGCCTCAGAAATGAATTGTAAAAGTGTTTACCTAAATGATGTTCTGCTGTTTAACACCATTACTCAAAAAAGCCGTGCACTTCAAAGGCAAAACACTTACTGAATAATGTGCATTTTCCGTTTATAGGTGGTTAGTCATACATGCCTATAATTGACTTTGAATGAGTGGGCATGTCTGTTTTCATGTTCCTCATACCCAAGTTACGATATACTTGCGCTTCACTTGTAAGCATGAATACTCTTCCTGGTGTTCTGTGATGTGAATGGTTGCCAGGCAGAAGCAGCTGTTTCTGATCCTGAAGATCACATTTATATATTCTTCTTCTGATCAATTGATTAATGTATGGAAACAACCGAATTATATATGGGTGCTAGTAGTTTGAAGAGCATAAATGCTACATTAAGGGTTTGTAGTGTAGGAGAACCAGTAGAGAATGGTAGAACCTGGTAGTGCTTGGGCTTAAAGATTTATAGTTTAAAACTGAGAGCTCCGATGGAGTGGCATTCACTTTTCACTTCTGGGGTGTATTAGTTGAAAATATTCAGCTCTAAATTCTCAAAAAACGTCTTTTGTGCTAATATTAGTAGTTGTATTTGGCCATGTTGACCTAACTTGGCAAATGGACTATGGAAAGGGATTTGACTGGTGTCCTGTGATCATCAAGGCACTGAAGTACCATTTCTTTATTTTCAGTATAGTCATCCTTCCTAAGTACACTTTATGTCAGCATGGCTTCTGGTACGCAGAGTGTATCCAGCGGAGCGCAGAACAAATGAGATTGACTGTGCCTGGGCTCTGGAACACAAATGGAGACAACTAATTTTAGTGTCAGAGAGAATATAAAAGTTAGCAGGGAGTTTCCTCCTATCATTGTGGACGGAATTGGCAGATGCTGCCTATTTGGCTGCTTTCCATTCCGTGGAAACACAAAGCGCTTGTGATGTTCATCCGCACAACCAACCCCATTGAAAAATCTAATGTGGTTCAGTATTCTTCGGTCAACAATTTCTTTTAGAAAAGTGGAAACTGTCTTATGAGGAACGTTGTAGACATGAGGATGGGGTACACAGCAGGGCAGAGGTGGTAGTAGGAGATGAGCACACTATCCGGTGCAGCAGTCCTGTTCATCTACCACTAAAAAGCCATTTTAGTTTCTGGCTGGCATCTAAGGCTTTTAGGGGGCAGCTTCCAACATTACCTCTCCAGCTGGTATGTGATTATTTTTTTATACTAGTGGGTCCTTCATATTGTTCAGTTTGGGTATCCATTCCCTTTCTTGACAGCTCCTCCCCACGTTCCCCGAGTTCTTATCCAAATGCTCAAATCATGCTGGTATTTTCTCCAATGAGCTTCAGATGTTGCTTGACAAGGGTACAATTGAGGTGGTGCCCCAGGGGGAGAGGTGCATGGGTGCGTTTCCCAATACTTCTGATTCCCAAAAAGGTTCAGGCATGAAGGCTGATCTTAGACCTGACTCTTGAATGCTTTCTTCAAGAAGGATAAGTTCAGAATGATGAGGCTGGGCCATTACCTCTTGGCCATTAAACACGAAGAGTCAGTTGTGTTCTTGGAATTGCAAGAAGGATGCTTTTATCTACCACTTCTCCAGTCATACAGCAACATCTGTGCTTTTTGGTGGGTTCATACCATTTTCACTTCACTTTCCTGCCCTTATGACTAACCTTGGCCCAGGTGTTCACAAAGATTATGTCAGTGATTGTGACCCACCTTCACAAGTCTGGGTGTACACATATTCCTGCACCTTGACAACTGGCTCCTAAACAGAAGTTGCTTCAGGGAGTCTCAGTCCACCGGCAAGTGACTGTTTTGTTGCTGTCTACTCTGGGGCTCTCCATTAATGAGCCAAAATCCCAAGTTCTGCCTGGACAGTGGATTCCTTTTATAGGTGTCATTCTAGACAATCGCTTCAAAGATCTTTCCACCGCTTTCTCCCTTTCATCAAGGGCAGTCATTCGAAGTCCTGATCCTTAACATGACCACATGGTGGTGGAACAACCAGCAAGCTCTGGAGGTAGATACAGAGCTCCTGAATCTTAGCATATGCCCTCCTCCATGACTACCACTTTGGGATTACCTGCAATCCTACATACAAATCTCTACATTCTACATCGCCATGTATGGAGATTGAGTGGGTCAACTGAGTGGTTTTGACCTTCCTTCGGAGGTGGTAGATGTCCGTTTGACTTCTCACTGTGCATCCATAAAGCCCATCTATTCTAACACTTCAGACTAAATTTGTAAACTGGGGCGAGCTGAGGCAGCTTGACCCACCACAGGCTAAACTGTCTGATTTTTTTCTGTTCGTTCTCTCTTTGGCCTGGCAAGGTTTTGCTGTAGGCACCTTTGAAAACTAATTATTGGCTCTTTCGGCCTTCATTTATTTGCCTGATTAGCCTTCTTTGTTTGGTTGGTTTTTTTTGGGATGCTTTCACACATTTCTCCCACCTCTTCATTATGCCGCATTAGGATCTGAATTTGGTTCATTCTTTTCTGATGTGTGCTCGCTTTCAGCCTCTGTTCTTTTATTCTTTGAGGTTCTAGACTCTGAAGGTCATGTTTCTCATTGCTATTACTTCTTTTATCTCTGTGTGCCACATCAGTGAGTTACAGGCATTATTTGTCCAGCCTCTGTATAGTAACCATTACCTGACAGATTGGTGCTTTAGGTAAGTGGATCCTTTCTACCAAAGGGGTACCACCTTTTCATGTGGTGCAGACAATGAAACTCCCCAGGTTCTTCTTTTCACTGCATACCTCTAAAGAGGTGGAGAGACCACATTGTTTGGATCCTTAACAGGCCCTCACTTGTCTACATTGATAGGACCTTTGTCCTCTCATTGTAGGCCTTATGCCTTCAGGTTCATTCTGCAAGGATGAGGGCTGCTACTGGGGCCTAGGCATGGAGGTTTGGACATCTGCAAATCTGCCATATGGGCATCCATCAATACTTTCACCACGCACTACTATGTCGACTCTCAAGAGGGTCATTTTGCCTGCCTAATCCCGCAGGACTTGTTGGTGCACACTATGCTCATTACAACCAACTCCTTGACAGGGACACTGCTTTGGTATTTGTTCACAAGGTGAGGATTCTGCATCAGAAGAACAAGTTCATTATGTAACACTCTTTCTGGTAGGTACTCTTAACTGCAGATTCATCACTGCCTCTCCTCCTCCTCCCTCTCCATCTGTAGAGTAGACTTTTCAAGAGCAGTAAGGTTAAACGGCAGGTCAGATACAGTATCAATATCTTCAGTTTTTCAGGTGCGCCCCATGTCAGGGGATGTGGTAAATCTCATTGAATAAACTGACATCAGCACGTTGGAGTGGCAGTTGTATGGTGCTCCGGGTTGTCATGTCTGGTGGTGGGAGAGCGTCACAATGAAGGCCAATGGCACCACCTGCTTATGCACTAGAGTGGAGGCAAATCGTTTTTCTGGAACCAGTATGGTGCCTGGGTGGGTTCACAAGGTAAGGAATGTTCGGGTAGGTAGAGTATGCACCAGAAAGAGCGTGACCAAAGGTAAGTAATTTGTTCTTCTAGTCCTTATCTGGAGCCCTGCAAGTGTTTGTATAGCAGGGGCGGAGCTGGTGTCTCTCAAAGCTGTGTCAGTGAAAAATTTCTAGTTGTTTTACCAATTGCTAAGATTCTTTTTCCTCCTTTTTCAGCTGTCTGGCCTCACAAGCTCTTTACCTGAAACAGTGTTATCTCATCTCTTTAGCCAGGTAAGATCTGTCCTTTAATCCACCCTTTGTAAAGCCAGAGATAGTTCATTCTGTATGTCATTTTGTCCATCTGTGTTTTGCTGCATGTGTCTGTTGGCGCCCCTTGGTTTCATGGTCCAGCCTGCACCGATTTTTTGTTTTATCGTGCTCGGTCTCATGCTATTGCTTGCTTTCCATGCCCTCCTTAATGTCTCTTACATGCTTGCTCGTGTTCTCTCTCACACTCTGTTTCACAAGTCTGTTTTGTATATCCCAGTGCTACTTGTTTGTCTTCCACGCTTTGCTCATCCGCCTGACCTTAAAGCTCCTTATCCTGCCACACTCCCAGAACCAGAGCACATCTTTCTGTAACACCGCCGCAGACCAGTAATACATCCCACCAACCCCTACAAGAAGGAACAACACCCAAGTTCCCTTACTTTTTATAATGGTTCATACTGAGCTTCTGACATTCGTAAGTACTATAAAGACCTAGGGATAGTGTTAGCCAATGCAATATTACACAGGTTACCAACATCAGATAGATAGACTACCGAGTTTGCCTTGTTGGGATTTGACCTTGTGATACATAGATAACAGCAGATGTCACTGCTGAATAATGATGCACTGAGCCATTTTCCCAACTTTTGCCCACAATGGTACGATATTCTCTATACCTATGTAGTGAACTAATTAAGTTTCTCCTCAGATTCATACCTGTAGAAAAAACCCCAGTTGCCAGACTGGACCTCGGGGTGGGGTGGGACAAAATGTAGTTTTTAAATACGTGTGTTTTTTGTTTTTTTTTACATTCAATTAAAGAAAAACTTTTTAAAAAATGAGAAACAGCAGAACAAAACAGCTCAAGCTTCACTACCTGAAACAGATGTGTCTGCCTGCACCTTTCACTTGTCCAGTCTTATACAAAAGCCAGACCGATCTCTTCGTCCAATTCTAAACCTCAGATTCCTAAACAAATTCATAAAGAATCTATCATTCAAAATGACAACTCTACAAGAGATCATACCTCAATTTCAAAAGAGATTTCATGGTAACAATAGATTTAAAGGATGCAAATCTCCATATTCCAATAAACAACAAGCACAAAAATGTACTTGCGCTTTTTGGTAAATGGACAACATTTTCCGTTCAAGGTGCTCGCATTCAGAATTGAATTAGCACCAAGAGTGTTCACAAAGTGTTTGGCAGCAGTGGCAGCTCACTTACGAATTCATGGAATACATGTTTATTGTTATTTAGACAACTGGCTAATAAAAGCAAATTCTCAACAGAAATGTGAATAACACATAGACAAAGTGATGTCAGCCTTACACAATCTAGTTTTTTCTCTAAACAAAAGAGAAATTGTCACCCACACCGGAACAGGAAAAAGGGTTTCTTGGAGCGAGAATCGGTTCAGTAGAGGGGAAAGTATATCCTTGCGAGAAGAGAATTCTAGCCATACTACAGAAACTCACCGGTATCATAATGTCACTCTCTGGCAGTGAGGACTGTAGGGAAGATGCTAGTGAAAATGGCATCTTGCATACCTCTCTTTCTACATCCAAGGCCGCACATGAGACCAAACCAATAACGGCTTCAAAATCAATGGTCACAACACACAGGGAGTTGGGAAGATCTAGTGGTTGTCGAAAGTGCAGGAAGAGATTAAATGGTGGAACAGAGCGAAGATAGCGAGTGGAAGAACATTTTTGGACTCAAACCCCACAGTAACCATTGCAACAGACGCCTCACATATAGGTTGGGGAGCTCATATGAGAAGAGACAAAATCAGAGGACTTTAGAGAGATCATTAAACAGTACAACATATCAATGTGTTAGAACTAAAGACAGTGCTCCTAGCCCTTAAAGCCTCTCAGAAGCAGCTGTGGAGCAAATCATTGTTAATTCAAACTCACAACACAACAATGTTCTACCTCAACAAACGGGTGGGACTAAGTTGTACTGTCAAAGCTAGCACAAGACATCTGGAGGTGGGTCATTCATAGAAAAATGAGCATAACTACAATACACCGGCCAGGGAATGACCATGTTCAAGCAGACAAACAGACAAACACGAATGGGAACTCAAACAAAGCATGGGCATTGGTGGGATTCTACATCCAGAACCAAAGATGCAGAGTCTAGCATCCTGGCTCCTGAGCTAATAGAAGTTGAGCAGATAAATCTGCCATCAAAACAGTGGCGGTTCTCAGGGAAGCAAGAAGACCAACAACAAGGAAATGTTTCTCTGCTAAATGGAAAATAAATACAATTTGCTGTCAAAATTTGCTGTCAAAAGCATTCCTTCTTACAGGACAACACTAAAGACCCGACAGCCTTACATTACCTTATTCATTTGTTGTACAGCAAACTTAATTGGGCTTCTTTAATGGTACACTTAGCTGCTGTAGTGGCATATCTAAGAGGCCATATAGGAAGGAGTTTCTTCACAACACCAGTAATCAAAAGATTTCTTGAAGGACCAAAAACAGTAGCCACCCTCAAGGAAATTACCAGCACCAAACTGGAATTTGAGTTTAGTCTTAACACAACTAATGAGGAAACCCTTTGAACCGTTCCACAAATTTTCTTTAAATTTGGTCACTTTCAAAACAGCCTTTCTAGTAGCAATCAATTCACTACACAGTGTGAGTTACAAGCTGTCACAATACTAGAACCATATATGCAAATAAATAAAGACAGAATGGTTATGAGGACAGGCCCACATTTTTTGCCAAAAGTCATATCCCCTTTTCATATAAGTCAGACAATTCAGGTACCAGGTTTGTTTCAAGATGCTAAAACTCCAGCGGAAAGAGTGCTGCACACCTTGGATGCCAGGAGCACAATAATGTATTGTACGGGAAAAACAAAATCAATCAGGAAAGGAACGGAAAACAAATTGTGTCTTTTGCAGACAACAGCGAAGGAAATACATTTACAAAAAGTACCACTGGAAGATGGATTTCACAAACTATTCAAAAGTGCCTTGAAGCTGCAGGAGTTCATCTCCAGACAAAACCCCAGGCACACTTGCCTCGCAAAAAAGGAGCAACAATAGCCATTCACGCAAAAATACCACTACAGGATATTTGCAGAGCTGCTACTTGGTCATCTGTACACACCTTTACAAAACATTATTGCATAGACATTCAAATAAACAAAGAAGCTTAGGTGGGTGAAAAAGTTCTAAAACATTTATTCCCAAAGTCGTATTCAACTCAACCATCCTAAGGATAAAAAACTGCTAAATGCACAGCATGTGAATCCAGAAAAGATTCATGCTGCAAAACGAAATGATTTCTTACCTGCATAGTTTTGCAGCTTGAAGAATTTTCTGGATTCACATGCGCCCCACTCAATTCCCAGGAAGATGAGAAGAGGGGGAAAAAAATTGAATCTAGAGATGGCGACCACGAACGGAAGCTTCCAGGGAGGGTGTATGACGTCAGGAAGGGATGGACTAGGCACCAAATGGTGAGACTGTCGACGCCCATAAACAAAACAAACAAAAAAAGAAGGAAAGAATGAAGGACTACTACTATACAATCAATTCTGCACCCAACCACTAGATTCACAACATGTGAATCCAGAAAATATTTCAAGCTGCAAAACTACTGTTAAAACAGGTAAGAAACCATTTTGTTGTGTCCCTCTTCTCACCTCTCCGTACCTCTAGCCTGTTTGCTATTCTCCATTTTGGACTACCCCACCTCCTCCCTATTAATCTAGCCCTCGATCCCTCAGAAATCGAGTGTCAGAAATCTCCTGTTGCAAACTATTATCCTGTCTTTTCATCGTCTGTGTGCAGGAAACACATCCAAAGCCCTTTGATCTCAGCAGTCTGACACCCTCATCCTGCCCCATTCACCTCCAATGGAACCTCACATTCCCACTGGCACTAAATGCCCATTAAAACATTGACACTGCACTCTCCTGCTTCTGCCTGCTCACAAGCCTTGCACTCCTCTCCTTCCTAACTGAGCTGCTATCTCTTGACCATGGTCCTCTCGGCTGCTCCCCATGAGCCGACCCACAACCCAACCCTGCCTGTCACAGCAAGATAGCCTCACCTTAGCAGCAGCATGCCACCGCCATTTCACTACAATATCACATTGCCTGACCTGACCAGGCCAGCATAGCCCAGCCTACATTGCATTGTCGTGGCCTGGAAACTTTGCATCCCCAGTGCTATCATGCAGAGCAGCATCCCCCCCATGTACAACTACTGTCCACAGAGTCCAGAAACTGGAGACCCACAACTGGACCCAAGAAATGGCTGAATAGGGCAACAACACTCCAGCCAGTCCCTGGAAAAGATGCGAGCTGTTCTTGTACCCACTGCACAACTTCCACCCAGACACGCTCTTGAACAGCAGATCGCCTTTGCCCAACGCCATCATTATGCCTACCAGCAAGCATCGTATCAAAATGAAATGCTAGGAAAAACATATAAGCTTCTTTTATTTAATACCCCTTATATACACACACATCACCATTGGTGGGGACAAATCTATCTGGATTTATCTGTATTTTTGACTCGTATGTTCCAGTTAATTCAAAGCTATGCCTCAAAACTGGCCCTGGGTCTTTGCCTGAGGGACCTCATCATTTCAGCTCTGATTTAATTACATTGGCTTCCAGTGAGATTCCGGATGTCTTTAAGTCTTAGTGTTTTGTGCACCGAGCCTTCTTTTCTCCTTAACAATCGCCAGTGGACCATCGTTTTCATTTGTATTGCTCTACCCAGGCATTAGGGTCTAAAGACAGATTTTCTTCTCGTTGTCCCCAGGATCCTTCTAGAGTCAGTTGCTGGCCGCTCGTTTCTGTGGCGGCAGCTTCGAAGAGGGATCCCCCCCCCCCATTCTCTTTGTCAAGAATTCAACGTGCTCAGATTTCAGAAACTCCTAAAGACCTGACTCTTAACGTAATCCCTATTATCTATATAGGGCCTTTTTCCAACGTGTTGATGAGATGGTTATAGTCAGTGTTTATCACCAGGATATCCTTCTGGTTGACACTGCGCCTTATATATCCGATACCTACATAACCAGTGAATTTTTTTTTAAAAAGCAGCGCTTAAGACTCAAAGCACATGTTGCTCCTTCGTCACTCTCCTTGACCTGGGCCAACAAGGGTTACCTGGTTCTGTCAAATGCAAAGAGGTTCATTTCCACTGCCTGTTTGAAACATTCTGGGTATCCCCATCCAGCCCATTTTGCACCCTTTCTGTGTCTGGTACTTGTTTGTCTTCCACACACTAAGTGTTTCATATTTATTTTCCTCAGCCTCATGCATGTTGCCTCACACACTTTATTCCTTTCGATCCCTTGTTCTGTGTGTGCTTTTCATTTATTTCATCCCAGGCATGATTGTGCCTCATGGTCTTTCTGTCGCGTCCGTTTTTGGTTTCAGTCGCTCTCATTGTTTAGCCTGTGTCACATCACTGACGTAATCTTATCTCCTTTTCGCTTTTCTTTCTCTCACACATTCGTTGTCTTTCTTACACCTTATATCTGCTTCTGACGCTGTCTCTCACTAGCTATCTTTATGTCTCTAATGATCTGTCAGTCTGTATCATCTGTCTCTTTGGTCAGTGATTCAACGAAAATCTCTTGCTTGATGGTGGTGCATTTAAGACTTTTCTGTGAATGTGTCACTTATTAGCCTGTTCTACACTGTTTTTGGTGTCACTACCTGTCTCGCTCACCGGCCGTGTCTCGCGTGATCTCTGCTTTGTTCAAACTCTGCCCATCTCTAATGTTGGGAGCTCTCTTCCATGCATTCTCTTGTGTTATTGATCTTCACCTCTTCCTCCCACTGTCTGCTTTGTCCTCTTGTTATGTTTTGCACAGTGTGTTTGTATTTCTGTGTTTCTAGCACTGTCTCTTGTATGGTTTATTCCTAAGGTACACATTACTGATTGCTATTTGTGTTTATTCCACATAATCACCCTCTCACACTCTGTCTCTTGCATGCCCGCCACTTCCGGGTTCTACTTTTGCCACTCCTGCCTGCTTTCTCCCTCAGTGACATTTGTCAGTCCTGTGCCACCTTTCCTTCAGGGCCTACTTTTAGATCGGTACTTCAGGACCACTTGTCTGTTTTGCCTTGCCCCTCCTCCTGCTACTTGTTTGTTCAGCTTTGCACCCATCTTTCCTAGCCAGTCAACAATCTGTCCCCACGGGGGGTGCTTCATAAGATCTCTGTGATATGTTGTCCCTCTATACATTTGAGTGAAGTGGCACAAATAGCGCAGGCAACTGAGAGCGGGGATGCCGAAGCGGGAATACGGAGCAAGGGCTCTTTGTTTCTACAAAGAGGGCATGGGTGAACGACACTGGCTGGGATTCCTTTACACCAGGTCGGAGCATGAGATTGGGCGTCCACTGTCACTGATGCAGTTTTTGCAGTCGAGTGCATCTCTTTAGGCATTGATGAGGAATGCTAACACACTCAATCAATTAGGGCATTCTGTTTGGATACCTGCTATACAAAATGGCAGCAAGTGCTGATTACTTGTATTCATGTATTCACAACCAAAGATGGCTGCGTACGTAGAACCCCAGAAGAGATTTCATCTGAATAATTTAGACCTCCACTAGTTCTGAAACTGGAAAGCCTCGTGAACTTGACTGGGAAGCCACCACATTTGCACATAATTGGGGTTTCGCAGTAGCTCATCACCCTGGGTCACATTATTTCCCAACTACATAAAGCGTTTTCAATCATGAAAAGTAAAGTAAATCATGAAACACTACAAATATGGGATGAAGAATTGAAATCAGGCAACCTTCAGTCAGTACCCTGCATGTAGAACTCAGCATTTGTCTCTGAGGTGACCTTCCACAAACTAGACTCTTAGCAATTTATGGGACTTTTTGTAATCCCTCAAGGCTTTACAAGCTAGCCTTTTACTCTTAAAACAGACAAGCATCTGCAATGCTGGGGAACCATAAAATGGGAAATCGGTTATAAGGAATGGGAGACATACAGGTTAAAAACATGTCGGAAAAGCAGCGCTTGCGCGCTGCTATGCTCGACCTAAAAATCGGAGTGTTTTGTTGAGATGAAAATGGAACATCTGCATTTTAGGAGTTGCACCTTGTCTTTCTTGAGTTCATTGCAACAATTTAAACATGTATCTACAACTCCAGAGTGCGGGCGGAATGTTTTGCTTCCTAAAAAAAAAAAAAAAACACCGTCCTCTACAGCCAAGTGAGCACACTGTCAGTTGGAAAGTTATAGCTCAGGAATGCTGGAATATGGTATGTCTTATCTCACCCCAACACAACACATTGTTCGTACTTTTGTTTGCCATCACTTGCAAAGAGAGTAAAAAAAGTTCGGCGGCAGACATGAGACGCCCTCCATTCATTGACTGGGACATGTGAAAGTGGTTAGCAGGACCAGGCCTCGCCCCTGCACAATGGTACTGGATTATACTACGGGCAGAGAAGGAATTTAAGCCAAGGCCCTGCGCTGAGCACCAAGACGAGGGGTTCATTATTCGTGCAGTCATCCTGATGAAACCACCAATGGCCTGCCAGAGAAAGCAGGCAAATTCATGACTCATTCACTAATGTTCCAATAATGCATGCCACTAAAGACATATTAATCCATAATAACCAAAAACCTATGCAGGCAACATCAAACTGAAGGCATATTTCCAAACAGAGGGGGGCTCTCCCAGCCTGTAAAGACTTACAACAAACTATGAAGAAACACCATACGGCCACTAGCATGAACCCGCGCAATAGCGGCATGCCCCCAACAATGAAGAAACAACTTACGGCCACGCAGAACAAAGTGCGCCATAGTGACATGCCCCAACCAGCGAAAAAACATACGGGCACACAGCATGAAGCGGCCTTTTAAAAGAAAAATAGTGCACCAGACAAAGCTATGTGGCAGATCGTGCAGTCATTCATGTAAGAGGGTCAGTCTCCAGGGTCATAACAAACCAGTCTGAAGGCGGGACAAACGTGAAGCATTTACCAGTTAAAGTGTGTGCATTTTGAAAGGCAGGCCAGGGAATGAATGAAAGTGATGGGCATGAGATGGGCATGGTTGAAGCCCACATACAGATTACAACACGTCAGAAAAGCAGCGCTTACGCGCTGCTATGCTCAACCTAAAAAAGGGGCTTACTGTACCCAACTGTCTACTGTAATCTAATTTGCTCCATTTGGATTGAGGTACCCATGTAGACATCAAACTCAACTTTCACTATAGTTGGTTTAGAAGGCCAGCCATTCAAGAGCTACCCAGTCTGGACAAAGGAGGCATTCGTCTCCTAGATTTATACATGACCGTGAGCCTAAAAACAATATTGACGTAGCAGGCCTGGGAATGCCAGACCGTGGTATAGACTACATTTCCCTAACCCAGTCCTGAGTTTTCGACACCAAAGCTCCCTTCCAAGACCACTAGATGTATACCACTAAAAAAGCAAAGCTCTCCCGATATGCATTTCAGCTGCTTCCTACTCTTCCTACTATGCATGACCAGACCAAAAAACACTAAGTTGACTTGCATAGCCTTGTACTTTTTTCATGTGAGTTTACAGCAGTTCTGCTACACAATACTACTGCATTTATCAATACACATCGTACAGTTGGCAAGTAGAATTGCAGAAGTATCTGTATGTCCTTTTTTATTTAGTATCTGTTATGCTCTCTCATTCAGTACATAGTAGTTAGGTGTTATGCGTCGCCCACATGGACATGCTCTGATTCTGAAGCCTCTGTAGAGTAAGCTCTGAAGAACTAATATGGTGGACGGTTTATAGCTGCATTATTATGTAAAATCCAATAAAAATATTTCAAATGAAAAAGATTAGGTGGGTGCTGGCTTACGACGTGCAGGGAGGGTCAGGCCTTAGTGAGAGTTGCAGTTACAGGTGGGAGGGATGGCGTGGGAATAGGTATGATTGTTAACTCTGAGAAGAGATGCTGCTTGAAGTAGGAACCCTGTCTTTCAACCCTAATGATGTCGCTCTTTTCTCGAACTATCTGTACTTCTCTTCCCGGAGTGCAGGAGGAGATGATGAACAACACTGAGATGGTACAAAGTTACCGACAACAGATCGGCAGCGTCATCAATCAGTACAACCTGCAGCTCTTCTGGAACATGTATAACAGGTAATCTCACCTAGCATGGGAGACAATGTGGATTGAATTAAATGTTTTGTCTGTCAACATAGACATTCTCACCCCTAGGATGAGTGCTCTGCTTTTTCTTCTTTTTCTTCTTTTCGAGCATTCATGATCCCAGTCGGTGGGGCTTTGGACTGATAGTCTAGAGCGTGGGCACCCAAAATCATTCTGCCAATCCAGGGCAGAGGATGATGGATGTACCCAAAAGGTATTAGTAGAGTGTGGTGACCCCCATTTACTAATGTTAATTTCCAATCGCAGAAATGGGGAATCAATCACTCTGGAAGTTTCATAGGCTGCCCCTTGTTCATACTTTGAGATGAATGGTATGGTTGTGCTACAATAGAAATTCAGGTTGCAACAAATATTGCAGAGAATTTACTAGCATTTACTTAGCTGGAGCTATTTGAAGATGAGGCTGATCTGCTCCAGTCCAGTTTCGGCTCAGTGGCCTGTACCTTTACACTACCACTACCCTTCTGTTGTTACTGTCGGACACCGTTTTAGATGTCTCATCTACTGCTCAAGATGGACGCTGACGCTCAGTCATGGGGAGACACTGCAATGCTGAAGAGCAGGCATACTGAGTCATTGGAATAATACCAACCACATGTCCACCACCAGCCCCAGCGTGAGGGTAATATGCAGATTTCTCTTGAGCAGTCCAAGTCTGCCGTCCTTCCTAAAGACCTAAAGACTGGGAACAGCAGCTCTATAGTGTGATGGTTTGTCACATAGGCAGGGGTGTATTTGCTCCCTGTTCAGTAAACCCTTGCCTCCTGTTCCATTACAGCTTTTGCATTGTACAGAATTAATAGCCTGTGTTTGCTTTGTCCCGTGGCTAGAATACATGTACCTGTAATTGAATATGCAATTTAGCGTGAATGTAGTTCAGTATCAGACAGCAGTTGCTTGTAACAATGGCAACAATGTATCTATAAGGGGTTATTATTGTTGATGGGTCTATGATTTTTCACTGTTTCCCAGCTGGGGTATGTTAGAATTCATGATCCAGGTAAAAGTTTTAGTGCCTGAGGCCTGTGAATTTTTTTTATGGTTGCCCGTTGCACTTTAGCGAACTGAGTGATGTCACCCAAACTTTGTAGGGTGGCATCCCAGTCTTTACACCAATCGCGTCATCAGAAATTCAACCATATCACCTGGCCTTAGTCCCCTTAAAATGGCCCCCTTTTGAAATTTGGAGCTGCCACAAAACGGCCTGCCCAACCTAAAAGGCCATCAAGTTCAATCTTCCATTTTGCCCAGAAATTTACTATATCAGCGGGTGTTTAGCGATTAGAAGCAAGCCGAGTTGCTGCCTTGCAAAACCTTGTTTTAATGAAAAGTGTACTCTAGCATGCTATTTCACAGGAAATGCCCCTAGAAGTTCAATCGAACACTCAACCCAAATCCGACATGCAATCTCCCACATTATTAAAGAAAGTTCTCAATTTTGTTTTTTTTCAAGAAGTACCTGGCTTACGGGTTCCTGACCCTCCACAATTTCAACCTGCAGTGTGACACTTTTCCTACATGTTGCATGCCTAAGTTTTGATGTAATTTGCCTCTCTTGCTGTCTGTGGACTTTTCCTCCCAAACTCCTGCTTTTCAGTGAGTATTATTGAATAGTTTGCTGACGTCCCTTGGCTTGCTTTGCACTTACATGAAATTCCCTAAATCCAAAACCAATCATCCCTGCCTTCATTTTGAACCTCAGCCACACCCTACACACTTACCGACATCCCATCCTTATAGCACACGACTGCAGGTACATTACCCCTGCTACTCCATCAGAGGCCCGCCAGGGTCAATTATTCATTATAATGAATGTGTCCAAAGGAATTATACAAAGATTATTAATTAAACTTTCAGTTTTCTAAAAGAATGCATTACGAGTCAGTGAAACAGGACAAAACCGACACGTGCAACACTGATAATTAGTTGGTCCCTTAGGGCTTGAATGTTTAGATTGTTTGAAACTGTGATTTTTATTTCCACGTATTGAGTCACTTCTCTATAAAACACTTAAATGTGATATGTCATGCACGAGAAATATACATCTGTCTCACATGAATGTATCAGTAGTTTAAACAAGCATTTGCAATGCAACGGGTCTCGCGTTTGCTCATGTTAGAGCTGATTGCATTGTAAACTCCTAACCCGACTTTTCATCTATCGGCAAAAGTGCTTTTATGTAGGTAACCCGAAAAAGTGAAATTAACTGTGTAAAGCGCTCGACTTCTGCCAAGCGAAATCGCGCTAGGAAAACAGAGAAAAAGTAGTCCACGATCCGACAGAAAACAGCGAGCCTCGCATGTTTTCTGTACTTGGTCGCTGCGCTCGAGGAGGGCTAACCACCGGAAAAGGCATGACGTGGGCATGTCTTCGACTAATGAAAGCAAGCAGATTTTACTAGGCAAGCCCACGAACCAATCAAACACACTGACTTGACGTCGTCAGGGCTCCAGGCCCTTTTCTAATAACTAAATCGTCTCGCTGCGATACACATGCGCGAGCGCATGCAACGCAGGCTCGACCCAAAAAAACGACAGCATTGGTGATAGGTTGCCTTTGACTTACCAAATATTTCTTTAACTTATTTTTATTGATTTTTATATTTGACAACAATTGCATTCCATCTCTGCAGTCATACCTGGGCATTTCATATTGGTGATAACATCATCGGTATGCTCATTGATTTAAAATGTACGTTTCCCTGTTTTGTGATTGTAACATGCAGTTTACACTGCCTAAAATTCGTGTCATATACAAGTGCTTGAACAAACAGTGAAAAAAACAAAGTAGTTCAGATTGGAATCAGCATCTGAGCATTGCACCCATAAATGTTCTCTGTAGTAAGGGAACAATTAGTTCCAATCATGGTATGCTTCCGGTACATGTGCAAGGGTCATCCCACCGTGCCTGGGGCCCTCACTCCCAATGGGCACTAGACCTCCGGTTTGTTAAAGCTTGTTATAACCTCCACCTATTGATCCGCTAGGGGTTTCCTGTCCGCAGAGAGGCCCCCTCTGCTCTCCGTCAACTCTCCACTTCTTTCGTCCACCATCCGACCTCCAGTGTAACGTTATGTGACGGCAACCTATAGTCGGTGCCAAATCTACGAATCTTTTAGCAGCCTTCTTCGATTTCTGCCTAATATGACACTGAGCAAGCAGATTTCTACTGTATTCAGTGCTCGTCCGTTCAATGTTTTGTCCAACTTGGAAGTAGCCAGGACTGAGCAATCACTGGATAGCTCCAGACCATGAAGTGAATTCAGTGCTGGCGAGGGCACATCTATCTAGGACAGCTCCTATTGGTGGTATGCATCATTGCCTCTAGCCTATGGAGTGCAAGGTATGTCGAGTGTAAATACAGGGAGTGCAGAATTATTAGGCAAGTTGTATTTTTGAGGATTAATTTTATTATTGAACAACAACCATGTTCTCAATGAACCCAAAAAACTCATTAATATCAAAGCTGAATATTTTTGGAAGTAGTTTTTAGTTTGTTTTTAGTTTTAGCTATGTTAGGGGGATATCTGTGTGTGCAGGTGTCTATTACTGTGCATAATTATTAGGCAACTTAACAAAAAACAAATATATACCCATTTCAATTATTTATTATTACCAGTGAAACCAATATAACATCTCAACATTCACAAATATACATTTCTGACATTCAAAAACAAAACAAAAACAAATCAGTGACCAATATAGCCACCTTTCTTTGCAAGGACACTCAAAAGCCTGCCATCCATGGATTCTGTCAGTGTTTTGATCTGTTCACCATCAACATTGCGTGCAGCAGCAACCACAGCCTCCCAGACACTGTTCAGAGAGGTGTACTGTTTTCCCTCCTTGTAAATCTCACATTTGATGATGGACCACAGGTTCTCAATGGGGTTCAGATCAGGTGAACAAGGAGGCCATGTCATTAGATTTCCTTCTTTTATACCCTTTCTTGCCAGCCACGCTGTGGAGTACTTGGACGCGTGTGATGGAGCATTGTCCTGCATGAAAATCATGTTTTTCTTGAAGGATGCAGACTTCTTCCTGTACCACTGCTTGAAGAAGGTGTCTTCCAGGAACTGGCAGTAGGACTGGGAGTTGAGCTTGACTCCATCCTCAACCCGAAAAGGCCCCACAAGGTCATCTTTGATGATACCAGCCCAAACCAGTACTCCACCTCCACCTTGCTGGCGTCTGAGTCGGACTGGAGCTCTCTGCCCTTTACCAATCCAGCCACGGGCCCATCCATCTGGCCCATCAAGACTCACTCTCATTTCATCAGTCCATAAAACCTTAGAAAAATCAGTCTTGAGATATTTCTTGGCCCAGTCTTGACGTTTCAGCTTGTGTGTCTTGTTCAGTGGTGGTCGTCTTTCAGCCTTTCTTACCTTGGCCATGTCTCTGAGTATTGCACACCTTGTGCTTTTGGGCACTCCAGTGATGTTGCAGCTCTGAAATATGGCCAAACTGGTGGCAAGTGGCATCGTGGCAGCTGCACGCTTGACTTTTCTCAGTTCATGGGCAGTTATTTTGCGCCTTGGTTTTTCCACACGCTTCTTGCGACCCTGTTGACTATTTTGAATGCAACGCTTGATTGTTCGATGATCACGCTTCAGAAGCTTTGCAATTTTAAGAGTGCTGCATCCCTCTGCAAGATATCTCACTATTTTTGACTTTTCTGAGCCTGTCAAGTCCTTCTTTTGACCCATTTTGCCAAAGGAAAGGAAGTTGCCTAATAATTATGCACACCTGATATAGGGTGTTGATGTCATTAGACCACACCCCTTCTCATTACAGAGATGCACATCACCTAATATGCTTAATTGGTAGTAGGCTTTCGAGCCTATACAGCTTGGAGTAAGACAACATGCATAAAGAGGATGATGTGGTCAAAATACTCATTTGCCTAATAATTCTGCACTCCCTGTAAACTGCATTCAAATAAAACCTGTGTTTCTGGAAATCTTGAAAGGTTATTTAAGGGTCTGCTCCCATTCGTTTCATGATGTTGCCTACTATTACGTCGTCCCACCTGGTCCGTAGGTTAGCAACCCATCTGAGACTATAGATATTAGTCTCTTGCAAAGCCAAGAAATCAACTGGTGAGCATTACCTAAGGTAAGTATAACTTACAGTAAGTTGTTTGTTGGAGGCTCTACTTCTGATTCTCTCAGACGTTGACGTAAGGCTGGCACTATGGCTCCATAGACTAAGAACTGAGTGCCGGGGAGTCCATTCTCACCTATCGTACTACCCAGGCTCCTCTGAGTAACAGTTCTCAAGAGCCTCTATCTCCACGGTTGTCCATTCTCTCAGTCGACGGGCAGTAAGACCCCTCCTCTTGAAGGGGGTAGCCCTTTCAAGGGCAGTACGGGGTATATAAGGGGTCTCACGGTCTTCTTAACCACCCCCTCGCAGCAGCAGAGGGCTATGGGCCATTGGCCTACCAAACATTTATAGCGTTTCAGGTGCGCATATTGTAGTTTTCAAATGATTCTTCATGGTGGAAAATTACAGTTGTGTAGAACTGGGGCATAATGACCCCAATAGGTGTTGGTCAAGGTGTTGTACCGCCCTAAAGAAACTACCATAAATGCCATCTTTTTTAATATTGGCAAATACCATTAATAGAAATATATATTTCTCACTCTTGATCGTGTTTATGTGTCTCATATACAAGCTACTCATTAAGTAGAAACAAGAAATGAGAATTGATAAATCATGATTTCAGAATGTCAAAGAAAGTTTCTAAACATTCAAGCGTCATTATCAGTGTCTTGAATCACTTGTTGGCTTTGTTTTGTTTCATTTTCTTGAAATCTTTTTTTTTTTTTTTAACTGAAGAATAATCAATGAATTTGAGTATAATTCCTTTTATTACTTGCCTCAGCCCTATCTTTCTATATTTAACCTATACATTGTTGAGGAAGTGGCATTTTGAGACCTTAGAACTGGCCTTTTGTGAGCCATCCCTCCTTTTTTGTGTTTCCAGAACTAACTTTTATGATGTTTGGTTGGCAGAGCACCCCCTTAAGGCTCAGAGAATTGCCTCCTTGGGCCTCAGAGAATTGCCGCATGAAGGAGATGTTCAGTTCTGGTGCCCTCTCAAGGCCTGCAACGATCATGGCCATATAAAGCAGGGATACTCAAAGTACGGCCCGGGGGCCAATTGCCATCCTGCTGACCTTTTCATGCAGCACTGGGCTGCTGTTTTCTGAACTCGCCACGAACTTTGAGGAAGATCAGCAGGAGTGCTTGGTGTTAGGTCTGAGAGGGGTTAATGCTCACCCTCATTCTTTCATTTCGTATACGAGTGTTAAATCACAGGTAAGGTTGACAGGAACCGGTTACAGTGTTTGTGTCCAACCACGTCATCCTTCAGGCTCGCGTTAACGAACCGGGACTGTGCAGAACATTGACAGATGTTGCAACAGCGCAAGAAAGTCTGGATTTTATTCCCGATTTCATGCTTACCCTCACGCATCGCGTTATACCGCCATCTACTGTTAAGATCTGCCATTGTACTCGAGTTTTCTAAAACATTTTTATCTCCGTGGATATTGACTCGGTGGTGTGTAAACCCAAATAAGCATCGTTAACTGTAACTTTAATTTTTTTGTTATTTTAACGTTTTTGTCCAAATGTTTACTGTGTCGGTCGGAACCTTACCATTTTACACAATGTCACAAAAGTGTCTCCCGGTTGAACAGGGCAAGTTAGAATTCCCATCGTGCTCATAGACTTTCTGTTCCAGTGCTTTCCCTGGATGGAGAACCATGCGACCAGAAGGCCTGCTCTGCTCCTGCAGCCTCGCGTACGTGGCCTCCTATATAACTGGCGATCAGCTCTGCAATACATGGAATCAGTATTCCGAGCAGCACCAAATTATAAAAAAAACAAATATTGTGTGCTTCTGACCGTTCCTAAGATCCTGGCCACTGTGGCTCAAAGGGCCTGCCGTAGGAACACTCCAGAGGCCTCCGATGTGGCTCCCCCCACGCCTGCCTGCACCTCGAGGCTTCCTCCCCACCACCGTCCGCTCTGAGTACAGGAAATGGAGATTTGCCTTATTTAAAATGCTGTTAGTTTATGATTCTATGTTAATATGGTATGCTAATATTCCGCATTTAATGGATTCAAAATTCACCGGTAAAACCTGTATGTGTTTTATATGCATAAAAAACAAGTGAAATTATACTGTTTGTTGAAACTTGTATCTGTTTTATAGACATAAAAAAGAAATAGAACTTAAACTGTTGAAACTCTGTGAGATCTGCGGAAGCCCCCGTTGTCTACGAAGTCTACTGTTTAGCAGTTTTGGCTTAAACATGCTGTCACTGCCAGGAAGGCCATAGTTGAAGGGGCTGTTGGAGCAGGAAGGGGTTTGAACTGAAGGTGTCTAATGCAGGCCAAGGAGCGTCGGACCTGTGAGAGTTGCTGGATATCCCCCTGAAATATAAAGCCAATCTGAAAAAATATTACCCACGCTGCTGGTTGTTTTAAAAAAATAGCTGGGGATTCTCCCCGATTGGACATGCCATACAGATATTTATTACTGCAGCTTTTGACTGCAGGAAACTCTATGTGATATCATATGACAGGGCCTATCCTCCCCCATCCCATAGACATTTTGACACCAGAGTCACAGGGCTCTCAACATTCTTGGAATTTCAAAATGTCTCTGTACCGGACAAGTCACAAATGTGTCAAGGGTAAGATAAGATATCTCCGGGGAACGGAATGCCCTCCGAAGTTAAAAACAAAATGTGGTACTCCGTGTGTCTCTGGTTTAATCCGCAACCAGTGGCATTAGAGTCCAGCGCAACATTTCTGTGTCCATTAATATCAAAACCAGTTTCTAAGCTCCTTCCCATAGCTCCTTCAGCACTCCCTACCTGACACCATTCCTCCACACTCAGTCTCCCACTGCAATACTCCCAGGAACAAGTGGACATTAGCACAATTCATACTTTTTATTTCTGAATATGCATTGGTGCTGTGCAGCAGGAAAAACAGTAAAAAGGTATCCGCAGGATGGTTCCGTTACTTTTAGTGCTTTCTGTTCCTTTTTTCATGAGCCCTGCTTTTGTGCAGTATTCCCGATTCCCCTGTAATTCCTGAGGAGCACGAGGTACCCCTGATATCCATCCTCATGTTACTAGTGATCTGATACCTGTAGCTCGTGGGGTGTGACACCGAGAGCGCGGGCTCTTGTCGCGAGTGCTACGATGAGAAGGGGGCTCCAGAATATTGGGTGAGATCTTCAGTGAAGGTCTCTTCAAACTGTGGGGGGGGGGCTGGAGGAGTGGTGTTTAAGTTCACTTTCAGAGCTCTCCCATCAAATGACCTTGCTGGAGACGCTTTGAAAAATCAGCTTGAGCTAAAAACACCCCCGGATTTTGGTGGAACCAGCAGGAAATGCAACAACGACTCTACCGTCTCAGAGACTGGATCAACTGACAGAGCCGGTGACTGCACATGGGGCCTTCCAGCACTCGTGCTTGGGGGCCAGCACTTATTTCCCCCCAACAGACTTTGATCTAGAGCATGGGTACTCACAACCATTTTCCCAGGGGCCGCACTCTTTGGTCTGTGTTGTGACCGACGGCCGCATTGTTGCTCGCAGGGCGGCAGTCGGAGGGCTGGTGGTGGGGAGGGGTAGTGGTAAAGTGGTTGTAGGGTAAGTGAAGCGTATATATCTAGTGTCTGAATTGCGCAATGTGAAACCAGAAACTTGGGTATAAACCTGGCTTCTCCACTTAACCAAATTGTGTGATCCTAGGCAAATGTTTGACTTCACTTTTCCTCCTTTTTCTTCATCATCACATATAAGAACCTTGAAATACGTCTTCAGGATGTATGCTGTGTCTGATTTAATCAAATATAATGTTGTTCGTGTACAATAGAAACCCAGCCCTCCCAAAGAGTTCACATAACAGCTGGCTTGCCTCTTAGTTCACAGTTCACATTGTTGCCAGGGTGTGGGGGAAAGGGGGATGAAAGTTTTTTAATTTATGTTTGAAAATTATCACTCTAAAAATACTTCTCAGTGCAGTGATATAATTGTGTGTACTAAGGTGAAACGGTTCTGCAGGTTGATGAAATGCACCTTTTGAATTTCAAACAGATCATACTTTTATATTTCTGCTGCACGATGTCTCTAATAATGAAGGTGTTTCTAAAGTTGAGTTCCAGGACACCCTAGTTACTCCCTTTTCAATTAGGCTCCAGCTAAATACTTGCCCGTTTAGTTAACAGTGTTTAGTGCTGGTGCCACGTCGAATAAACAGCAGCACAGTGCTGCTGTTGACATAGGGGCCGCAAGTAAATGTTTGAAGGTCCGCATGCAGGCCTCCGGCCGGACTTTGAGTATCACTGATCTAGAGCAAGACAGAAAAAAACACAAAAGGGGTGAAGAAGGGAGAAAAGAACAAAGGCAAAACAGTGCAAAGGGAGAAATCAGGGAAGAAAAACAACCTGCACAAGTGAGGTAACAGAGCAGTGAGTGTCAGGTGGCCAATTTAAGAGGCATGGGGTGGAATCAAGACTACTCACCCTTGGTATTCAGCATCCTGACCTTTGATTGTGCAGGCAGCGAGCTTCTGCGCAAAACTTTGGGCTTCGGTACTTAATCTTTTAAAAATAATGCATTGACCTGGCCCACATGCTTATGTTTCTTTATTCATCTGAGGTTGGAGTGAAGAGAAGTCTGTTTTTTGAGGAATGAGCAGAAGTCTGTTTTCCATTACAAACTTCTAAACTACAACTGGTATTCACCCTAGAAGAAGCTAAGCTCGGCCTCTGATGACAGCGGCTTGCTTAAGGTTGGCATATTTTTCTGATGCATCACTGGCTCCAGTACCACTTTGGTATGGAGTCTTGTGGTTGAACGTGTTTCCTCCTGCAGGTACTGGTGCCTGTGTGAGCCAGGGAACTGCACCCAACATGAACTGTAAATTAGAGGCCCTTCGGCTGTGGTACAAAACCCCAGACAGGTAACAAGAGGCTTTGCCTATAACAAACACTCTCCCTCCTTTACTAGTGTCCTTGCAGAATCAGTTCTGGGTGCGTTCAACAATCCACTCCATAGAGGGCACCCCTTCCTTGTCTTTCTTGTAAGTGAATTAGCAGACTTTGACCAGAGCTTGGTGCTGTCCTAAAACAGAAGAGACAGGATGAAACCTGATACAGATGTACAAGGCAAATGAGGCAGGCTCCGTGTGAGTCTACTCAAGAGAATTTGACGTGTGCGTTTGATTCATAGGCTTAATCCCACCACAGAAGTTCTACATGATGAAGGCTGTGGGGCATACTGAGAAATCCGACTAAATAATATAAAATGTGTTATTTAATTTCAGATTATTTAATTAGCATAGAAATAAAGGTTTAACTGTAGAAAAGAAGAAACTCAGTTCACCAGAAAAAATGGTTGATAGAGCTGACTGTAGCAGAAATCCTTCAAAAAGAGGAAAGAACAACCAGCAACAGAAGCGGATGATGGTCGATATGTTGGAGAAAGAGGAACAGGATGGTGGATGTTGATAACAATGCATAGTGGCAGGTACCGGGCTTGTTGAGTGACAAACCCCATTGACTTCCCTAGGGACTCATACTCTTTCAGGGAAAGTACCGGTTTACCTTTTGCTGTTCTCTTTACCTTCACCCGTTAGACTGCTAATCGTGTTCAGTGGGGAGGCATAAATAATGACTTTAATTTAAGATAATTGACCTCTAGGACCAGCCTTGGATTCCTCTTGCAGTACCCGCTGCAAAGTGTGGACCTTTCCTGATCTTAAGCTTTCCTGTCTGTCCGGGGTCCTATCATCCCACTTTGCAATACATTATAAACTCAAATAATTTAAAGCAAGTTCATAGTTGAACTAATTACTCTGATGTACATTTTTTTGCATGGCAAAAGTGAAGCAAAAGTGGCAGGTAATGTGATTAATTATGCTTGTGTCTGAGTGTCACTTTTCCAGAAGCCCCATCCTCTGGTCTACTGGGTTGACCTTTTTGTTTCTGTGTGGAAGAAAAATCTCACACTTTTTAGGTGTGCGAGCAGTTCCACCTCACTGGTTCTGGGTAACCTCTTTCTATAATGTTGCTCAGAAATAGCAGGTTCAAGATAGCGAAACCTGTAAAAGGACAGGTGGATGTGATTTTGGTTTCTTTTGAATTCCATATTGTGTTATTGTGTAAAGTTTCTTCTGTGACATTGCTCTCAGACATCCTTTTTACAGTATCTTCAAAGCAGCCACTTGAGCTACTTACATGTTTTCTTCAAGCACTTCTGTTTGAATGCTTTTCTAGAGGTGGTAATAACAAAAGTGAGGCAGCGATCTACAGCCCTTCGGATGACCTACACTTTCACTTCTTCATAGTTAAGAATCAGCATGCTGATGACTTGTATTGTGACATAAAGATGGCGGCTTACGTGTCGCAAACATTCTTTGTACAGCTTCATCCTTACACCAGACCTGGCTCAGCTGCAGAATGTTCTTTCAGATTTTAGCTGCATTGTGTCACCCACAGGGATGCAGAGAAACCGGGATATAAACCAAATACATTAACGAGACTCAGACCGGCCGCGCGAATGCATGGTTGTTTGTGAAGATCGTAAACTCGTTTTTTAGATTGCTTGTGTGATACCAATGACATCTACTTCGTTGTTATGTGTGCAGTAAGAAACCATTAAAAGGAAGTTGTTACTTCTCGCTTTTTTCTTGTACAGTCGCCGAGACCTCGAAATGAACCGGCCAGGGACAGTGCCCAACGCTAAAACACTCCGGTAAGTCCTTCAGTGGTCACAGTGTCTGAGTGCATTGATGCTCAGTAGGGAGTGCACTCTCCTGTAGGTGCGCACCTTGGGCAGGGTCTGTGTCCTTTGACGAAGCCTACACTATGATCAGTCATTACCTCTCTGATCAGGACATACTTGTACGATAAACTAATATCCACTGAGGGAATAGGCAGCTTACAATGCCAATGCAGTGTGTTTTCCACAGTTGCAGGAGGGACGGTTACATTCTCTGCTGCGAAGCCTCGCATCGCAATGAGCTCCAGCAGAATTACACTAACACTATTCCAAGCTAGCCATGGGGATATATTGGATCAACTCCCCATACCACAGGAAGCAGTAAAAACTCTTCCCTTTGACTGCGGGAGGTGGTCAGGGCCTCACTCCACAGCATTAGCTGCTCCTCCCCCCTCTAAACAAGGTTATTGGCTTTTTGGAGGAAGAAGCACTTCCCTTGCAGATGCTTTCCAGGGCATCAGTCTGGAAATTACCTCAGAACAGGCCCTCGTGCAGGTGACTGGGCTATATTGACCAGTCTTTGAGTACAGCATTCTTTTTCTGACGAACATCTAGTCTAGTTACTTAAACTTCATTTAGATCCTGTAACTTAAAGTCCGAACATGGTATTGATTTATTTGTAGTGGTTGCATTCATGTTTAAAGAAGTGGCCTCATTATGTAACAGGGTGGCAGGCATATAACATACATGGGAGAAGGGTGTGGCATTTTCACCCACTGTATGGCAGGGATGTTATAATTGTCCCGGATTTCGATAACTTTTCCAGAGTAAAACCTTTTAACCCGCCTGGGGTTGAGTGAGCTCTAAATTCACCGAAGCTAGGGAAAGTGTCTGCCTTAATAAACCTAATAATGTACAAGGGGATTTTTATTTTTACTAAGAATCTTTTTATTGAATTGTTTTAAGACAAAATAACAAAAATAATAGCTTACAAATGCTTCGAGAGGCACTAGCGACAATCATTCAATATAACAGGTAGGAACTTGGACTTGAAATAGGGAGGCCTAGGGTGTGGATAGCCAAATCCCAAGAATTGTCCTGTAAAGGGCGCATTGAGTATTAGAACTACATGGTATTACAAAGGCAGCCTGTATAATCAAACATATCGCGTAAACATAGAGTTAAACCATACATGGTAATAGAAATAACATAAATAAGAAAGTAAATAAGGATGCCATCAGGTCTACAAGACACAGGAATGATCCAGAGAGGTGCAAAATCAGGAGTAAACCCTGTGGGGGAATGAGTCGGGGGGCGGCAGACAAAAGGAAGTGGTTGATGGCGGACTACATGACAGGCAGTCTTCCTAGTGGAAAGTCTTATACATTCAGCATGAGAAGTATCGTTCAAACAGTTGAAGGGCTTTGAGTCTGGGTGGGGTAAAGCAGAGATGTTCCAATTGATTAAAGTAATTTATCAGTGGTTGTCAAATATATGTAAATTTACCATCCGTAAAAGTTACCTTATGGGATAGGTGTTCCATGGCCAAGACATGCCAACGGCATGTAAATGTAAATGTAAATTAGCACTTGTATAGCGCACTACTCACCCGTTAGGGTCTCAAGGCGCTGTACTCATACCGCTATGGAACCCCTCCTGGCTTTTCCCTGTGAAGCGCCCACTCCTGAGCACCCCCAGGGTGAAGCCAGGCATCCAAGCGCTGTTGGGGCCCTTGTGGAGATTAAGCAAGCTATTGCCCAGAGTTGCAGAGTGGGACCCATGAATTAGATTAGGCACCTAGGCCAGAATTATCTGGTCAAGGGGAATTGAGCCCAAGACCTGCCGAAGCGGGACTTGAACCCTGGTCTTGAGCCAGATCTCTGCTTCAGGGTCTGCCGCTCTAACCATTGAGCCACACTTCTCCACGTCAACGGCATGTGAGCCATTGTGCTACCAATGGGGCCAGGGACATTTTTCAATGGAGTGCAATAAGTTGAAGCATCTCCTAACATATGAGATATCAGGTGCCATTCACCATGCATCAAGGTTTTAAGTGTTGGATGTCCTATGGCAAGTATCACCATGGCGGGAGAGCTATGAAGCGGGAACCCAATGGCCCCTTTGATGTGGCTCTGAATTTCCTTTCAATAAGTGGCTATAACAGGACAAGACCACCACATGTGGAGAAAGTTGCCAGGTGCTGAATTGCAGCACCAACCGATTGGAGAGGTAGAGGGATAGATTGTGAAGAAGCATGTCGGGGTATAATATATTTTTATCAAGTTATAAGCATTCTCTCATTGCGGTATACTTCTTTATAATTTGGGAATATCCTGTCACAGTTGTTCCCATTGTTTCTGGGAGATACCAACCGTGGTATCAGAGCTTCATTGAGATTGGTAAGTGTGTGGTCACACAGGGGTCGAGTGCTGGAGTACTTGGTAAGTGCGTGAAATCAACTCCTGTGTCCCCTGGAATGAGTGCACTAGAGTCTCAAAGGGAGTGAACTGTTGTGGTGCCCCTGGAGCGTTATCTGAAAGGAGTGGCCAGTGTCTCAGTTGATAGTATTGCAGTCTAGATGACTGGGAAACCCAAACGTCCCTCCTACACAGTTCAAAGGATTTGATCTGTTTTCCCTCAGAGGTCCCGTAAGGGAAAGTGTGGGGCTGTAAGGCCGTGTGAAATACGGATTGCAGGAAAGCAGGGTGTTTGGGAAAGGTGGTCAGTGTCCTCCTGAGACCTACTCTATCCCACACAATAAGGACTGTTTTGGTAGGAGTGGCAATATAAGCGCTGCGCGGCCTGCAGTATTTAGGCAGTCATGCCAAATCCCAGAGTGGGTGGCACGTCACTGCTTAGTCCATGTGAAACTAGTGTTTCTCACTTTCATGGACGACCATCTCTGAATTATAGGACAAATGTGCCGCCCAATAGTATTCGAGGAGGTTGGGGCACACCAACCCCCTCCAATCTTTGTGGAGCGTTAGTATAGTGCCCCCAACCCTCTCCCCACCCTTGCCGTATCAGGGCTAGGAGCAAGGATGCAGGTTGGGTAAGCAAGAGCTCATCTGCAAATGTTATCCTGTGGCCTCATCCTCCAAAGGGAATGCCTGGGATGTTGTGTGCTCTAAGGATAATAATCGCTAGGGCGAAGTGCAGAGGTGAAAGGGGGCAGCCCTGCCTGGTGCCCCTTGCCAGATGGATTGGTGGTGATACTTGCCCATTAACGTGGATCTTGGCTGTAGGAGAGAAAAATGTCGCCATTATCCTTGAAAACTCGGTCAAAGGCTTTCTCCACGTCTAGCGAGAGCAAGCAGGCAAGAATGTTGTCCACTCCCTGTCCCTGGTGAATAAAGACAACTTGGTGTGGGTCTGTCGGGCCTGGTGTAACAGACCAGGAAGATACGGTTCTAATCTGTTGGGCAAAATATTTGGTGTAGATTTTGGCATCTGTTTTCAAAAGAGCTATTGGTCGATACGAGGCGCACAAGGAGAGATTTTTGCCCGGCTTCAGGATAAGTAATACTTCCTCTGCCACCATGATGGGGCTGAGACCTATATCTTCTGTAAATGTATTGACTAAAGACAGCATGTAGTCTTGAATATGAGAAGGGAATTTACACTAGAATGCCACTAGAATGCCACAGTTAGACCTTCAAGGCCGGGGATTTTGCCCATCAGGAATTCCCTAAGGGCTCTGTAGTTCCTCCAAGGTGATAGGGGCTTCTAGGAGTTCAGAGTGGTGGAGGTCTAGAGTCTCCCAAGGGCATTCCCTAAGATGCGAGTGTGTTTGTGTGTTTATCTGAGAAGTATCATCCCCATTGTAGAGGGTCTGGTAGAATTCTCGAAATGCCTGGGATTGTGCTTGTTCATTAATAGCCCATGGCCCATCCCCGATTTTAATCTTAGCTATGTGTGTTGGTGCAATTGCATGCCAGAAGGGTTCTTACCTTCCCCCCCACCCCCTTTTCCCCCCTCACCACCCAAGTACCTCTGTTTCAAAGCCAGCAGGGACCTCTCAGCCTTGTTCGTGCAATGGGCCTTCATTTGTCCTCTTAATAGTGCTAGTTGTCATTTATTGCGCCTGGATGGGACAGTATGATCAAGAAAATCTGTGAGGCCAGACTTGACCACTCTGGCTTCCCGTGCTTGGACAATGGCGATGGAGGAAATAACGCCTCCTATGGTGGCTGAACTCTGTCCCAGAGTACATGCCCTGAAATCTCTGGTTGAGCGTGGGTGGTGAAATATTCAGATATCTCCTTTTGGATCTCTGCCACGTCAACTGGTTCTCGGAGGCATTGCAGGTGTAGACACCAGCGAGACTGGGCTGAGATGGGAGCCCCTGTGCTAGCCAGTGTAATCTCTAGGTGTGCATGGTCTGAAATGTAAATGTCAGTAATGGTGGCACAGTCTAGCACACGCTCTAAGCTGGGAGTGAGGAAGAGGAAGTCAATACATAAATAAAAAGTATGGACGTTGGAGTAGAATGGGTAGTCACGTACCTCTGGGTGTTTGTAACACCAAGTGTCCACTAGGCCCAATGCCGCGAGGTCCCGATTAATGGCTGCGGACATCGCCCCTGTTCCCTGAAATGATGCAGTGCTACAGTCCAAAGTCTCCCCCACCACAATGTCACCCCCCTCTTGATTTACTTGATCGCGTATGATGTTCCTGGGATACATGTCTTGAGATTGATTGGGGGCACACAGGTTCAGGAGAGAAAGCGGATTGGAGGCCCATTGAACTGTGAGTTTCAGGAAGCCCACCTGTCATCTCTTACGGTCTGCAAGACCTTGGAGCAGAAGGTAGCTTTACACAGGATTCAAGCTCCAGCTGTTTTAGTCATAGCATGAGTCCAATAACGAATAGGGTACCTTCGGTGGTACAATGCAAGAAGTGTTGTGCTGGAGAAGGTGGGTTTCCTGTAAAAAATAAACATTTGGGTCCTGTAAGAGGAGGTAGCCCCACACCTGTCATCGTTTCTTAGGTGCATTTAAGCCCCGTACATATAGAGATAGGATCTTGGAGGTTAAAGCACTAGTTTTGGGGGTTGGGTATTATGTGGGGCCTCATGTAGGAGCCAAGAACATACCATGTGGATATCGAGGAGGCAAGGATCCGTCCCAGGGTCAAGGAGATATGTGTGAGCCAAAAAAGAAGGTTTAGGGGAGAAAACGGCCAATGTCACTAGGAAGCGGACGATATACGGTCAACCCGGTGCCTAGCGCATTCCTGTTATGGGGTAGGGGTGGCAAGCAAAAGAAACGATACAGTAAGGCTTGTCTCTCCAGCTTGCAAGACAACCTAGAGAAAAAATAAAGAAATAACATTTAAACATAAACATTAGAGGGCCAACCGGGCCCTGTTACTTCATTTAAGTCTGTAAATCACCAACACATCAATGTGCAAGCCATTCCAGAGAAGTCACTCTATTAAGGGTTGAATTGAGGGGGAAACGTGGAGATATTGGAAATCCTCGGGCCCAGACTCCCCCTGCCAGCAGGTGCCAAGATGGGGGATAGTCCAAGGGTGGCCATAAGCTTCCCTAAGTGGCCGAGTCATCGGGAACAGCCACGCCTGCTGCTGCACTCCTCGCCCCAGGCATTTTGAGGAGAGGTTCAGCATTGAAGGCTTGGGCTCTCTGTGTTTTTGTTAAGAACTTCTCCAATGTTTCAGGCAAAGTTTAAAGAAGTTAACAAATAGGGCCTGAAGTAACAAGTTGCTGTCCATAGCAGAGCATTGGCAGCTATAGCTGTATACATTAGACCAAGGCAAAAGTCCATAGAGTAGGGAAGGAGCTCCTCCATATTACGAAGATGGTAGCTAACATCCTTTTTTGTTTCAAAGGAGACAAGGTCCCTGCTGTGTTTAGTAGAGCATCAAGATTACAGCGTGGTCCACCTGGGTTTAAGAGCTGTGCGTGGGGAAGATTGAGATGGGGCAGGGCTGCTCTCGTGTGAGTCTATCTTCAAGTTCAAAAGCTGTTTAGCTTCCTTTAATGAGCAGAGGATCCAGCGCTTGCCCTCCCAGGTAAAGATGATAGTGAAGGAGTCGCCCCATTGATAGCAAATATTGAGCTCTCAGCTTGTCAGTGATAGGTTTGAATGTCTCTGCATCGTTGCACGGTGGTAGGTGCAATGTCCTGGAAGAGTTGCACATAATGGCTAAAAAAAGACCAGATTCGCCTTTGTTCTTGCAGCTTGGAGGAGTTTTTCTTTTTCAGTGAAAAAGTGCACCCACGTGAGAATGTCCGGGGTTGCGTGATGGTGTCCCGGTGGAGGGGCCACACAGTGAGCTGTGTTAGAGCTATGGAGATGCATCATCATCATCCCTCCTGATTGCATGCTGCAGATCCGTGATGAAAGCCATGATCTCCACATTCTCTGCCCCATTGGGGATGCCCCTAACGCGTGTGTTGTTTCCCCTTCCTCTATTCTCCCGGTTCTCCTGTTTCAGTTGCAGTTCAATCTTTTGTTCCTCCAATGTTGAAATCCTGAGTCATAAAACTTCCAGTTCTTCTGAGCAGGCATCAACAGTTTGTTCCAGGTTGTCAACATGCCTCCCTCCCCTGGTCGTTAACCTCACACCTAAGCTGAAGAGCAAAGAGTCTGGCAGCTGGAAATGATGGGCCCAGCCCAGATGCCCTTCTGATGAAGAGCTGTGGCGTCACTGCAGGGCTTGTCGGCTGCGATTGGGGGCACTCCTCTAATGGCTGGCAGGGTCGGGCACTCAGTCATCGCCAAAGCTGAGATTCCACTGTCTTGGTGCTGTTTAAAGGCTAAGGCGGTGAACACGATCTGGAGATGCTGAGAAACGCGTCTTACTCTATAGCTAGCATAGCCACACCCTCCACAAGGAGATTTTTAAAGTAACTGTCTAGTGTTTTTGTCTGGCTTTATACTAAAAATAGGCAGTGCCATATTTAGGTCTCGTTTTATATCAGGGATCTGCAGGAGAACTGAAGTCCCCATATGCAAAAAAGGTGATATCACAGACCCAGGCCACTATCATCAGTATCGCTCTTTGATTGCCTTGAAAAAAACTTTGTGAGACTTGTCTTTCAGACTTCCCAGATGTGGGCTGAGAAACAAAGGATCTTCACTAAGCCACAGCTGGGGTTCCAAAAGGGAATGGGGACAGTCGACCTGTCATTTTGCCTGAAAGTAATTATGAAATGTATGTACCTTAAAAATCAGACAACCTATTAAACATTTTTTGATTTTAAAAGTGCTTTTATTGTGGTGGCGAAACCTCGAGTGATTAATATCATGAAGACAATGGGGTTTGACTCACAGCTGATAGTTGGTACTCTCTGCTTCTTGGTACTATGACTTGTATCCAACAGAATTTGGACAGAACATTTTCAAGGGAATTCACCAGTACTGAATTGAACTTTTTATGAACATCCGTAATCCTCCCCTAAAGGCAATCCAGTCCAACGTCCTAAATTGGAATTTGTTCAAGTCCCAATGCTGCAATATACAAACAAAGCAGTTTTATGCACCCACACGGAAAATGAACTCAAGCTGCTTCTGGCAGTGTTTGAAAAGTTCTGCACTGAATCTAGGATTATTATTAACATGAAGAAATAGGAATCTAAGATACTGGCTTTGGGTTCCAACCGAACGATGATAGAGTTTTTTTCTCAGCAAAGCTAGACATTTGATTTTCCACGTCTGTTAAGGGGATCCCACCATTGGAAATATCTACAGATATTTCGAGCGCAGAAGTCACTGATTTACACTCCTTCAGCTCAACTTTTGTTAGTTGTGCTTTTTCAGCCACATTGACTGTTTATAGAGCTAGGTGCCCTGTTAAATCGCTTTACGGGCAGTATTTTGGAACTGTCAAAAGTGAACTATCTGACAACGTTTTCGAAATAAGTTTTTCACATCACTATTGTCACTTTCTCAAGCCAACCCCCATTTCGCTCCTCATGAATGGAAGGGTATCTTAGTGTTTCTCACCTTGCTCTGCTTAGACCTCTACCTTTTTTATTACAGTCCTGAGACTAACCGTGATGGGGCCATGCTCAGAGGTTTTATGAGAGATTGTCTTTCTAGGGAGGTCATCTCAAAGCTTCTGCGGTTTAAGCACAAAAAACCCTCGTGCTGTAATTTGGATCTTACTGATATGTGGTCCTCATCTGGCGCATCCAAGTTCGCTGAATAGCTCGAGAAGTGCAATCGGGGTTCACATCGTTGAAACCCAGAGGCAATACATATCCCGCCACTAAAAAGCTCTTAATAAGATTATTAGTTTGTCTATTTTATATGCAGCGTTTTAAAGTATATATTTATGGTTGTATTTGTGTCTTGATGAGCTTTTAAAACTTTTTTATCTAACATTTTGTAATGGTTTAATGAGTTTATGGGTTTTTCATCTGAGTAAACATTGCCTTTTAATGAAATAATTGTTCTAGAAAAACTTTGAAAGCGGTCATACAAATCAGAGGGTGAGATCAGGGATGCATGGGTCAGACTGGGATGGAAAACCGGAGCTAGGAGGAAAAAAGTAAAGCTGTCCCTGTGTGATGCACTCTAGGCTGATGGAAAGCACCTGCAGCTCACGCCTCGATTAGTAGCTTAATAGCATCTAGCCCCTGGCATCACGAGGAACAGCAGTCGCAGCATGAGACCTGGTGTATTGAGGAGCAGTTTAATAGCAGCCCGCACCTTGAGTAACAGAGAGTAGTCTAATATCGTGGTTCTTAACTTTTTGACTGCCGTGGACCCCCACTGGATCATTACTGGAATTCAAGGACGCCCCCACCACTGAATCATTATTGGAAGCCGGAGACCTCCAACCTAAGCAATTTCTATGATTTGAACCCCCAAACCACACACAGAAATATGTATACACTACACAAATGCCCAAATAGTGTAATATTTACTTTAATTCACAATCAGATTTGGAAAAGTTTTCAAAATTTCAATTGAGCTTCTTTTTTTGTACATACTTTATTGATTTTCATGTATTAATTTTAAAATTATTTAATTTTGTAAACAGTTGTGGACCCCCTGAAGAAACCTTGTGGACCCCCTACGGGGTCCCCTGACCACAAGTTAAGAACCACTGGTCTAATGCATCCAGGAACCTTGGGAGATGGAGCACCCTTGGGTGGTGAGGGGCGGTGTAGTGATATTTAGCACCCTTGAGTGACGGGGAGGAGCGTAGTGGCATTTAGCACACTTGGCTGATGTGGAGCGGTTAATGGTAGATAGCATTGAGGGTCAATGAGGGACAGTCTAATGGCGCCTCGCCCCACCGTGTAATGGAGGGGAGTTGTGGCTAGCTCCCCAGGGTGTAGGGGAGTGTTGTCTGACTACACAGTGCTCACTCCCATGTCGTTTGTCGTTGCAGCCCTCCAGTGATGCTCGTCGTGGGAGACAACGCACCAGCGGAAGAGGGAGTGGTGAGTGATGAAACAAAGGGAACCTGGCTGCTTCATTGCCACCCAACACGCCCCTTGCTTCACCTCATAACACTACCAACTACTCAGCCTATCCTGCAGCCCACCCCTCTCAGCACAGTGCACATTGTGTGGCCTCCTACTATCACTGCTGACGTCAGATCATGCAAATACACCTCTTTCAGGCGTTTCGCACCAAGGCCAGCTAAGTATGCGCTGGCGCTGGACTATTTTGCACCAGTTTGCATTTGTACCTACATACAAAATGTCATTTTTACACTGATTAGTCGGTGTATATGTCATTTTTTGCAAACATCACTATAAAACTGCTTTGTATAGATTCAAAATTACTCTTGGCAGCACTACATTACCCAGCAGTGGTTTAATTAAGCTGATCTGGCTCCTGGTTTCCAGCACCCTCGCCTTCTTCCTCTTAAAAACATACCTTCAAGAGCTCCTGCAATCCTCAGTGAATAATCAAGGTACTGCTCAACTCTGCTGTACTCCTTTGCTATCACAGTGCACACTCCGGGTTTGTAGTTCCCTTTCAGTGCACACTGCTGGTGTCTCCTCCCTTATTGTGTGATTGCTGGTCTCTTCTCCCTTTCAGTGCACATTGCTGGTGTCTCCTCCCTTGTTGTGGGCGTTGCTGGTCTCTTCTCCCTTATTGTGGGCGTTGCTGGTCTCTTCTCCCTTATTGTGGGCATTGCTGGCCTCTTCTCCCCTTCAGTGCACACTACTGGTCTCTTCTCCCTTATTGTGGGCATTGCTGGCCTCTTCTCCCTTTCAGTGCACACTGCTGGTGTCTCCTCCCTTATTGTGGGCATTGCTGGCCTCTTCTCCCTTTCAGTGCACACTGCTGGTGTCTTCTCCCTTATTGTGTGATTGCTGGCCTCTTCTCCCATTCAGTGCACACTGCTGGTGTCTCTCCCTTATTGTGTGATTTCTGGCCTCTTCTCCCATTCAGTGCACACTGCTGGTGTCTCTCCCTCATTGTGCGATTGCTGCCCTCTTCTCCCTTTCAGTACACATTGCTGGTGTCTCCTCCCTTGTTGTGGGCGTTGCTGGTCTCTTCTCCGTTATTGTGGGCGTTGCTGGTCTCTTCTCCCTTATTGTGGGCATTGCTGGTCTCTTCTCCCTTATTGTGGGCATTGCTGGTCTCTTCTCCCTTATTGTGGGCATTGCTGGCCTCTTCTCCCTTTCAGTGCACACTGCTGGTCTCTTCTCCCTTATTGTGTGATTGCTGGCCTCTTCTCCCTTTCAGTGCACACTGCTGGTCTCTTCTCCCTTATTGTGTGATTGTTGGCCTCTTCTCCCTTTCAGTGAACACTGCTGGTCTCTTCGCCCTTATTGTGTGATTGCTGGCCTCTTCTCCATTTCAGTGCACACTACTGGTCTCTTCTCCCTTATTGTGGGCGTTGCTGGCCTCTTGTCCCTTTCAGTACACATTGCTGGTGTCTCCTCCCTTGTTGTGGGCGTTGCTGGTCTCTTCTCCGTTATTGTGGGCGTTGATGGTCTCTTCTCCCTTATTGTGGGCATTGCTGGTCTCTTCTCCCTTATTGTGGGCATTGCTGGCCTCTTCTCCCTTTCAGTGCACACTGCTGGTCTCTTCTCCCTGATTGTGTGATTGCTGGCCTCTTCTCCCTTTCAGTGCACACTGCTGGTCTCTTCTCCCTTATTGTGTGATTGCTGGCCTCTTCTCCCTTTCAGTGAACACTGCTGGTCTCTTCGCCCTTATTGTGTGATTGCTGGCCTCTTCTCCATTTCAGTGCACACTACTGGTCTCTTCTCCCTTATTGTGGGCGTTGCTGGCCTCTTGTCCCTTTCAGTGCACACTGCTTGTGTCTCTCCCTCATTGTGCGATTGCTGCCCTCTTCTCCCTTTCAGTACACATTGCTGGTGTCTCCTCCCTTGTTGTGGGCGTTGCTGGTCTCTTCTCCGTTATTGTGGGCGTTGCTGGTCTCTTCTCCCTTATTGTGGGCATTGCTGGTCTCTTCTCCCTTATTGTGGGCATTGCTGGTCTCTTCTCCCTTATTGTGGGCATTGCTGGCCTCTTCTCCCTTTCAGTGCACACTGCTGGTCTCTTCTCCCTTATTGTGTGATTGCTGGCCTCTTCTCCCTTTCAGTGCACACTGCTGGTCTCTTCTCCCTTATTGTGTGATTGTTGGCCTCTTCTCCCATTCAGTGAACACTGCTGGTCTCTTCGCCCTTATTGTGTGATTGCTGGCCTCTTCTCCATTTCAGTGCACACTACTGGTCTCTTCTCCCTTATTGTGGGCGTTGCTGGCCTCTTGTCCCTTTCAGTGCACACTGCTGGTGTCTCCTCCCTTATTGTGGGCGTTGCTGGCCTCTTCTCCCTTTCAGTACACATTGCTGGTGTCTCCTCCCTTGTTGTGGGCGTTGCTGGTCTCTTCTCCGTTATTGTGGGCGTTGATGGTCTCTTCTCCCTTATTGTGGGCATTGCTGGTCTCTTCTCCCTTATTGTGGGCATTGCTGGCCTCTTCTCCCTTTCAGTGCACACTGCTGGTCTCTTCTCCCTGATTGTGTGATTGCTGGCCTCTTCTCCCTTTCAGTGCACACTGCTGGTCTCTTCTCCCTTATTGTGTGATTGCTGGCCTCTTCTCCCTTTCAGTGAACACTGCTGGTATCTTCGCCCTTATTGTGTGATTGCTGGCCTCTTCTCCATTTCAGTGCACACTACTGGTCTCTTCTCCCTTATTGTGGGCGTTGCTGGCCTCTTGTCCCTTTCAGTGCACACTGCTGGTGTCTCCTCCCTTATTGTGGGCGTTGCTGGCCTCTTCTCCCTTTCAGTGCACACTACTGGTCTCTTCTCCCTTATTGTGGGCATTGCTGGCCTCTTCTCCCTTTCAGTGCACATTGCTGGTCTATTCTCCCTTATAGTGCAGTGATCACTGCCAGCTCTTCTCCCTCACAGAGCTCACTGCTGGGCTAGTCTCGTCTCCCTTACAGTAAACTCTGCTGGTCTCTTCTTCCTTAGGGTGTACACGGCTGGTCTTTCCTACTCATGGCGCAGAGGGCTGTTTTCTTCTCCCTTGCGCATGATGCTGTCTCCCCTCAGAATTTGTGTAGTTTGTTGATGTCACTGTGCAGTCACAGTAAACACTACTGATTTCACAATTTCTATACATTCTTGATCACACGAGTACCCTCCAGAGATTGTGCCTGCTTTGTCTCCTACAAAAGAAGCAGCCGAGCCAAGCCCTTTAGATGTGAACTACGAGTAACCTGCTCATGGAAGCTCACAGGAAGGCTTCACCACAATCCCTTGTGGGTGTATTGTAGACAGTACTAGGTCCCAGAGGATTGCGTCCTCTGAAATTACAGTACTAACCTTATTTTCAAGAGCCCTGTGCCAGCTCATTGCTTGGCATGCCACAAAAAATGCCTGTGTTTGAGCCACGCAGATTGCGTATAGACATATATATTCATTCTCCAGTCTCACTACTCCAAGAAACTCCAGGTCATGAGTCACACATTCATCCTGCTCTGGCATTTTGGGGTCATAGTAGGTTTCCAAAGCCACAAGGAGAAGAAGTAAACTGGCAGGTGCCTCTCGCCACTCCCACTGAGTTATGCTCACACGGAGTCAGATGTTAGGACCCAGACAAACCTGTCAAAGAATCTCATCTGCAGGTGAGAATGGAGAGCCCTGCCCGGACCCCGAAATCAGTACATGCACAGAGTATTGCTATTGCACAACAGAGGGATTGTATTGTTCTCTGCTACAAATAACGCGAATAAGAATTATCACCATAATTATTAATAATTCAGTGAATAAAATGAATTAAAGGAGAACTCTAAATACACCCCAATCATATTTCATCACACCCCCATAAACAATTAGTTCACACCCTGTCTATGTTGTGACTAGCCGCTTTACAGCTTTGTTTATTTTAGAACACCTATGCTGAGGTATTTAAAGTCCTGCATACCTTTATGCCATCAGGCTTGAAGTCAGAGATGCACCTCTCAGCATCCTTCTGGCATCCACTCCCTCTGCGTTGCCATGCCACGGTTACTAGTAAACTTGTATGCCTTTTCACATATCCTAGTCCACGGAGCACATGAGGGTTGACTTGTTTTTGTCTCGTGTTATTGTTATACAGGACCTTAAACATTGTTTTCTTTAAGATTCCAGTAAGCATACAGAGGGTCCCACTATTGTATCCATTCCGTTCCTTTCGCACGTAACCCCACCTGGCCTTTCTTACTTGCAGAGCAGATCCACAGCTCCAGGAAATAGAGATGGCTGCACAGAGTCTAAAAAATAATTATCCGGCTTGTTGACATGAGCAACAGAACATTTTTGTCTACAGCTGAAAGTCCCACTTTCACCTTGAACAGGCCTATCCTCTAAGCCCTAAACTGCTGTCCCGCCCTTAGGTGCATGACATATACAAACTGTAATCGTGTTAACTTACAGCAAGGTTTCTGCTCCATATACCATCACATAAACATATACGCCATGCACCATGGAACCCTTAGTTTCGTTTTCCCATTATGGGCCTGATTTAGAGTCTGGCAGAGGGGTTCCTCCGTCACAAACGTGATGGACATCCTGTTCGCTGTATTACAGGTCCCATAGGCAATAATGGATGTCACTTACGTTTGTGCCGGAGTAAACCCCTCCGCCAGACTCTAAATCATTCTCTATATATCTGACCAGGCATGTAAAGTGCTATTGGCCTACATAAAAGACTAGACTAATGTGTCAACCATGAGATGAGGCCAAAAAACAGCGATGTAGTCATACATTGCTTAGTGATTGTTTCTCTGTACATCTCAAGGTTTTTTTATTTTTTATTTATTTATTTACAGGTTGAATGCAACTCCAAATTGGACCCGACGAACACCACTTTCCTGAAGGTAACGTGTCCTAGCCAGCATCCTTCCCAAGTGCTCTTATTGTGCACGTGCCCACAGAGGCAAACGCGCCTAGAACGGAGTCTGAGGGTTCTCAGGAGTCTAGAACAACTGACATCGGGAGAGCTTGGCTGCCCCATGTAATAATCAGCATCCTCAGCGAGGCCTTGCATTTTAGCCAACTACGCTTTGGTTTCTGGGAGATTTATGGCAATAATTATAAAAGGTCATGTGAAACTACAAGAGGGACTGATAGCTTTGAATGGCCAAACGGTCTGGGTCCTGGTATGTCAGATGTCATTCGGAGATGCGAGTCCTCGGCTGCGTCTTCAACTGACTTTAATTACATTCATCTTCGGATTTCCCACATTTGTAAATCTGCTTCTGAGCACAAGGTCTTATGTAGAATATTTGCTCTCGGGCATCTGATCAGAAGAACCTTGAAACACAGCCTGCTTGTATCATGACCCCCCTGTTGCGATTGAAGTAAGGGTACACACAAGAAGAAGGGGTACACTTAGGCTCCTTTTCGACAATATTTAGTCCAGAGAGCGGCTAAAACTGGGGCCACTGAGTCTGTAGGTTTCATTGTATACAAAGTATTTTTGAAGTAGCTAAGCAAGACTTTTCTCCCTCCTTGCCCACCCGATTTCCACTTCGCAGTAAATCAGAACTCTCAAAGTCCCGCTTTGCCTTCTGTTATACCTCAGACACGAAAACCAGAATTCAAAGATTTAAAACTGGCACCACACCTAACTTTTGACTTTCATGTTTTTTTTATCTTGGATCTTAAACATTAATGCAAGATTGATGTAAGACATGCAACAGGTTACAGCAATTTTAATCATATTAAAATGTCTCACTTTCCAGGCTTGCAGTACTCCTGTAGCAGCCTGCATGATTTTCAAAGCATAAAACATATGTAAACGCACTTCTCAATAAAAAAAAAAATATTACTCGCTCAGAAAAGTGCGGTTATAATAATTTCCTCCTGGAATCTAAACGATGCAAAAAGTCCTCGACATTATCCTGCTTCTGCTCGGGTTTTGCTCTCCCGTTGTGGAATATCCTCGCTATGAGAATGAGATGGGGCCCTCCTTTACTCCCTTCAGTAAAGGTTAAATCAAGCCGAGCCTCCACAGAATGTAGCGTGAACATGAAAGTATACACATACTAACATGCCTGTGCAAGCTAGACTAATTCTTGAGGCTTATTATGTAATGATCTAATTGGTTCACATTGTGTTATATCATCGTATTGTAATATATACAGCAGAATACTCTCTGCCTTAAGGTATTCCGTTTTAAGCACTCTCACATCCACTTGGATTATTTCCATGCTATATTAAAAAATCCTAAATAAATGTGACTTCTACTCAAAGTGAAGAGCAGGTGGTGTGGCTCTCCAGGACAGCATGGTTAATCAGCCTGGACTCTCTGAGTAGTAGCGTTGTGGATACAACCTCTGCCTGGTACATGAGTGCCCTGCCACTTATTCCATTCATGCCTGTTGTGTTCTATGCTCCTGTGAGCTGCAGAATCAGCAGCTCCTCCGCTGATAGCAGTTCTTGAAGCTGGTGCGAAAGCCATGTTGGCTGCAATGTCTGCCTCAGCCAGCAGTCTAGCTCTTCGCTGTGAGGCACCTCTCTGTGCTTCAGGGAGGAGGGAGCAACAGAACAGTCAATAATACAAAATATGTATACATCTAGATTTCCCCTAATTTGCAGAAGCCATGCGCAATGTGCACTGAAAATGGCTCGGGGCTATTTGACACTGTATAGTGTAATGAATGAGCTGGTCAGTAAAAAAATGTTTGCAATGAATACTTTTGTAGCAAGTTTGGTGTTTTGTATTCGTTAATCCTCAAACTAGGTTCCAGACTGTGCCATTGATCTGAGCTGCAGAATTCCATATTTGTTCCCATCATTGAAGCCGTTGAGCATTGTCTGTGCCTCGAACTGTAGCCCCGTGTCATTCCATGGCTGGAACACAACACCCAGATCCGCCCTGCATCTCAGTCCTGACATGCAGCATTCCCAGTTAATCCATGCCTGGGAGCCACCAATCCTCTCTCCCGCGTTATCACAGTTCTAACTGCTGGACTCTGAAAAGGGATTCCAGAGCTGCCCTTAAAAAGCTGAAATGAAATAGCTCAGAAAATATTTAGTTTATTAGAAACAATTTAGTCAGAATGATTTTCACAGAAATTTCTGAAATATTTATCAAATATCGGCTTGGAAACAAAATATATGTGCTGAATTTCTCAGTTAAAAAAATAGTTACAATTGTATACACAAAAACCCGCCAATGAAATTGTAAAAAGGTGTGTATTAAAGCTTTCATGATGGAAAAACACAAAATGACTTACAATAGTTTTGCTAATTAAACAGTGTTGTCTGTTACTTCTATTTTGAATATTGTCTCCACATTATTTGCTGTGAAGTAATTTCTGTCAATGTTTTTTTTACCAAAACTACTTATTTCTGTCAATCCAATTTTATATACTCATGGCTTTTGATCAAGTTGTGTCATACAACATTTTTTTATATTTGTAATATCAAGTGATTTGTTTCATTGGTTTGTGTTAATCATGTTTACACCCCTTATAGTACTTTGAGCCCGACCAAATGTGCCCCACGGCTTTTGCCCCTAAGCCTGACCTGAGGTTCCAGTTCTTTAACCCAAACAAGGCTTTGATAATGTACCCCATTCAAGACCTACAGCATCCCTCCTATATGTCACAAAGCTTGACAAATGCCCCTAGACTCCAACCTGAAGAATACTGAAAGAGACACTTCCCACGGAGAGCCATAATTGGGGCGAACTGCACTAGTGGGCCGAACTGCACCAAAACTGCACTAGCAGTTTGTGTAAGGCCGGGTAACATCAGTACATATAATTTGGTAGCCTCATATATATGGGCTACTTGGCCCTGTTTGCGGGAGTTACCAGCCAAGCTGGGATTGACTGAATTATAAGATCTTATAAGGCCCCAGGTTTATGCCTTTGTGAGCTGGAGCTGTCTACTCCCTCATGTATAAATGGGCTGGCGTCAATAGCCATATTCAATACCTTGCTGCAGCAAACTGTTGTATGTTTGATCACCTCCTCTCTGCATTTCCTTTATATACCTCCTGCATAGTGAGGGTCAACCCAGTAGTAGTAGATGTGTTTTTTAATGTCTTGTTACTATCAATTGCTATAAGCACAAGCACTTTTCTCTGGGTCCCCTTCATAAAGTTTTTGCCATAGATGGGGGGGGGGGGTTGTTCTTTTTATAGTCGTAAATGGTGGTACTGTATTTACACACATACACGCATGGTGGTTCTATGATTGGTGAACTGCCTGTGTGGAGCTGCCTTGCTGTTATTTTGTTTTCTTCTCTTATGACTATCGTTTTTATATGTAAATTAAGTTTTCTATTGTTTTATGCGTACTGTTTTTATACTATTGTAAGGCTTTTACCTGAAACAATTAACTAAATAAAGGGTACATAGACCATGGAATGGTGTCTTCCTTTGTGAGGGTGCTGACTAACAACTCCTTTGTCCCCTTTACAGATGGCTGACTCTGGAGGACTTCCTCAGCTCACACAGGTGAGTCCCCCTTGCTAGTTCAAATGGTGTATCTTTGCATGCTGTGTAATGTAAGGTCTATTTGTATACAGCCTCCTTCAATTAATTTGTCAAATTGGGCTTCATTTAGATAGATGATAGGGGAGTGTGCATTTGGTGGGCGAGGGTGGGAATTTAGTCAACTGCAAATCGTGGCTATTTGACTGGCGATTCGTGGTTGTTAAGGAACCTGGTTGGTGAGAAAAGACGCGTTAGGAGAGCGAGAGCTGGTAAGTAACATGGTATTTAGAAAAGGTGTTAGTTCTCTTGCTAAAGAGATGGTTTGCAGATAGACAGATGTTTATAAGGAGTGTTCACCCTTGAAGTGTTGTAGAAGTTAATGTGTGAGGATGATGTTTTGCTGGGGGAAGTCAATGGAGATGGTGGCTTTGTAGTTGTACCACTGAGGAAGGCAAGTTTTATGATTCAGTAAGCAAATGTCTTGTACGAATGAACAGGTATTTATTGAGGAAACAAATGGGGTTGAAAAATTGTATTTGATACATGATGTGATAAGCGAAAAGGTATAGAGTCATTGAACGGAGTATTTTTTTGTATGTCCTGAGGTTTGGTGGAAGAAGAATTATACAACAATGACGTAATTATTGGCTTAAGTATTCTTTCCTGCATGAGGATTGAGGTTGTTGAGTGATGGTACTTATTTGATATGTTTGAACGTTGGATACTTAAACGACTTTTAGATGATGAAGTGTTTCATTGAAACGAGATGTGGGTTTAATAAAAATAATATCCCAAGTGAAGTGACATATTTTGGGAGGGACAGTAAATGAGGATCAATGCATGGCAGGCGTTTATTGATGAAGGGTAATTATATTCATGGGGTAGAATATTGATGGGCAGATGTTTGTTGAAATAAATGATTTTGGTGTGTTTTTGTTTACATAAAGGAAATTTGGTAAAATATGGTGGAGTCTATTAATGAAGGATAGTTACTAAGTCTGTGAGTATTTAGTGAGGAAGGTTTGGCAGATGGGGTAATGTTTGTGAATGAGGGAGAATATTGTTAATATGTTGCTTTTATTGGAAGAAAAGTTATTTTATGACTGGGTTAGTCATACCCGGGTACCTTGGTCAGTGTTTAAGATGTATGTTTTTGGATCGTACTACAGCTATTTGTTTTCACTGAGCAGTTTAGGTTGTATCTTGTATATGGGTGCACAGTGTTAAATTCCATTTGTTAACAAGTCCTGGAACCCAGTCCCGAACAATAGAAGAATGGAGGTTGGTGGTTACATATTTGAGAATAAGTCAAACAAACGATTCAGAGTTAGAAACTTAAAGACTTTTTCTTTGTTCCTGCAGCCTGGGAAACTGACAGAAGCATTTAAGTACTTCCTTCAAGGAATGGGATACAGTAAGTAAAATTACTTCAGATAAAACTCCTCATCAGAGAGGCGTGTGTCTGTATGCATGCGTGCCTTCGTTAATACAACCGAGCATTGACACACATCTGTCCACTTCTTTGTTGTGTGTGAGTGTGACCAGTGGATGCACCCCTCGGCATAGGTAAAGAGGGATATATTTGTATGCAGCATCTCCACTCGCTCAGCTAGGCACTATAGGTGTGTGCCTAGCATTGAGTTTGCACAGAGGCTTCATGTTGGGAATGTAGGAGCAGCATGCTAGTGCTATGACGCTGCCTTTGCACTGAGACTGCTAACATGACATTACTGGGATTATGGGATGGGCAGATGGAGCAAGGAGCAGTTTAGGAGAATGGAGAGTAAGGTTTTGAAGGTTATGGGGCCTGTGGCTGGAAAAAGACACATGAAGCAATGGGGCTAAATGTTTAAATGTGTGTTAGGCCTGTGATAGCTTAGGCACAGTTGTGTGTGTTCTCGTGTGTACACTGAGGGAATCAGAGGACAGCAAACCCCAAGCTGTGCGGCATAGCTTTACTTCTCTTCGCCTTATGGCTGCACAGGACTGCTGTGAGGGCATTTTGTAGTCTTCGCATCCGTATAGCACTTGTGTAACTTTAGAAGGCCCAAACCACTTTTGAGGTGGGCATTTATGCATCTAGTACATTTGTTGTGCGTGGTTGCACGAGTGCTAGTTGTTGTGTTGCCCTTGCAGGGCATTGATGTGGCGCACGAGGATTAGAAGCATGTTCTTGTCACGTCACCGCATTATTTTGCCACTTAGTATTGCACAATGGATGGAGGGAAAGAGTGTAAGACAAATGACATCAGTTTGAATGTTCAGACCAGTACTTACTATACTTAAATTTCAATTGTGTTTTAGGAAACGAGCAGTCTTTATTGCCCTTATAAATTCTAGGTGAATGATAGTTATCCTAATATTCTTTAGGAGAAAATTCCAAACAATGCATATCTGCGCAGTGAAGGAGCTCCTGCTCAGTTTTGTACTTTCAAAAGGGAGGGTGATCTAGAGCAGAACCACTCTGGATCTGAAGGTCCAGTGTTGGCCGTAATGAATGACTTTTTAAAAAATCAGTTATGTGCTACAAATTACCTGATGAGCGACGCAGGGACCTTTGAATAGTGGTCTCCTAGAAATGGATAGCTAATGCAGGGTCTTGAGGGTAGGATTTATGAGGCCCATTAGCTCAGGTTTAGCACTAGATGAGCTGTGGCATACTGGATTCATTGGAGTACACTGATTGGAGAAGTCTAATGTGTGTGTTATCTAAGTATCTCTCTATATATATCTATCTCTCTCTCTATATATGTGTATATGTGTATATATATATATATATATATATATATATATATATATATATATATATATATATATATATATATATATATATATAGAGAGAGAGAGAGAGAGAGAGAGAGAGAGAGAGAAAAACAAAGGTTACAGGGACGTTATAGTTAGGTTGACGTTTTACCCATTCAAAACCACAGAAATTCAGCAGTTATACTTATAGTTATACTTATGGTAAGAAACTATAACTTGTGGCTTAAAGTACTTAATAGCATGATTTATAGTTCCTTCAGATAAGTATAACCATAACCGCTTAATTTCTAGGATTTTGTATGGGTATAAGACGTCAATCTAACGTCCCTGTAACCTTTGGTTTTCTCAGTGAATTTTTGTATGTTTTTTTAATGTAAAGCAATATATATTACCGTCTGTTAATAGAACTACTGCCACACATGGCCGTTGGTCGTGCATGGCAGGGGTTGGCTGTATGCAGCCCATCCCATGCTGCTTCCAACCTTTATTTTTTATTTTTTTATTTTTTTAAGTCTGCTTTGGATCTGCGGATCCATCGCAGATTTACACGGGAGATTGCGCTGAGCCCCACGGTGAATCCGCATCTGGGTCATGACAGAGGGGGCAGCTAGCCTGTGCATCTGGATAGTAGCGGTTTAGCTGGACAAGAGTGAGGTACGCTCGATGTAGTATGAAGAATTAAATATCTTTAAAGCGGATGTTCCATGACACCTGTTGCAGATACTACAAAGCTTGTTCTCATTCCCTATAGTTTAGGCCCCTCCCAAAATTCTCCTCCCATCTATTTCTTAGCGGTGTAGTGGGGACATCTAGGAGGTCTCAGATAGCCTTGTAAAGCCAAGTGATGAGGTGGTGGCCATGCACCCATCGTGAGTATGGTCTGTAGGACTGGGTGAGTATCCGGTTCCATATCAAAGGTACCCCAGAGGGTGTGGCAAGTGTCGCAAATCTGTCTATATACAAGGAACTGACCTGGGGGGAGAACATGATCTGCTATTAACTGTTCAAAGGAAAGGAGTTGGTCCTCATTAAAGAGGTCGCCCATTGTAAGTAGTGAGCTCTCTGTCCAGGCATTCATGTTAGCGTCCCTAGATATCTATATTTCTTTTTCCTTCCATAACTCCAAAACTACTGAACGGATTTACACCAGATCACAAAAAGGACTCTTTCTGGACTAAGAGCTAGCTTTCTGGCAAATTTGGTGTAATTCCGTTCTGCTGTTCGGGCTGTAGTCATGTTCAAAATCCTTATGGGAAATTAAATGGGGAAAATGTGTTTTGGGACCTCGTCCCCTTTTATCTCGGCCCGCTTCACGGATCACTACAAAACTTTCCAGACAGCAGCTGAAGTGACCATGCCACTACTTTTGAAAATTTTGTGAAGATTTGTGAAATAGTGCCAAAGTTATTGGCAAAACAACAAAAACACTTTGGCGGTCATTCTGACCGCGGGGGCGGCGGTCGCCGCCCGCCATGCGGTCACCGCCGAATGACCGCCCCGCGGTCAAAAGACCGCGGCGGCCATTCCAACTTTCCCGCTGGGCCGGCGGGCGCCCTCCAAAAGAGCGCCCGCCGGCCCAGCGGGAAAGCCCCTGCAACAATGAAGCCGGCCCCGAATGGAGCCGGCGGAGTTGCAGGGGTGCGACAGGTGCAGTGGCACCCGTCGCGATTTTTACTGTCTGCTAAGCAGACAGTGAAAATCTTTGTGGGGCCCTGTTAGGGGGCCCCTGCACTGCCCATGCCAGTGGCATGGTCAGTGCAGGGTCCCCCAGGGGCCCCACGACACCCGTTCCCGCCAGCCTGGTTCTGGCGGTGAAAACCGCCAGAAACAGGCTGGCGGGAAGGGGGTCGGAATCCCCATGGCGGCGCTGCAAGCAGCGCTGCCATGGAGGATTCCCTGGCCCAGGGGAAAACGGGCGGGAAACCGCTGGTTCCCCTTTTCTGACCGCGGCTTTACCGCCGCGGTCAGAATAGCCTAGGAAGCACCGCCAGCCTGTTGGCGGTGCTTCCGCTGCCCTCCGGTTGGAATGAGGGCCTTTGTCTGTGGAAATTAGATCCTAACTATAACTACCTGCTCACTATTGGCAGTAGGTTTTATATATAAACGTGTGTCTGTGTGTGTGTGTGTTTACCGCCTTGACTGTAGAATAAAATTGTGTTGAAACTTTACTCAGAAAGCACGCTTTTTGTGATTTGGTGGAAATCATTTCAGCTGTTTTAAACAAATTTGCATTTAAAGAGTGGCTTGGGGTGAGCTGGAAGGGGTTCAAAATGTAGGTATATCTGGATGGGTAGGCCCGCAGGAGTTCTGCTGTAATTTAAATTAAGAAAATAGGGCCTTCTGATTGACCCAAAGAGCATTTTCTCCCTTGGGCCATTTCAGTATCACAGTACTGGTACCTGTACCACAGTACCGAGTAATCGGATTGGCTGGCTGCAAATGTAATCAAAATATTGCAGTTGCCGTTTTATGACTCAGGGACTCAGTCCTCGAGCCTTGAAAAAATATGATATAACCTATATGAAGGCAACATGGGGGGCACACCCTGACACGACCTTACTTTAACAAGCTAAAACAAAATATCAGCTTGTGTAGCGGGTTTAATGCTACCTGCCCCTGGTAGCATGGGACCTAGCACAACACCCACTGTGGTACTGTGGCACCAGTATTACAATACCAAACAAAGTAGGGTCTAGTGCTGCACCAGGCCCTGCAGCCATCTGTCACTGTGGAGGGCGTAGGCCGTTTGGTTTTGAGGGTTGTCCACTTGCAGTGGTTTGATGGCAGGGCTAATGTGGTACTGCACACAGCCAAAGGCTGTGCGCCACAGGAGTTTGGACACACACAGGGTGCATGCCTTGTCGCCAACCCCGCTGAACACGGCCTAAAGGGGGTTGACTACCCACCGATTGGTTGAGCGCTGGGTCTATGCTTTAGAAGACTCCTGAGGTCAAACAACACCCCCACACACACTGCGCATCCCTGCCAAGGGTTGGCTGCCCCCACATTTGAGATATCATGAGTGATGTCATTTAACATGTCATGAGTGATGCCATTTATGAGGTGTATGGCAGAGAGCAAGTTATAATTAGCTCAGTAAACCATAACTGGTGCATTTTAGCATCTTTTTTCTTCTGTAAACATTCGTTTTTACCTTTCAGAAGCTAACTATAACTTCACTTTAACCTTTATTTATTTTTTACTGAAGATAGACATATAAGAGAAGGAACGTCTTTCTACCAGTACACCGGCTTGCTATTTACATGTGTTCAGTAGTAGGTGCTTCAATGTATGTCTGCAGAGCTTTTTTGTGCAATTTTGCGCACACATTTGGCTGTGCAATAGTTTACATTTGCCAAGGTGTATGTGGACAGGTATGGCTGTGCAAATGTGTGTGTGTTTGTGAACAGATGTGTTGTGACATGGAGCACTGCAGTGAAATATCTGTGTATTCATGAGCTCGTGTAAAGGTGTACATGCTTCCCAAGATGTGCAGGGTTTTTATATGTGCCTGCCAAGATTTATGTTTCGGAAGCGAGTGTAGGACGGGAAATATTTGTAAAAGTAGGCTTTTTGAGATGTACATGCCATTAATTTTAAATGTTGATAAAAAAACTCTCAAACAGAGAATGCGGAAATCCTGACATATTTCCATTCAAAGAAAGGTGGCCTAATCGTATTGCTTATTATTGCGGCTGTGCCCTTCCATGAAGAGATATACAGTTGAGTCTCCAGACCAGGATGCTGTAGTTTTTCTGTACTTTTTGCACATCTGAGACCTGAAAAGTTTTACATTTTAGATCCTTTTTTGAGTGAGCCTGACAGTGCTGAACAGTTTAGCCTGTCACGTGATAGTTACTCCATATTTTAATTTTGGCTTTACTGCTCAGCATTATGCTGACCTGTTGTCACCAGTTTTTTAAAATACAAAAATAATACCTGTTGGCTCTGCCTGGAGGAGTATTCTCTCTCACCTCATGCCTGTGGCTCTTTGGTGTGTCATTCCACCGCCTATGGCGTTCTCACATCACAGTGCAATAGGTACTATTTTATATCTCAGAAGAACACCGAATCATCACATCTCATGTAATAGATGCATTGTATACAGGAAGTAGTTATTTTTTACTGAAGCAGGTTGTTTGTTCCTTATTCGTTTTATAGTTTGCCTACATTTGCCAAACTCTTACCACCTTGGGGTCCCTATTGATTAAGTCATACATACCTCTGGGGAGTAGGCTCTAGTGATCTACTGCATTAAATCATACAAAGATGAACTAGAAAGAGGAAGAGTTTAGCAGTAGGCAAAATGTAAACTGAAAATTTACAGTCCTAGGAGGAACTGGCTATGCAGTTTCTTGTAACAACAGTACATCGCGTATTAGACACGGGCTCTGAAAATCCATCTGGAATAAACAAAGATGAGGTGACAGTCAAAAGCAAGATTCATTCTGTCTGAGTGATGTTCCAAGCAGTATTCAGAGTGAAGATTTAAGTAATGGTAAATTCCAAGTGCATTAGGCCCAAAGTATAATCCGTTGTTGGCCTTGTCATAGGAGGGTTTATGTCACCAAGCATACATGGAACTCCTTAAGTGGCTTAAAGGGGAAGCCTAAAAGAAGTCATTCACTTGTGACCTCAGATGAGTGCATTCTGGTAGGAATAGAGTCAGAGGCAGATTTTCTTTTTTTTAACATTTTTTTAACTCCTTTTATTTAAATACACATATGCTCAGAATACACCAAAGATCATCATCCTTATATGGTTTACATTTTGCTTTGAGAGGATAAAAGGTACAGTATTGACATTCAACATATCCGTAACTTAGGGCCAGATGTAAAAAGGGTTTTGCGACTCGCAAACGGCGAAAAACGCCGTTTGCGAGGCGCAAAAGCCTCTCCGGTATGCAGAAATGTCGGATCCGACTCGCAAAATGCATTTCCGACTCGCAAATAGGAAGGGGTGTTCCCTTCCTATTTGCGACTCGCAATGCTATGCAATTTCATTTGCGACCGCAAAAGCTGACCTGCAAAAGCGGTCGGAAATGAAATCGCAGTTACCATCTACTTGAAGTGGATGGTAACCCAGTCGCAAACGGGAAGGGGTCCCCATGGGACCCCTTCCCCTTTGTGAATGGAAACAAAAATAATGTTTCAGAGCAGGTAGTGGTCCTATGGACCACTGCCTGCTCTGAAAAATACCGAAACAAAAGGTTTCGTTTTTTTTTCTAAGTGCAGCTCGTTTTCCTTTAAGGAAAACGAGCTGCAGATAGAAAAAAAAAAACGGCTTTATTAAAAAGCAGTCACGGACATGGTGGTCTGCTGTCTCCAGCAGGCCACCATCCCCGTGAGTGCCCATACTCGCAATGGGGTCGCAAACTGCGACCCACCTCATTAATATTAATGAGGTGGGTCTTTGCGACACCTTTCTGCATAGCAAATTGCGACTTGCAATTTGCGAGTCACACAGACTCGCAAATTGCAAGTCGCAATTTGCTTTTTTGCTACATCTGGCCCTTAGTTCATCTACTACTTAGCCTGTAAACTCTCAATAAACATGAAACAGTAGCCCCCATGTTCCCTGCCCCCTACCCATAAGGTATTTTGCCATATATAATGTCACATATATGTTCACATGCCTCTATAACTACACCATGAGGACCATATTTTGTTGTATTTCTTGCTACAACCCTGACTCTTGTAGATCTCCTGTTGTACTTGGTGGCACCAATCCATGATATGTTTCCAGTCTCTAATTGGAGGAGGCCCACTCGCACCCCATGCCTTGGCAAAATCTCTTTTGGCCACTCCCACTGCTAGCCTCAACCATGTTGTTTGATGTCTAGGCATTCTTTCCTCCGGTGATATTTAGAATGTGCCAGCTTGCCTCCATCAGTCCCGTCAGGCCTGACACTCATGTCAGCACCCCTGGTATCTGGGACTAAAAACCTTGAATGATTAGACAACTCCATAGAATATGGAAAAAGGTCCCTAGTAGGCCACACCCCCTACCACATAGGTCGGAATCACTATGGCCCTTGCGGTGTTGTAAGGCTCTGGTGTAATATGACCTATGCAAAAGCCTTAACTGTACAAAATCGTGCCCGGATTCCCACTTCCTGGGGGCTCTGTAGGGCTTCCTGCCAGTCGTCCTCATTAAGAGGACCTACGTCTCCTTCCCAGGCCTCTCGAAGTGTGCGCAGAGCATCCAAAGTGTTTTTCAGTATCTTTTTATAGATCAGTGATACTGGCTTGTCTGGAAGCGGCTCAAGTAGTAGTCTGTCTTCTAACGGGGAGGCATCTCGGGTGGGGGGATTCCCCTTCCTTCATATGACGCGAAATGCGTGTCTCATCTGGAGGTATTTATATCTCTCTGTGTCTGGCACGGAGAACTCAGTACTGAGCTCTTCCAAGGCAATATATTTGCCATTTCTCCACACACCGCCTAACCGTTCTATACCTATAAGATTCCATCCTTTCAAGCCCTCCAATCTTCCCACATCACACAATTGGTCACTAGTCCACAGTGGTGTTGCGTTTGTCAGTGTGTTCCCCCATCCCATAATCTTTGTTGCCTCTCTCCATGCTTGCACTGTGACTCTGGTATGTGGGAGAAGCCCCGCCTCCCTCTTCTTAATATACAACACAACTGGATATCCACTCTCCCTCATTCCCGCTCTGTCTACCCTGTATGCTGGTTCATCACACCCAGCATATACCCACTCACTCACTGCGACCAATTGGGTTCCCCAATAATAGTCCCAGATATCCGGGATCGCCAATCCTCCTTCCTAAACCCCTTTCTGAAGCTTATGTAATGCAATACGCGAGCTGTCCCCGTCCCATAGTAGGGTACGCATCTCCCTGTTGATTTTATTAAAGAATTCTCTGGGCACTGGATAAGGAGTGTATTGAAGCATGTATAATAATCGGGGGTGGGTCATCATTTTAAGCAGGGCTGCGCAGCCCAATAGGGTTATCGGGAGTGCTCGCCAATGCCCCACATCGTCACGCAGACTATCTAATTGTGGGCATAGGTTTCTCCTGTTCTTGTGATATATACTCCCAGGTATGTAAATCCTTCTTCCATCAGGGGGATCGCACATCCGTGTGGCAAAATGCTGTCTCCTCCATTTAGCGGGAAGGCCCAAGACTTCTCACAATTTATTTGATATCCCGAGTATTGTCCAAAGGTATGTATGATGTGCTGTAGCCTGTCCACAGGACGGTGTGGTTTTGTTACGTATAGTAGGACATCGTCCGCATATAGGGAGATCCGGGCTTCCCAGTTACCCCCTTCCCTGATGCCCCACACTAACGGGTCCCGCTGTATCCATTCAGCCAATGGCTCCAGGACCAGGGCGAACATGAGCGGGGACAGCGGACATCCCTGCCACATTCCCCTATGAAGCCTTAAGGAACGCGAGACTGCTCCATTAACCTTAACCCTGGCCCTGGGATCCTGATATTTTAGATTGACCCATGAACGGAACTCAGCGCCAAAACCCAGGTCAGTAAGTACTGCAAAAAGAAAAGGCCATTCTATGCTATCAAAGGCCATTTTTGCATCTAGTGATAGCACCATGGCAGCCTGTGCCTCCACTGCCTGTGTCTCATGTAGAATCCCATATAGTCGTCTAAGATTTAGTGGTGCTCCTGTGTGGCATAAAGCCTGACTGGTCTGGGTGCACCAGCCTTGTTATAACTAACTGAAGTCTCTTACTCAAGATTTTCGCCAGAACTTTCGGTTCCCGGTTAATTAATGATATAGGTCGATAGGAGCTACATGTCGTTTGCAGTTTGCCTTTTTTTTATGTATCACTACAACCGTGGCATCCCGCAGGTCTGGTGGGTGGTATCCTACTGTTTTGGATTCTTGAAACATAGCCAGCATGTGCGGGGCCACTATGTTTGCAATACAGTTATATAGTTCAGCTGGTAGGCCGTTTGGACCCGCCACCTTGCCTGACTGCAGCCCCCGCTATAGCCTGCCATACTTCCTCAACAGTCAGGTCCTGGTCCAGTGTCGCTCTATCTTCCTCTGGCAAAACCTGAAGCTGGAGGTTTCCCAGGAGCTTCCCCAGTCCCTCTCCGTATGAACCGTCCTAGAGGCGTAGAGCCACTCGTAGTATGCAGCAAATGCCTCTGCTATTTCTGGGCCTGAGGTGTATCTCTCCTCCCCCTCTTTTTCAGCCAGACTATCAATTTACCAGCTTTGTCCCCTTCACCGTATAGTCATCTCTTCATTGCCAGAGTATGTTTCCTAGCTATATTTTCTGCCAAGCCTTTCTCTTTTTGTTTGAGTCTGAGCCTATGACAGTCCTCTTAGGTCAGTTCTATCCTCTCCGTCATCTGAATGTCCAAATCTACGATCCCTCTCTCTAATGTGTCATACTTAAGTCGATTCTCCTTATTTACTCCCCCGATCACCGCCTGTGTGTGTCTCCGCAAGACGACTTTAAATGCTTCCCAGAGTGTGCCTGCTGACTCTACTGATCCTACATTTTCTTTGAAGTAGTTTTCTGCCCCCTCTCTGATTTTCCCCTGCAATGTGTCATCGTTGAGAAGCCATGTAGTAATTCTGGGAGGTAGAGTCGTGGTTCTCGAGGAGCTCCTCAGCGCAACCACTACTGGGGAGTGATCTGATACCCCTCGAGCTAAGTGTCGTGCCTCATTGAATCTAAATCTAAACGGGATAGGCTACCGTGATATGCCAAAGGTGTGTAAATTGTCGGGCTTGGGGGTTATGGTCCCTCCACAGGTCTATCAATCCCATGGAGTCCACAAAGGATCTCAGCTGACTCACGACAGCCCCAGGCCTAGGCCAGGCCAGTCTATCCCATTCTGGGTTTATGGTGTCATTCATGTCCCCCCCTAATAGTAAGAGGCCTATTGGCAGTTCTAGCAGCACTGATCCCAGCTCCTGAAGCATTTCGCCCCTCAACGTGGGTGGCACATACACAGAGCAGATTTTTAATGTCTGACAATTCCAGGTACCCACCATTGCCACATATCGACCCAGAGGATCAGTCCAGACCCGACCCGGAATGAATGGTATAGAAGATTTTAATAGAATCCCCACTCCCTGGGAGTTAGTGGTATATATAGCGTGTACCTGTAGCGTATATCCCATTCGATTTAGTGCCCTGTAGTTATTCACTTTTAAGTGGGTTCCCTGCAATAGGTCTATATCAGGTGCATGGCATTTAATAAATTGCAGTAGCAGCGTACGTTTAATCTTGTTGCCCAAGCTATTGACATTCCAGATCATTACCGTTAGTTGCCCTTTGTTAGTCGTCTGCATTACCCTGGTGTCTCTGTACCGAGTCCCCCACTGACATGACATTTGGGTATCATCATCTCCTCCTTCCCATCCCAACTCTTCCCCTCCCTCTAGCAAAGTTAACCTGAGCAAAAAACAGTGTATAAAAACGAAAAAGAAGCATTCCCCATAATACTCTCCCCTTCCTGCCACCCTGCTTAGTAGGTTCAGAACTACCCACCCCAACAACTTGGAGAGCGCCTGTCGCCCGTAACATCAAACTATATTTATGGTAACTATGGAATAGCTACCGATGTATGAACCCTTTAGTTATGGCTGTTGGTTGGCTCTCCTTTATGGATCATTACATGTGTGCTGAACTGGTATGTTGAGAACTCAAGGAATTACAATTTGTTTGCCTTAGGGGCATTTCCGCTATTTGCAGTATATCCATTTTCACTCCCCCCCCTTCTGCCGGTTCCATCCAGTCTTATCTGTGTTATGTGATCCCTCATGGTGGCTCTCAATCCTTTGCTGCATCTGTATCTTCTACACGGTGCGGTGGGGAATCAACCGTTCTTCAATGTCCCGATCACTTCTCTCCACCTCTCTCCGTTGGGTCTGTCCTACTTTCCGCCAGCCCTCGATCAGTCCCACACCTCCTCAGGTTGGGTGAAGAGCCAGGATTTGCCATCTGCGAGGATCCTGAGCCTCGCTGGATTTCTTTTTTTGCACACGACTTTCTTAACTTCCTCAAAGCTACGTGGCAGATTTTGGACCGGCGCATGAAGTCTGGGAAGATTCTGATTTGTGCGATTTCGTGGAGTAGGTCACCGTGAGTCCGTACTGCTTGTAGGATAGCGTCCCTGTCTCTATAATTTAGGATCCATGCTATAATTGTTCTTGATGGAGCCCCTGGTTTCGGCGGCGGAATCGGCACCCAGTGAGCCCTTTCCACCAAGAAGAAATTGGATAGGCGTTTTGGTTGGAGTTTATTAAGAATAAGATACTCAAGAAAAAGATCGACACTGGGGCCCTCCGCCCCTTCCAGCACCCGGATTACTCTGATGTTGTTCCTTCTTGCTCTTCCCTCTTGGTTTTCGAGTCTGGCCTCCATGATGTGCTGTTGCTTGGTGAGTAATTGGACTTGTTCCTCTAAACATTTAGACATGGACTGGAAGGCCTGGATATTCGTTTCGGCGTTATAGACTTTGTCCGTCATCTTTTGAAGATCTGCTCTCAGAAGGGAGACATTGATTGTCACTGCGTCGAGTTTTGATTCCAGTGTCTGTTTCAGATCAGAGATGGCTGCTATAATCGTGTTTATTGAAGGCTCAGGTGTATTAGTGGTGTCTGGGGCCTGGTTTCCGGATGCAGCCTGCACCTTCGGAACTGCATATTTGTCCATTTGTTAAGTTGCGTCTGGAGCTGGTTCTTCGGTTTGACCATAGCTCCTGTTGAGCTCCCGCCTCTCGCCGAGGGTTGATGGCCCCCCTTCACCCACTGAGGATTGGTTTTGGGGGGGAAAGGGGGTCACACCCACTTAGATCTGGGCTACTCCCTCACACAATCACCTCCAAGGTTTCACTGCCCACCCACCATCACCGGGATGGGTTTTGTTTATAGCCCTTGTTCAGGGCCTCTGTTTCTCTTCTCTCGGATATTCCTATTCTCCCCAGGTGGGGGGGCACCCCCTCACCTTGCAGGAGTGGCTCCCTTCGGCTCCTTTCTTGCCATCTCTTCGGTATGGCTGTCGCCTGGCTAGGGAACCTCACCCCCCTCGTCACGGCCGTAGCGAACTTCTATTGCCTCCGGTCCGCTTTCTTTAGCCCCCGCGGGAGAGGATGTCCAGGACGCTCTGCACTCAGCGACCTCTGCCCTCCCGTGGCCTCCATGGTCTCAGCTGCTGCTGCGGTATCATTTCCGTGAATTCCTTTCTTGCGCTTTTTTTCACCCAAACAGGGAGCCTCTCTCCTTCCCCCGGCTTCCGGCCTTCTCCTTACTTCGCTGCCCGGGCTGGCCCGTATCGGACTACTCCTCCCTTTGGTCAGTTTTTCCCATCACCCCACGGATCGGGTGCCGCGGCCGCACCAAACCCGGCCACCTCCGCCCTCAATCGGACTCTTGCCCTTTGCAGCCTTCCTCGTACCTGTCACTGCCGCGTAGCTCATCACTAGGTTTCTCCAAAGGTCTCGGCCCGATCCGTTCGAAATTCAGGGACGAATTGACTCTTGGGACGGCTCCTGTGGTTCCCGATGCCTCCTTTATTGAAGTCTTCCTTATTTACCCTTGGGGGGCCTTGGATTATGGACGGATGTGGGGGTTTCGGATGTTAGGCTCGCGACACTCCGCTAGTGTGCGGCCATTTTAGTTGCGCGCTAAGCCATGCCCCCCCAGAGGCTGAAAATTTTGATCTTGGAAATAGGTAAGACCCTATGGATGTCTCCAATCTGGAACCATACCCCAAAGCCATCCCCTACCAAGTGATACCACTGCCTACTAAGTGGTGGTTCAGAGGGCACCCCATCATCACAATCTGGATATGCATGTCCTACAGGAAATGGAGGACTTCTTAGCGAAGACACTGAGTGCAATGTTACAGTTCCTGCCTGTGTTCAAGGGCATGCTAAAATCAGCCTAGAGACATCTTCAAAGTGCCAAAAGATATGAGGGTTGTCACACCAGCGGTACAGAAAAAATTCATACCATCTCCCCATGACCTACTCTATATCCTTAACAGGTTCCCACAGACTCCCATGCGTGCCATACAGTGTACGCATGCCTCTGCACAAGTTACAGGTGACGGTCCCTTGCCAGACAAAGAGAGCAAGCGTCTTGACGCCTCACTCAGGCACATGGATTTAGTGTGTAGCCAACTCTGTGGGTCCCCTGTCAAGGTATGATAAGTTTCACTGGCCCTGGGAGTAATTTGAAGCACTGCTGCAGCACACCCCAGAAACTTGTGTGAAAATGGGAGACGATCTTGTATCTTGTAGGAAAATGATATCAAACGCCAATATCAGTTGCATACTTGGTGCCACAGATACTGCTGTGTTCTGTTCCACCAGCAGGCATGGCTGCATATCTTGGGGTTCAAATTAGAGGTATAGCAGCACATCCTCAACATCCCTTTCGATGGGAAAGCCCTCTTTGGGCTCCCGGTGGAAGAGAAGAAAATTAAAATAAAACCCAAAGATAGCTAAATCCATAAGTGCCTTACAAACTGACCTTCCCAAGGAGGCCTTTCACAAGCGATAACCTAGAGTGAGGGCTAATGCCACACCTCCCAGTCAGGCACAAACTTACCAACATCAGCAGTAGGCCTTTCATAAGATGCAAGGATCCAGAGGACATGCAAGAGGCAGGTTACAATAAGGACAGAGGCATAGGCAGTTCCAAAGAAGGGGCCTCCACCTCCAAACACGAAGTTGCTGGCGCTCTCTCTCACCGATCACACAGCATCTGTTGTGGGCGACTAAAAGATTTGCTTCCCTGCTGGGAAGAAATTACCTCAGATGAGTGGGTCTTACCAGTTGTCCAATGTAGCTATTGCCCAGACATCCACACTAACCCTTCCCCAACATAACACCCTGCTGTCACATCCTCAGTCGAGACCATCTCAAACTTCTGGAAGAGATTTAAGTGCTCCTTCAAAGGACGCAGTAGAGGTTGTGCCACCACATCAACAGGGCAAAGACGTGCACTCACTTAGATTCCTTATTCCAAAGAAGGATGTATACATTTGGCCAGCCCTAGACCTAAGGCCACTAAACCAATATATCCCCTCAGAACTCTTCTGTATTACAAACCTACAGGTTGTCATCTCACTTCTCTGACAAGGAGACTTTATGATGGTGCTAAATATAAAGGACGCCTACTTTCATATTGCCATCTACCCAGCCCATGACTTGATTCGTGACAGCAGTGTTCTGATTTCATAGCCAAAGCTGGACTGACCGGATGAGGCATCGTTCTCCCTGGGAGGCTGGAATGGTGGGGGTCTGCTTTTGTTCCAAGGGGCGGTTTTATAGCAGTGCCGTAGTTTTAAAAGCACTGCAGAGTTCCTTGTATATCCAACAGTTTTCAGGCAACAATAAAAATACTAAGATCATTCTGGTGATTAAAGTGCCTGCTGGAGAGAGATGGAGTTTTGTTTAGTGGCAGTACTGACTCATCTAAGGTAGTGCTGAGGGTTACTATGCCTGCTGCAAAGAACAGGTACTATGCCAGAAAAGTATTTTATGTGCAGTGCTCAGTGGCTTACTGCGGTTGTCACAGAGATCCTTTATTACTGTGCATTTCATAAGATAAAATCATAATGTAGAACAGTGAGCTATGAACTGCTTTCAAAGAGCTGCATGCTCACTGCATGGTACAGGTTAGAAATGTATGTTTTTTCCCAGTCTTTGTTTACCCTAATTTTGCTAAAAACGGTTTGTTTGGGGAGAAATAAATTGTTATTAGTAAAGTCAACCCTAACCACTATCATGTTCTAAAACCTGGGTTTATGCTTCCCTAGACAAAGCACTCATAGAAACTGCTTACCAAAATGGATGACATGTGAATCCTACACCTTGCAGTACCCTTAGCCTTATGTGACATTTTCTATACACTGATTTACACATGTACGATTCATTGTCTCTATGTGTGTGATGTAAAGTGCTCCAACACCCTATGCTGATAAGAGAGGCACAATAAAACAAAAATGAAATACATGTGAGATAGGTGCTGTGGAGAGACAAAAGGCACTGTTAAAGTTAAAGGGTGGTGGTGAGGGAATCATCGAAGAGCCCCGATAAAGATGGTCATATCCTGGTGCTCTGTAAAGTCATTATTTACTATGCTTTAAAAACTAATACAGTTGAATATGTAATGTTTGTTGTAGAATGCACCATTTTTGCAATTTCCCCCCACATTTTCTTGGGAGGGAGAACTCCCCCAAGCTCCATTGTAGTGGTCAGACTCTCTTGCTCTGCACCCTGTGTGGGCTGGTCTGATAAAATGTGCCAGTACTGCTTTGAGTTCCAAGTCCAGCCCTGTTCATAGCTTAAGCTTCACCATAAATGTTTAGAAATCTCACGTCCAACCACAACAGATCTAGCCCTTCTTGGGCTCAGTGTTAAATGCTAATGCAGGAAAAGCATATCCCAATGAGCAGCCAGTGATGGTATCTTTGCAGCTGCTGCCTCTGTTTAATTTGGTTCTTTCACTCACTGTTAGGACTGTGATGCATTTTTTAGGTATGACCGCTTAATGCATAGCAATGGTGCCACACACCAGACTACAGATGGATCCATTTCAAGAGTGCCTCACAAGACAATGATCATAGAGTCATTAGAAATGTCTAGTGTGGATAAAGGCTAGCAGTGAACGCTCTCTGCAATGGTGGCAAAGCAACAACCTATTGATCGGATAGACAAGCACTAATGACTCATCGCTTTCCAGGTGGGGGCACGCATCTCACCAGCATGACTGATCAATGTTCCTGGACCCCCCCAACATCAGGGTCAACATACCAACTACTTGAACATCCTGGCCATCCATCCAGCCTTCAAAGCTTTTTCAAGCTTATCCAGGGCAAAGTAGTTCCCATGAAGATGAACAACATGAGGGCCATGTGTTACATACAGAAGCAGGGGTACTCACTTCCCCCAGCTGTCTTCATTGGCACAGGAGATCTGGCTTTGGGCAGTCCACAAGATACACCTTTTAGCAGGGCACTTGCCAGGGGGATGACGACTTTGCAGACCTTCTAGGAAGGACACATTAACAAGTCAACGAATGGAAACATAACTTGCAGGTCCTACAAAGCTACGTACAGCAATGGGGGACTCCAGCTGTTGCCCTCATCACCACCCCAAAAAACACAGCCTGCCCAAGCATCGCCTCCAGGTACCCACATCCACTTACCTGGGGCACTGCACGTGGATCAACTGGTCATGGATAATTGCCTATGCTTTTCCTCCTCTCCTACTCATCCCATTCTTAGTGAGGAATGTGTCCTTGGCCCTCATCCTAGTGGCCTCTGCCTGGGCCAGAAAATCCTGGTATTCAGTTCTCCTGCAGATGTCTATCAATCCCCACCAGAAACTACCAATCAAGACAAACGTTCTCATGACGACCTCAAGAACTTCCGGCCCATCTCTCCTCCCCTTCGCAGCTAAAGTCATTGAAAAGGCTGTCAACAGACAATTTACAAAACACATCGAACTCAACAACATCCTGGACCCCTCACAGTCAGGCTTCTGGAGCAACCACAGCACCGACCTTCCTCGCTGTCAGAGACGACATTTGCATCCTCCTAGACAGGGGTGAGACCGCGGCTCTCATCCTCCACGATCTGTCCGCTGCCTTCGACACCATCTCCCACCGCACTCTACAAAACTGTCTCCACGACGCCGGCATCCGAGACAAGGCAGTAGAATGGGTCACCTCTTTCCCCTCTGAGAGGACCCAAAAACTCTGACTCCCCCCTTCTACTAAGAGGCCACCAAGATCATCTGCTGCGTCCCGCAAGGCTCCTCTCTGAGTCCTACTCTCTTCAGCCTCTACATGGGCCACCATTGCCATACACCACGCACTCAACATGGTCTCATACGCCGATGACGACACTCAACTAATCATCTCCCTCACCAACGACCCGCATACAGCCAAAGCCAACTTCCACAACGCAATGAGGGCAGTTGTCGCCTGGATGAAGGAGAGCTGCCTCAAGCCAAGTACTGAAAAAACAGAAGTCCTCATCATTGGCAAGAAACCCTCAGTCTGGGATATCTCTTGGTGGCCCACTGCCCTTGGAAGCGCTCCGGCCCCCACCGACCACGCCGCCAACCTCAGATCCATCCTGGACTTAGAACTCTTGATGAACAGTCAAGCCAGCGCAGTCCCCTCCGCCTGTTACAACACCATGTGCATGCTTTGGAAGATCTTCCAATGGATCCCAACCGAATCCAAAAGAACAGTCATCCAGGCCCTTGTCAGCAGCACCCTGCACTACGGCAACGCACTCTACACCAGAACCACCACCAAGGTATGGAAAAGACTGCAACGCATCCAGAACCCCTACGCCCATCTCATCAAGAACGCCCCCAAACACAGCCACACCTCCGCCCTACTGAGAGACCTGCACTGGCTCCCAATAGACAAGAGAATCACATTCAAACTTCTCACGCACTCATACAAAACCCTCCACAAAGCCGGACCAGAGTACCTCAACCAGAGACTCCACTTCTACATGCCCAGCAGGCAGCTCCGCTCCGTCGACCTTGCCCTCGCCGCTGTCCCACGCATCCGGAAAGCCATAGCCAGAGGAAGGTCCTTCTCCCACTATGCCACGAAGACCTGGAACTCCCTTCCCATCCACCTCAGAAGATCTCCCACTCTTTCACAACTCAGAAAAGAACTCAAAACTTGGCTCTTCACCTGATCCCCTATGTTCATTGACGACGACTCACTTACTATCCCCCAGCTCCTTGAGACCCTAGCGGGTGACTAGCCACACTTTACAAGTATACTGATTGATTGATTGATTCATGCAGCAACATTGCCACACAGACACCCAGTATTCAAGCCACCAACGTAAGGATCTAGCACCTGTGGTATGAAGAGATTGGTTACTTAAACCTCCCTGAGGAGTGTGTGACCATACTGTGTGAAGCTTGAAAAGCCTACTAAACATGCATGTTGTGCAGCCAAGTGGAAGAGATGTATCCACTATTTCATTTAAAAACAACTAGACCCCTTAAAGGTCACAGTTCAAGACATCTGCTAAATTATGCTTATAAAAGGCTGGTCTTGCATTTACTGTCACACGTCTCCACCTAGTCGTTGTCACACCATACATGCAAAAATAGTAAACATTCATCTCTCTTCAAAATCCTTGTGGTTAAGTTATTCATGGAGGGACTCAAAACAATAATACCTCCAGCCCCTGTGTTGAACCTTAACATAGTTCTTACATCACTTATAGGATCACCCTTTAAACCCCTTCACTTTTGCCACCTGCAGTTTCGATCCTGGATAGTTGCTTTCTTAGTGTCTTTAACCTTGCTCAGATGTATCATTGAGTTACGAGCACTCACTGTTCAAGAACATTTCAGTTAGTTGTTTATGGACAGGGTGGTGCCTTGAACTAATCCAATGTATTTGCCCAAGATAGTCTCACCTTCTTACATCAACCAGACAGTTGGGCTGCCCATTTTCTTTCCGCAACTAGATTCAGTAGTGGAAAGAGCATTGCACAACTTGGATGTCAGCTGGATGCTTATGTACTATATTCAGAGGATGGCTTGTTGTTCCACCAAGGCGACAGAGTAAATTACTCCGTTGCCCTTGTGGAGGGTCCGCCCCCCAGATGTATAAATGACCACCAAACTAGTGATCATTCATAAAGCATTGCCAGTTCCTGTCAAAGCATTTTGTTGTTTAGTGCAGGACTCCGTCAACATTACAGAACCCTGCACCAAACAGTTTTCTTTTTTTTATTTTCAAAAAGCCAATCCTGGACTAGGATTTTATTTTTCAAATTAAAAAATACAGTACTCCCCTCACCATGGGAGTCCTCTCCGATGTTGAGGGGAGCATGTAGCAGAGTTCACTGCTCCTTACCGCCAGGGCTTTCCTGGTGGTGATGGGTGGTGAAAACTGACCTGTAATTCTGCCCATGTCTAAATTAGGTTGGTGGAATTAAAGGTCTACCTCCGACGTGGGTTTAAGCATGGTGGAGATGCAGTATTTTCCACTGTGATTAAAACTATGCCCCTCCCCCCCAGATACTCTGTTGCCATTGCAACAGAGTATCTATACCACCAAGATATAAATTGGCCCCTAAGTCTTTCCACAAAACCAACGATTTGTAGCTTTTGCTAAACCCTGCAAACGTTACTCCATTTCCAAAGCAGGTTTTGCAAGGTGTATTGTCAAGTGTATAAAACTTGCTTCGATAAAGCTAAATGTGTACTCAGTCTACCAGGGCACATCCCATTAGCAGACATCTGCTAGGCATCTACCTATTATACACCACACACAGGTTATACTTGGCCAACCCGAATTGAAAACATTGTTCGATACATTTGCATCATCTGCCCGCTAGCCACTGCTTTAGGAGGAACCTGCTATACAGTTGATGCAGAGCATGTGTATCTACAGCTGCCCATGCTGCAAACAAAATGTTTCTCATCCTCTAAGTATCTGTACATAGAATGCTGTAGTTTCACATGTGCCCACACTCGTCCCCGAGCTCTGGCAATTATAGCAGATGTTTTGCCCTCTCATACTTTAATGCACAAGGTTTAGGTTTAGCATACTAGCCCTACTCTACACTCCATTTTCCCTATTCATCTGCTGAGTTTAAAACCAAATATTGCCCATTTCCCCATCTATCAGAAAGGACTTTACATCCTACACATCCATCAACATGCAAAGACATCCAACTCCTGCATCACAAACTGACCGCAGACAGATTGCAGTGTTCTATCATCCAACACAATACCCATTATACAACACATATAAACATATCCTCCACAACTACAACAGTCAAACACCTTCATTCTCACAACAAACACTACTCTGTCCACTCCCACTAAACAACCTGCCATCACCCAGACAACACAAAACCACACTGTACATTACTTTCAGCCTTCCAGATACACACTCCCTGTTCATACAAACCAACAACACTATCCCCTATTTGCTCCACACAGACCACCTTTCATTATAACAATGCCCAAACCCAGCCTTCCAACACACCATCTACAAACGCCTTTCCCCTCTATTCACCAATTACACACAACCATACAATCCTCACACTCCACTCCACCACACATATTACCTCTTCCAGTCATCACAACTAACACAAACTCCACTGACACACATCCATCCCCTCTTACACACCTCATACATACATTCATCTCCAAAACACATCAACACCCCCTGTAAGACTCTAATTCCACTCACCAGCGCTAACTTACATACAAATCCCTCATCAAAAACAACTACATCAATATTCCCTCTCACTATTCCACAAAAACAATACATACCACACACATCAGCACATCAAATCAACACAAACTTTCATTATACTTATCGTCACACCCACTCCCACACTCATGACTACACAAAGAATACAAATCCCGTCCTATCTTTACCCTACATTCTCACTCTTCACAAACACCTACCACAAGCACCCAACCCAGCAACTTTCATTCACCCGCCTCTCCTCCATTGCACAATTTAGAGCCTTACATCATGATCCACATGCTCCTCCACCACCCTTAACCCATACTCCATCCACACTAAACAGACGCAAACAAAATAAACAACATGCCACTCTTAACAATCTTGCATCCCCTTGTCTATTACATAATAAGGTTACCCTACAAAAAACAGTACACTCTTCATGTCTCTCTCAGCCACCAAGTCCACCACCCACACACAGATCCAACAAAATGCCTCCTAAACCTGCTGGTAGAGGAACACTATATTAAAAAACAAGACTATTGTGACCCTCAGACAGTTATCACAACTACCAACACACCTGCTTCAAGCTCAAATTATACTGCTTTCCCTTGTCCTAAGCAAAACAGCACGGCCTCTAACACACTTTTTCTAAACTGCCAGCTCATAACTGCTTGGTCACTCTCTAAAAACAAGCACCACATCTACGACTTGCTCACAGACACACAACCTGACTTACTATTCATGACGGAATCATGGTTGGGAGATGACATGGCCCCAGTGTTGCACGAAGCCCTTCCTCCAGACTATCAAACCCTCACACAAAACCATATAGGTAAGAGAGGAGATGGACTAGCTATTATATTCAAACAGGCAATACATCTCAGTAAAACAGACAACATTTCCATACAAGGTTGTGAAGCCCTCTTCATTAGATGCCACCCTACTCCAACTCCCTTCTGTAACTTTCTCCTCCTTTACAGACCTCCACCTAACAACTCCACATTCCCAAACGCTTTTCTAGATACAGTCTCAAACCTTATTACATTATACTCAAACCTATGCATTCTTGGGGACCTAAACATTTGGTTTGACAAACCCAATATGCCCCATCCAAAAGCTATCACCACTGGCCTAGTCACATTGAACCTACATCAGATTGTACACAATCCCACAAACATCGCTGGACACATCCTAGATGTCATTTTTGCTAAGCAGGAACCAGTTACCGTTCATAGCATCACGCCAATCACATGGTCAGACCACCATTTGATAACTTTCCGGCATAAAACTCCACAAATCAACCCCCCCCACAACTACTTACATACATGCACCTATCGACCTTGGTGTAAACTCAATTTTAATGACTTAGCAACACAACTAACAGCGAACACAGATCTAGATACAATTAATTCTGTTCCAAAACTTTGACTGGCTACAGGAAGCTTTTGATATCCTAATACCACTCAGAAAACTAAACACGACAAAAGAAAACCAACATCTTGGAGAAACACAGAACTTAAAAAGATAAATCAACAAAGTTGCAGCGGACCTGGCCCAAAACAAACAGTCAAGACAAACTGCAGCTACACAAACTTAACAGAATATACAAATCATCAATCAAAAAAGCTAAAAAAAAAAGGTACTACTCAGACAGAATTCAAAATGCTAAATCTGCAACCAAAGAATTTTATAAAATTCTCAATGAACTTCGAAAACCTGCATGTATGGAATGAAGTCATCCCACTACTCAAGATTTCACACACTGGCAACTCATTCCACAACCAAGGCAGACACATTGGACTCCTATTTAAAACAGAAGAAAACCATCAGCATCAACCCCTTTCCTAAAGTACCCTCTAAGAATAAACCAACCCAGCCTTTACAGTCCTTCAAACAAATATCCCAAGGTGAATTTATGGATTTGGTCATAGCAAGCAGACCTTCCGGTTGCCCTTCTGACCTTTGTCCACCACACATCTTCAAGAACATTGTTTTATCTACTTCTGCTGCCAAACCTGTAAGAAGATTCATCAACAACTCCTTAACTACAGGAACTTTTCCTGTAGACCTGATAAAGGCATACATACGACCGTTATTAAAGAAAACAAACCTAGACCCACAAGACCCCAACAACTACAGACCAATCACAAATGGACCTTTCCTTTGCAAACTGATAGAAAGAGCAGCATTCGCCCAGATGACACAATTAATTGAAGACAGTTTTATACTTTCAGACTTCCAAACTGGATTCCGCCCAGGAAGAGGCACTGAATCGGCACTCATAGCAATCTGGGATGATCTTAAAAACACAGTCGACCGCAATGGAGTTGCTGCATTACTTCTCTTAGACCTCTTGGCTGCCTCTGATACGGTTGACCATGGAACCCTAATTCAAAGACTACACAAAGCCGGCATAGAAGGGACTGCTCTCGACTGGATTACATCCTACCTTCAAAAAAGAACTAATATCATCTATTCTCCCCCCTTCTCGTCCAAACCCTACCTCACAAAAGCAGGGGTCCCCCAAGTATCAATCATCTCACCTTTGCTTTTCAACATCTACATGATATCATTACCAGAACTGATCAATGATTTTCATCTCACATGCTACAACTATGCAGATGACACACAAATACTACTTAAATTAGAATACCCCAAAAACATTGAACACTCAGAAATCTTCAGTTGCCTCAGAGCCGTTGATCAGTGGATGACCTGGAGCCATCTCAAACTAAATGCCTCCAAAACAGAAATACTCATATGTGGTGACTGGAAAAGTTATGACCCAGTGTGCGCCTGGCCTGACGATCTCGGACCACCTCCTCAGTTATCCAAGGAAGTTAAAAACCTTGGAATCACCATGGACTCCAAGTTAACTATGAATGCCCAAGTGGCCAAATTAGCATGAACAAGCTTCATCACCTTGAAGACTCTACGATGGATCTTCCCCCACCTAGGATGTCCACATAAGATGCAAGCTACTATCTCGCTATTACTATCCGAACTGGATTATGCCAATGGCCTCTACCATGGATCATCTCTATCTATTATGAAAAAACTACAATGTATTCAGAACTCCTCAGCTAGGCTACTATTACATGTAAAGCCACAAGCCCACATCTCCCCTGCCTTGAGAGCACTACACTGGTTACCCATTCCCAGAAGATGCACCTTCATGCTGCTTTGTACCACCCACAAAGCTATACATGGAACAGGACCGCTTTTTATCAGAAACAAAATAACCAAATACATTCAACAAAGAAACCTCCGCTCAAGATTGGCACCCCGCCTTAGAACACCACCATACAAGAAAAAGACTATAGGTGGTACATCCTTCTCCATTCAAGCAGCCAAAATATGGAATTCATTACCCCCAACTATAAGAGCCACAGATAACTATCTTGTCTTCAGAAAACTACTCAATAGTTGGCTCTTTCCTTCATAACCAGAATATATTCAAACAGCTATGGATTGCATATGCCTATGATGATAAATATTTTTTTCTGATTATGTGTATATTCTAGTTATATATATTTCTTTAGAAAATATGTATCGCTACTATGTCATAACAATAAACTACACACACACACACACACTCTTTAAACCTGTTTAACTAATGTATATTTACTCATGGTTTTTCGTGTATTCGTGCGTGTGTGTGTGTATATATATATATATATATATATATATATATATATATATATATATATATATATATATATATGTGTGTGTGTTATTCTATGCTTAACATGTTCATAGGTCATTGCATAACTCCTAGATAAGTTGTTATACTAGATACTTATGAATCCCTGCTCTCATCTTATATCACACTTGTCTACCCATCACCATATGCCATGTCTCTATCAATCTATCCTCCATTCCCACTCTGGCTCATCCCAAATCCATTCTACTACTTTCATCTCCTAAATACCTCTGCTTAAGCTCTTCCCTCCTCTTCCACATCTAACTCACCCAAACCTCACTTTACTACCATGATCTCCCAAACAACCCTACTATATTCTCCCTCATTTATTTCACCCTGCTACTATGATCTCCCTAACCCTTTCCACAGACTCTTCCCTCCTCCATCCCCCCTTTACTCATCCCAAGCCTAAATCCTATTACCATAAACTTCCAATTAACACTTCTGGATTCTTCCCTCCTCCACCCCTCCATTACTCCAGTCAATCTAACCAACAAACTCACAAATCCGCGGCTCAAATTAACTCATAATAATACTAAAACTGTACTCATATTTCCCTATACCAATCCACCACGAATTCCTTTTGTGTTCCGGAGTAGCGTGCTACTCGCCGAAAAGCGCTTCGACGCCTCGTCAGGGGTAATAAGTGCTATATAAATACTATTACAATACAATACAATACAATCTTGGGTGAAGTATCTGCTGATATGCATCACTCTCCTCCCCAGAAGCTGACAATGATGGTAGGTGTTTTGCCTTCTCACACTTTCATGCACAAGACTTACTATATTAGTTTGAGTCCACACTCTACTTTCCCTATTCACCTGCTGACTGGAAAACAATCCAGGGTAGAGTCAGTGCAAATGCACTCTTATGGACAAAAAGAGGAGTCGCAACATACCTTGTGACTCGAAATATCTTTGAAAAAAACAAGTTGTAGTGTCTGAGACCAACATAAGGTGACAGGAGTATGCAGGGTATCTGAATCTGCTGTCCTACACACGACAAACAGATGCTTGCAGGGTAAGTAACATTTTGCTTCTGTTTTGTCACCATTAAGTTTGAATTAATTGCTAGTCCATCCAATCTTTCACTGTCTGTAAACAAACATAACGATTATGAGTTCAAAACCCCACACAGAAACTTTCCTCAGGACTTGTCATTGGCATACATAAAATATCCAGATCCAAAGAACGGCATCAGGTGCACCAGAGAATTGTTTAAATATTGAAAGTAGTGGAGAAAAAATGAACCCCAGTGGAACTCCTCAAATAGTGGCCCGAGCAGTCACTGAACCGTTTGTCTACATAACACATTGGGGGACAGATGTACTAAACGTTTCGATAGTTGAAAAGAATTTGAATTTCTCTTTGCAACTACAGAAACGTTTTTTACTATGTACTGGAGGTATCCGAGGAGTCAGTACATTTTTACCAGTGCCCAAAAGTGATTTGAGATTTGTAATGATTCACTATTTTGAAATGGTATTTTGTAGGCGTTTTTCCAAATGCAATTCAGTTTAAGATACATCAATGTTTAGCACCCAAGTCCAGTTGCAAAACATTGGAAAATTACTGATTCCCTATTTGGGGTAGTGATGCATTTTCAAAAGGGAAGGGATGCCCTTGAGAAAACTTCCCCATTGAAAATGAATGCAATAAAAAAAGTTTTTGTAGAGTAGGCAGTAGGCTAGGAGACCACTACCAGCTCTCAAACAAACTTTTCACAACATTTTTTTTTTCAAAAGCAGCACGTTTCCTTTAAGGAAAACGGGCTGCATTTTTTTTTAAAGCTGACTTTATTGAAAGGCTATCACAGACAAAGGCCCTCATTATGACATCGGCAGTTTTCTCAGAAAACCACCAATGCCAAGGGCGCTAGAACACTGCTAGTTCTGGCTGTCTTCCGCCCACCATAATATGGACACTGCAGGATTTCCGCCACAATAAGGGCAGAAATCCAGCAGTAGCCATGCTGGCGGTTGAGGCACCTGGGTGGTGCTACCACCTGCACCGCCCCGCCAGTAGGACGTAGCCAGCCACATTTTTACCAAAAAGACATCCTGGTGGTGTCCTGCTGGTGGGGCACTGCTGGCGGTAGCAGCGTCCCTTCCCATTCTCTGCCGGACGACCTCCTAACCAAACAAGGTCAGTCGGGCATCCGACAGGGGAGGGGGGTGGGTGTGTTGTGCGTGAGTGGGTGGTGTCTGCGTGTGTGTATGAATGTGTGTGTGTGTGTGCAACTGCGTCTGAGTGTTGTGGTGCATGCGTGGTTGTATGCTTGTGATTGAATGCGTGTATGAATGGTGAAGTGAGTGTGTTTGGATGTCTGTATGAATGTGTGCCTGAATGCGTGTGAGTATGTCAGTGTGTATGCGTGCCTCAATGCGTGTTGGTATGTATGAGTGAATGTGTGTATGGATGAATGTGAGTGGATACGTGTATGGAAGTGTAGGTGAATGGGTGGATCCATGGTGCATGTGGGTGTCTGCATGTATGCGGGTGGGGGCGCTGTGACTGTAGAGGGGAGGGGTGTCGTGTGAGCGTGTTTGGCTGTGTTCGTGTATGGCTGTGGGGGCAGTTGTGTGTGGTGAGTGCGTCTCTGCGTGTGTATGAGTGGGTGTGTGAGTGTGTGCATTTCTACGAGTGCGTTTGTGAATAGGGGTGGGAGAGTGCGTTTCGATGGGGGGTTGGGGCAGGTTAGGTGCTTGCTGGGGGGGGTAGCCGGTGAAAGGGGAGGAATTTCAAAAAAGGAGAAGAGAAAGAAAAATGGAAAGGGCATGGAAGAGTGTATTAGGAAAAGGGGAAAATACCTCCTTCCCACTGCGCTCTGTTGTTTAGTTTTGTTTTGTAACTGGGATAGTCCAATGCACACTTAGCAGTAGCAGACTGCAGTAGCTGTGTAGACATGGTGACCTTACCCGACAATTAGTGAGGGAGTTCATGAGGATTATCTGGTCTCAGAATACAATATATTGTGCAAACCACAGTCACACTAACTTTCACATTGTACAGAATTCTGGCCTGTGCACCCCTTGCCTGAAATTCCTGACAAATCTGGACCAACTCTTTGCTACATTGCTTTTTGAATCGGGAATTTTCTTGAATAGGATGGGGCTGCCCTTCAGGTTTAAAGAACCTGACCCAGAAGGTCCCCAGTCTACCTTGTTTTCTACATTTTGGGTTCTACATTTTGAGGCTGATTCGGTCAGACATGTGAAGGTGCTTAGCACATATCTGATTCTATCACCCTTTCAGATGAAGCCTGATATGACCGATTGTGCCCCTGCCCAGCTCGCATTTCAAAGGTGCTCCTGATTTGTGACCACCCATGCAGAATTACTAATCCTTCAGCCATTGGTCAGCCATGAATGAAAGGTTTGTAGGGCAGGTCCACGCTCAGTCTATCATGCAGCTGACCTTTATGCAAACCAGCTGACTTCTCAGAGGCAATCCTGTGAGTGACTATTCCTCAGTCGTTCTCGTTGTAATACAGCCATGAGATGTACTCTTCACCAAGTCTGCCCATTTTTCAGAGAAGATCCTGACAAATCAGTACAACGCTACCAAGCTTCTCCATGTCATTATTCACTTGCAGTCACGTTAGACTTTCTATCCAGCTGCTATCTTGCTTCTGGAACTTGTAGTTCTGTTTTTTTCCATTAGAAGTCTCTGCCTGCAAAAAGCTGTTTGCTTGTACTGAACAAAGGCATCGAGCAAGAGTGGGGTAAATATCTAATCTCAGCCAATCTTACACGCATAGCAACAAAAATACCTGGATCGGTTGCATTAAGCAAATCCAAAACATGCTACTAAAATTCCTGCTTGTTTCGGTGGACCTAAGCAAGATGTGGCGTATTTGATAAGCAGTGAGGAATGTGACATCAGTGAATTACCCACAGGAGTTCATGTGTACTTTTTGTGGAGAACTGTGTGTAGCACTAAAGTCCGCCCTGAACAGAGACCAGTTGTGTGATACTAGGTCTTGGGTTGATTTCTGCCTCCTTAGTGACGGTGGATCAGTACGCTGTTCCGGATTTTGTACCACGCTCTGGGGTTGCTTAAACACAACTATCTCAGTTCTGTTGGCCGAAACTGGCATCTGCAGTCACGCCCAACATGCTGCCACTCAGCAGATATGTAAATACACGCTCCCCAGGCCTACCATCCTTTAGGAGACAGGTTTGTAAAGGAGGTTACACATGCACTAGAGTATAAACTATGTTATGAGCAATATAAATTAAACATGGATTGCCTACGTGAATGAGCGTATTGCTCAAATTATACTGCAATGGCAGCTCTAAGCATTTAATTTCCATGATGGTTATCCGTTGACGGATACCGTTCTTTATCATCACATGCAAAACACTGAAGAGGGCAGCACCTGGTCACTGACAGTTGTGAGGCCCACAGAGTTGTTACAAGCTCGAGGGGGCACTATTATAATTTCAAACAGAAACACCTGGCGATTAACTGTTATCCATGCACCTCCACCTCTCCAGTTTCTATGCAGTCTCTTCCGGTTAATGTTAGATATTACTCGGGTAGTTATGGCGGTAAATCCACTGGTCCTGGCACCACAGGGCAGGTGAAAGCTCTCCCCAAGGCAATGTCTTCCTTAGCTTTTACGTCGATCCTCGTCCTTACCCAGTTACTTTCTTCTGTTACAGTCCATTCAGAGGCGTCTTCCTGCCATTGTTTGTGAGTGACATTACATCCTGGAACCAGTGCATAGCAATTCTATGTTTGGCTAGTAAAAACGTCAATAACAATGTGCTTTTTATTTTCCTCGTCCTCGATTTTATCCACAATCCAAGCAGGCAGTTATCTTTTTTTATTATCCTAATTATCGGGTGCAACGATTCGTGTTAGACTGGTGTTTCGGGTAGTCTGACAGTGCCATATAGGTCAGATAGAAAGGGTCACTGTGTTGGCCGATTTTTGTGTGCGTGCCGTCACGATCCACGGGACCAAATAGAATGTCCTACACAAGCTGGCTCATCTGTCAATGCCAGGCTGCCAAGAGGCCAGTCCAAAACGGGCAACCATAACATGTAAAATCTGCATCTTCCCCACAGCATCGTCTCAGGATGGCTATATTATATGAATCATCTTAGGGGCTATGGATACCCTGTGCAGAATTTTAAGTAGTATGAGCTTAAGTCTTGCATTGGCTAGGGCCTTTTTTGCATGTTCGCATAACCGTTGGCATTCCTTGTCCACCAATGTCCTACCACAATCCTGTCTCCGTTTGAGATTTTGTATGTGCCCCCATCCTCCGAATACACCTAGTCCACACATTGACCACAAGGAGACAGTTATGGGATATCTGCCAGTGCCCTTCCTCCGAAGTGGCTTTCATCTTTCAGAGCATCAGTCCAAAGATACCCGCTAGTAAATATTTTTGTTGATTGGGGCTATGTTCTCACCATGATGCTACGTATTGTAAGTGGGAGGACACATGATATATCTCCAGTACAGGTCTGGAAGTGCAAATAAGTGGTTATGAGTATTTTGTTGTGACTATTTTTCTCCTACGGTGACTGACACAGTAATTAAGTGCCACTTGGGTTGACTGAAGAAGCCAAGCATCTTGTCGTTGGCAGTGTACAGTTAAGTACACAGAAGACAGGTTTGAAGTGGTAGCTATGGCACCTCTTATAAGTGGAGGGGGACATTGTTTTGAACCACTTAGAATGAGGTTTTGAAATCTTAATTGAGGTGACCTAATTGGCTTTCCTGGAATCAAGACTTGAAAGGAAGAGGAACCGGACCGCAATGCTGAAGTGTTTCCAGAATCAGTCATTAATTTGCAAGCAGTTAGCTTGTGATTCCATCTTCCAGCACATCATACTCTTTAAATCCATGCGGACCAGGAAGGCTGCTTTTGTCACTATCCTTGGATAACTGGAAACTGAATAGCAAGTCAGTCCTTCCAACTACCCTTATGAGCTAACACATGGTCTGTATCTAATCTCCAGAACTGTGAGTGAAACCCAGAGCTAAGGGAGAAAGAGAGAGATATACTTGTGCCAGTAAGCTGGTTGATGGAAGACCTGGACTAGACTCAGATTACAGGTGGCACATTGTCCCAGATTTGCAACACCACAGCTGTAGGAATACAGAGATAAAGGAATAATGTAGGGATAGAAACAGAAGATAATTCACAATACCTGAACACTAGGGAGACAGGACATAAATGCTTACCCAGGTACAGGAGGCGTTTCACTATAACACACCTCCGTGCAAACCTGGCAACTTGCCCGAGAACAAGAGATGATCGAATCCCAAATCTTTTGGGAAATGCTGAGCAGTGCTGAGATGCCAAAAGGACTCCAGTAGAGGAATCACGTCATGGAACAAATCAAGTCAGGATTGGAGGAAAGTACCATCAGAATCAAAGTTGGTAATGCGACAGGAGGGACAGAAGGGAACCGAGGAGGTGAAAAACAAGGCAGAGGGAACAAGATTGTATATGAACTGATATGAAAGTGAGAGAGAGAGACTCGTAACATTCACCTGTGCCAGAGACCTCTTGCTGTTTAGTCTCATGAAGGTATATAGAGGTCTACCTACTGTGACCTGGAAGTGTCAGCATGCCCTACCAGCCATGTAGTTGCTAAGGCTGCATGCAATAAACAAAGCCCTGGAAGTACCTGCCTGTAGTTTCTACTGGTGCATTTTCAATGCTGTACATAAATAAAGTTTCATGGCCTTTTCAGCAGAGCTGTTCTAGGAGACCTGACAGGATCCCTGTAGGAAGGTGGCTCTGTATATACTATTTCAAAGTAAGAAATAGTGTGCACAGAGTCCAAGGGTTCCCCTTAGAGGTAAGATAGTGGCAAAAGTAGATAATTCTAATGCTCTATTTCGTGGTAGTGTGGTCAAGCAGTAGGCTTATCAGAGGGTAGTGTTAAGCATTTGTTGTACACACACAAGCAATAAATGAGGAACACACACTCAAAGACTTACTCCAGGCCAATAGGTTTTTATATTGAAAAATATATTTTCTTAGTTTATTTTAAGAACCACAGGTTCAAGATTTACAGTAAACACTTTAAATGTAAGGTACTTCACTTAGATACTTTAGGAACCTTGAATGGAAACAATATCATGTACAGTCTTTGTAAAAATGGCAAAAAGCTATTTTCAAAGTGGACACAGTGCAAAAATCAACAGTTCCTGGGGGAGGTAAGTAAAGGTTAGATTAGGAGGTAAGTAAAACACTTAAAAGTCTCAGTTCTGGGGCATAGGCAGCCCACCGTTGGGGGTTCAAGGCAACCCCAAAGTTACCACACCAGCAGTTTAGGGCCGGTCAGGTGCAAAAGTCAAAGAGGTGCCCAAAACACATAGGTGCCTATGACTTGCTCCGGTTCCAGTCTGCCAGCAGGTAAGTACCTGCGTTCTTGGGGGGCAGACCAGGGGGGTTTTGTAGAGCACTGGGGGGGACACAAGTTGGCACACAAAACACACCCTCAGTGGCACAGGGGCGGCCGGGTGCAATGTGCAAAGCAGGCGTCGGGTTTCAGGTAGGAAACAATGGAGGGACCCGGGGGTCACTCTAGCGGTGCAGGCAGACACAGGGGGGGCTTCTCAGGACAGCCACCACCTGCTCAAGGCAGAGGGTCGCCTGGGGTCACTCCTGCGTTGAAGTTCGGTTCCTTCAGGTCCTGGGGGCTGCAGGTGCAGTGTTGTTTCCAGGCGTCGGGTCCCTTGTTACAGGCAGTCGCGGTCAGGGGGAGCCTCTGGATTCTCTCTACAGGCGTCGTGTGGGGGCTCATGGGGGGTCGTCTCTGGTTACTCACGGGCTTGCAGTCGCCGGGGAGTCCTCCCTGAGGTGTTTGCTCTCTGGATCTCGAGCCGGGGGCGTCGGGTGCAGAGTGTGAAGTCTCACGCGTCCGGCGGGAAACGTGCAGTCTTGGAAAGTTGCTTCTTTGTTGCAAAGAAGTAGCTGGTTTTGAACAGGGACGCTGTTCACAGGAGTTTCTTGGTCCTTTAGTCCAGGGCAGTCCTCTGAGGCTTCAGAGGTCACTGGTCCCTGTCGGATGCGTCGCTGGAGCAGGTTTTCGAAGTTGGAGACAGGCCGGTAGGGCTGGGGCCAAAGCACTTGTCGTCTTCCTCCTTCTCTGCAGGCTTGTAGGTCAGCAGTCCTTCTTGTTTCTCCAGGTGGCAGGAATCTAGTTTCCTAGGTTCTGGGGTGCCCCTAAATACTTAATTTAGGGGTGTGATTAGGTCTGGGAGGGCAGTAGCCAATGGCTACTGTCCTTGAGTGTGGCTACACCCTCTTTGTGCCTCCTCCCTGAGGGGAGGGGGGCACATCCCTATTCCAATTGGGGGAATCCTCCAAAACCAAGATGGAGGATTTCTAAAGGCAGGGGCCACCTCAGCTCAGGGCACCTTAGGGGCTGTCCTGACTGGTGGGTGACTCCTCCTTATCTCCCCTGGACTTGCCGCCAAAAGTGGGGGCTGTGTCCAGGGGGTGGGCATCTCCACTAGCTGTAGTGCCCTGGGGCATTGTAACACGAAGCTTGAGCCTTTGAGGCTCACTGCTAGGTGTTACAGTTCCTGCAGGGGGGAGGTGTTAAGCATCTCCACCAAGTGCAGGCTTTGTTTCTGGCCTCAGAGAGCACAAAGGCTCTCACCCCAGGGGGTCAGACACTCGTCTCTCAGCAGCAGGCTGGCACAGACCAGTCAGTCCTGCACTGAAGGATTGGGTAAAATACAGGGGACATCCCTAAGATGCCCTCTTTGTGCATTTTTTAATAAATCCAACACTGGCATCAGTGTGGGTTTATTATTCTGAGAAGTTTGATACCAAACTTCCCAGTATTCAGTGTAGCCATTATGGAGCTGTGGAGTTTGTTTTGACAAACTCCCAGACCATAAACTTAATATGGCCACACTGTACTTAAAATGTCTAAGAATAGACTTAGATACTGTAGGGGCATATCGCTCATGCAGCTATGCCCTCACCTGTGGTATAGGGCACCCTGCCTTAGGGCTGTAAGGCCTGCTAGAGGGTGACTTACCTATGCCACAGGCAGTATTTTGTAGGCATGGCATCCTGAGGGGGATGCCATGTCGACTTTGCCTTTTTCTCCCCACCAACACACACAATCTACAGTGGCAGTGTGCATGTGTTAGGTGAGGGGTCCCTTAGGGTGGCACAACATATGCTGCAGCCCTTAAGGACCTTCCCTGGTCTCAGGGCCCTTGGTACCACTGGTACCTTTTGCAAGGGACTTATCTGTGTGCCAGGGGTGGGCCAATTGTGTAAACAATGGTACATTTTATGTGAAAGAACACTGGTGCTGGGGCCTGGTTAGCAGGGTCCCATCACACCTCACAGTCAAGTCAGCATCAGTATCAGGCAAAAAGTGGGGGGTAACTGCAACGGGGAGCCATTTTCCTACAATCCCTGTCACATTTTCAGCATATTCAAAAGCAATAAACAGGCATCAAATTCATCTTTATAGACATCATTTATATGTAATGCTGAAACATCTGGCATGGATTTGACTCTCCTAGACCTACGCTTGACATCACTGACTGTCCCAATTCCTCCACTTCTGATTAGAGTGAGATCCAGATGTACTCATAAGGAAAGATTTCTTAAAAGTTACTGGCGCTTCTGTTCAAAATTATTCCTCTTTTTTTTATCACTGATTGTTCATCCACTGCTTACATTTCGGGATGATGACTAGCAAAACTATTAGTGCGCAAAGTTTTAGGAACAAGAAGATGGGACTAAACATGGGGATGCTTATGTTTTTCCCCAGTTTTTAAACTGTTCGAAGATCTGCCTTTAGAGTTCATCCGGCTATTAGTCCTGCTTCTGTAGGCAGCAATACAATAAATCCTGTGAGAGAGGAGTCCCACAGGTACTGGTAAGTAACTATTTCCCTACTCAAAGTTATGCCTTACGAGGTAAGGTATTGAAAGCTGTGTCTATTGCACTGAAAACTGTGCTCCTTTCTTTGAAGACTTTTGTCCGGATGTATTTTACTTTAGAAAATTGTAATCCACTCATGCCACCTCCTATCACAAACATATAATCCACATTATCAGTGGTTGACATGTTCATCGCACATCAGTGTTAGAATAGTTGTGTTCTTTCATGTCCCTCTGAGAAAGAGTGTGATTTTCGTTGTGAGACAGTGATAATAGAGATTTTAACAAGAGACATTCCCTACATTTGTGTTTGTAAAAGCAAGAGTGTGCAGTCTGGGTGTCTTCATTTTATCTTCCATTCATGTTTGTCACTCTCTATTTCAGTGTCTCTTGCTTTTGTAGAGGAGGAGAGTTCTGGAGTCATCTGTAAATGAACCATTCTCTTTGTCTCCCGCTCTTCCCTTCCTTGTCTGTCTGTCTGTCTGTCTTTCTCTCAGTTGCATCCATGAAGGATCGGAGGCAGAGCGTAGGAGCAGGTACTCCTTGATGCTTTCATCCCCCACTTGTTCTTCTTCGCACAACCACCTGTAATCAGTACATTCACACAACTGCATCCTTTGGAATGTTGCATGTCTGTCTGTTCCATGTCCTCTTTTTTCCTTATCCATGTGCATTGTTGATGAATGTTCTACGAGATGAGTCTTGATTCTGTTTCTGGGCCATCCCTGGTCAGCAAAGCTCAGAGGCAGGTGAGAAGTATAGTTTCAACAGCTGATGGACCAATTGTCTATGGAGTTACTTATTAGTCGTGTAAGGTGTGCATGTGACATGAATGTTGCTGTCTGTGGGCTATGTGGGTGAATGCTGGGACGCAAGTGACACACCAGGTGGCATGTTAATGAACAGAGCAGTGGACAGGAGGGCGTCTGGGGAATTAGGCACCTAAAGGTCTTCAGTTTCAGCACATTGCCTGGATTCCTGATTGCTTAACCTATCCCAAGAACACACGTTTCTTCATAGGTAGCTGCAGAGAAATGCATGTCCTAGTATATCTTTTTCTGTAACATCAACCTTAAGGCATCTGTTATCACCATACATTTCATAGAGCCCTATTGCTTCCCTGTGTTTTTCTTCTGCATCGCTATACTTTATACCCAGGTAGAGCCAGCCAGTGTATTGTTGTCCTGTTAAAGTGTCCTTTCTCTCAAACCAAATAACAATTTCTTAAATGTGTGACAGGAAATAAGGTATGTCCAAATATGAGATGCACCAGTTTTCTTATATTAGAAAAGTACTTTAAAATTGTATTGCTGCTTAAAGTTGCCTGGTAGTGGTGAACCCTCTGGCTGTTACCTCTGTTTCACATCTGCATGTTTCTCTGCTGATTTATTGTATGTTTGAAGAATAATTCCCAGCATAGTGGTGTGGCTTACAAAGTTCTAGTTGTTCAAAGGAAACCACAATATGTTTTAATATGACCCCTAAGCTTGCCCCTCACACGGCGCAAGTCAGAGACTCCCTAATTAGTGGAAGGGGAATTGCACCCAGTGACATTGTGATCTGTAATGGTAACAGTTCTGTGAGAAACGCCAACCTGTAAGCTGCACCCTGAACTGCATCTCTACCCCTTTTGGTCACTGCCAAGAACAGTGCCCGTCAGAATCTGTCCAAAACTCTTTAGCGCTTTCAGGTATTTTAATACAACACTCATTTTACTTTGAAATAACTTGTGCAATCTTAGAATTTATAAGATGCTATGCCCTTCACATCCTCTTTCTTCTAAAATAGAGCAAAAGAAAAATCTCTAGAAATAATTCCTACTTTAACACAAGCTTTGAATTGTAAATAAGGCCACTACTGTGTTTTCTGTTTTGGCCACTCCTGGTTAGTTACATTATTTTAATCTTGAGTGACAGCCTCAAAAAGAGAGACCATGTCTCTGACAGAACATGAATCTATGTTAGGCACCTATAGTACAATATGTCAGGGGAAGAACTGCAACACTGTGTGCTTGCTCTACCAAAATAAAAAAATGATAGTCCCTAGAATTCAGCTTAGTTAGAATCAATTCTTGCAAGAGTGCTTCCACCTTATGGCCTTCCACTTATTCAGATATTCCAAACGTATCAGTGTTATTACAGTGTGATCTGCCTTCAGTGTCTTCAACCTTTCACACTTCTTTTCCCTCTGAGAGGGAATTAACTTTTAGTTTCATTGCTTACATCTTCAGGTAGTCTTTAGCTTCCATACTTCGCAATTCATTTTTATTAGATACGCAAACATGCTTAGAGTTTATCGTGCCCTCCATCCCTGTGCTCTAATCTTGTTCCACCTTCAAGGCACCCTTATTGGAAGTCTTAGAACATTTCCATCACTCTCCTGTGTGCCTTTTCAATCCCACATGTTTCTCATTTAGAGAGCATATGCCTATTTACTTACCTGTTTTGTTTGTTAGCGCCTGCTTATTTACTTTCTATCTGCTCATCTCAGTGCAATTAAGTGTTAAGATTATCAGCCACAAAATCCAAGCCATTTTCATGCTTGACTGACCTTGTTTTATTAATTAGTTTTGTATGACTGCAAATGTGCCTGCCAGTGTGGGTTGAAGAATATCTGCATGCAGGCTTCCTCAGTTCAACTTCAGTTCAGCTGGGAGAGAACAAGGATCTGGTGAGCCCAATCTTATATATTTTCTGAAAGAGGGAGAGGACCCTTCTGAGCATCCTTAACCGAAAACACTATCCTGTTAGTCTGGGATAAAAAATCAGTGTCAAACATATTCAGTCCATTGATCATTCATGTATGACGTTTCTTCCAATGTCAGCATCAAGATGAATGAATAGAGAAAGTTTCATCTGTATGTACAAAAAGCCAACAAGGGGTTTGCTCTACAGTCACTTCTTCAGGGCCATTAAGGAACCAAAAAATGGCTACTTTAGCAAATATAACATAAAATACAAAGTACATGATTAACCATAGTAATGCAACTATCCACTTTGTCTAATACAGAAACATATTATGACAAAATGTAAAACTGAGTTGTACTACCCTATCTCAGGTTTCAATTTACAAATGTTAGCAACAAGCATGATTAATGGAGAGGAGTATCTTATGATGAAACATTTAATTGGAACAGCTATTGCCTTGCTTTCAGTATCAGATACCTTTGAGTAGACAGTCAGATAAAGATCATTAATGGTTCCCGTAAAATATATTCAATTAGCCATGAATCCAAGTTCCATAAAAACGAGAATTCCAAGTTTTATATTACCATTATTCCCTCATGTCCAAATGTCTGTAAAACCAAGAGAATAGAGGACCCTTCCAATAGCACTTACAATAAAGATAAAATCCCCAATTGTAAATCATAATTTGCTACAGTGAGACCTCACTGTAAAGAATAAAGTATTTCATTCTAAATAGGGGTGGCGTGACACCTTAATGTAAGGTCATGACTTTTTAATTTCATATTATTCAACACTCTAAAACAAGTACAGGCTTCCTGTTGTTTTGACTACTTCATTTGGGATACTGGACTAGTGATTCAAGGAGTTTTGGGCTGCATCATTCAGGATGCTAGACTAGCGAATCAAGGAGTTTTGGAACCTGACTGTGCTGAATAAGTAGGTGGTCAATACCTGTTCTAATGAGTATACCCTTGCACATAGGACCAGACCTACAGTCATACATATCTCATTGTACAAGACGACACTGGGTGATGTGCAGGAGGGAAAATGCAAGAGGCATAGAGTAGTGAGCAGCAGAATGCACAGGTTAATATACAGCAGTAGAGAAAGTGTTTGTGGTCAACAAGAGAGAATTTAGTGGGACACAGCAGCAGATCACAGGTAGATATGCAGGAACGAAGTTGATATTGATGTACCTAACAGAAGACCATGGTGAAGTGCCTCAGAAAAGCACCAGGGATCTACATGATGGATTCCACATATAAAATAGAAAAACGGGCGCCTGCATGAGATTTAAATGAGATGTTGGACTTTTTTTTTTAATGAAGGGTATTTGTTTTTTTTTCTTTGAATGTCACATTTGTTTGGTTCCTTCTTTTTCCATCTCCATGCAGTAAAAAGGCTTTGCAGCAAAATCCTTTGTTGTGAGCAAAATGGGATAGGTGAGATTTGGGGCCATAGAGACTTTATGACCCTGTCCTATTTGTCATTGCACACAAGAAGAGCCTGATTCACGCTGGCCAGCTCTTCAAGAGGACTGAGTTAGTCAGAATGGGTGTAATTCAATGTAGTGGGCGGAGTATATTACCACTGCATGCATCTAAACAATTAATAAACCAATGTTGTAAACCATTGGATTACTATTTGGGAGAATGACTACTCACCTCAAGGAATAATCACAACCCTTGTCAGGGTGAACCCGCAAAGCCAATAAATTAAGCTGAGCTCAATCCCCTGGTAACAATGGAACAGAGCAGTCAGGCTTAATAAAGTGAAAATGCACCTTAGAAAAAAAGAGTCAAATGTAATAAACAAAATTTTAAAAATGCTATACACGGAACCAGAGATATTAATTTGTAAAGTTTTAGGCAGGAATAGCACCAAGTGTAAACGATAATCAGTGGTCGCTGTAGTACGGGTCCTATGAGGTTAGCCATTATATCGCGCAGTTCAAATACACCAACATGATTCATACTAGTCAAATATTTTACCTGCTGATTTAGACCTTTAAGTCTCAATCCACCCTAGGAGTATACTTCTAAAGCCCCAGGACATCAGGTGAGTCCCTTAGAGACTCACATGGTGTCAGGCAGAGGTCAACAGCAAGTTTAATTCTCAACTGGGCATCAAGAAACACCTCTTGTAGCTTATTGTATGCCTGTAGCTTGAACAGTAGGTCAGCCTTATGACTGTTAGAGTCCACTTCTTTGTCCTGTGTACAAGAGGGAGTAGATCCAGGCAACAGGTTAAGTTTTCTGTTCTTCCTCAGGTCCAGCAGTATTCTGGAGAGGGTGCATGGAGATGCCATATTTATGTCTGGCACTAGCTGTGTGAGAATGAATTGTGGTCACGCTATAATCAATTGGATAAAAGATCCCTGGGCTAACCCTACCCACTTTGGCATTTTGAAGTTAGTTAAAGTCTTCAGCCACACTCAACTTGGCTCTGAGGGCTAGGGTTGTGTGTGGGGAGTGTATTATGGTAATTCTTGTGTCTTCCCACCTCTAACTCTAAAATCAGGTTTGAAACAGCCACCATACCCACAATAAACCCAGACAGAAGTCTGGTAGAACAAAAGCACAGGTTGTCAGCAACCAGACAATGGATACACAAGAGCTGTCTGAGCATCCTGTTCCCTTCCTTTCAAGTGTGCCCCAAGCGTTATATGTAAAACTCAGAGACAGAACTCTGGTAGGACAAAGCAGCGCCAATCAATCAAAAAATTTATTAAGCGCGTTACTCTGCCCGGAAGGGTCTCATGACGCTGTGGGGGGAGAGGGTGGGCAAAAAAAAAAAAGAGGGGGGGGGCGATTTACTGTTTAAAAAGCCATGTCTTGAGGTGTTTTCTGAAGGTCAGGAGGTCCTGGGTCTTGCGTAGGTTGGTGGGGAGGGTGTTCCAGGTCTTGGAGGCACGGTAGGAGAAGGATCTGCCTCCCGAGGTGGTGCGTTTGATGCGGTGGACTGTGGTGAGGGTGAGGTCAGCAGAGCGGAGCAGACGAGTGGGAGTGTGGAAGTTCACTCTTTCGTTGAGGTAGGCTGGTCCAGTGTTGTGGAGGGATTTGTGAGCGTGAATGAGGACTTTGAAAATGATCCTTTTGCTGATGGGTAGCCAGTGAAAGGATCTGAGGTGGGCGGAGATGTGTTCATGGCGTGGGAGGTTCAGGATGAGACGTGCGGCTGCGTTCTGGATCCACTGGAGTTTCTGCTGAATCTTGACTGTGGTACCAGCGTAGAGGGCATTTCTAGCAGGCTTTCTAGTCTGCTGATGATGATTGCATGGGTGACGGTCTTCCTGGTTTCTATGGGGATCCATTTGAAGGTCTTTCGCAGCATGCGGAGGGTGTTGAAACAGGAGGAAGTTATAGAGTTGATTTGCTGGGCCATAGAGAGAGATGAGTCTAAGATGATGCAGAGATTGCGTGCATGTGTGGAGGGTGTTGGTCCTAGGGCGTTGGACCACCAGGAGTCATTCCATATTGTCTTGTTGGGGCCGAAGATGATGATTTCGGTTTTGTTGGAGTTGAGTTTGAGGTGGCCTGCTGTCATCCATTTGGCGGTGTCGAGGAGTCCGGCGTGGAGGTTAGTCTTGGCGGTGGTGGGGTTCCTAGTGAGGGAGATGACGAGCTGGGTGTCATCTGCGTAGGATATGATGGTGATTCCGTGAGGGCGGAAGATGTTGGCGAGCGGGGCATGTAAATGTTGAAGAGGGTAGGGCTGAGGGAGGACCCTTGGGGGACCCCGCAGATGATCTGGGTTGCTGGGGATTGGAAGGGAGGGAGGCAAATTTTCTGGGTTCTTTCGGCGAGGAAGGAGGCGAGCCAGTCCAGGGCCTTGTGTCGGATTCCTGCGTCATAGAGGCGTGTACAGAGGATTTGGTGGCAAACAGTGTCGAAGGCTGCGGAGAGGTCCAGGAGGATGAGTGCGACGGTCTTGCCCTTGTCGACTCTGGTTCTGATGTCGTCAGTGCAGGCGATGAGGGCGGTCTCAGTGCTGTGGTTCTTGCAGAATCTAGACTGGGAGGTGTCAAGTGCGTTGTTTTCCTCTAGGAAGTGAGACAGGCGGGCGTTCACTAGCTTCTCAGTGACCTTGGTGGGGAATGGGAGAAGAGAAATGGGGTGGTAGTTCGTGAGGTCATCCAAGTCTGCTTTGGGTTTTTTGAGGAGTGCGGTTTCTTCGGCTTGCTTCCAAGAGTCTGGGAAGGTGGCGGCGTCGAAGAAGCTGTTGATTACGGCGCGAAGCTGAGGAGCGATGATTGGGCTGGCCTTGTTGAAGATGTGGTGGGAGCAGGGGTCTGTGAGAGAGCCTGAGTGGATGGAGTTCATGTTTTTTTTGGTTTCTTCATCGTTGGTAGGGGCCCAGGTGTGCAGTTGGTTGGAGTGGGGGGGGGGGGGGGGTGTTGTTGGTCATGTTGGTGGTGGTGATGGTGGGTGCAGGTGGTGTGAAGCTGTTGTGTATGTCTAAAGTTTTGAGGTGAAAGTGGTTGGAGAGGGAGTTGCAAAGGTTTTGTGTGTGAGTGGAGTCGGTGTTGCAGGATTTGGGCTTGGTGATGGTAAAGAGTTCCTTGCTGTTATGTGAGTTACTATCTATGCGTTCTTTGTAGTAAGCCCTTTTGGTGGTTCGGATGAGTTGGTGATGTTTGCGTATGGTGGTTTTGAGGTTCAAGAAGTTGATCATGGAGGGTTCTTGGTGCCAAACGTTCTCGGTTTTGCGGCATTCACGCTTGGAGGCTTGGAGTTCAGTGGTGAACCAGGGGACGGTCTTGATGTTGCGGGTGGTGTTGTTTCTTCTCAGAGGGGCGAGTGAGTCTGCGCAGGTTGTAATCCATTGTGTGAGGTTGTAGGCAGCGATGTTCGGGTCATTGGTGAAGGGGGGAGTTTGTGTGAGCTTGGCGTTCAGGTGCTCTGTTGGTATCTTGTCCCACATATGGTAGGGTGTGGTGTGTTGTCGGTAGTGGGTGGGGGGTTTCCTGAAGGAGAAGTGGACGCAGTGGTGATCGGTCCTGTGGAGTTCGGTGGTGCGTGTGAAAGTTATGTGGTTGCTGGTGGTAAAAATCGCATCTAGCGTGTTTCCTGCTGAGTGAGTGGGTGAGGTGACCAGTTGTTTGAGTCCTAGGTTCGTGAGGTTGCCTAGCAGGGTTGTGGAGTTGTGGTCGTGGGGGTTCCCCAGGTGAAAGTTGATGTCACCAAGGAGGATGCAGTCTGCGGAGGTGAGGGCATGGGGGCTGATGGTGTCAGGGATGGCGTCACAGAAAGGGGGGCGAGGTCCTGGTGGTCTGTAAATGAGGGTTCCTCTGAGGGTGGTGTTGGCGTTTATGTGAATTAAGAAGTGTAGGTGTTCTGCGCTGTCTAGGGTGTCGTGGGTGTTGGTGGTGATCTTGATGGTGCTTTTATGTATAATGGCGATGCCACCTCCGGGTTTGTTTAGACGGTCTCTACGAGAGATTTTGTAGCCTTCTGGGATGGCTATGGCTGGTTCAGATGAGGGATTCATCCACGTTTCCGTGAGGAAGGCGATGTCAGGGGAGTGTGTTGTGATTAGGTCCCAGAGCTCGATGGCGTGCTTGTGTACGGAGCGGGTGTTTAGGAGTATGCAGTGTTGTTGTGGGGCGTGTTAGAGTTGGTGTGGAGCGTGTTGGTGTTGTTGGTGTTTGTGAGGGTGCTGGAGAAGCGGCATGCATGACATGTGAAAGGTCTGTGTGTGTGCTTGGGGTTGGCTTGGGCACAGGCGGGGTGCAGACCTGGGTTGAGGGCGTGTAGCTTAGTGGAAGAGTAATGCTGCCTTGGGTGGTCGGGGCAGCGAGGGCTAGGGGGACCGGCGCTGGGCACGGTCCAGGCCTAACGGGCGCAGACGGGCTTGGCTCTGGCGTGGCCGCCATTAAGAGGGGGAGGGGGGAGCAGCTGGGTGGTGGGAGGGACGGAACCAATGGGTGCGTGAGGTGGGTGGGGACACAGGGGACGCAGCAGCAGGGACCAGAAGACCGGCGAGAGCCGGATGGGACGGGCGAGCACAGAAAAGGGCGTAAACAACGAAACGGGCTACAAAAGTGGCACAAAGGCTAATAAAAGCAATACAGAAAACAAAAAAACGATTCAGATAAACGAAATAACGAAATGCAACATTCTGATGGATACAACTACCTGTGGATTCCTCACCTTATGAATTCGATCCTTGCGCCAGCATCCGACGGAAAGTCTTCTTCCTAGCTGTCTACGTCGACGAGGACGTCATAATGGCACGGCTCCACATGACTCCATCTGACGTCAACGTGCCAATAAGAGGTCCTCGTCGGCGTACTGACATCAGTTTTTCCTTTTTCCGTGCTTCTACGCCAACGGTTTTTCTTCCTGGCCCGTTGGTAACTGTAACGATTTCTCGAAGTTACAATGTCGCCTCCGAAGAAGTCCGGTTTCAAGCCGTGTAGGGAATGCGGGGGTCGGATGTCAGTGACCGACCCCCATTCGGATTGTATTTGGTGTTTAAGCTCCGAACATGATGTGGAAGGTTGTTCTTCGTGCCAGAGCATGAATCCGAAAGCTCTGAAAGAATGCGAGGTGAAGCTCTTCTTAGCCAAGGCAAATAAGAAGGAACACAAGAAAGTTTCCTCCCATGCTTCTCCCAAAAAACATAAGAAGAGGCGTCATCATGACTCTCAGCGCCGTCATGACTCTCGGCACCGTTCGGAGCGGAGCCGATTGAGGAGTCGTTCGAGGTCTCGTTCATCTCGGCGCCAGAAGACGTGGGAGATGAGTTCTACTGTCACGCCTCAGCCGGAGAGTCCGGTGTTGTCACCGACGCCTTCAGTCTATGAGGTCACTCAAGGTAGTCCTCACTTTTCACCGGCGCAGAGGGATCCTGATGTTCACCAGACATCTGCACAGCAGTACCCGGCTTTCCCGACTCCAGGGACGGATCCGGCCGCATTTTTGAATGCGATGTATGCTGTTTTTCAATCCATGGCCCCTGCTGGTGCACCGGCGGGTCCCACGGGGCCATTGGCATTCAATTTGGGCTCGCCGGCGTCGTACAGGGCTGCTCCATTCATGCCCTTCTGCCCTACGGAGTCTGGTGGTCCGGCGCCGGGGGTCTCCCCTGGCAGGAGTCCTTCGCCTGGGACTGTGGATCCGTCGGCTTCTCATCCGACTCCTTCTCCGCGCCATCCGGCGTCATTGATGGCCTCATTCAGACCGGCTCCATCTCCTTCTGTTCATTCGGCTTCGAGGAGGTCATCTGCCGACTTCGGGCCGGCGCCGGCTCCAACGCCGGTTGAATCTAGGAGCCTTCCTGATCCGGTTCGGGGTCTGAGATCGTCGGCGTCGATGCCGGCTCTGGAAACTCATCTTAGATCTCGAAGAAAGGCATTGAGGCTTCTGGAGGAGGAGGAATACAGAAGGCTTGAGGAAGGTGAGATAGAGCCTTCTGATGACTTCCAGGGGCTTGCCACTGCAAGTGGTTTGGATACTTCCCCGGAGTGGGACATTGCGTCTCCGGGGGAGTTTACTGAGGAGGCCGCCTCATTCCACGCTGTGGTGAGGAAGGCAGCTGATTACCTGGATTTGCCTTTGGCCACGGCAGAAGTAAAGACTAACCTGCTCACAGAGGTTCTTCATCCATCTTCCTCCAGTGCTGACCCTTTGCTGCCTTTTAATGAGGCTTTGACGGAGCCTATTTTAGACCTATGGAAAAAGCCGGTGACATCTCCTGCTGAAAACAGGGCAGTGGCGAGGAGGCATAGAAGTGCCCCAGGAGATCCAGTTTTTCTGTCTCGTCACCCGACTCCGGAGAGCTTGGTGGTTCAGGCATCATGTTCTGCAAAGTCTGCCCCCGGTACATTCCCAGGTGTTCCAACGGACAGAGAATCTAAGAGGATGGAGCAGTCCTCGAAGAAAATTTTCTCCTCTTGCAGCTTGGCTCTAAAAGCTATCAATTCCACCTGTGTGCTAGGCAGATATATCCATGCCCTAATGGACTCTGCTAAGTAGATGGCAAAAGATCTGCCACAGGAAATGCAAAAATCTTTTGGAACCCTTTTCTTGGATGCACAGGCTGCTGCGCAGCAGATTATACAATCTGGCCTGGATACCACGGACTCCATTGCCAGGGCCATGGGAACATCGGTGGCTACGAGAAGGCATGCCTGGTTAAGGTCTTCGGGTTTCTCATCAGATGTACAATCCACTTTAATGGACCTTCCGTTTGATGGGGAAAAGCTGTTTGGGGACAAGGCAGACTCTGCCCTTGAACGGTTTAAGGACTGTCGGGCTACAGCTAAGTTCCTGGGTTTGCAGGCTCCTTCTACTACATCGTACAGACCTTTTCGTAGGTTTCGAGGATTTGTTAGAGGCTCTGCCTTTCGAAGGTCTCAATCTTATGCCCAGCAACCTGCCAATCCGCCCTATTGTGCCTTCAGAGAGCGTGGTAGGGGTAGGGCTAGAGGTCCAGCCCAGCAGCTCTCTTCTTCTTCATCCTCCTCTGGTGGACAACAGCAGAAGCAGCCCTAGTTTTCACCACTTTATCAGTCATACTTTGCCTGTAGGGGGAAGATTTAGTCTCTTTCTAAAGAAATGGAGGTCAATTACAACAGACTCATGGGTGCTAGGCATTGTGGAAAAGGGCTATGCTCTCCCCTTTCAGGAGTTTCCTCCTCCCTTTCCCCCCGTCCCTCCTTTTGTTCAGAAGACCATCTTCTGTTGTTGCAACAGGAGGTTGTCACCATGTTGGCAAAGGGCGCTATAGAGTTGGTGCCATTGCAGGAAAGGGGTCAGGGGTGTTATTCAAGATATTTCCTGATTCCCAAAGTGGACGGTCGGTTGCGGCCGATCGTAGACTTGAGGATTTTGAATTTGTTCCTCAAACAGGAAAAATTCAAAATGCTGACCCTAGCGCAGGTGCTATTGGCGTTGAACGAAGAAGACTGGATGGTGTCTGTCGACTTGCAGGACGCGTACTTTCATGTTCCCATAATCAAGTCGCACAGGAAGTATCTCCATTTTGAGGTCGGATCGCAACATTACCAGTTTGCGGTCCTGCCGTTTGGACTTACTTCAGCACCCCGGGTCTTCACAAAGGTGATGGCAGTTGTTGCAGCACATCTCAGAAAGAGGGAGGTAGCAGTTTTTCCCTACCTGGACGATTAGTTGATCAAAGCCAAGTCTCCAGAGATTGTGTTGTCTCATCTGCGAATGACAACACAGTTGTTCGATCTGGGTTTTTCGGTGAACGTACCCAAATCTCACCTGGAGCCCTCTCAACGCCTCCTGTTCATAGGGGCAGTACTGGACACGACAAAGTTTCGGGCCTACTCCCCGCCTCAGCGGGTTCGGGACATTCAGGCGCTGATTCCGTTGTTTCAAGTTGGAGCGGCAGTTCCTGTCCTCGGGGTCTTACGCCTGCTAGGTCTGTTTGCTTCTTGCATTCTGTTGGTCACTCATGCTCGCTGGCATATCAGGGCTCTTCAGTGGCGCCTCCGCAGACAGTGGTTCCAGCACAAGGGGGATCTCAGGGATTCAATAAAGCTCTCCAGGGACGCTGTAGCAGATCTTCTTTGGTGGGCAGAGGACGGCAACCTTTCCCAAGGAAAGCCGTTTTCACTGCCTCCTCCAGTGGCCACAGTGATTTCAGATGCTTCCACTCTAGGGTGGGGAGCTCATCTGGGGGACCTGGAGATCAAGGGTCATTGGTCTCCAGCGGAACAGATGTTGCATATCAATCTGTTGGAATTGCGGGCGGTACGTTTGGCACTCAAGGCCTTCCTCCCTTCCCTTCGCGGTCAGTCAGTTCAGATCCTGACGGACAACACTACCGCGATGTGGTATATAAACAAGCAGGGAGGAGTGGGGTCGTATCTTCTTTGCCGAGAAGCCCTCCGACTCTGGTCCTGGGCTCAGGACCATCAGATTTGCTTGATGGCAAATCATTTGGCCGGAGTGTTGAATGTACGTGCGGACGTTCTCAGTCGTCACTTCTCATTAGATCACGAGTGGCGTCTCCATCCGGATCGAGTTCTCCACATCTTCGAGATGTGGGGTACTCCTCAGGTGGATTTATTTGCCACTCGGGAGAACGCGCATTGCCCGTTATTCGGCAGCCTCCAGTATCCGATGCAAGGGGCGTTGGGGGACGTGTTTCAGATGTCCTGAAACGGCCAGTTGCTTTACGGGTTTCCCCCCCATTCCCTTGATTCCTCGGGTTTTGAGGAAGGTTCGTCAAGACAGGGCCCAAGTCATATTGGTGGCACCGGACTGGCCGAGAAGGGTATGGTATACAGACCTACTTCAACTCTCTCAGTGCCCTCCGCTCCGTCTCCTGCTCAGGGCAGATCTCCTCTCTCAATCGCAGGGGCAGGTTTTACACCCCCACCTCCAGAGCCTGCACCTTCATGCCTGGAGATTGAACGGGGCAACCTGAGTTCCTTTTCTCTCCCACCGGATGTAGTGGATGTTATGCTATCGTCCAGGCGACACTCCACTAAATCTATTTATGCCGGAAGGTGGGCAAAATTTGTGCTGTGGTGTGGAGAGAACCAAAAAGATCCTTTAAAGGCCCATCTTTCAGATGTACTTTTGTTTGTTCTTAGTTTGGCGAAGAAAGGCTGTGCTATAGCTACAGTTAAGGGTTATTTGGCAGCTCTGTCGGCGTTTCTTTGCCTTCCGGACCAGCCATCTTTGTTCAAGTCTCCGATTGTACATAGGTTCCTTAAGGGTTTGGTGAATAGCTTTCCTCCTACTCCTTTTCACATGCCTCAGTGGGACTTAAATCTTGTTTTAACATTCTTAATGGGTTCGCCTTTTGAGCTAATGCATTCATGTCCATTGAGATATTTAGCTTTCAAGACTGTTTTCTTAATCGCAATTACTTCTGCCAGAAGGATTGTAGAGCTTCAGGCACTTTCCGTAAAGCCTCCTTTTACCATGTTTTTCCCTGATAAAGTGGTTCTAAAAACCAGGGCTGCTTTTCTACCGAAAGTTGTCACCCCTTTTCATATAGGGCAAAATATCACTCTTCCTGCGTTTTACCCTCCTCCCCACCCGTCTAAAGAAGAAGAGAGACTCCATAGGTTGGACCCTAAGAGGGCCCTGAGTTTTTACCTCGAAAGGACTAAGGACTTTCGTTTAGATGAGCAACTGTTTGTTGGATATGCTGGTCAGCAAAAGGGCAGAGCGGTTCAGAAAAGGACACTCTCCAGGTGGGTCATCTTGTGTATCAAGATCTGTTACTCTTTGGCAAAAAAGGTCCCTCCTGGAGGTATCAGGGCCCACTCTACTAGAGCTAAATCTGCATCCTCGGCTCTGGCGAGGGGAGTTCCATTAATAGATATATGTAAAGCGGCAACTTGGGCGTCCCTCCATACTTTCGTGAAACATTACTGTTTAGACTCTGAGATGAGGAGGGACGGTCATTTTGCTCGCTCGGTATTGCAAGATTTCTTAGTGTAATCAGGCGGGCACCCACCACCGAGTGCGGTACTGCTTGGGACTCTATTCATAAGGTGAGGAATCCACAGGTAGTTGTATCCATCAGAAGAACAAGTTACTTACCTTCGGTAACGCTTTTTCTGGTGGATACACTAACTACCTGTGGATTCCTCACGGTCCCTCCCGCCTCCCGTTGCCTGCCTGATTGCACAGTTATCTTGCAGTCTTTGGTTTAATATTTTTTCTTATATTTATATATATTTATATGTATATATATGCGTGTATATATATGTATATAGTGATATTTCTCTGTATATTTTTGTATATTCGTGTATTTAAGCTCTTAATAAGAATGGATGGTTTAAATGGACAAGGTTTTTGTGTGCGTATATCTTTCTATATTAATTATCATTTTTCATGGTCGGTTTAGTCCTGTTTGCTTTAAGAGCACGAAAAAAGATGAAGTGAAACTGACGTCAGTACGCCGACGAGGACCTCTTATTGGCACGTTGACGTCAGACGGAGTCACGTGGAGCTGTGCCATTATGACGTCCTCGTCGACTTAGACAGCTAGGAAGAAGACTTTCCGTCGGATGCTGGTGCAAGGATCGAATTCATAAGGTGAGGAATCCACAGGTAGTTAGTGTATCCACCAGAAAAAGCGTTACCGAAGGTAAGTAACTTGTTCGTCAGAGCACAACAACACAATAAGCCTACCACTAGACACCAGGGATGTGGTGCAGGCGGGTGCCTGCGGGTGGTGGAGGGCCTCGATCTCTGAATCCTGCGGCAGACGGGGATCAGGGGCACGGAGGTGGATGGTGGAGCCAAGTGGACTCCTGGCCAGAACCGGGTCAGGGAGTCACGTGGGGATCCGCGCAGAGGCCGCCATTAAGAGGGGGAGGTGGGAGGGAGGAGTAGCTGGGAGGCGGGAGTGAAAGGACCAAAAGGTGCGCGAGGGGGGCGTGGCCGCAGGGGACGCAGCGGCAGGAACCAGAAGACCGGCGAGAGCCGGCTGGGACGGGCAAGCACAGAAAACGGCGGAAAAAAACTAAACAGGCTACAAACGTGGCACAAAGGCTAATGAAAGCAACACAGAAAACGAAAAACGATTCAGATAAACGAAATAAAATAGTCAGAGCACAACACAATAAGCCTACCATTAGGCACCAGAGATGAGGCGCTGGCGGGTGCCTGCGGGTGGTGGAGGGCCTCGATCTCTAAATCCTGGCGGCAGACAGGGATCAGGGGCACGGAGGTGGCTGGTGGAGCCAAGTGGACTCCTGGCCAGAACCAGGTCAGGGGGTCACCTTCATGAACCAGACAGTAGATACACAGGGCATTTTCTTGGCATCCTGTTATCTACCTTTCAAGTGTCACATGTGGCTCAGAAAACCTGTGAAGCAGGATTTTACGCTGTGCTGTCAAAAGGAGGCCCACAGCCCCCACCCTGTGTATTCCATGAGGCTCAGAGGGGTCCTCTGTCCATTCAGGTCACTCTGTGTTTTTGCTTGCGAAAGGCCTTTCACAACTTTTTCACACATATTCAAATGCTAATCACTGGCTGGGAGAAGCTGGAGATCAATTGCACATTAGCTTCCAGAACCTTTACTAGATAGTTCCATTCCTGAGAAACAGCATTAAGATTTTAATCCATACTCTTGTTTTCTACAAAAGACAGCTAGGCCTGCCATAGTGAAAAATAGTTTTTGGGTGCAAGTCATTGTATGGCAATCTTAACATGACATTTCTATATGCCCTACTTATCATTTAAAATAATGCAACTAGGCTAGAAGGCTTCCATAGGGATGGCTTATTACTATTTAAATTGAGGTTTTTACCTGTCAAAAGGGTTTAGTTTGAGAGAGCTAATTGCAGTTTATACACTGCTACAGTCAGGCTGCACTGGTAGACTTTAACCCATGTTTTTACTGCCACTGTATTGGATGGTATAATAGGTGGTGCAATCTAATAGTGGCATTTAACTTCTGCAGCCCTCACTGGATCTTGTACTATAGACAAGGGACATGTAAGTAAGTTAAATATACCAATTAAGAAATGGGCTGGCTTTAGCGCTGGTCACACCTGGTGGAACAATTTTTCTTGATGCCCCCCTCCAATGACCTCCACGGATTACCTCACTACCACCTTCCAAAATTGATAAGACTGTATTTCTACCCAAACAAACCCTTTTTAGCTACTTTGGGATCATGAATGACTGGGTACAAAAACATAACATTCTCATCTGTATCATGCAGTTTGCATGCAGCTCTTTGATAATAGTTCATAAGTCATTGTGCTATGTTAGGATTATAACTTATGGACGGCATGTAACAAAAGGATCTCCGTGGCTAAAACAGTAACCCACTGAGCTATCCACATAAAATACAGTTCTGTGATCTGCATGGTACACGTTCGCTGGAATATTTACCCTCTGCACTACTTAATGATATGTCAAAACTGGCTCTAGACAAAACCTTGACCTCTCTCCAGCAGGAGTATTAATCACCAGAATGATGTTGACATTCTAATTGTTGCCTTAAAACTGCCGGGCATAAAAGGAACTCTGCAGCAGATATTTGTAAACCCATGTTATTCCTAAATACAGTGCCCCACATCGGAGCTCAGCACCTGGGGGGGCTGCACCAGTCACACCACCTTAAAGCTGTCTGATTAGGAATATGCCAGTTCGACTATGTTTAAAGGGGGAGCACAGGCTCTTTACTACTGGTTAGCATGGAAGAGTGTACAGAGTTCTAAAACCAGCAAAAATATAGGGTCCAGCAACAGGTGAAAAATCCATGGTGAACACACAGAAAAGGAGGATTTCTTACAAGTATATGTTTTGACTGCTGCATAGAAAGGGTATTTATTGTGAAAACATAGCACGTCCTCCTCAGACTGTGTCCCATTTATATACCATCAAATTCACAGTGACCGGCTAAAGGAATACAGTAACTTTTCCTAATGTGTGGATGAGTGGCTTCTGAATGCAGAATACTTTTTCAAAATATCTCTGTATGAAACAAAGAAATTCTTCAGCGCGTGCTGTACATTTCTGCAGGTGATCACAGTTCTACTTTGTGATATATATACATGTTTGATGCCATGTGTGGCTGTAGATACACATGCTCTGCATACTCCCACCATCTAGTCTTGGGTTCAGAAGTTTGCAAGTTGTTTTTGTTTGAAAAGTCTTTTGAGTCAAAAGGTATAGTGACTCATCCTCTTGCTGGTAATGCGCATGGGAATCAACTCCATCTCCAGATTGTTTTCTTCCACAGTCCGGTCCAGTTGTGTTTTCTGTGTACTTTGGTTAAAGGCTGTATTAGGCCTTTTTCCATTTGGGAAACCTCCAATTCCTCGGTATTGTTATTGAACGCTGTACTTCTTTCCCCTTGCATTCTGGGACCGAAAAAAACATTCTATCCTGATCAACTTGTCTCGATCAAGGCCTTCTTTCCAGTCAACACCTCAGAGAATAAAACCCTGATAGAACGGATACCTTTCTGTTTCTGTCCAATGTGTCACTCGAAATTTCCAAGGACCGATCTCCACGAGGTTTTCAACCTTTGTCTATCTCCGGAGCATCGAGAAGAAGACTGAAGCATGCCGGTCTTTCCGGTCGAAAAAGACTCTGCCCGGTCGGAAGCTTGTCACCAAGAGATGCAGCAGCAAACTTTTGAGGAGACACCCTACATCTTTGGTTTCTAGGAAACCATGTCAGAAACCGAGCAGCAGCAGGAACTCCAGGAGGCTTCAGCTGCTGAGGAGGAGGTTTTCTCTATTCAAGACTTGGTCTCAGATGCAGACATCATGCTCAAGATACAGGACATTCTTGCAGGTTTAGACTAAGCTGACACAGCAGTGAGAGGAGTTAACACCAGTGTCCTCTCCCGCAGAAACACATTGCTTCACGTTTCAGGCTTCAAGCAGCAGGTACAGCAGTCTGTATTAAATGTACCTTTTGATAAGGAACACCTGTTTGGCCCACCGGTCGATCAGGTGCTGGAGAAAATGAAGAAGGACAATGAGGTGACGAAGTCTATGGGGCACTACAATCCCCTGCCTTCCTTTGTACTTTTTGTAGGCTTCAATTTTAATCAGCCTCTAAGTCTTCCAAATTGGAAGCCTTGCAATCATAAACTAAGGGACAACAACTTACACTTTCTCACAGACAGGGGTTCCTATAGAGGGAATAACTACAGAGGTAGGGAAAAACACCCTCCCCTCCAACCTCCTCCACTGCCAACAAGCAGTGACTCACTACACCTTCCTTCCAATTACCAAAAACCTGTAGGAGGACGTCTTCAGTTCTTTTTACACAATTGGTAAAAACATGGTTATGTTCTGGAGCTCAATTCCACACCTCCAAAAATTCCCCCTTGGTCTCTCACAAGACCATCTCACTCTCCTTAAACAAGAAGTGCAAGCCTTACTACTCAAAGGGGCAATAGAGCCAGGTCCCTTACAACATCAGGGTACAGGGATGTATTCTCATCCCTAAAGATTAGACTCTAAAAGACCTATGTTGGATCTCAGGCTGTTAAATCGTTACATCACATCAGAACACTTTCAGATGATCACACTTCAGGACATGATCTTATTGCTGCAACAAGGTGACTTTTTGTTAGCACTAGTTCTAAAAGACACTTACTCTCACATTCCTATACTCCCAGCACATCTCAAATACCTCAGATTTGTGACAGAATAACATCACTACCAATTCAAAGTGCTTCTTTTCGGAGTCCCAACAGCTCCAATGGTGTATACAAAATGCCTCGCAGTAGTAGCGTTTCACTTGCGCAGGCAGAAAATCCATGCCTACCTATACCTAAACAGCTGGCTCATCAAAGCCAGCAATCTCAGACAATGCTTGCATCATACCCATGTTGCAATAGACTTACTTCATCAATTAGGTTTCACTATAAACTTTCATAAGTCACATCTCAACCCACTGCAGATACAGCCCTATTTAAGGGCCATTCTCAATACACAGTCTGGAAAAGCATATCCAAATGCAGTAAGGATACAACATTTTCAAATACAGCTTTCTCATTTTCATCCCAACCACCCAGGCAGAGTAAAATTATTCATGAAGCTCCTGGGAATGAGGACTTCTTGCATTGTGATGGTACCACATGCTTGTCTTCAATTGTGCCCTTTACAAGAACGTCTTTCACGTCAATGGTCTCAGGAACAGGGTCAATTAGACGATCTAGTGTTGGTGGACAGCCGCACCTTTCACTCTCTGCAGTGGTGGAACAAAACTAACCTATTAAAAGGGTGGCCATTTCTGGACCCTGTTCCCCAGATCATTCTGACAGCGGATGCCTCTCAGACAGGGTGAGGTGCTCACCTACAGGACCTCACAGTCCATGGTCTCTGGGATGACACACAACAAGCCTTGCACATCAACTTTCTAGAGCTGCTAGCCGTTCACCTAGCACTCAAAGCCTTTGTGATTCATCTCACCAACAAGGTAGTTCTCATATGCACAGACAACATGACAACCATGTACTATGTGCAAAAATGGGGGGAGGGGGAGCATTTTCTACAGTGGTCTCACCTTGCACAGACAATTTGGTATTGGATAATTCGCCACAATATATCCCTGTTGGCGGAACACCTTCCAGGAACAAACAACAATTTTCCTGACCTCCTCAGTAGGATGCGGCAACAAGTCCACAAGTGAGAACTCCACCTTGAGTCCTTCGCCCCCCTACTTTCATAAGTGGGGATTTCCAGGCATAGATCTCTTTGCAACAGAAGAAAACGCAAAATGCCCAAACTTCGCATCTAGGTTCCCACACCCTCAGTTCAAGGGCAGTACTCTATGGATAAACTGGTCTGTGATATTTGCCTACACTTTTCCACCTCTCCCTCTCCTTCCATATCTGGTTTGAAAACTCAGGCAAACTTCTCTGACACTCATTCTGGTTGCACCCACATGGACCACACAACCGTGGTTCACCACTCTGTTAGACCTTTCAGCAGTACCTCATGAAAAGCTTCCCCTCGATCCGGACCTTCTCACTGAGAATCAACGTCAAATCAGACACCCCAATCCTAAGGAGTTGAATCTTGCAATTTGGCTCTTGAAATCATAGAATTCAGGTATCTAGACCCACCTCAAGAATGTTGGATATTCTTAAGGAAACACGTAGAACAACTACTAGAGCATGTTATGCAGCAAAATGGAAACGTTTTGTGCACTTCTACATTGCTCAATATTAGGATCCCTTCAAGGTATCAGTCCAAAATAGCACCCTTTACCTTCTTCATTTACAGAAGGCAAACTTAGCATACACTTCCATAAGGCTCCACTCAGCAGCTATGGCTGCGTATCTTCAGAACATACAACACTAGACACTCTTCAAAATTCTTGTCATTAAAGCCTTTATGGAAGGGCTCAAAAGAGTAACACCAAGACTAACCCCAGTGCCTTCTTGGAACCTTAATGTGGTCCTCACTGGACCTAAGGACCTGCCATTTGAGCCACTTCACTCATGTCCTTTCCAGCTCCTATCATGAAAATTGGCCTTTTTAGTTGCCATAACCCCCCTCAGACGTGTTAGTGAGCTCCAGGCATTAACTTTACAAGAACCTTTTTTCCAAATACATAAGTATAAGGTGGTTCTTCGTACCAACCCACATTTTTTCCCAAAGTAGTATCTCATCTTCATATAAACGATCAGATTGCCAGTCTTCTTCTCTCAACCAGACTCGGTTACTGAAAGAGCTCTACACACCTTAGATGTTGAGTGTTAATGTTCTATATTGATAGGAGCAAAGGTTTTAGGAAGTCCAAACAATTTTTTGTTGCTTTTTCCCCACCACTTAAAGGCAGCCCTGTTACTAAATCTACTGTGGCTACACCACACACTTTCACTAAACATTACTGTGTGGATGTCCTTGCATGCCCACAAGCTAATGTAGGCCAGGCAGTGCTACATACTCTCTTTCAAAATACAACATTCACAGGTTAGCCACCGCTTTTAGGGAAGTACCTATTTACAGTCCATGCAGAGCATGTGTATCACTAGCCACACATGCCATCAAACGAAAAAGGTTACTTGCCCAGTCAGCATCTTTTTATGGTACGTAATGCTGTAGATTCACATGCGCCCACCCACCTCCCCGGTCACCTGTGGTTGTAGTAGTCTTTGCTACACATTAGCATGCATGGACTTTTTTGATGACTTTATAATATATATCACTACATTCCTGGAGGAAAACAATCTGAAGATGGAGTCGATGCCCATGCACATTACCAGCAAGAGGGGGAGTCACTACACCTCATGACTCAAAAGACTTTTCGAACAAAAACAACTTGCTATCTTCCGGACAACACTAGATGGCGGAAGTATGCAGAGCATGTGAATCTGCAGCACTACATGCCACAAACAGATGCTTACTGTGTAAGTAACATTTTCCTTTCCTGCAGACTGCATCTTGTGAGTATGCCATCTAGGCTTCAGACAGGCCCTAAATAATTTTCCTACCAACTACTTTCGATGCCAGGCAGCAACAGCTGTGGCTTAACTTCTAGAGTTGCATCAGTGGAATATATTAGGCAACAGCCGGCGGACCAGAGTCATTTTCTGTATTTCCGTGCCTAATCAACACAGTCACCAGCTCTCTGAGTGTCTCACCTATGAATTTTCATATTTTGAAATGCATGGATCCAATGTCTCTTCAGTGGCCCTCAGGCTTCTAGTCTTGCAAACAGTGCAGCAAGAACATTTCTGATAAGTGCTTCTAACCACAGATTCTTCACCCAGTTGCCAGCCTGGATTTTTCAAACTTTTTACTGCAGTGTGCCTGTATGTTGCTAGGTGGAACCAAGCTTTGGGCTGGTTCCATACCAGCTCTGCAGTGATGGAAAAGTGCCACCCCTGTGTGTTGACATCACTTTCTTTCTTTCTGCACTTTTACAAGCCTGCTCCCACCTTTATCACTTTTCCAACGACTTTCAAATGATTTCGAACTAGTGTGCTATCAAACAATGTCTCCAATTAAAACAACAGTTTTCAAACCGTGTCACACTCCAGGAAGCTTATGTCAGACATGGACCTGCACTAGCCGTTTCTTTGGTGCTTGGGTTTGGGCCACCACTCATCCTGCAATAAGTGCATCCTCACGCATCCAAAGGCGATCCAAGACCAGGAGGCGAAGCTGTATTTTCCTAGCACAAGATGTTGTGGCCTTTGTGTAAGCCCCACCCTCTGAGTAAAGTTGCGGGTCCAGTCTGAGGATATTCCTTGAATCACTCGCCCTCCAGCTTGAAGTCTTTAGGTGAGTCCAAGCACAAGGCAGCGAGGCGGGACTTGTCTTCATTCCACTATTAGATTTCTGATGAGAAGGCGCTAGTATGCGACAATGTCAGTTGGGGTTGGGGTCTTCAGTCATGGAAGAAATTCCTCAGCAGGTCCCGAAAGCCCTGATTTTCCAGTCATTGTAAATCCTGAGTCAGATTGAGGCCTTCAAGGTGGCCATTATGAAGATTTTTGGTGTGCTTCCTGCTCTCATTGGCATGCTGAGGTACCACGCACAAATCCACCTCCTGCCTTCTTGGGATCTGTGACTGAGCCCATACCAACTCTGTTACAGACTTCTACTCATTCCCCAAGATGTATGCTAGTCCCCTGCTGGCTCAATACTGATGCCAATGCTAACGTCCCTGGAGGAAGACCCCATGCCTATGTCAGACCCCAACTCACTTTGGCTCAAGCTTAACCAATATCGTGCTACAAGATTACATAAGTGCAACCAGTGGCCTTGCAACCTGACTAACCCAGTACCTCTGCCACACCACGTTTACCAACAGCACCTCCATTATCCTTTTGATTTTGTTTCTGATCCTGTGCCAGAGCAGATGCATTGAAATGTTGACGATTTTGATGGAGATGGTTTGATTCCCCTCACTGTACTGAACTGATGATGACTTATACATTGATTTACTGAATTACAGTGGGCTTGACACCTTGCATGAAGCAAACATTGGCTCACCATGTGGGCCACCAATGGCAGATGGTATCTTATTTGTGGTGGTGGTCTGGAGGGTAGCTGTTGCACTAGAATTACAACTATCCTCCATTGAGACCAAAACAAATGTTCTAACAGAAATCTTACAGCCTGGGCCAGCTACTTCTGAGCTCCTGCTTCTTGTTAATGATGCCCTCACTGATACTTTGATGGCTATTTGGTCAAAGCCTAGTTCTTGCCTGCCTGTGACCAGGCAGTGGCCAGAAGTCACAGACTGGCACCTGGAGTTCTGGATTTTCTCACCAAGCACCCGACTGCAAAAAGCCTTAATGTGCAGGTATCAATCATTAAAGTGAACCCAACTACTCCTCTAGAGTGGGAATCAAAGAGGATTTAAACATTTGGCTGGGAACATTTGACATGCTTTCCTCTGCCAGTCTACCAATGAAATCTGTAGATGCTGTTTTCTTGCTGGATGGCAAAATATGTTACCACTGCAGAACAGGATACTACAGATCGCCTAAGGAGAGCCCTCAGTGCTAGCGTCATACTCCATCGACATGCGTGGATGTGTTCCACAGGATCCTCCGTTCAGTCCTGTCTCATGGATATGTCCTTTGATGGGTCCCACCTTTCAATGAAAAAGTACTCTCTGCTGGATCATTTTAAAAAACAGTAGAGCTACGAGGTGTTCTTTCCGCATGTTCCCACATCAATTGAGAATGTTCATGAAAGTGATAGCGGTGGTTGTGGGCCATCTTCCGAGGCTGGGGATACCTATATTACCATACCTCACTTTCAGCCTGTTGAAGGGGGTCTGGACTAATCATCAAGAGGTTTGGCACACACATATTCCCTCCCAAATTGTTTGTAATGTCATAAAGGGACCTTAACTGGAAATTAAATTAAATGTAGATTTATATAGAGTGGCTTTTCACCCGTGAGGGTCTAAAGGTGCTGTCCGTGGGTAAAGAGAGATTGGGTGATTTGCCAGAATCCCAGGGCGATGCGCAGACGCCGAGGCTCGAACCCAGATCTCCAGCTCCAACAGCGGTCGCTCTGAATCCTACATTCCTTGTAAGAAAACCCTTCAAACCAATGCATAGATGCTCCTTGAGTCTCCTTACTTTAGAGACCATCGTCCCAGTTACAGGTCTGACTAAACCTCAAGCACCTTCAGTGCAACCCCTTTAATTCCACCTTTTTTCTGGACAAGTTGATGCTTGGATGGATGACGCTCTTTCAGGTTGGGCAATCTATCACACTGCCAGCGTTCTATGCTCCTCCTCACCCACCAAAATAGGATGAAAATCTTCATTGACTGGACCCCAAAAGGGCTTTAAGCTTTTACATTAATCGTACCAAGGACCACTATGTGGAAGACTAACTTTTTGTGGGGTTTTCCAGACCAAAGATGTATGGAAGAACACCCTGTCAAGGTGTATAGTGGCCTGCTTCAAGATCTGGTTCAGACCGGTCAAGAAGCAGCCACCTGAATACCCATTCCACAAAGGCTAAGGCAGCTACCACTGCGTTGTCTCGTAAAGTGCCTGTCCTTGCCGTCTACCAGGAGGCTGTGACATGGAAATCAGTGCATACGTTCACTACACACTTCTAGCTTGATAGCCTGGCCCTGTTAAATGGTAATTTCTCCTGCAGGGCTTTTTTTTATTAAAATAAATATTTTATTGATTTAAATGACACAAACCATTGTACACAATACCCTTGGATATACTATCCACATCAGTCATACAGGAGAGCCTTTCCCACCTATGTTTCTCCCTTCCTCCAACGGTTTGGGAATTCTCCCACTCCCATCTCTTTTGATTATCTTCCCTGACAGGTATTACTCGGAGGGTACAACCTCCCTCAGATATTTGGGCCACACATCCAGACCATAATGTGCTCTCCACTTCTCCACACTGTGGAATTTTCTGGGACAACCTCTTCCCTCATAAACCACATTTTCTGCTTCCATGCACAAATTCATTCCCTCCTTGCTTGCCCCACATTTGCACTACATCCCTCTTTGCAGTACAAAGCCCAGCATACACAAATGCAAATTGTCCATAGACATGTCTGTGCTGCTGGGGTATCCCAGGGATCACCGCCTCACATACCGCCTCTAAATCTTGGAGGATCACCTCCTAGGATGTTGTAAGTTTGGCACATCCTCAAAGTATGTGTAAGAATGTGCCTCTTCAGTAACATATCATATGCATGTAGGGTTCTTGGCCTGTCCCATTTTGAAAAGTTTATTTAGTTTAAAATGGGTTTGGTGGAGTATTTTTTGCTGTATCAACCTCAGCCTTCCATTAATAGCCACGTCTGTCTGGTGCATCACAGCTGCTTCCCAGTCTGTGTCGTCCAAGGTTTCTAGCTCCCTTTCCCATCTGATACTCAGGGGCTTGAGATTGTCAGGTGTATTATTATTGATGGTACAATAGACTTGCAAGAGCGGTTTCCGAGTTCCTGAGCACCCAGTTCTTCAAGGGACTGTGTTCTAGGACATTCACTCAAGGATTCTGTTCTCAGTGCGGGAGTCAGTTGGACATGCTTGAACCGTTGGGTGGGTGGTAATTGAAATTCTTCCAGCAGAGCTTCAAACTTCTCTATTTCACCCCCCTCCACCATGTTTCCCAATGTTTCTATGCCTGTGAGATCCCACTGGGTGAAACCTGACAGTTTACTGACCTCTCTAAATGCTTTAACTTTCCACAAGAGCGTTGGTAATGTTATCGTCCCTTGCCACATCATGGCTTTATTAGTGTCATCCCATGCTTTCAGCGAGACTTTGATGGGGGTGGACGGATGTTTTTTATCTGGTCTCCCCTATAAATAATGGATGTATGTACCTGGTACTTTCCTGGTTTTCTCTAATTGGGTTGCTGGTGTGTTATGTGACTCAAATCCCCACTCATTAATTAACTGCAGTTGTGTTGCCTTCTTGTTAACGAAAGTTGTGTAAGTCAATCCACATATCCTCCACCTAAGAAGATACTGCTTTTGTATCTGTTCTAAAGTGAGAAATCTGTGATTAGAAGTATCCATCAGAAGAACAATTTAGTTACATTTAGTAATGCTCTGTCTGGTGTACAGTCTACCTAACCGCAGAGTCCTCACTGCCCTCTCACTCCCCTGTTCTTAGAAGCGGTCTATTTTTAACATGTATAAAGATCCTAAGTTAACATTCTACACCTTGGTACCATCAATTGTTCACGCTCTGTGCCTAAGGGTGTGAAAAGGGACAAAACAAGAAACTGATGTCAGAGCACAGGGGAGGTGGTTTTATGCAGCTCCATTCCTTCACTTTCTGGGCGGTATGTAGCCAGTGTGGAGCCACACAGTGCCACCTAGCAGTGTGCAGGAGCACTGTTGTAAATGTTTGTGGATCCTTTTTGGTGTCTGAGGAATATTTGAAGGTGAAGAATCTGGGTGAGAGAGTACCCAACAGAAAGAGTGTTACCAAAAGTAAGTAACCTTTTTATCTCTTTTGGATCCTCACAACGACTGCATGTGGTGCCTGAGGTCAGGACTTGAGGCTGCTGCCTGCAACTGTTGTACATCCATGCGCCCAAAGGCAATTGGGGAGCAGCACACCAAATTATAGTTGCCTAAGGAATGCAGGAAGACTCCCAAGTGTCTCTTTCACTGAAAGGTATGCTATCTTCCAGGGAACTTCCTACTAAGAGATTTATCCCATAGAAAAACACGAAAACCTTTAACAGAGGCAACATTATAATCTTCGTTGTGTGGAGAACCTCTGTCTCCTAAAAAGCAGAGTCCAGAATTTCCCGATCCTTTGGCTAATCCCACAGAGGTTGAGGCTTTCAGGCTAGCTGTGATGGATCTTTTCAAGATGGCCCCTCAAACCTCTGGGCTGTCCTCCAAGTGAATCTGTGCAGATTTCACAAGTGAAGGCTCCGACCTTGAAGACATGTCAAAGTTGAAACCAACCAAGGCACTGCTCCCTGTTCGATCATGGTCTCCTTTGGCACCAGCCACAATGCTGGTGGTGATGCCACCCAGAGAGCCCTCTCTTAATGAGCATAGCTATCAATAGTGCTGCATGTGCAGTGGCAATAGAGCCCATGAATCTCAGGGACCCAACTATAGCTGTGTTCTACAACCAAACAAGGTGATGACTATCATGTTCCTTGTTTGCATTAGGAACCAAGACACCCTTTCCCTGCTATTGTGGCTCCAGCGCTGGCCATGGAGTTAGAAGGAAAAAGCATAACCTGTGTGCCACAAGAAAAAATTGGGGATAACGTAACTGATGACCTAATTTGTGGCATCTCCCCAGGCTCCAAAGATTCACCTTTTTAGAGGAATTTTTTGTTCAAACTGAGATGCCTTGGCTATGGAGGAAAACAGACGTGCAAAGGATAATTACTGAGAAGCTGATCACTGCCTGCCTCTTAATACTGATGATAGCATTAATCTGGATTTACAAAATGCCAGTGGCTTAGTAGCTTCTCCAGAAGGAAACATTTCCTGTGCCATTGGCCCACCCATAGACAGTCTTGCCTTTCGCAACTGTTATTTAAAAGGCATTGAAGGCCTTGCAACAGACTTTACCCTCTGCGAAAGTGAAGTTGAATGTTCCACCAGAGATTCTTGTCATTCCACCCATCAGCAGAGAGTTGGGTTCAGATGTCTATCTCAAAGCAGAAACTGAACACCTTTCCTACAGCCCGTCATGAAAGGGAGTTGAAGAAACTTCACATTTTGGGTCACTCGGATATTTAAACCACATCTAACGTCACCTGCATATTGGACCGCTATGTCCATCCTTTATGGCAACTAGCAAAACTCATGATCACCTACCATCAATTTTCCAGAGCACAGGAAGAAGCCATTCTCAGACCTGCTGAGTGATGATCTTGATGCATCTAAATAGATGCTGAAATGTGACTTTCACATCATAACTCGTTCTCTAGGTGTGACTGTCATGCTACGGCAACACATTTGGTTGCATTCCACTGAATTTACAGGGGCTGTTCAGGCTACAGTTACAGACATGCCCTTTGACGGAGAAAAGCTTTTAGGCGAGAAAGCCAGGGTGGCTGTCTGAGCCTGGACTCCCCTGTACATCAGTTCCACCAATAATATTGGTTGTTCAGTGGTTACTCTAGGATTATGCCGTCTTGACCACCATCTAAACTTTTCAGACAGCTCAGCAGATGCAGTGTTCCTTTTGAAGTAGGGGTGCATATAGAAGGCTCTTTAGGATTGGGTGGCTCACATCCTTTCAGGTATCCCAGAAGACTTCCAGCCAATCATAACTCAAGCTATTCAGGAAAGTTGTGATGCGACCAAGCTCATGATCCCTTGTGGCTTGGACATCACCAATTCCATCAGGTGGGCATTTGGCACCATTGTTGCCATTCACCACCACACCTAGCCGTGGTCCATTGTTTTTTCAGGCAATGTCCAGTCGTCCCTCATGGACATGCCCTTTGACTGGACTCACCTTTTTAAGGACAAGGCAGATTCCACTCTAGAGCGGTTCAAGGAGAGCAGGGCCACAGCACCCACCCTGGGATTATCTGCCTTGCCTCACCAACCTCATCAGTCCTACCATTATTTTTTGTAGTTTCGGCAGAGATACCCAGGCCATAGCCTAATTCAGTCTCAGCAAGGTGCCCAGCAGTTTCACAGCCATCTGGGAGAGGTGGGGATCAGAGGCCTCTGGTCTCTGGCAGAGACCCTCCTCATAGCAACCTCTTGGAACAGCAGGCCATCCTCTTGGAATTGAAAGCCTTCCTTCCATCCACCACAGGGAGACTGGTACAAGTGTCTACGGACAACATCAATGCAATGTGGTACCTCAACAAGCAGGATGGAGTGGGGTCCTGGGCCCTGTGCCAGGAGGCATTACAACTCTGGAAATAAATGAACCACCATGGGATCTTCCTTTTGGTGAACCATCTGGCAGGATCTTTTGAGTGCCACAGCAGAATAACTCAGCGTCGACACGTTGGGGAGCACGACTTGCAGTTACACCCAGAGGTGGCGCAATGTCTCTTCCATGAAGGAGAAGAACCTTGGCTCGATCTAGGCTCCTTTGCCGAGAACACCCAGTGTCAGCACTAATGCATATTGGAGTTTCCAAGGTGTCTCTCGCGTTCCCCCTTTGAGTGGACCTCGGGATTCATATATGCCTAACACAATATCTTTACTGCCCTCAGTTTTTAAGAATATCAGGACGAATAGGCCCAAGTCATCAAAGTGGCTCTAGATTGGACACATAGGGCCTGATTACAACTTTGGAGGAAGGTGTTAATCCGTCCCAAATGTGACAGATATACCACCAGCCATATTACGAGTCCATTATATCCTATGGAACTCGTAATACAGCTAGTGGTATATATCGGTCACATTTGGAACAGATTAACACCTCCTCCAAAGTTGTAATCAGGCCCATAGAGTATGGTATCCAAAGCTTCTGAGCTTCTGTATCTGTCCTCCGATTAGGCTGCCCCTCCCAGAGGCCTTGCTGTTGCAGCAACAAGGCAGGGTTCTGCACCCGGGCCTCGTAATCTCCACCTTCATGCATGGAGATTGAGTGGACTGAGCCGAACACATTTGACCTTCCTCCAGAGGTAGTTTATTTCATTAAGGCCAAGTTATCTGATTTTCTGTTTATTTCATGCCAGGCAATGCTTTGCATTGTTTAAGTCACTGGTTTTTATGTGTTTTTGAAAGGCCTACAACACTTGTTTCAATTTGTCATACCAGAATGGCACTTAACTTGGTCCTCATATTTTTGAAGTGCACTCCTTTTGAGGTGCCTCACAGCTGCCTTCTGCGGCTTCTCACCCTCAAGACAGTGTCCCTTGCCACCATAACATCGGCGTGGTGAGTAATTGAGGTGCAAACTCTCTACGTCCATCCTCCGTACACCACGGTCTTCCCTGATAAATTGGTTCTGCGGACGTGAGCATCCTTCTTCCTGAAAGTTGTGATACCGTTTTACGTTGGTCAAACCATCACCCTGCCAATGTTCTATTGTCCACTTCACCCCTCTAAGGAGAAAGAGAGACTCTTATTGCTTAGACCCCAAAAGATTGTACCAAAGAAAATCAGGTGAACGATCAGCTCTTTGCGGGGTTTGCTAGAGCAAAAAAAGGCAAGGCCCTAAAGAAAGGGGGCCATCTCTCACCAGATCATACTGTGCCACACATTGGCCAAAGAGCAGACTTCAGAAGGACTTCCAGCTCATTCCACCAGGGCCAAGGCTGCTGCCACTGCCCTGGCACACAGAGGTCCTGTCCTGAACATCTGCCAGGCGGCTACAGGGGCATCACTCCATACATTCACAAAGCACTGCTGTCTGAACAGCCAGGTTCGGCGTGAGGGGAATTTTGCTTGCATAGTCCTATACGTTCTATGAATTAGGCTGTATCAATTATTAAGATCCCAAGTGTGATCAAAGCAAGTTTGCTGTTCGGGCTTTGCGACTTGGTTTGCAGACAACCTCAAAAGCAACTGACGTCAGCATGTGGGGTGGGATCCTGTATAAGTTCTGCGCATTATTTCCAGAGCAGAACAGCGTCAGTGTGGAGCCTCAGGGTGATACCTGCTGCCACTCAGAGGTACTGTTCAAAAGTTTCCAGATCCAGTCTGACCCATGGAGAATACTTAAAAGGTGAGGAATTTGCGGTTAGATTGAATCTTTACCAGAAAGAGCATTACCAAAGGTAAGTAAATTGTTAATTGTGTAGAAAATGCTAAAGGCACACAATTACATTTTCCTGTGACCCTGCTTTTAATATCCTTGTAGTGGAGAGTAGGTTTACCTAGTTACTTACTTTATGTGCTCCAGCCCACATTATACTTAAAAAGACAGTGAAATCGCAACATGTCCTACCATACCTCTGTTCCTTTTTTCAGAAGTTTTGCGGACCAAGTTCTTGCCTAGTGCTTTCATAGTTTTGAGAGTCTTCTCACCACTCAGGCCGTGTCTCCTAGATTAAATAAAACCTCTGAGACATAATCCCTACTTTACAAAGGAGGCGTAAATAGGACAACCCTTAATTCCCTCAGCACAAATTAAGGACTGAATGCTCCAGTGATCCACAAGGAAGTAAGATCAGCTCAGTAGGTCTAAGCCCTAATTTCGCATTTTCGATCTTTGTTTTTTTTTTTTATGTCCCCCATTGCTAATGTGCAGACTTGAACCCGTTCATGAATCTCTATTTTCTTTTCCATTGATAACTTTCTGACTCTGTTTCTCTCTTTCTTCCTTGGTACTTTTCCTGCCTTTCTTTTCCCAGTGCCCTCTGCCAGCATGACCCGCCTGGTCCGTTCCCGCACCGCCTCACTCACCAGTGCTAACTCCATGGACGGTGCCCGTCCCAGGACCTGCACCCACTCAGAGAGCAGCGAAGCCATGGGGCAGATTAACCACACCATGGAGGTGTCTTGCTGAAGTGGTATCCCACGCGTTTCCACCCGCAGTGGCTCCGTCCTCTGCAAACGCCACTGCAGCTCATCATCCAGCCATCTTCTAAGCTCTTTCCTACAACTATTTTGTCGGGTCGCTGAGTTTTGTAATTTTTGGAGTTGCACTTTGTCAATATCCTTTATCCTTGTCCAGGGAGGAGGTCCGGTCTGGAGGCCGAGGAAGTGGATTCATAGTCAGAAAGAAGGTTGTGGTTTGGTTTTCAAATCCTTCCTGCCACTCGCCATCTGAGCTTTAAAAAGTTATTTTATCCACCTGTATTTCAGTTTTTATCACTTGTAATTGATTAGTGCTTAGATTATGACTTTGCTAGTGTGACCCACGATGAAAATCATATTTTGATAGATCTACAATGGAGAACTAAGTTCTCAGATCGTAAACACACGTTCAAAGCCAGAGAAGTACCCTGTAGTTGACCTTATCAAACAGTTTCATTAATCATTTGACATTGTTGTTTGCTGGGCAATCTACAGAATAGAAGGTGAATATACATGTTATGCAGAGAATGGGTACTAGAGCCACAAGCACTGAGGAGCCTGTCTTAATGGTAGTTGAAATGTGATGACAACCTGGCAACTTTTAATTAGGATGGGTCTCTCTATTAACAGAAATGATAAATGGCAGTTTTTCTCGAATGTATTGCATTGGTTTTTAAATAATTGCAATGTGTATTATTCAGAAAATAACCAATTACCTAATTTGTGTTATGATTTGGATTCAAAGGGGGAGCTTCATTGCCTAAAAGAAGAAATGCTCTGGTTTAAGGCTAGAACCTTTCAGATGGATTAGGAATTTGCCATTATAGTCTTTTTCCAAAGTCTTTGCTTAACTTATACATTTTTACTAGAAAGGGCTCTTAAAAGTATTAAGGTGTTTCAAAGAGAGTAGGATAAGCCACCCTATACCCCAGAACTTCAAAATTTGGAGGATCACATTGTCTCTTAGGCATCTTGTTACAATTCATTTTAAGATTGCTGTCACACACGTCATGTAATGATTACTGAGCAAGCAGTAATTACTGGAGTTCTGATCTCATGGAGCCGTGAAGTGGGGAATGCAGTCTTTAGTCTTCTTCTGTGACTGCCACTGGTTCTGTTGTTCTCATTGTAGCTAATAACGGTTGTTTTGGGATATTATTAATATACAGGCCTTATATGTAGTAGGATTGGCCATCTCGTCAATCACCAATACTCTATCAAACCTGCCACTCTCTGCTGTGCTCAAAATAAATGCAGCAGCGATTTTGAGAAGGGAGATTTCCTGGCAATGGCAGCAGGATAGGTTTCTGAAATAATAGCGAACAAACTTCAAAGAGAAGCAGTATTTATTGAAGAATGGTTTATCAGAAATCCTGGCATATTAGATGTACTTCATGTTTTGCTGGTTTATCGCTTAAACCTTCTTTTACAAGAAAATGGGTCTACTTTCAAAATGGCTCTTTTCTGTCAGTGTAAACTTACCTCTTTGAAGCTCAGGATGGGATGGGATGCTTCCAACTGAAAAGGTTCTTACTATCATATGGTAGGTAACTTTTCTAAATAGAAGTAGGAGATTTCTAGGGGAACGCCACTATACCCTATTGGCACTTACAGCGAAAGCAGTGTAGAAAGCACTTAAGCCAGGTAAATGTAGTACTGTAAGACGATGCGTTGCCGGCAGGCACAATTACTGTTGTTCCAAACTGCTCAGATCTGTCCACATGGTCTCATGGGTGGGATTCATGGTGTGGGGGCGGGTCTAGTGTGTATACTTCTGAAAGCAACCAGTTGTGCTCTTTGCAGCCATCATTTTTGATCTGGTATCCTTTAAGGCATTTTAAAAGTTACTATTTGCCCTAAGAATTGACAAGCAGAGGAAGCAAACGTGGTCATAGTGTGAGGGTACACTGCTGCAACGCCTTTATCTGTGCGTTATGGTAATCTGTTTCAAAATTGCTGAAATGTGGGCTTCTGTCCTCTTTATATATTCGACGTCTAGAATACTAAACAGCAGACTCAGTCAGTATATGCATTGGAAGCCCTGAATCCAGAAATAAATTAAACACGTGCAGGCGTATCTGCGGACTACCCTAAACTCCTCAGTCCTAAAATGCAGTTGTGTTATTTTCGGGATTAATGTCCATTCTTTTTCCACTCCTACACAAACGATTGAATGGCCCACCGTGTAGTGTGGGGCTTCCCCCTTAGATTTGCCCAGAGCTAGATAGGTTAGAAGTGCCCTGAGATATTTATTATATGAAAGTTATGTCTGTGTCTATATGCGTGTGGCATTTGTGTGCTTCTGTCACATTGCTTAACCCATCTTACATTGCTACTTCTCCGTATCTGCTCTTTAAAAAAGGTGTGATGTCAAGTAGGGGCGTAAAGCGAGACAACATGATAGAAGTCCTGTAATCCTCTATGTCTGTCAAGTTGAGATCCATTTCCAATGATTGTGCATTTATTTAAAAAAATAAAATTAATAAATCATTAAAAAGGAGTGAGCTTGAATTCCGTGTCAGATGTTAGAAACATCTATTTTTCGACGAATTACAGTCTCCTTTTATGCCCCCTTTCTAAATGAGATTGTTCAATAAAAGGTTGACTAGAGCATATTCAGTATAACTGGTTGTGTGACTAGAAGGATGAGCCCAGGTCGTGAATTTGTTTGGGCTTTAAGTATAAGAAAGTTGGTCTGTTCCTCAAAAATCAAAACCTGGAATTCTAGTTTTGGTCTTTGTGTGACATTTATGGTAATGTAACTAGAGTTTCTTTACTGGTGCTTGTCAAAGGGTGTGCTTGAAACAATTGGAGACGCTCATATGCTCTTCTTGAAGAATACATGTCACACTTCCTTACCTTCGCTTTACACTAGAACTCTGGTGTATCTTGACTGGCTGAACAAATTCCAGCTGGTTGATTTGCTGCGACAGTCATCTGGATTTGCATTCAAGGAGAGAGCACGTCTCGAATCTTTGTCATTTTGGGTGTCCTAATCCAGTTGTGTGATCATTTCTGAGCGGAGATGTACCTAGCATCAAAATGTTCTTTATTGTAATTTGGTGGTGTAAATCATAAATTCTAGATGTATCTTAATGTGTGTCGTAATTCTGTGGCGTGGCTCATGGAGTACAGTGTGTTTTCCAGGTCTTGTTGGCACATTCCATCACTTTTGAGGCTGAATGCTTCAGACTACTAGCAACAGTCTGTAAGGTGGAAGGACTAGCATATTGGAGATTGTTTAGAATCAAAACTTCCTATAGAATACATACAATAATTGGATATTTTTTAGATACATACATTTTATAATGTAGCCTTGCTCCACTCATAATGTTACACAGTTACAGATGGGCACCAGGATAAACTAAAATATTTCAACTGTTAAAAAAAAAAAACTTCACATTCCACAGTATTACAAATCATCTTGTAATACACACAAAGGAAGTGTTATTGATGAATGGTGTAAAAGACATTGTATTTAGGGAAACTTTCTAACATTTAAATACATAACTTACCAAGCACAAATATATTTTTTGCTATCAACTATGACAAAAGACATCAATGGTGATCATCATCCAGTACAGTAGACCCAATATAGGCAGTGAGCTACATTAAATTATACTCATCTAATGTTATCAGTGTGGCCCATTTGTAGATCGTATGGCTTAACCGCCTCAGCTATTGGATTCTTCCCATGAAGATATACTGACTGCATTTCTGTACATTTAGTACTAAAGTCAGCTTTCTTCAGGATAAACTGATTTCGGTGTTTTCAACAGGCATGGATGGATGGCTTTGGTTTTCCTTGCATCAGAATTGAATTATAATCCAAATTAGACAAATGAAATCTGTATGGCTGCTGAATTGAAATTATTTAGTCAATTTTCTCCTACCCCTTAGCAAATGTAATTGTTTCACACTGCGGTTCACAACACCAGATTGACAGTGATTCAGAGGACAGACAGGCACCATTCATTGCATAAGAATTGAGGCAAACCCGTCTAGTCTCTCATTGAAATTGCTACAGTGCTATGAATTACCTTTCACGTAAGATATTTCCTTTGTCCAAACAGTAGCTTTTCAAAGCAATCTTCCATTTTGGGAGGCTGTATTACAAGAGTACAGCGTTACCAGGGTTCCCAGTTCAACAGTCCTGTGTCAGTTGCAAATACTACAGATGAAAGCCAGCAAATTCACGACCTGTACATGGTGTCCTCTTTCCAAAACAGGTGAGCACCGCTCGAGGGGTACTGGGGTTGCAACAGGAGGCAACTGAATGGAATCTCAAGTGCCTCATTTAAATGCACAGTGCTTCTACATAATTCCATTGGTATTCCCTAGTTGCGTCCTTTGTACTGTCGGTTCTCCATACACTTTTAAAAAGAGCTAGCCAATTTCTTAAAGGTTTTAGTCTGCAAGACAAGACCACTTTTGAGTTTGCTTGATTTTTTAAATTGGTTGAATTTTTGTGGTATTAGATAAAATGGTTAACAATTCATGCAGTGTAGCGCTGTAGGGGACAGTGCACTCAATGAGAGTTATCAGAACCAGGCCAGTTGCTTAATAATTTTTATCCACCAAATCAATTGCCTTTAGCTCAGTCCACGGCAACTGCAGCTTTTCTAGTGCTTAATATACACACAGGGATAAGCTATTAGGCTCAGTGGTCTTGGGCACAGACCAAAGGTTACTTTGCATTTGTATGAAAGCAATCATTCTGTAAACTCCACCATCCAGTGTACGAACCTCCATCTCCCACTATAGAGTTCCACGCTCCTTGAATTGGTAAGCATTCATAGCTCCATGAGCAGCCCGTTTTAGTCCTATTTTCTTTCATCATTTATCCACATTTCTCTCCAACAATAAATAGTTGCTTGAAGGAAGAGGAAAAGTAGAAAAGAATTATGCATCTCTGTGCAGTTAATAGTTGCGTGCCCATTATGAAGATGGCTGCTTAGAGTTGTTTCTAGATAACCGTGCCTCTGCAGCAGAATACCTGGCCCTATTGATAGGAAAGGGCATTCTACAACCTGGTTGAGAACCACCTCAGGTGGTGGCTCATAGCACTAATCAGTTTTTCGGATGTGACCAGCCATGGTCATTGGCTCTAGTATTGTAGACCTTCCTAGTAGCAGATTACCTGCACAAGAATTTAGATCCTTGCTACCAGTGTTTCAACCTCAAACCCTCACTAAAGATTTGAAGAGTAAAACCTCGATTTTCATTACGTGGATGATAGGGCATCACAATGACCAATAAATCTCATTTAAAGGAATGAGATTATTACAAGAAAGGTGTTTCCTTGGAGAAGCATTTTCCAAAGGATAGGTAAGGTGAGCTATAGGCCTGGAAGTACTACAGAAGTGTGAGACCTAATGTATGCAGGAAATTAATGAATACATCCTCTGGGAACACGTACACGAAGACAAAGAATTTTGTTTACTTCTTTTTCTTTTTAAAATGCCTGTTTTGTAGTTATTTTCTCTTTCCCCTTTTTTATTGCTTTCCTCTCGTCTTTTTCAGTTTTTCTTTATTTTTCACGCTTTTCTCCTTTTCACTGTTACCATTCAGCTCTTTTTGTTTGTTTTTCATTTTTCTCTTTTTTGTTTCTCTTTATCATAATACTCACTCGCCCTTCTTGGTCCTCCCGCCCACCGACCCTTCACTGTCCATCTGCTTGCCCTCAGCTCCTTCCTCCTACACTCCATTGCCATCAGCTTGTCCCCTGCCCAGCTCGCCTTCTTGCCCTCAGCCTCTCCCTACTGCTGTTGCTCATCTGCTTGTCCCCTGCCCCACTCTCCCACGCTCTTCCTTCATTGTCATCTTACCTCAGCACCCTCCCCCCTCTGTTGTCCATGTACCCCCAGCTCGCCACCCATCCCCTCCTTCTTACCTCCTGTCTCTTCTCCTGCAGTAAACAAGAAAAACGAGGTATGACACGGCCAGCACTGCCCTTGTCAAGGTTGTTTTTCCCACAACCTCCATCCTTGTTGCACCCCTTCCACACACCGTCCCTCCGTGTTGTCTCTCACTCGTTAGCATTGAAAAAGAAAAGGAAAGCGCAATGACGAGCTTTTTATGTTTTTTTACTTTCAGCTGTGCTGCTGTACAACATGGCTAAAAAAAATTGTTAAAGCCAGTAGCTAGCCGTAGGCGAGACCTATTGGCTTTGCCAATGCTTGTTTACCTTCTTGCTCAGTGCCTTGTTGTTGTGTTGTATGAACCTGTTTAGTACCTTGCATAAAGGCGTCCCTTTTTTATAATCCCATTTTTTAACATACTGAAAGATAACGAATGAAAATGTAAACTGATGATTATCGTCAAACACTTTCTCAAAACACCGTCTACTTTTTTCCTAACTAAAACGTATGAGCTGAATATTAACTAAACTAAAACATGCACTTGGCTTGCAAGGTATGGCCCATCCTGTATTGTTTTGCTTTACATTGTTTTCAAAAGTGGAACATTCCAAATGTTTTGCTTTTTTAATTACATTTTTGAATCATGAAGAGTACAGCAGTCTATCGGTTTAGATCACAAAGCGTCGATTGTGTACATACTACTACAATCCAGAATGCACACCCTGCTAATAAAGAGAAGAAACCCACCATGGCCTCACGATTTCTTATCATGCCAAGAGAAAATCTGATTTATCCATCTCCGAATTAAAAGTCCTCAAGGTTTTTTTCCCTAATGGTAAGATTTTGTTTCGATTTTTCTCTACCTGATAAATATTGTGCCCTGAATGCATGATAAATGTCAGCTAAACAAATATCGGCCAAGTTTTGAGGCGCTTGTTTTCAGAAGGGCATAGTAATTGTAATATTGAAAACAGAACTTCACACGGTTACACATTAAGGGAATGCAATCTCCACATTTGTATAATCACTGGGGATTATACAGAGGTCTATCAGGAAACGTTTGACGCAGTCGATATACTCTAAAGAATAAACAACAAGTTAACTAAATAAAAATAGAGGCCCGTATGACGTAATTGAGTTACATACAGTGATGCACAACTGAGTGTGTCAAAGGACCCGTGAAAAGTCATGGCTGCAGTAGTCAAATACAAAAACACAAATATAACTAGAATCAATGTATCTATATAGTGAGAGCATCACAGAATGACGTACAGATGGGAGTTACAACCTCAACAATGTTCAACTTATTTGAGTTATACACAGTTGAAACAGAACCAAAAGTTGTTAACAGGGTAGAAATGACCTCAGTGAATCATATAAAGAGGAAGAAGGGGCCTGATTTCATACATAGGAGGCACCATGTTCTATAGATAGGAGAAAGGCTCCAGGAGAGAAAAGACCTTGAAGACGTGCCTGATAAATGGATATACAAGACCTTAAGTAGATGCACAAGGGTAGCAGGAGCGCAAGAAGTTGTATGTAGATGGAAGTGAGGAACTCGGTGAGTTACAAATGAAGGCGTAGGAGTTTAATTGAGGTATAAATAGGTAAGAAGGGACGTAGTGAAGTTGCATACCGGGAAGGGGAAGGAATGTCCTTTGTGAGTTACCAGAATTTAATTGAGTTACAGACAAGGGAAGGCATGATCTCCAGAATTTGCAAATAAGGAAGACAGGACCTCAGTGAGCTGTATGAAAAAGGGGAATGGCCCCCACGGAGGTACAGGGAGGTACTGAGACAGGACTTCTATACCTACACATAGGGCGATAGAAATCTGAACTATATCATGTAGATGTGAGATCGTTCCTTTTATATACATGGTTGAAAGAACTCGTGAAATAAATTACATCGGAGAGACGTGACAACAAGAGTTACATGAAAAGTGCATACATGACATTAACAAGATCTACATAGAGGAAAGACAGGATTTCAAAGACTTGGGGACAGAAAGTTGCATCAGTACATAAGGGCTACCCAATTCAGTATTGCATGTGATCTTGATATTTGAGACATTTACACAGACATACACATATGACCTAGAACAGTTGTATAGTTACACACCAGTAAATACAGAACATTAGGGTACTATATATTGAGGGGTAAAGGGCCGAAGGACGTTGTATGGTGAAAATTATAGGACTGAACACACTTTTCGGCAGACGTGAATGAGAAAGACAAGCAGTAGGTAGTATATGGGCATCACACACTCGGAAGTAGTGGGCCAAAGGGCTTTACATACTCAAATATATAGGGATAAAGTGAAATAGATACAGATATAAGCTAGGTTAAAGTGTAATCTTTATAGAGGCATACAAGAGCACATGCAAGGGGCCTGAGGGCTGGGGGATGTTTTCAAAATAATAACTTAATATCATAGTGGTTCCATCTTCTAAGTACCGTTATGCTACAAAATGCAATGATAAACTAGCAATCTTTAAGGGGTCAGATGCTGACTAGTGCAGCCAGGATTGCGGCTCGTTGCCTACCAGTCTTACAATTTGTAAACACTCAAGTCACTAAAGCTCTTTTGCTGATTAGACCGGAACCTCTTTATAGAAAACAGAGGACAGGGTGGAGGGTCTCGGTACCCGAAGCAGTAGTAAGCTGAGGAGCAGAGACAAAGCGAAGGACAGAAGGGTATTACCTACAGAGCAGTATGGGCCTGAATAAAGTCAGGTCTAGCAAGGTGCGTTACACTAAAACTGTTCCCACGTGGCAGTAATAGAATGCAACACATCACAAATGGATTGGTAGAGTGGAATATGGCAGCAACAAATGGATACACGCCTACAAGCTGTTGTGAAAGTATAGGAAATGACTACAGAAATGTATGTACTAAGATACATAGACCTACAAAAATGTGCAACATGCATTTTACTTTCAAAACCATAGTAAACACTGTCATCATGCATAGCCATAGTGTATCCATAAATGGTGTATAGTGTATCTGTGTTACCAAAACAATCATGGTTTCTGCACAGGCTCCCAGAAAATGTATTGTGGTATTGTGCTCTTGCAGTTCATCAGAATATGCTAGTTCTTCAGATTATTCAAATTATCCACAACCAAGGGCTGGAGTAGTCTAATCATGACAAAAGTTTCAAATTGTGAGTTTGTAAATAGGGATCAGTCTCTCAATCAATGGATTAAGAGTAGGAGAGAGTCCATTTATTGTTTCTACGGGACCTATGACCAGTCACCCTAACAGCTTTGTGACATTATCAGGACCATCATAGACACCTTGTGACGTGTGTGTTGTCTCACCAAGTCCTGTTCTGCGCTTCCTCGCTCTTTTATCGATGTGCTCAGCAGCCACAGCAATCCTGTAATGCCGTATATCTGTGCCCTTAACTTGGTGTATTCTTCCAGGCGATTATATATAAATATCTATATATAACATATATACGTGTGTTTCTGTTATTTTCCCCTCCTAGCAATGGGGAAAGTGCAGTGTGTGTTTTTAAATTTATAGTGGTCTGTGATTTGTTTTTATTATTTTGTTAAGGTGGAAATTCATGACTCTTGAAAAAGTGTTCCTTCAGTGTATGAGGCAGAATGTTCAATATAAATATTTATAAATATATATACAATATATATTTTATTTTTGTTTTTTTGTGAATTGTGGTGTTTGAAACTTTAAAATGGCATTGAAGCCATACTATTTAAAGGTGAGCAACTGAACCATACCCATAAATATATATGGTCAATGTACACAGGATGAAGTGTGTTCCAATAAATTATAATTGAAAAAAACAAGCATTTACGTGTGTATCTTTTTGTCATGAAACCAGTTACAACTAATTTGAATTGTTAATTTGGACAGGCTATATACATTTATTGTAATCCTTGTAAATATTATTCTTCAATTTCTGCACCCTCTGTTTTTCACAGCAGTCTTCACGTTGCGCACGGAGCGCCCTTTCCTGTTGAGTTGTTTTCCTAGTGAAACTAAGTTGAGACAATACACCTTCTTTTACAAAATAAAATTGATTTGTGTCATTTATGTGCATATGTGTATATCAGCCTTCGGGTGATGTGTGTGTGTGTACCGTATGAAAATGGCTCCCAAAGAATGTGCAGTGGATCTCAAAATAGATCAAAGGGAACCACATTGTTTATTTAATTTAACTAAGGTTGTGAGGAACACAGGGTCACCCCTTAAAGTATAGTGCATGAAACAGCTGCCAGCAAATGAAAACATGATGTGTTATATTGCAGAAGAAATGTGTCTTCCCTCCTCTGAACAGCCAACTCTTTTCTGGTGGCTGCATGCTTTCAAAGAGGATGGAGATTAGAATGTCAATACAAATGGCGGAGGTCAACCTGCTAAAAATAAAAATCTGTTCTATGTACAAATGATACATATTAAATATTATGTAAACAAATGCAAAGCTAATGTAGGCATGCATACTCTACAACAGCTCATGCTTATGAGCAGCAAAGTACGCCAAAACATGTATTTCAACCTCAAGCGCCTCATCCAACATCTACTATCTAGACCAAAAGTATGGTCAACTTACATTCAGAAAGGGCACTCAGGAACCCAATGCAAATTGGATTTTGTGACTTCATTATGGGTCTGAAGCACTCTATAAATTCTAAAATACAATAAAATAAGAATCTGTCTAACTGCGAAGTGTAGCAACTCTTTTATTTTCAAAAAAGGGGTTTGAACCTCATTTCAGTTTGGAGGTACTACATAATAACAAGGTTTCAATGAGGGGTAGTAACTGGCCCTACTAGAAATCACCCTCCACAGTAGCTTGACACTTTCCATTACACTCGAGTTCATCATGCTTGTATGTGGTACTGAAAGCTTGCCTGTTTTAGGGTTGATTTGCCTGTTGTTTGTGATAGCCACTGCGCCTGTATTCTTGTACGGTTTTGAGCACTCTATAAATATACAGACAATAAAAAGTGGCCTATTTGCACCATGTGTCTCAGCTCCGCAGTCAGGATAGAGTAATAAACAAATGTTGCAAGCATAAACAGAGGCTGATGGTTGTCATTTGAACGCTGCCACCCATCGCATGGAGATTTTTGTTTGGGTAACAGACAATAGAAGCTTACTAGAAAGTTATTGGTCATCAATTTGACCAGTAGTGGATGAATACAGCATGTATCTTAGGCGAGTACTGTGTAAAACTAAACATATTTTTAGAGTCTAAGTAGATGCTTCTCTGGAAGTCATTAAGGTCTCTTCTATTCTCTGCATCATAATGTGACAGTACTATTGAGCTCTTCGATGATGGTTGAGTGCTGCCACCCCTCAAATGCCCGTAATGTGTAGATGAGTTGATATGTGCCTAAGAAGGATAGAATAGTGAAGGACATGGCTAAGCAAGTTTTCAAGTGGAAAGAAAGGCAATGGCTTTCTGAGTTCTATCTTCTTGAGTTCTGCTTAATTGCAAGATCAGAGACTCACGTCAACCACCTGACAGAAGATAAAAAAAATAAAGTGAAGTATACAAGTGATACCAGTACTTCCATAGGAAAAGTAGAGGTCAAATCAGTGCTAGTGGGAAAAGTATATCATAGTCAACCTAATAATAGAAACTTATTTAGACATGGACTCCATCCCTGTGCATCTCAATAGTTTCCTTAATTAACACACCCTCACACGCTTATCTTCCATTCCAGTGGTGTATATTTCACCCCATTGCAATAATAGTTAAAATGTTTCTACTAGTGATCCCAAGTAAATCACTTTTTACAAACTATTAACCACATAGTAACCCCCCTGTACGAAACTGGGTTGGTGATTGACTGGGTGAACCCTTGTCAAGCAGCAACCACAACCCTTGTCAGGGTAAGGTACAGGCAGACCCCAAAAATAACCTGTGCTCACCCTCTTGTAGCATGGCACAGACCAGTCAGGCTTAACTTTGAGGCAATGTATAACGTATTTATGCAACACATCAAAGGGTAGAATAGTGAAAACACCACACACAAAGATCCAACACCAGAGTAGAAAAGTAGATCTGACTTCAATAAATAAAACAAGACCAAAACAACAAAAATCCAATTAGTAGAACTGGAGATGTTTAATTTCCAAGTGTTAGGATAAAATAGCGCCAAAAGCACAAAGCGCTATTGGGGATATCTGATTGCACAGGACCGGAACAATGTCACAATTTCAGGCCGACTGCAAAGGAGTGCTGTCAGGCTACAGAGGATCAGTTAGGCCAGCTTAAACAACATACATTTCATGCTGGTTTGTGGGGTGTTTTGTGGATCCACAATGAAGATACATTGGGCAGCCAAGGAGATGCGTCAGTTCCAACATGCAGTGAGGCTACGGTCGAAGCTGCTGTTAAGCCATTGAGGATCCTGTCAGCGGGGTTTGCGATGCAAAGGCGGGTGTCGGGGATGCGTTGCGCAGTCAAAGCAATGTGTCGGTTCCCATGAGGTGAAGCTGCTATGCGAAGTTTCGGCAACATTGCAGAGGTTGCTGTCGAGCTGCGCCGGGAAAAGCGTTGCACAGCAGCTGTTCTGAAGGTTCTTAGATGTGGGATGGGCAGCAATGCAAGTCTTTTGCAACAGGTCCAATCCATGCAGCAGCGGCGATGCATCAAAAGAAAACACATAAGTGACCCAGAGCTCTTCCTCATGCAGACTAAACTTGCGACATACCCAGTGGAACTGCTGAAGCAGCTTCACAACAACCTCAAAAGAACTGTTCCAGTGCCAGCTCTAACAAAAAGGAGACCAGCTTGAATAGGAAAACAAAAAAATAAGTGAATAGAACAAACGTGCACAAACCAATCCACCATATGCAAAAGCCGAAAATGACTTCACACCACGTGTCGACAACCTCCCTTGTTTGGCAGGAGTCAAACAATCAACCGATTGTGCTCCCCTCAACAGCATGACAATTGAAAGAGTAAAGCACCACATGTGATACTAGCTCGGAATTGTGTACTGTTTTCTTTAATGCAATTGCTAAAGACTTGGACAAGAGAATATAAGTCTTGACAAAGAAATTCATCTGTCATTGATTCATAATCGAAATATAAGATTACGGACCCTTGGTTTTCACCACTGTGCACTATGAATTTGTCCCACTACAGTGGTCCAGTTACTTTTCAATATTTCACGTGCCGTGGGTTGAGCACGTTCCAGTGCAGCATGCTGCTACAGTTTGCTTATGTATTAATTTGTAAAATGAAGTGTCATTGTTTGTCTTCATTTTCAAGCTTCAGTGAGTGTATTATACAATCAGAAAAGGTTTATTTTGCCAGGTCAAAATGACACCTCAAACTATACACACAGGCTTTGCAATGGCAGGCGTGAGACATGTTTAAAGAGAACTTAAGTGGGTGGCCTAATCAGTGCACTATACTAAGGGCTCATAAGTACATTAAAAATACCAATTAGGTATAACCCAGTGTTACTGTGTTTTAAGGAGACAGCACATGCACTTTAGTACTGGTTAGCAGTGGTAAAGTGCACAGTCGTAAAGCCAGCAAAAAAAGGAGAGGAGGAAGGTAGAACGTTTGAGGATGACCCTGCAGAGAGGGCCATTTCCAACATCCCTAGTGAGTTATAAGCTCCAAACGTGATGCATACAGCAGACCTAGGCCTGCTCCTTGGTAATAGATTAATGACTAATAGTTAGCACACTCTGTTAGTGATTACCCTGCTGACGTATATGTACATGTCATAAAAAGGTGCACTTAGCATCCCTTTATGAAATAGTTCTATAGGAACAAGGAAAAAATTTGAAATTATGCCCCTCTAATGTTTGTACAAAATCTGTGAAAACATTGAAGAAAGTATTGTTATATATTCACTACTGAAGTAAGAGTTCTGCTTGACGGATACTGAAGGAATATTTTATATCCAATGTGAATGAGAAGTTGAATACTCATTTAAGGCTTTGCTGAATGGTGATTACAGTACTAAAGGTTGATCTTAGAGTGTGAGGCAAACTGAAGAGTTAGAGATGGTAAAGGAATCTGCCAGGCTAATTTGGCATTCGTAGTATGGAGCATACTGAGTTCAAGGGAAAGCCATTAGGTTATGAGCAGAAAACTGGGAAACTTGACAGGTAAATGAAAAGGAAAGAGGAAGGAGCGCTGATGGCAGGCAAGATGAAGAAATACCAAGATAAAACAGGCTGAACCCAAAGAAATATAAAATGAATAACTGAACAGGGAACTATGTACAAAAAGGAAAATTGACCTGAAGGTTCGGTACTGGATCCAGCTAAGGCATTTCTGAAGCGTGATATGGCCCCTTCTATCTTTAATAGACGGAAGATGCCAAGCAAGAACATACAAAAATGCTTTCCCTGAGCGCATTCAGATCTTCAAGAGTATTTGGACACATGCACAGAATGACTCCACTACTATACATGCACTGTGGCTCCCTTCACTTACAGCATTTTGGTGTCCTTAATATGGTGGTCACCATTATCCCTGTGGACAACATCCTGGATCTAACAGTAAGTATTTCTGTTCTTGGCCTTCACATACCCCTTCTTTTAAGAGAGTGCAGCAAGTGGGCTTCATGGGAAATTGTAGATGAAATGACTGAATTATTTGTGGACCATAACTATCCGAAACTGCCTCCCAGGAACAATCATCTGTTTTATACCACTTCCAGTGGAACAAATACTTAATCTTCCTCTGACTATTCTGGAATCTCAGCTACAAGATATTTCATATTCATGGGTAACTGTAGGAGGCTGGCCTGGCTTGTAGTGGGTACCAGAGGTACTTACACCTTGTTCCAGGTCCAGTTATCCCTTATTAGTGTAAAAGAGGTGTTTCTAGCAGCTTAGGCTGATAGAAGGTAGCTATGGCAAAGCAGCTTAGGCTGAAGTAGGAGACATGTAAAGCTCCTACTATACCACTTATATCATATGCACAATATCATAAGAAAACACAATACACAGAGTTACTAAAAATAAAGGTACTTTATTTTCATGACAATATGCCAAAAGTATCTCAGTGAGTACCCTCCGTAAGAAGGTAAGTACTATACACAAGTTATATGTACACAAACCAAAGTTAGGTAAGTAACAGCAAGAAAAGTAATGCAAACAGTGTAGAATTACAATAGATTGCAATAGGAGCACACAGTGTATAGGGGCAACACAAACCATATACTCCAAAAGTGGAATGCGAACCACGAATGGACCCCAGACCTATGTGAGCTTGTAGAGGGTCGCTGGGACTGTAAGAAAATAGTGAGGGTTAGAAAAATACCCCACCCCAAGACCCTGAAAAGTAGGAGTAAAGTGCACCTACTACCCCCAGAGAGCACAGAAGTCGTGATAGGGGAATTCTGCAGGAAGAACAAACACCAGCAGTGCACTGACATCGGATTTCCAGACCTGAGTACCTGTAAGACAAGGGGACCAAGTCCAATAGTCGTGACAGTGTCCGGGGGGGGGGCAGGAGCCCAGGAAACCCCAGCTGAAGGTGCAAGGAAGCTGCCACCGGTTGGGAGAAGCTTGGAGTTCTGCAAGAAAGAAGAGGACTAGGAACTTCTCCTTTGGAAGACGGATGTCCCACATCGCGATGAAGCTTGAAGAGGTGTTCCCACGCAGAAAGACCGCAAACAAGCCTTGCTAGCTGCAAAGGTCACAGTTTTTGGGTGCTGCTGAGGACCAGGAAGGACCAGGATGTTGCCTTTTGGAGGAGGAGACAGAGGGGGCGCTCAGAGCCCTCACAGAAGCAGGCAGCACCCGCAGAAGTACCCCAACAGGCACTTGGAAGAAGAGTGAACCGGAGTCCACGCTAAGTTACAAAAGGGAGTCCCACGACGCCGGAGGACAACTCAGAAGGTTGTGCACTGCAGGACGGAGTGCTGGGGACCCAGGCTTGGCTGTGCACGAAGGAAATCCTGGAAGAGTGCACAGGAGCCGGAGCAGCTGCAAATCACGTGGGGAGGCAAGGACTTACCTCCACCAAACTTGGACTGAAGAGTCACTGGACTGTGGGAGTCACTTGGACAGAGTTGCTGTGTTCCAGGGACCACGCTCGTCAGGATGAGAGGGGACCCAGAGGACCAGTGTTGCAGTCGTTTGGTGCCTGCGTTAGATGGGGGACGATTCTGTCGACCCACTGGAGATTTCTTCGGAGCTTCTGGTGCAGGGTGAAGGCATGCTACCACCAGAGCATGCACCACCTGGAAACAGTTGAGAAAGCCGGCAGGATTAGGCGCTACAATGTCGCTGGTAGTCGTTTTGTTACTTTGTTGCGGTTTTGCAGGCGTCCTGGAGCAGTCAGCGGTCGATCCTTTGGTAGAAGGTGAAGAGGGAGATGCAGAGGAACTCTGGTGAGCTCTTGTATTCGTTATCTGAAGAATTCCCCAAAGCAGAGACCCTAAATAGTCAGAAAAGGAGGTTTGGCTACCAAGGAAGGTGGATTGGCTACCAAGAGAGGTAAGAGCCTATCAGAAGGAGCCTCTGACGTCACCTGCTGGCACTGGCCACTCAGAGCAGCCCAGTGTGCCCCCAACACCTCTGTTTCCAAGATGGCAGAGGTCTGGGAAACACGGGAGGAGCTCTGGACACCTCCCCTGGGAGGTACTGGTCAGGGGAGTGGTCACTCCACTTTCCTTTGTACAGTTTCGTGCCAGAGCAGGGCTGGGGAATCCCTGAACTGGTGTAGACTGGCTTATGCAGAGATAGGCACCATCTGTGCCCATCAAAGCATTTCCAGAGGCTGGGGGAGGCTACTCCTCCCCAGCCCTTCACACCTATTTCCAAAGGGAGAGGGTGTAACACCCTCTCTCAGAGGAAATCCTTTGTTCTGCCTTCCTGGGCCAGGGCTGCCTGGACCCCAGGAGGGCAGAAACCTGTCTGAGGGGTTGGCAGCAGCTGCAGTGCAGACCCCGAAAAGGCAGTTTGGCAGTACCCGGGTTCTGTGCTAGAGACCTGGGGGATCATAGAATTGTCCCCCTAATACCAGAATGGTATTGGGGTGACAATTCCATGATCTTAGACATGTTACATGGCCATGTTCGGAGTTACCATTGTGACGCTATACATAGGTAGTGACCTATGTATAGTGCACGCGTGTAATGGTGTCCCCGCACTCACAAAGTCTGGGGAATTTGCCCTGAACGATGTGGGGGCACCTTGGCTAGTGCCAGGGTGCCCACACACTAAGTAACTTTGCACCCAACCTTCACCAGGTGAAGGTTAGACATATAGGTGACTTATAAGTTACTTATGTGCAGTGGTAAATGGCTGTGAAATAACGTGGACGTTATTTCACGCAGGCTGCAGTGGCAGGCCTGTGTAAGAATTGTCAGAGCTCCCTATGGGTGGCAAAAGAAATGCTGTAGCCCATACGGATCTCCTGGAAACCCAATACCCTGGGTACCTCAGTACCATATACAAGGGAATTATATGGGTGTACCAGTATGCCAATTTGAATTGGTAAATTTAGTCACTAGCCTGTAGTGACAAATTTGCAAAGCAGAGAGAGCATAACCACTGAGGTTCTGGTTAGCAGAGCCTCAGTGAGACAATTAGGCACCACACAGGGAACACATATAGGCCACAACCTTATGAGCACTGGGGTCCTGGCTAGCAGGATCCCAGTGACACATAACAAACACACTTACAACATAGGGTTTTCAATATGAGCACTGGGCCCTGGCTAGCAGGATCCCAGTGAGACAGTGAAAACACCCTGACATATACTCACAAACAGGCAAAAAGTGGGGGTAACAAGGCTAGAAAGAGGCTACTTTCCTACAGTAACTCTTGAAATAGGTGGAGGATGTCTTAGTAGAGTGTGTATAACTGGGTGTAATGGTTTAATGTGTGATAAAACATTCAGTATCTTTGATTGCTGTGATACAGCCAACTGTACCACAAATTAATTAATTAATTGCACAGGTGACGGTAAAAGGACTTGAATCAATGTAAACTTACCTGCATTGATCAAAAAAAATATTTTAACAGTTGACATCCTGGGTTGTAGTTCAGTTTATTTTGACGATGGAGATTGTTTCTTCTCTCAATCAGTTGTACAGCAGGAACTTGACTTGCTTTGTCATGGAGTGGCATACTTGTAGAATGGAAAGCATATGAAGTATAAAAAGGACTGGTTTCCCAGAGTGAATGTTTAGCATTATTATATGTATATTCAGCAGTTGCTAGAAAATCCATATAAACTTCTTATAGGTCATGACCATAACGTCTCAGATTTTGTGCTAGACTCTGGTTAAGACGCTCTGCTTGACTGTCCGTCTGTGGATGGTATGCTGATGATAAAACAGGTTATATGTTGAAAGTGTAATAGTTATTTCCAAAGTTTAGAAGACAACTGAGGCTCACTTTTATTTTGGATGTTAAAATAGTATTGATTCTACAGCAGTGTCTAAGGTGTCAGTTTGCAGTTCTTCTTGTCTTATATGAGCCAGTATCAGAGCTTGAGTAAAGGCATTCTTGATTCTTTCAAAACAAGCTTGAATTTCAAGTCCACTCATATGGTTGATTCTTTTTACTCAATTGTTTTAAAGATGCTACTTTGAAATAAAAATTAGGAATGAATTTCTTGTATAAATTGATGAATCCTAGGAATCTTTGCAATGCATTCAGATTCTTTGGTGCAGGCCATTGGGGTGTTGCCTCAATCTGTGGGGACACTGCAGTTCCTTGCTGATTGGTGACGTGTCCCAGGTAATCAACCTCTCCAATTCTGCACACAGTTGATTCTCACTTAGCCTTTGCAAAACATATCTCAGATGATTGAGATTTTCTGGTAGCCCAGGTGAATAAATCAGTTTACCACCAAGATAGACTACTAAGAATTTGCCCAAAAGAGCTTGGAAGACTTCCTTTATAAATTGTTGGAAGGTACTCAGTGCATTGCATTGTTCAATCTGTATTACGCTATATTCAAAACCAAACTGAGCCTGAAAATCTGCCTTCCACTCATCTCCTGAACTGATTTGGAGTAAGGTATATAACCCTCCTTAATCAACTGTGGTATACCATGCTGCCTTTCAATTCTCTTACAGTAAAGTAGATATGACTGGCAATGGAAACCTGCTATTGATGGTGACTTCATTAAATTTGCAGTAATTAACACAGGGGCATGAACCTCCATCTCTCCTTGAAAAAAAACCTCAATGCTGCAGATGATGACTGTGGCACTCTAATGAAGCCTTTTTGAAGATTTATAGAAATGTATTCCCAAAAGGTTTTATCTTCTGTTCCAGATAACTGTAAATTCCTCCATAAGGTATAGGAGCTCCTGGTAGCAAATCTATTTGGCAGTCATAAGGGCGTTGTGGAGAAACAAATTCTCCCTTGTTTCCATCAAATATATCTAGTAAGTCCATATATTCAGAAAGCAATATATCTAAAACAGCTGTATGAGTAGATGTTTCTGTAATTTTGTAATCTTCTAAAGTAACGTTTGGTGAGACTATTGTTGACAATAGCTGGAATGTGGTGTGATAAAATTTTTTTGCCAATTAATGGAAGGATTGTGTCTCAAAAGCCAAAGGTCACTTAATACCCTAAACCCTTGGGTCACCAAATAAAGAAGGTGCTTGGATTACATCAAATGCAATTGCCTCATATTGATTAGTACATGACATGATGATGGTTTCTAGGTCCCAGTGCTAGTGGTTTTCCATCCACTGAGTTGATCACTTTTGGCATTTTTTTAGGGAAAGTCCTATTTTCTAAAGAATCATACTTTAGAGAATGTCCTACTGTCCCGGACTTCAGTAGAGCTGACATGTGCATGTTTGTTCCATATTTTAAATTGAGAGGCACAGAAGCTTTAAAAAGGTGTGGGGATAGCAGTAAGACATACATAGAACTACTCCTTCTACAAACAATCTCTGGAGTGTCCCTGATTTGGTCTTGTGGAAAAAGTATGAATGCAATTATAAGATTTCCCACAATACAAGCATTATAACAGTTTTATTCTCCTTTCTTCTTTCTTTCTTGTTAAGGGACTTCTAATACTGCTTCCAATCTGCGTTAGTTCAGAATTCTTCTTAGAATATTCGTCCATTACAGGCCTTCTAGTTCATGCCCAAGAGGTACTAGGGGGCATATTTATACTCCGTTTGCGCCGAATTTGCGTCGTTTTTTTCGACGCAAATTCGACGCAAAACGAACTCCATATTTATACTTTGGCGTTAGACGCGTCTAGCGCCAAAGTTCATGGAGTTAGCGTCATTTTTTTGCGTGAACACCTTCCATGCGTTAATGATATGCAAGGTAGGCGTTCCCGTCTTAAAAAATGACTCCGATGCTATTGCGTCGGATTTATACTCCCGGGCAAAAATGACGCCCAGGAGTGGGCGGGTCTAAAAAACCCGCATTAGCGCCGGATTTTAGCGCCTGGGTCAGGGCAGGCGTTAAGGGACCTGTGGGCTCAGAATGAGCCCAGAGGTGCCCTCCCCTGCCCCCAGGGACACCCCCTGCCACCCTTGCCCACCCCAGGAGGACACCCAAGGCTGGAGGGACCCACCCCAGGGACATTAAGGTAAGTCCAGGTAGGTATTTTTTTTTATTTATTTTTGTGGCATAGGGGGGCCTAATTTGTGCCCCCCTACATGCCACTATGCCCAATGACCATGCCCAGGGGACAGAAGTCCCCTGGGCATGGCCATTGGGCAAGGGGGCATGACTCCTGTCCTTGCTAAGACAGGAGTCATTTCAATGGGGGATGGGCGTCGTAAAAAAATGGCGCAAATCGGGTTGTGGCGATTTTTTTGCCTCAGCCTGACTTGCACCATTTGTGGACGCCCATACGCCATTTTCCCCCTACGCCGGCGCTGCCTGGTGTACGTCGTTTTTTTTAACGCACACCAGACAGCGCCGGCGGCTAACGCCGGCTAACGTCATTCAATAAATACGGTGCCCGCATGGTGCTTCAGAATGGCGTTAGCCGGCGCTAATTTTTTTGACGCACAACTGCGTTGGCGCAGTTTTGCGTCAAAAAGTATAAATATGGGCCTGAATGCTCGGTTTTGAAAGATTCATTCCATCTATCTTTCCTGTTTTCTCTTCTGCAACCTTTGATCAACCTGGATGACTGAATCCAGAAGCGGAGCACAAGTGTGAGGGAAAGACCTACAGCAAGTTCATGCTTTATTTAATCTTTAAGACCATGGCGAAAAGGAGCAGCATGTGGCTGGTCATTCATTCATTACACAATTTTGTTCAGTCAATCAACCTTGAAAGTACACAAGAATTAAAAGCATCATATTAGAATAAAACCATGAAATAGCCAAACTATACATAGGGCTGGTCATTCAATTCTACAGTTGTATTTAAATGTGTAAATCTGTCAATATAAGAAATCAGATCTTTTTTCCCCTGCTATAAATCAAGTAATTTGCCTTCAGAAGCGTATTCAGCTTGGCGACCTTGGAGGGTAAGTCAGAACTCCTTTTCAAAGGTAACAAAAGAAGCAACAATGCATGCTGTGAAGTCTCCAACAGTGAGTATCCGGGAATGCAGCATCTCCTCTAAGACTGCCTAAAAAACAGCAATCCTATCCTGACGAAATGCAAAAGTTTCAGATTTCAACATAAAATTAATCTGGCATTTATTGACCAGTGTCTGATATTTTCAGTGGCCCCCATCAAATTTATTTGATGAAAGTAAATTAATAGTGTGCCAGGCTGACCCCACAGCTGAGTTTGCCTGGGGCGGTACATCCTTTATGTTGTGATTTAATGTATTGTTTTGTTTTTCTACAGATTCCACATTTTCTTGCAGTTTATTATAGTAACCTCTATAGTGAAAGTACCACCACATTTTGCAGCACCATTGATCAAGAGTAGAACAGTTGTCAAGCACCAAATATCACTATTGGAGTAGGATGGACATAGTAGGAATAATGCATATCTAGTGTGAATGAGACCTTCAGATGTTTCTTGTGTAGGAGTGTGAAGATTCATTGAAGAATCTGCACAATGGTGATCACAGTAGTAAAGGTCTATCATAGAGAGTCCGACAAACTGGATAGCTCAAGAATATCAAGGAATCTGCCAAGGTCAGTTGGTATTTGTAGAACGAAGAATAGTGAGTTGGAGTGATAGCTACTAGGCTGACAGCAGAGGCAAAGAGGAAAATTTGACAGGCGAATTAACTGGGATGAGGGAGGAGTTTAGATGACATGGAAGATGACGAAATACCAAGATCACACAGACTGAAGCTAAAAACATGGAAAATGAACAACTAGTCTGAGAATTAGGCACAAAATGAAACAGCGACCTAGAGCTTTGGGACTGGATCCAGTAAATGCAGTTTTGAATGTTAATACAGATCAACCATCCATCTTTTATAGATGGAGGATGCCACACATATGCAACAGCTGCAAAGTCGGGAATGCTACTGCTCAGTGCATGTGTGTCTCCAAGTCAATTAGGATACATGCTCACAAAATAGGGCACTACTCTTCCCAAAATGCACTGTAGCCGCCGTCATTTCCTCTGACAGCATCTCTGATTTAGTGGGCAGCATTTTCAATGTGAACAACTTCCTAGATCTGACAGTGTTTGTAATCTTGGCTCAGACATATAGGCCACATTCAGTCATTATTTAATGTGTTTGCTGTCATTTATTATCTCATATGCATTTATGTTTATTATCATGTAACTGTGTGCTATATTCATATGTTCTGATATGCTTCTAGTCATATATTCGTTTGAATGTGTGACAATTGCAGAAGGGTATAACAGATTTAACATCAATGTGGAAGTTAATTTACCGCCTGACATCGGATTCCACGACTAGCAGAGCAGTTCTCCATGGCACTGCACCGAGACCAATGTCTAAAGTTAAAATTGGCAACAGAGACATTAATTCTGCCTTGTTTTGGAGCCTGGCTAAGGACTGCAAAATAAATGCAGTTCGGGTACATGTATTTGATAACTACATCTAAATACTGATCTCTCATAGGATGCCAGACCTTTGATGCTCAGATTAGACATGTAGGCATCCTCAAAATGTACTCTATACTAAATTGTCTGCTTTGATAGCTTTCGAATTCTTTGTATTCATGTTTGCTACAATTCTTTTGATATCTGCGATATTATTAGAGCCAAGGGAGATCTAACTGGGTTGTCGTTGAGAAATATCCCTTACAATGTAACAGTAACTGGCACAGGAGTGCAGAGAAATCCTGGCAGTCAAAAGAGGCATGGAGAAACGTGTGCTTCGCTTTTCACATCCCACTGTAACGAATCAGTGTATAAAATGCAGTACATTTGGTCAATATTGGAATAAATAAGCCCAACCAATTGATCCATTTATAGAAAGGGTGTGTTCTACTGACTGCAAACGTGATACGTGAGAGGTAAACGTACCTTCACATGAATTTGGAGGTGACTAGAATCGGTTGTCTAAAATCTTGGTTTGTAGGAAAACTTAACTTTTTCATCATTTGAGGCTCCTGTTTGTCAGACCATTGCAAAAATAAGCTTAGCATTATGACACTAGGACCTTCGTTTCAATAGCCATTGTCTACATGGTTTGCTTGCTCATGTTTCAGAAGCTCTTGGATAGGATGTGGTCCTCTGTATTAATCAAAATACGGATTATTTCAATTTGAGAGCCCAAATAATAAATAATACATTATTTTAGTTTTTGCTGTGTTTGAAATTGTTCCCAGTAGAACCTTCTGCTACAATCTCTTGGGATTACAGTTTTAGTAATATTTGACTCTATATTTCTGAAAGAATATTGCCAAATTCCTTAGTTCACCCAATTCTGTAATTTGTCCTAATTGGCTTAGTAAGCATTTTTAATACCATTTCAGCTTTGAAACATAGCACGTTAAGAGATGCCCACGATATGGTTGTGGGCAGTGAAGGGGCCCATGGGCAGTGCAGCCCCCCGTGGTCCCCAGCACTGCCTTTCCTGCCAGCATTTCATGGCAGGGACCCTGCACTTGTGATCAGCACAGCGGTGCTGAATTTAGCACCGCTGTGGCTGACGATGACCGCCACCATCCTGCCAGGATCCATGAGCATGGCGCGGTGGCGGTCCAATTGCCAGTGTTGTAATCTGGCGGTTGGACTGCCAGGATTGGGCAATCAGTCCATCTCTGCGGGTTTGGCAGTCCTCAGACCGCCAAACTTGCAATAGGGCCCATAGTTTATTCTTTAGGCCATACTGACCTTGTGAAGGTATTTGTACTTGGCATGTCAGGGGGAAAGCGGCCCTTTAGGGCTCTCAATCCATGTATAAGCTGTTACAGTTGACTTTGAGGACCCAAAGCAAAATTGAGGCAAGGATCTCATTAGGCAACTTACAAATCTCTTTCCCTGATAAACTGAAGACACAAATCACTAAAGTACTTAAACCATTACCACTGTAGGCCACAAGGTGTACTTTTATTTATTAATAGGGACTAAGATCTTAAAGTTTTAAAATATATCAGTGACAGATAAGCGTCTACTCCCATGTACCTCACCTTAAATCTACTCTATGCTCCTCTGACTCCTTCTCTTTCCTCTACTTAACAGCCATTTGCATCTTGAAGATGCTCTAGTGTTCACAGACATATTCTGGCAACTCGGATTCTAATTCAACTCAAAATGCTTGTAATGGTACTGCACTTACATCTTAGTCTCTCAAACCTACTTAGGAATCATGTGTACATTTTCCTTTAAAAAGTGTTGCTTAACTAGTACCCATGGACAAGACCCTTTTGACTCCCTATTTTATTGCAAGACCAGAGGCTCCCATTATGCTTCTCTAATCTTGCATTTATTTCAATAGCAGTAGTCAAGAAAAAAAAGAAACTACAAATCCCAAGAGGCTTAGAGACAACTAGCCAATGGGAAACAAAACGTAGTACTCAAAACAACTAATAAGATAACAGCATTACCTATAACTTGACTGCGAACAGTCCTCTTTTCTTCCTGCTTGCAGTTAAGTGAAGTACTTTATTCTTTCATAACATACTTTTAATGTTTATGTGTGTTTCGCTTCAGTTGTGACTCACGGTATATGCTTTGTTTCTATTTGCATACATGCTGTTGTTCCCCTGGCTCGTCTTACTCTGGTCATGTGTCTCTGACCGCCTCCACCATTTCCTGGTGACGCAGCACAAGAGATGCTTTCTGGCCTCATAAATTTGCTTGCTGTTTCCCCATTCAAGAGCTCCTGCTCTCTCCGCTCCTGCTGCCTGACTCTTCTTCGAGTTCCAGTTGGCATTTCCTGCCTTTTGACATTAGAGCTCTGCCACACCCTGGGGCGGGGCCTTCTGCCGCCTCTTTGTCTAATTTTCCAGCCCCTTCTCGACGCATACACACCCATTTGGGAGGTGTCGGTGCTCCTATTCCTCCTTTGCCAATTTTAACCCTTTCCACTCAGAATGTGATTTATTTATTTTCCTTTTTCCTACCTATCGTATTTTCACCTCAGTTTGAGTCATGGAGTTGGATAGCTCCCTCATATTTAATGACAATGATGAAGGGGAGGACATTCAAAAAATAATTTGGATGGATTCATTCATCAGGTGATACAGAACCTTTTGCTGTTCCTCTTCCCAAGAAAAGTAAGGTTGTTTCACTCTCTCTCAATCCCTTTACTCCTAAAACTGTTTTGGATTTTAAAGGCAAACCAATGTTTGACTCCAATTGTATTCACCATCCAAATTCCAATGAATGGTTTCCTGACAATCATGTAGGTGACTACATTGTCTCCAGACTTTGTTTACCACTGGACAAACAAACAAGGGCCAAATGAAAATCTGAATGTTCTAGACCTTCTTTACCATCCAATATCACATCTACACCTTCCATTGACCCTAATATATTCATGTTTCTCCCCAAAAGGATCCCCAGAAAGGAGTGGACAAGGCCTGGTCTACTTGCCAGGACAAGTTACTGGAAATTATGGGTCCTTTGGTTCGTATCTTCGATTTGGCTGAAGCCGCCAGGCTGACTAATTCTGCTATTGATCCAGAAGACTTGTCTATGTGGGTCCAGAAGCCCTCTGTTTATTAGGCAATGTAAACTCTGTCACCACTCACAAAAGGAGGAAAGGGCTTTTACTCAAGTTACATCCCAAATTGGCAAACCTTGCTTGTATGAATCCAAGTAGTAAAGCTTAGGGTCTCTTATTTGGAGATTCCTTCATGAAGTAACTCGGCAAATATGTCACAACATTTGCTTCCATAGATAAGACTCAACAATCTGTAAAGAAAGTTTTTTCCAAACAGGTTTCTGACAGGGCCTGCAGAGGCAGGGACCGCTTTACCAGCCTTAATTCTCACAATCAGAGATTCAGAGGCTGCTTCAAGTCAAACTTCCAAGATTATAAGCCTCAATTCTTCCTCCTGAAGAGGCAGGGGTTTCCGCAGACGTGGACAAAAAAAACCTATGGATAGCCAGTCGAAACAGATAAGCCTTCTTTCTGGTCTTATTCCTGTAGGAGATTGTCTCCAAATGTTTTTTAACAAAATAGCAATCTATAGCCTCAGATCCCTGGGCTCTAAACAACATTCAGGGTTATTCTATGGAACTTTACTCAAGGCCTTCTCAAACTGTGATTCCCTTCCCTCCAAAATACTTGTCTGAAATGTCCAATCTGATTTCTGTAGAAATCGAGTCTCTGTTACCCAAACAAGCAATCCAAAGTTCCTCTTCTTAGTACGAAAGAAGATCAAGAAAATGAGACCCATTATCAATCTCAAACACTTCATTTAGATTGTGGTTTATCATCATTTCAAGATGGAGATGATCATCCATCTCAGAGACTTTTGACTTCAACACGATTGGATGGTACGGTTAGATCTACATCTACATGATGGATACCTTACAGTACCAGTCCATTACGACAACAGAAAATTCCTTCAGTTCCAAGGGCAAGGAAAACGTATCACTTTTCTTCTCTTCTTTTCGGACTTTCTTCAGCACCATGGTGCTTTACAAAACGAATTAAACCAGTGGCGGGTCACCTTAGATCTCAATGCATCAGACTTATCATTTACCTAAATGATATTCTTTTAATGTGTCAAAGCTTACGCACACTTCAGTCTCAAGTCTTTCTTACTTGCTGTCTGCTTTCAGATTTAGGTTTACTTATCAATGCACAAAAATCAATCTTGGTACCTTCCCTTGGCCAAAGTCAAAGCCATCAAACCACAGACTCTCCAAACTCTTCAAAGTCCTTTCATCTCTCTCATAATCCTGGTGAGAATTGTGAGACCTCTATCTTCAATGATTCAAGCCATTTTCCCAGGTCCTCTCCATTACTGAGCCCTCCAAAGGCTTAGATTGCCCACTTACGCAGAGGTCTTGCTTACTCCAACTCCATCAGTCCCGATCCAGAATCCAAACTAGAGCTGCAATGGCAGATAGAACAGCAGAACCATCTTTGCATCAGCCCCGATCTTGTATTAGAATCCGATGCAAACAAACTGCACTGCTCCATTCTTCTCTGCATGGACAACATTACTGCAGTCCCCTACATCAATCATCTCGGTGGTGCCCCTAGCAGAACTGGTGAAGAGCTTTTGGGAGTTCTGCCTTCTCCACAATATATCTGTCTGTGCAGAATATCTCCCAGAAGATCTCAATTCAGTAGCCGACTGGCTATCTCGTTATCATTGTGACTCTAGCGATTGGAGACTTTACCAATCGGTATTTATGTCCGTTTCGCAGAAAGGGGTCCTTTCCAAAATGATGTGTTTGCGGCCGAACTCAATTGTCATCTTCCCCAATTTTTCAGCTGGCACCTAGACCCTCTAGCATTAGCTTCAGGTGCCTTTTTACAAAACCTGTCAACAGCAATATACTACACCTTCCCTCCTTTCCTTATGATCAACAGGGTGTTGACCCATGTCAGGTAACAACAAGTAACCCTAGTCATCGTAGTTCCAGTTTGGCAATCTCAGGTATGTTTCCCTCCTCTTCTTGAACTGACAGTTGATTTTCCAGTCCTTCTAACTTCCTTCCCCAATCTCCTGCTGGACCGGCAGGGACTTCCTCACAATCTGGTTCTAGAAAACTCCCTCGCTCTCTCTGCCTGGAAGATAGCAGGGATTCCCAGTCAATCCCTTTCATCTTGCCAGAAGCTACTTTGTACATTAATAAACCCTGGACCCCAGGTTCCACCAAGACGTACAAATCAGCCTGGTCTTTATGGTTGAGCCGGTGTTTGGGAAAATCTATCAATCCCTTTTCAGCATATATAACTTTCATTGTCAACCTCTTGGTAGCCAAAGCTAGACAAGGGAAAACTTATTGAACTATAAACCTTTACAGGTCTGTTATTTCCATGAACTATCCCTACATCAATGGAAAACCTGTGGACGAACATCCACTTGTCTGTCACCTTTTGAAGAGAGTAAACTTTTGTAACCCTCCTGTTCCCAAACACTGTCAACTGTTGGATGTAATTGTTGTTTTGAATTTGTTTATTTCCTGGCCAGATAATAATGTTCTTTTTCTCAAAATGTTATCTGCAAAACTTACAATGTTATTGTGTTTAATATCAATAAAACATCTGTCTGATGATAACGTGTTGGATATTTCAGCTCACCAATTTACTCCCATAGGTGTTCTTTTCTCCATACGCAAGGGCACAGAAAAAAACCTAACTACTGTATTCTATCCTTACTTTCTGGATCAACCAAAAAATCCTTTGCGTTAGGAAATGTCTTAAGGTTAATGAACAAAACACTGTGCATCTCAGAACGTCGTCGGATACCCAACTTCTCATTTCTTTCAGAAAACCTCACAAACCTGTTTCCTCCCCTACCTCTGCATGTTTGGTTAAGCGGGTGATGTCTTTGGGTGTGACTGATACCTCCATCTTTGGTGCTCACTCTTCCAGGGGAGCAATGGTTTCTAAAGCTATCTGGGCAGGTTCCCATTAAGAGGACATTCTGAGATCAGCTGATTTGTCTAATGATATTTTTTTCACACATATTATTGTACTGTACAAATCACTTCTTCTGTTGTAATTAACATGCTTTGAACAAGCATAATAGGAGCCTCCACTCATGAAATAAAATGAAGTTTATCCTAGTAATTTATTAAGGAAAGTATTATCCCCCTACAACACTGTACTAAACTAGTGTTTTCCCACCCTAACAGTTACTTCTGCTCCAGCACTTTCATCCACCCAAAGACACTGCGGCAATCCATGTATCATCACCTCCTCAAACTTGCAGTCCTGGTGTTTCCTTCTCCTCCCAAGTTTTCGGTTTCCCCTGTAGGATCCAGTTTTTTTTAACAAACTATTTACTTTCATTTTAGCTGTTTCCATTTAATTTGCTGTTTTTTCTTTAAGAATTATGCTTTACTTCTCGCTCAAGAAAAAATACTGTTATGAATCAAAATAGGAATTATAGGTCATGCGGTTACCTTCTTGGTTGTTTTGAGTACTACATTTAGTTTCCCATTGGCTAGTGGTCTCTAAGCCTCAAGGGATTTGTAAGGTCTTGATTCTCTTGCCTGCTGAAATTTAAACAAATGTGAGATTGGAGAAGCATAATACTCACCTCTGTGTCTTTAACAAAATTAAGACTGTCCTTCATAAATTGCTAGGAAAATCTACATTGTCTTCGCAAGAGGCCATTGTCCAGTATCAGAATGGTTATCTCTGTTACAAATGAAAAACAAGATTAAAAATATATCAGTGATACCAAGTGACATCTGCCACATGTCTGTGCATTGCAAGACAATTAAGTAAATAAATATAAAATAATCATAAATAAATGAAAGTTAAACTTACAGTACAACAAATAACTTTTGATGACCATAGGCAGAAAAATAAAAAATATAAAGTCAATGACAATAAAAAGATACAAATTGTAATGGCAAGTAATGTGCTTGCCACCTTGTCAGGGCATGAAGCACTCTATAAACATATTTGCAATATAGTACAGCACCCCAGAGCAGGAAGACACGCCATCAAGGAAGGATCTTATTTATCAGTGACACCTGAAGGGGTAGCAAGGCTTCACTTACACATTATTACCGATTATCATGCGTGACATTTGTCCAACCTGTTCCACTTGCCGTACCCAGAATCCTGGCTAGCGGCATCCCGTTTTCACACTAAATCAGGCACTGCAGTTTGGAAAAGCAGACCCCATAAATGGTGATTTCTTTGATCTCCTTCATTGATGTCTGACAAGTTGTGAACCTGATGGTGAATGTAAATGCGGAAAGCATTACTCGATTTATCCTCTCTCTGGCAGGCTGGATCAAACGAAAGTCCACATTTACTTAAGGCTTGAGCAAGAGTGGCCTTAGAACATGGCACACCCCAAACTTTGCATGGGGTGGCAAACGATATGGTTAGGAAAAATCCTTTCAGCAAAGAAAACCTATTAATCCCAACTTGATTGTTGGGACGGACAAGTCTATCGCCTGGTAATGGACGTGCACCCCAGCACTAATTGCCCAACTCTAATGATGTCTGGATCCCTAATGCTGATTTTTGTTGCTATAGTCAAGCACAGATCATGCTTGTGTGCCATGACATAGGCCGGTCTCACGGATTGTAGTCTTATTGAACCTGGAGGGAAGCCCAAAGTGCTACCCTCATAGTGGTGAGAGGCCATTGCCTTCGCCAGGAGTTAAGCTGTTAAGTAGCACAACCTCGATGGTGGCAGTAGAAGTGAACAGGTCCTTTGTAGTGAGGCCATAAGGCTCACGCATTTTGAAGTTCTGCTGCTGTGTACTTAACTCACACTTGGCCTACATCAGTCGGTTGTGAAGTGCTGCGCAGCATGAGTGATGTATGTGTGTTGGGTGTACGTGTACCTGTGACTGGTTAAAAAAACACAGATAACTCAGTACTGTGTAGTACGTGCATGGTAGATGCATGTGCTGTGAGAATATGTGCCCGTAAATAGTACAATACATGAAGGATGTAGTGCTGTGTAGTGCGTTCAGATTAGATATACATGTGCTGGGTGTATATACATATGCTATCTGTCTAAAATGTATTGGTGAAGGGTTTTTCCATGATTGGCATATTTGATTTACTAGTAAGTCCCCAGTAAAGTGCACTATGTGTGCCCGAGGCCTGTAAATCAAATGCTACTAGTGGACCTGCAGCACCGATTGTGCCACCCAGATGAGAAGCCCTGTAAACGTCTCAGACCTGCCACTGCAGTGTTTTAAGCTGCCAAATTCAACCTGCCAGGCCCAAACCTTCCCTTTTACTACATGTAATTCACCCCTAAGGTAGGCCCAAGACAGCCCCATGGGCAGGGTGCATTGTATTTAAAAGGTAGGCCATGTACTGGTGTGCTTTACATGTCTTGATACTGAAATACTGCTAAATTTGTTTTTCACTATTGCAAGGCCTATCTCTCCCATTGGGTAACATGGGGATTGCATTGAAATATCTTTTAAGTGTAATTTCTAATTTGGAGAAGATACAGATGTGGATCTTGGGATCTCTGAACTCACAATTTACAAATATATATTTTGGCAAAGCTGGTTTTTGAACTGTGAGTTTGATAATGCCACTTTTAGAAAGTGGGCATTTTCTTGCTTACCCATTCTGTGCCTCTGCCACTTTTGTGGTGTTTTCAATATGTGTGTATGTGTGTGTGTGTGTGTGTGTGTGTGTGTGAAGCCTGACTGCTTGAGCCAAGCTACCAAGGGGATGGGTCAGGGGTTATCTTAGCTTTGTGACTCCCTTACCCTGACTAGAGTAAGGGTCCCTACTTGGACAGGGTGCAAACCACTGCCACCTAGAGACCCCATTTCTGACAGAGACCCAAGCGTGCATAGTAAAGCATGAGAAGAGGAGGAAGACTAATCCGCCCAGACAGATTTGTGTATTGCTGCATTCCCGAAAGCTCAGTGAGACATACACTGGAGAGGGAATAGCCAGGCATCCCTCATACACTTCAAAGGGTACTCTGTGATCAGTGAGAGGTCATAAGGAAGGGGCCTGGGCACATCCCAGGAAGGAGATAGGGCTGCTAAGAGAATCATAAAGAGTAGGGGTGGGGCCCTGGGCTAATCTTTTGATAGACATATCATTGTGGCTGACATCCAGGAGTGAACTCCAGTCACTCCAGCTCATACAGGCCTGTATTGTGAGGCTATCAGCTTCTGTGTGACTCCTGCTGTGACAGACTTCTTTCAAGAGGAAAAAGAGCAGGGGATTGGGCACTTCAATCAAAGCAGATCCCTAACATAAACTTCAGAGGCTCAAACTCTAATTTACATTTAGGCCCATATTTATAGTTTTTTAGCGCCGCATTTGCATCATTTTTTGACGCAAAAATGGCGCAAAATTGCAAAATACAATTGTATTTTGTAAGTTTGTGCCCTTTTTGCGTCAAAAAGAGGTGCAAATGTGGTGCTAAAAAAGTATAAATATGGGCCTTAGGCCCATATTTATACTTTTTGACGCACAACTGCGCCAACGCAGTTGTGCGTCAAAAATTTTACCGCCGGCTAATGCCATTCCAAAGCGCCATGCGGGCGCCTTATTTATTGAATGACGTTAGCCGGCGCTGCGGACTGGTGTGCGTAAAAAAAAATGACTCACACCAGGCAGCGCCGGCGTAGGGGAAAATGGAGGTTGGGCGTCAAAAAATGGGGCAAGTCAGGTCTGAGGCAAAATTCAGGCCTCAACCCGATTTGCGCCATTTCTTTTGACGCCCAACCTCCATTGACATGACTCCTGTCTTAGCAAAGACAGGAGTCATGCCCCCTTGCCCAATGGCCATGCCCAGGGGACTTATGTCCCCTGGGCATGGTCATTGGGCATAGTGGCATGTAGGGGGGCCCAAATCTGGCCGCCCTATGCCACAAAAAAAAAGATTAAAAAAACTTACCCCAACTTACCTTAACTTCCCTGGGATGGGTCCCTCCATCCTTGGGTGTCCTCCTGGGGTGGGCAAGGGTGGCAGGGGGTGTCCCTGGGGGCATGGGAGGGCACCTCTGGGCTCCTTCTGAGCCCACAGGTCCCTTAACGCCTGCCCTGACCTAGGCGTTAAAAAACGGCACCCATCAGGCTGGGCGCCGTTTTTTAAGGCCTGCCCCCTCCTGTGCGTCAAAATTACGTCAGAGTATAAATATGGGGCACAGGCCTTAAAGTCATTTTTTGGAAGGGAACGCCTACCTTGCATATAATTAACGCAAGGCTGGTTCCCCCTTCCAAAAAATGACGCACATGGTGGAACTTTGACGCCCGCGGGGTCGGACGTCAAAGTATAAATATGGGGCAGGGTTTGCGCCGATTGTGCGTCAAAATTTTTTACGCACATTTGGCGCAAACAGAGTATAAATATGCCCCTTAGTGTTTGGAAATGGATTATAAGAAGGGGAGTTTGAGAACCCAAAAATTGTCATCTGCCCACCGGCCAGATGGGCTGTGTGAGGAGGGGCTGAAGCACTGCAAGACTTCTGCCTCTGACCAAAGACTGGGAGGCAATGCCTGCTAGTCTTCCTGCTGAGTGAGGGGACGTTACCCAGGGAATCAAAGACCACCTGCCTCAGACCACCACTGCCTACCTGCTTGCCAAGACCAGTGTGCCCTCTGAGGAAGAGGAGAGAGTTGGAGGGAGCAAGGTCTAGTGGGATACCTTGTCAAGTGGACTCACTTTGCAAAGTGTTAGGAAATAGCTCCTGTGTCGATGGGGTCATTGCTTGTGTGCAGTATTAAGTCACTGACCCTGTCAGAGGAGCGCCACTGTGAACTAAGCCATGCATCACTGCGCCAATCAGGCCGAATCCCATGCGTAGTAAAGAGCCATGACTTGTATGCCAGCAGAGACTCCCGTGTGAAGATTGCCATGCTGGGAGGCATAGCCCTTGAGCCAGAGTGAGTCGCGGTCTGGAATGACAGGAGGGGCTGCTGCTGAAAACTTTGCTGTGCCCAGCTGGCTGGAGCTGTGTAGAGGGAATGTACAGTGACCCCCTATGCCAGAAGGGGGCACTGGGAGCAACAAGATGTGTAACCTGATCTACAACCCCCACCATACCCACCTGAGATGTGAGGCCGTTGTGGACCACCATCACCAAGGTGCAGTATTTGCTTCAGGTTTTCTTGCATCACCGCCTCCCCAGCACATAGTGCAGCCTGCCTGGGCCACATGCAGCGCAACTCACCTGATTCAGCTCCTGCTGCTTCAAGCACCTGCGGATGGGGCACACTCAGGAAACTCCGGACGCTCCAAGCCTGGAGGTGTGGGTAAGATTGATTGCAGCCAATCAGCTCCAGGGGAACTTGTTTGCTAGTTAGCACTGCGGCACTGGAACACTGTTGACCTTAAAAAACCGTCATATTGGACTCTTGAGACTTAGACAACCAGTTGGGCTTGCCCTGGATGCTGTCTGCAGAATAATCACTAGGAGGGTAGGGGACGCGGGGGACTGCCTAAAAAATCACTAGAGTCCTGACTTTACGGGGACTGTGCAGTTGTTTGGGAATTTCATATTTTTCCTTTGTGTTGGTAGCCGTAGAAATAAAACACTTCTGTTTTTTCATAAAAGTGAGTATTTGGCTGGCCAATGAATTATTGCTATTGAGGTATGAGCATGTGTTCACTCCCCTGTACCCAACTACCCAGAGGAAGCCATGTACTGCTCAATCCAGGCTATTCTTGAGAGTCACGTGCCAAAGGGGTACTTGGCCCAGTTGCTCAGGATCCATAGTAGGTCGGGCCCCGAGACATAAGGAGTAAAAAGCCTTAACCCCCCCCAACCCTATGGTTGGGTCCTGTAACCCCTGCCTGCCCCCATGGCCCTCTGAAAGGGGTTCTGGCAATATTGTTACCAAGGATGCCTTTTTCTCAGTGAACATTAATAGTCTGCTATTAAGATGCCTGTTGGTTCTGATGTCACTGATGGAGTAAAATAGAAGTAGTGGCAACAATGTCATCCTTCTCTTTCCTCAGGCTGTGTAGCCTGCGCTTGAGGCTACATTTAAATGCGCTACTATGGGCCACTGTTGTGGTTTAGAGGAAAGTGGATGCCCTGCAAGTCCGCAGTGTAGCCCTGCTGCCTTACTTAAAAATAATTTTGATGAAATAGAGAATAGCAAAAAAATGTAGGTTTACACCTAGGTGCAGTAGATTTCCACATGAGTAAATCTCTATTTGAAAATGTATCTTTGTAAATCAGACCCAACACATTTGCATGTAGACAACATTGTTTCCTCATTCCTCTCAGTCAGAATCGGGAGGCTGACATAATTTTGAAGCTGCAGCTACCACTGTGACTTTGTTGGAAGTTCAGAGTATTTCCTGTAAGTAGCTGATGGTGTCTCATATACAGACAACCCTACCACAATCCACAGCTTTTTCTTTGGCAGTGATCCCATCATCTCAGTACAAGGTGTGCTTTTCTTGCTGAGACTCCAGGTTGAAAAGTCTGTAAATATATTTTTAACAATCAAAGACATATATATTTTGGTAAAGTGCAGTAAGATGATCGCTTTTTTTCAGCTGTGCAGGTGCGTCAAATTGAAACTTAACACTGACTGTAGTAGCGTAGGATGATCACCTCGCTCCACGTCATCTGAGACACCATTTCCAGTCTTGGGCATTTGTGCGGTAGCCTTTGCTTTTTGGGTGCTGTAGTGATGCCACACAACACCATTACTATTCTGATCCCACCCTTTCTAAATATTTCAGAGTGTGGTAAAATCAGTATTGCTCATTAATTCCAACTCACCCAGTGACAAGATGAGAAAGGGCGACATTAGAAGAGATGTGGAGGGACGAGCACCAGGCCTTGATGTGCTGTGACTGAAAAAACACCTCATACCCTTCTAACTTGGAGAGTGGATCTTCACTGTAAGATCCTGAAACTGGCTGCTGTCTCTTTTTTTCTTCTTGTCCGTGCAGCTCACCCTCACCTGGTGCTTGTAGGATACTTATGATTTGTATACCAAACGGCAATGAAGCCACAAAAGGGTGTCTGGGGGCAGACAATGCATTTGAGATCTCACCCATTGGCCATTCTGGCAGTGTGGTACCTTATGACAGACATGTCATTAGGTGATAGGCTTAGGTCGGGGTTAGAGGAGTTAAGGTACAGTGTGCAGGGTAAAGTGGCCTTCTTTACCATAAACTTGCGCACATGCGAGGGTGTACTTGCAGTTAGGTTAGCTGTAGGGAGGGTGAAGCTCAAATGGAGAGGTTATCAGTAGTGCAAATTGCAGCTTAAATGCAGCAAAGCAAATATTTGATCATATGCCAGGTCCTGGTCTGTGGTTGAGGTCAGGCGGGTTTTGAGCTAGATGGGGGAGTGGAGGAGAGATGGTATGGGTGACAAATGAGTAGTGGCAGCCACCCAGAGAGCGATGTGGGATGTGTTTGAAGGACGTACTAATAGCAGAGATCCTTTAGGATGCAGGATAAAGGATAAAGGAGAAGAGGGTTGCCCATCTACATCCTATCCCAAGGCAAGGTGATAATGAAAAAGGAAATTCATCACCTTTTGAAAATGTCTGTTTCATCTATCAGAATACTAGCTCATTTGGTGGGACTGCTGGGAGACTGTTGTAGGTCCCCAGTGGTGGCCCCTGCATTCTGGAACTCCTTCCCACCGTACGTACACTTAAGAGACAAATCATTCTAGATTCAGAAAATACCCGAAAATGTGGCTTTTTAGGCAGGACTTCAAAAAATATATCTGCTCAGCAACTTGGTAGTTTTTTCCTATATGTACAGTACCACTTTATGAAATACCTATTAACATATCATAACATAACTGCTAGTTTCTTCCATACAAGCCATTTTTCCAGGACCCCTACGTTGTCGGGCTGTTCGAAGATTGAAAATTTGGCATCTCTGACGCTGTCTTTCTTATTCCGACACAATAAATTCGGACCAAGAGTCCTCTTCAAAACTCCAGCGGTGGCTAGGTTATTTGGATACCAGGAACAGCAAAGCAATTTGTTCTTCTCCACCCAGATCTTGGATTAGAGCCCGATAGGTGTTGGACAGGTTGGGACCCAAGACGTGGTCAGTAGGCTGGTGGTACGTGGTTGGAGCAGGAGTCGTATGTGCACATAAATAATTTAGATATGCAATTCAAAGTTTTGTAAAGATGAGATAAGTTGTGCCACATCCTCTTGCAAACAGTGTCATAACACAGGTCCCCGCAGTGCTGGTGGGCCCCTGAGTTCTAGGGGCCCCCCCAGCACACTAGACTGTGCTAAGATGTTAGGCCACTGACTGGGTCCAGGGGGAGGGGGCCACCTACAAGTACTTTGCAGGGGAGGCCCTTAAGTTTCGTTATGCCACTGCTTGTGAATGAACAATCTTTCGCTGGTAAGATATATCAATCATCTGAGAGGAACAAAGTCCAGGCCATTAGCTCAATAAGCCCAGAGGTTTGGGGAGTTTTCTCTATAGTGAAAACTCTATGTCCAAGCAGAGTATCTTCTGATCTGTCTGTGTATAACAGGTGATTAGTGTTCCAGAAACCTTTCAGATGCAAGCGAACCTTCACCCTTCAAGTATTAAAAACAAGGCTACCAAATGATGCCCTTCTCAGTAGACCTCTATGCCTCACAACTAAACACTCAGCTCCCTTCCTTTTAAAGTTGGAGGCCAGATGCCCAGGCCTTAGCAAAGGATGCTTTTCTCCAAGATTGGTCTCTTTTCTAAATTATACCTTTAGCCCATTCACAACGATCTCTTGAGTACTAGCACTAGTTCAAATGACAAAAGGCCCGCTTTTGGCAGACACAGTTTTGGGTCCCTACTATTCTGGAGTTATCAATAAGCTGTCCAGTTCTAATTCAGTTTTTCCAAGTATGTTGCTGGATCCACAAGGGCATTTTCACAAGATGATGCTCAATTAGTCCCGGGGTTTAGTAGCATGGAGAGTTTCAGGTGGGCATGGGGAACCCTAGGAATTTCTGCAGAGTTTGGTCTACTCACCAGGCACGCCTGGGTTCCTGAGACCAAAACGTTTACCAATCCACTTAGATGCTATGGATTAGTCAGTGTTTGGAAAGGAATGCAGATTCCTTTTCAGCAGATGTTTGGTTAGTAGTATATTGTTAGCTTCTTTAGCCTTCCAAAGGAAAGCATGCAGAACCATAACGACCGACAGACTGTCAATTTCTGTAGAACATGTCAAAGTGGATGGTAGACCTGTAGAAGAACAACTATTGGTATCTCACCTTTTGTACGGATGTAAAATGTTTTTAGTCCCTGTGCCTAAATATATTCAGATGTGAGATGTTCATTTAATATTATATTTGTTCACTGATTCACAAGATAATGGTGCAAAATCTTCAAAGTTTCTATTATCTAAACTGACTGTTCTCCTTTGTCTAGTTTCATTGAAACATATTTTAATTCCAGAACCTTGGATATTTCCTCTGTGCAATATACACCTTCAGATTTATGGTTCAATGTATGTAAGAGGGCAAAGACTAATTTGTTGATAGTCCATTATCCTTACTTTCCTTTCCAATCAAAACTTTGTGTAGGAAACTGAAGGCATATATTCAGGAGCTGAGATCATATTTTGAGGTTTAACACAATCAATTTTAGGAAACCTCATAGTCCACTCTCGACCCCCACTCTAGCCGGCTGGGTCAGATGAGTCATGGGACTATATGTATCAATATAAGTGCTTTCAGAGTTCCTTCTGCCTAAGGGGTGATGGTATACAAAGCCTTCTGGGCTGGAACTGGTTTCCATGACATTCCTCGATCAGCAGAGTGGTCTGTTTCAACCTTCAAGACTTTGCTGTAAACGTATTCCTCATGTAGCTAACACTGTTGTGTCCATCCTTTAAACAAGCATATCATGAGCCTTCCATCTTGTAATGAAATAGATTTTTCTACCTTTAGTGACAGAAGATCTTGATTTTAATAAAGGCAGGGGGTCAAGTATTATCCCACCACTTTTTGATCAATTTAATACCTTCCCTTCTGTTTCCAGTGCTTGCCCGGAACAACTCCCTCATCAATATAACATGAGTTTCTGGTTGGAAAACAATTTGGATTTATATAGCGCTTGTGAAGGGATAAGTTCCTCAGAGAAACACAGATGTGTCTCCATTTTGACTGCTTTTATCAAGGATTCACTTAAATGGCCTTTCACTTTAGCCTTCGCTAGAGACTTCTTTGCTATATTGTTGACTTGTACAATTATTGCGGTTACTGTTCCTATGTTTTACTATGCTTAGGGTCAGTTCTCAAAAGAAAAGAGGATTTGTTGCTCCCACTCAAGAGAGTTCATAGGTGAGTTGATCGTTCATTGGTTTGCCTACATTGCCACTTAACTTTTTAGTGGTTTCTCAAGAATTCATGGGAAATGTAATTATTTATTTAGGCATTTTTATACTGGGCTGACATTCACCAAAGGTGCTAGAGCATTTTACATTAAGACACAGGTCATTACAGAAGTTCCAAAATTACAATGTATAAGATTGTTACATAAGATCCTTACAAACATTATAATATAAAGCACTTTACAGTGAAACACAGGTCAATTATAAAAGGTTCAAAATTACAAACTCCTTTCAAAAGGTCCTTGCATAAGGTCCCAAGTTACAAATTAGCAGGTCATTACAAGAAGCAGTGAATTATAATTGTTCAAGGACGTAGTATAAGTAGCAGCAGTGAATAGTTTGTGAAGTAATAAAGTCTAAGGAAATGGAGGTAATGACATTAAACTGATAACAATAGTCAGAGGCTAAGACATAGAGGTGAGGGAGCATGTTCCCATTGGAGAGGATAGCTGAGATGTGATTTACTACAATGCCTTTGAAAAAGGGGCGTTGCAGCTCTGTTAAGTAAATCACCAGTGAGGTGGTGGTGAGTAGGTTCGGAGGTAAGGATGTTCAGGTTGCATTTCTTGAGAGGTATTTCTTTGTTATCTTGGCTGTTGTTTAAATGAAGCAAGGAAATAATGCACAATACTTGCCTCCCCGTCTTTAGTAAAATTAAGATTTTCCTTTGCCAAAGCTAGGAAAGCCTACATTTCATAATGGCGCAGGGAGGACTATATCTACAAGTTGTATTGCAGCAATACACAACAAAACAGGACACTGTGCTCCAGGATCGCACTGCTCATCATCATACCACCATACTATAAGAAATTCCATAGAAGGCACTGCTTTCTAAAGCCAAACCACCAAGCTATGGAACTCACTACCTGCCAACATTTGAAGCATTCAGGAGCATATACACCTAGGAAAACAGATGAAAACATGGCTATTTTCAAAACTACTCCACCTCAAATCCCAGAAATAGAACCCGGAATGACCATCACACCCTCAAGCTCAATCTTTAGCTTTCAGTTCCACTGATTGTAAACATCTCAACCAGCAAACTACGTTTGATAGGCAGGTAAGTTAGGCTGGTAAGTTAAAAAGGGCTGTATTACATAGTTATGAAATTCCATATAGAATATTTCTGGGCCACATTTATTATTAATACCATAACACTACAGCAGCCTGAAGCCAACAGTATCTTACAACAGTTACACTGCAACCAACTATAACTTAAAACCTTTACACTCGCATAGTCCACATTTTCGGTTTCATCTGTATTTACCACTTGGGTGATGGTGATGTATGAGTGCACTGATGTTCTCATCACCTACAGTGATACTGAAATAGAAGAAATTATTATTTTCTTTCTACAGTTGTGCATGCAATCTCAAAAGACTTCCACAATAATCCTAAAACTCATGCATGAATTCTTTGATTTAAAACTTTCAAATGTCAGCTCACCTTTTCTTTCTAATGACTCCTTCCTTTCCATCAACAGTATGCCTCCTCTCTCTGAGCACATTGTACTCTAAGTCACATCTATATTTTGCCTTAATCCTTATTATTGTATCTGTCCAAATTACTCAAACCTCACTTCAAATATCACAACCTCTGCTTAAAAGTCATATCACTACTTTTTAATAGTACCTAATCTCCTATAGCTCATCTATTAAAATTGGCAACCAATGCATGGTTTCACATACCCCACCCTCCACTAAAGATCATGGATAACTCATAATAATTAAATCTACCACATAGTAGCATTAGTAAATGCATGGCATGGTTTCAGTAAGAGTGCAAGACTAATCCCAATAATAACAAAACAAAACTAATAGCCCTAGGTTCTAGAGTAGAGTGTTGCCCAGCCTATATTAATACCATAACATCAGTGGTTAGGCAGCTGATTGTAGTTCATACAGGCTGTAAAATAATTCATTTTACTGCTTAACACTCTTACATTCACCTAAGACAAAACAAGGACCTTGTCCATCACCCAGTACTGTACCAGCCCACAGCAAATAAACCACCCATCATCAAAGAAACCGGCATTGAAAACTGAAGAGATTGCCCATGCTACTTGCAGAGGATTTTAATTTAGTCCACCACTGAAGGTACTAAATAGCTACATACTACTACCGCTTCTTGACATCTGTTGCAGTTTGAAGAGGTTGTCCAAATGTAATAGAGATTCTCTTTCACAAACCTCACTTTCATATGAAGAAGGTGGTTTAAACACTTATGTTGACTTTACCCTACCTCTGCCTACTGTCAGCCAAACACTCAGAAAATCAGATTCCACACCTAGAACTAGCATTTCTCCTATTTCTACCACAGAACATCCCACTTCTTATAAGTCTGGAGGATGCGAAAGGAGGTTAGTTCAGCAGCCTAACAAATAAAATTCTCACCCGTGTGATACTTCCATATTGGAAACGTATTCATAATTATTGGTTATTGTTTTTCTCGACAAAGATGGATGTGTTATATTTTTTTCATAATATTGGTTTTATCATTCAATATTTCAATATTACCTTCCATCATTCTTTTTCCCTCCTCTCCTTTATTCCACTTTCCTTTACCCCCTTCCAAAGTCACTGTTGGTTGATGCTTTAGAACTTTGAGGTTGTGGAATTTGATATTGGCCGCTAACAGCACTCTGCAATGCCAATCTCGATGTGTAGACCAGAAGAATAAAGCTTATGCTTTTATCAACTCAACTGAGTTTGCAGACATTATTTACAACATTTCTGGAAACATTAGATGGAATATGCTCCTGCTATCATCACTGCCTGAGAGTGAGAAGTGACAGTGGAGGCCTCCTGCCGTGCCATGACTCTTTACAGGAACCCCTTCTCTTGTCAGTGCATTCTGCCCCCTACATCTCACACTCCCTATGCACCTTGTGAGGTACGTCCTTTAAGAGGCATTAATCCTGCTCTCCAACTCTTTTCTCTGCCTTCCAACTGCCATTCTTCAGTCGCTGTGCCTCTTCACTACCTTCTCCTCAAGTGTATCACCAACAGTTCAAGGCTCGCTTTTGTGCTTTAGGAAATTTTGAATATTACATCTTTTTCTATGTGGAAATGTGTTCCAGTAACCTTCAGTGGACATTTTAAGTGTGTTTATATCTTTTCAGTCAGCACCTCATCTGAATACCCTTGTTTCCATATTCAGCATTTCTAATGTCATCAGTGAATTTGTTTCCATTTCTCCTCCTCATACTTTTTTTGTAGTCTCCAGTGTACATTTGATGCATAATCACATACAATTAACGTTCTTGTATATCAATATTTTTTAATCTACTGACTCCACATAATCACCATCTGTAGTCACCATGCAATTTGACCCACCAAACAAATTTTTACAAAAAAAAAGAGGAACATCCCCTAGAGTGGAAGAAATGCAAAGGAGTGGTTATTAAACACCAAACTGCTACTCATGCTTACGCTATCCCTGTGGGAAAAATTTCATTGCATCTCCTGAGAAATGAAGGTCAAGAATTATTTAGATTCCTACCTAAAATAGAAACACCTGATGATCAAGACGACTTTGATAAATTTGAAGAAGCAAAAGCAAAACTTGAGAGTTGTGTTTCAAACCCACAGTTAACAAAATGCTAGAACGATATCATTCCTACACGTCAAGGAGAGGATGAAAGTTTTGATCAATTTCTCATAGCACTAAGTTTCTTATGTTCATACATTTTTTGTGTCATATCAGATTAGATGATAAGAGTTCAATTTTTGGTTAACATTGATTGCACACACATCCAAGAATACCTATGGTTCATGGGAGCTTCCTCATTGGATGAAGTGGTAAATCCTACCAAGGCTATAGAGCAATCTATGTCTTACGGCAAGGAAGTTAATGTAGACAAGCAAAGCAAGAACAACAATGAAGTCTGCTTCACCAGTGGAAGGTCATATAAAATTAAACTGGACAATTAAAGAGTGAAATACAATGTTTGTCATAGGTGTTGAAGTGAATCACATGTTGCAAACAATTGTGGGTGTCCTGCTATCAAGAAAGAATGTAACATCTGTATGGAACAAGGGCATTTTGCCAGGATGTGCAGAGAAAAGACCAAAAATGTGGCCTAAGTTTCACTGGAACACATGACTGACACTACAGTTGATGATGATGAAGCCTAAGACAACAAAATGTGGTTCTTGTTGTTCAGGAGGATGAAGAAAAAGTTCACATTAAACCTTCCAAGCCCTGAGTTGCACCTTGACAGTCATGAGTGTTGACTTGTTATCTTGGTTGATTCTGGTTCCCCATTCACCATAATATCCAAAGATGTCTATGTGAAGTTCCTCATAGAGAGTATCCTGAATTTGGATGTGGTTGATGTTAAAGCAGTGGCTTATGATGAGAAAGTGATACAACCTTTTAGCTATTTTGTGGCCATAGTGGAATTTAAAAACTGATCTGCAAGGATCAGAATGTATGTTGCTAAGGAAGGAGTCTTCATACTTGGATGGGGTGAGCAGACATTACTTCAAATAGCACAAGACCCTTGTTCCATGGATCCTGTATAGGTTATTTGAGAAGTTGATCTGGGTGACAAGATAAATAACACATTCCCTAACATTTTCAACACAAATATTGGGAAAGTGAAGGGGGTTCTCCATCATATAAACATTTAAGAAAGGGGCAACACCAAAAAGACAGAAACTGAGAAATGTTTGCTGTGTTTGTGTGGAGTTGCAAGTACTGTTAGAGAATCTCCAAGGGGAATGTATTATTCTGGAGCCAGAGTCATCTGATTGGATATCATCTGTAGTTTTGACAAAACAAAATGGGGATTTTAGACTTTGGGTTACCCTCTAGGCTTTAAATGCCAATTTCACCATAAACAGTCATCTTTTTTCCCAAACTAAATGACCTCCTAGCAATGCTGAATGGACCTACCATCTTTTTCACTTTAGACTTAAGTGTACCATCAAATTGAGCTTGATGAGGAATCCAGAACACTCACAGTGTCCGTTAGATCCTTCAGTGTTTATCAGTTCCAAAAAAAGCTGTTTGGACTGCCCTCTGCAGCTTCTGTATTCCAGCGTGTGATTCACCATGCCTTCAAAGATATGGAAGTCATTGTTAAGTATTTTCAAGATAATTTATTAGTTTTCACCAAAGATATTGAGGACCATGTCACCATCTTTTAGAAAATCTGTAAGAGGCTGTGTAAAGCGGATCTGGTCTTTTGTCCTGATAAGTGTATGTTGCTTAAAAGACAAAATGAGTATCTGGGTCTCATACAAAGGTGCAACCACAAAGGAGTCACTAATGGAAGCTACCAGGAAAGCTCTTGTACCAGGGGTGTAAGAGGCACCGCAGCCCCTGTGGTGTGGGGGGGAGGGGGCAGACTTACCCATAGTGGAGGGCCCCCCCTCAGCCCCTAATGTGAGTGAGGGGGGGGACCTTCAGCATATCTTGCATGGGCGGCCCCTTATGTTTTGTTACACCACTGTCCTGACTATAATAAAAAAAAATCTTTAATGATCTCTGAATATTAGAGCAAGTTCATTAAGGATTTTGCCACATCGATAGAACCACTTAGGAACCTTCTCTGAAAAGACGTAGAATTTTTATAGGTGAAAGGAACAAAAGAAAGCTTTTGAATGTATAAAAAGTCAGTTAATTACTGCACCTACTCTGTACCATTTGTATGTGGCAAACACTGCATTTTATATGTTGATGCCAGTGCATTAGGATAGGCTACTGTTCTCTCTCTACAGGCTGGAAAGAGCTGGTGGACAGTGGCTTATGCTTCAAAAACTTTGAATGACACAGAAAGACAGCGCTCTGTCATTGAACAAGAATTGCTGGCTTGTGTATGAGCATTTGATCATATTAGACATTCTGTTTGAGGAAGGAGATTCACCCTACAACCTGACCATAAACAACTTAATCAGATTTTGTCACCAGGTGAAGGGTTGAGTAGCATGGCTCATTCAAAGTTACAATAATACAATTTCAAAGTCGCCTATAATCTAGGATGTATTAATCAACCAGCCAATTGCTTGTCAGTTCTACCTTATATCAAGCATGAATATGAGACGCCTGAAGATTAAGACCTAGATGTTATTACTAATGTATGTGACGTATGTGTCATTGGTGGAGAAGGTGTGAATGAAAAGGAATGGCATATCGAAAATGAAAAATATTCCAAGTTAAAAAGTTTATTTATGAAGGGTAGCTGAGATCTAAAAACCTAAAAGGCACTCTTCATTTTTTTGCACAGGTATCTCAGGAGTTGAGTGAGGTTGGTGTGTTTGTATTCCACCCTGACAAAGGTGTTCCCCCAGAGGGAATGAGAGAAATCCTCATCAATGTATGTCATAAAGGGTATGCCATATTTAAAGGAACTATTTTTGGTGACTGGTATGGACATTGAGGCAGAGTATTGTTCGAGAGAATGTTCCACTCAATCCTCAGATGGCATATTGTGCAGCCCCGCCACTGCTCCCTTGTGTAGTGTTCCCTGCGTAATGCACCTTAGCAGAAGGTAGGACTTGACATGACAGGACCTTATAAGACTTTACCTTCTAAAATGCAATATTCTGAGGTTTTAATTGATTACTTTTCAAAATGCCCTTTGATAATTTTACAGACTTTCTACAGCAGTAGCTTCTGAGTTTCGCATGGATGACTATAGCCAAGAAAGATTTCCTGAACATCTTGTCACTGACTACGTGGTGCAATTCACTTCCTATGAGATGTCCGAGGTTTTTGTCCACCAACAAGATGAATCACAGTGCAATGGCTTTGTAGAACTCTTGAATAGGTTTCTCAAAGACAGTATATACCTTGCCCTCGTTGAGGAAGTCCCTTTTGTTATAGCCTTCATAGGAAGACCTTAGGCTTGTAGAATCTCTCCTAATTCTGTCACAGGCAAATCCCCATTTTCCTTTTAAAAAAACAGAGAGCCTACCTTGCCCATATGTCACTGGTGGCTCAAATTCAGGTATCCTGCACACTCATTTGTAAATCCACAATGTTGCCTTGGAAAGATCCTTAAGATGGCTCAATGCCATCAGGAGAAATCTAAAGTTAATTCTGATGTATCAGTAAAAATGGTTTCCATGTAGGTGACATGGTCGGAATGTGCATCCACCAAGTTATGCGAAACAGGAATAGTACATTTTTTACGCCCGTCAAGATTGTAAAAGTTAGCAAGAGACGTTTTATTTCCAAGGATGGTAATTGTTGGCATTTCAAGAGGTTGTCCAAATGTAATGGAGATTCTCCTTTGCAAACCTGAAATTCCTCTGACGAGGGTAGTTCAAACACTTATTTTGACTTTGCCTCACCTTGACCAGACACCCAGAAGAAAATCCAATCCCTCATCTGGAATTACCATTTCTCCCAATTCTACCACAGAACATGACAGTTCTTCTGAATCTGAAGGTTTGGGAGAGGAGTTTAGTTGCCAAACTTGTAAAATTCTCACCACGTGTGAGACTTCCATCTTGGAAAGTTATTCAGAATTATTGATTATTTTTATCTTGACAAAGAATGATTTGTTATATTTTTCAATAATATTTGTTTTTGTATTCATTTTGCACTCTTTCTTCCAACATTCCTTTACCCTTACTCTCCTTTATATCACTTAACTTTCCTCCACTCCATAGTCATACTTGGTTGATGCGTTACAACGTTAAGGTTGTAGAATTAAATATTGACCGCTATCAACATTCTCCATGCCAATTTTGATGTGTAAACATAAAGAAGAAAGATCCTGCTTTTATCATTTCACATGAATTTCCAGACGTTATGTACAACATCTCACAATGACAATCAGATATGAAATGATATTAACAAAGGTCATCTCAGAAGATCTCTCAAGAGTTTCTCCCTGTAACATGTTCCCGACCGTTAACTATAAATAGGATTTCCCAGAATTAACAACCATGCGCAATTAGCAACTAAGTGGACTTATACATAAGAAATACCATAAAGGAACCTGGAGAGCTGCTCAAACCATACATGCCAACAGACACGATTCAGTCAAGAGACTCACGATTTTTTAACACAAAAATGGCTTTCTCCTTTCTCACACCTAAAATTTCCTCTTCTTTAATAGAAGTCAATGGGGAAAATAATCTTTTTTTCAAAATCTCCCATTTTTCTAGCCTAAAATGTTGGCATGTATGTAATGCAAACAGTTTAGTGAAAACCATGACGCGCGCCTGTCTTTTAAACTTCTTCATCCATCACACTGCTAAGAGCTATGTCCCATTACATGATAGCCGCCCATCACTGGTCCTCAAGCAAGCCATTGAAACACTTCCTACTCATGTTCAAAATAAAGTCAGTGCTTTGAATGGGCTGGTGCTGCCCGGTACTGAGTACCGGCACTTTTTTATTTTGAGATGCCGAGTACCTGCACTTCTCAAGAAAACCACAATACTTTTAATTGGAGAGTACCGGCACTTCTCAGAAACAAGCAGGTACTGTGGTAAAGAGTACCTGCATTTCTATGTTTCCATTTCAAGCACTGAATAAATTCAACACACTTTCAACCACCCACCCTACACAGTGTGCAGCCCTGCTGAGTGCCACGCATTACATGTTAGATTAATGCTTTGTAATAATTTGTCCACATCCCTGCCAGGATTAGCAAAGTGAACTATTCCCCCACAGAGTAATAAGTGCTACGTTTCTCAGCGCTGCAACTATTAAAAGTTAGAAGGGTTCATTTTGATTTTGCTGTGGCATTTGTTATGATTTAATCTTACTCATGATATAAAAAAGAAGTATAACATAAAATGTTTTCGCAGGCTTAAAAAGATCAGTAACTAATAACAGCATGAACACATACCTCAAACCATCTCAGCTTCGGCATTAGGTCCTTATTTAGGTCTTGGCTCTAGATGGCGCGCATGCGCTGTCTCAAACCGAGACATTCTGTATCTACTTCAGGGGTCACAGCCTGCCCATAGGCTTCTCATCTGCTGGCGCCTTTGTCACTCCATTTTACCTTCTCCCCATTTGACAAGGGCATGATTAAATCATGCCTATTCCGGTCTTTAGCCCTCCCCAAGAGCACTGGCCAAATACTATATAGTTATGCAGCAGCCATTTATTAATTATTGTTAAGGGACTGCTTATTTAAATGGTGACCGGTCCGCCACACATTAGAAGCACTGTTGTCTGAATTAGCGCAGATTTTTTCCATACTTGCTGCTCACTCTGAATACTCTTTTTGTTTCATTATTAAAAAAGTTTTTATATAGCGTTCACTCAACCCAAAGGTATTACAGCACTTTACATGATCACCTGTTACATTACACAATGAGACATTCATATTTTTTGTAGACAGAGTGATTTGCCCACAATCACAGAATGTTGAGCTGACACCGATGCAGAGACTCGAACCTGGTTCCCTAGCTCCTAAAGTGGCAACTCAGGCCATTACTCCTCATTCTCTGCTTCAACAGACTAAAGCGCCAGGTCCCCCAGAGTCAGAGTCCAGGGCAGGCGGTAAGTGGGTAGTCGTAGTAGTGGCTGCTGGGAATACACAGCAGCTGCATGCTTGTTCTCAGCTGTTCCATATATATGACTCATACCAGAGCACATGGTCATCCTCACCCACAGCTGCGCCACACCAGCGGTAACGAACCCTGTGTTGTGTTGTAGCTCTCAGAAGAGCTACAACACGACAGGGAATTAAATGCGCCTGGAGTGGATCAAATTAAACTCACGCGACTCCGTTTTAATCTTTGGGTCGGCGTGGTCTGGTGAGGCCGCAGTCCGTGATGCCGCTGGCAACACGTTGTTCGTGCTGATCTCCGTGCCGCGACTGCCCCCCACCACGCCTCTTTTTATTTTTATAACTCCGGGCCGGAAGCCACGGAGGAAACCACACAACACTAACTCAGAGGGGAAATCCCTTGGAACATCCGGGGACTCCAACATGAATCATTATGTAACGGTAACACACCCCTCAGGCATTATCGAGTGTCGGCTGGCCGGTTACGTCACCGGCCATAGACACTACATTCCTCCCCAAAATATAAAACGAAAACAAACCCAGAACTTTACATTCAGTCACAGAGATGATCTCGTAGACGGATTGATGGACGAGGGTTATTCCGCAAACCATATCTGGCAGACCCTGCACGTTGAGACAATAACTCAGTGGTGGGTCCCTCTCTCGGTGGCTCATTCTGGATCAAACCAGGGACGTCTCGTTGAACCTGACTCGCATTGCACGTGGAACTATCCACAGAGAGGCCTGGGGAGGACGGCATGACATCAACCATACTATCATCCACTTCATCATCATTACTCCTTGAACCGTGAAACTTCTTAAACAACGATATATTGCGAGTCACAGTGCCACGCTGGGCAACAACAGCAGACCCATTCCTCTGAATGATTTTCCACGGGACACAATCAAAAGGCATGCAAAATTTGCTGCCAGGTAGGGTTTGTGTAAGCAATACCTGATCTCCCACCTTGAGATCGGACACAGTCGCTCGTCGGAAATGGCTCATTCGCTGATTAGACAGCCGTCTCTTTTCCTGCACTAGATCAGGAGCCAGGGCAGGGGGACTCCACGAAGAGTGATGAGGAATGGCATCCACAGACGCTCTCCCAAAGGCCAGGTGACTGGGGGCCCGATTAGTGGTAGAATGAGGAGTGTGTCGATAGTTCCGTAGAAATTAGAAAATGGCATAGTCCACAGCCTGACCCACAGCGATTGCAATTCTAATCACTTTGTTTAAAGTCCGCATAAACCGTTCCACCTCTCCGTTGGCTTGGGGCCAGCGTGGGGTGACTCTGCGATGACGGGTGCCTGTAATCTTGAGATATTCAGCCAGTTCCTTACTTTGAAAAGGGGGTCAGTTTTCTGTTTTTATCTCGGCGATCAGACCATGAGTGGCCATGGTTTTCTCGAGACCTGAAATTACCACTTCCGCAGTGAGGGCAGGGATGATCTCCACTTCTGGATACTTAGAGAAATCATCAATGATGACCATAGTATGGCGCCCATCAGGCAAACTGCCAAAATCCAAACTAGCGGAAACCCAAGGACCTGTAGGAGAAGGCTCAGTTTCAATAGGAACAGGCTTGCTTGACTCCCCAGTTGCCTGACACCAACGGCACGATCTCACTAGGGTCTCCACTTGCTCATCCATCAGAGGAAACCACACTTTGGACCTGAGACGGCTCTTGGTCTTGACCATCCCTTGATGGCCATTATCGGCTAACTCCACTGCTTTGGCAGTGAGGGAGGAAGGAATCACTAACCGACTTCCTCTCAAAAGGCATCCCCTATCATCAGTAGTAAGTTCGTCTCGGACATTGTACAGACTTCCAATGACCCTTTGAGAATCATTGTTCAGCAAAGGCAACTGTCCTCTAAGACGGTGCCATTGATTGTTCTGCATTGCCACGAGAACCTTTTGCAAACATTCATCGTTAGAGGTTGCTTGAACAATCTCGTCCATGGTCATTGGCATCGGCCGGGACCGGTCAGTGATATATCGGACATACTCCTCTGTTTCCTGCGCTTCTTCAACTTCTATAGCAGAAGCAACTCTTGGATGCCTTGACAAATAATCTGCTGGATTCTCCGACCTTGGGCGATATTCCAACTGGCACCGATAGTCCTGCAACTGCAACATCCACTTCTCAATTCTCGGAGGCGGCTTGGATGCAGTTCCATTGAACAGAGGAAGTAATGGTTTATGGTCCGTAGTTACCACAAACGGGCGGCCATATACGTAGAGATGAAAGTGCTTGCAGCCCCAGTGCACAGCAATCGCTTCCTTTTCAATCTGGGAATAACGTTGTTCCGTTTCAGTGAGTGACCGACTGGCATACGCAACAGGAGACCACGTGTCTCCGCCCTGATCTTGCAACAACACAGCGCCTAGCCCCTTTGGACCAGCGTCCACGGCAATCTTTGTGTTTTTCTTGGGATCGAAATATTTCAGAACCGTTTCACTGGATAAAGCCTCCTTGATACTGTCAAAAGCGGCCTGTTCTGTCGTACCCCACCTCCAAGGCTCAGTAGATTTAGTGAGGCTTCGTAAAGGCTGAGTAAGGTTAGACAAATCCTTCATAAATCGTCCACAATAGTTCACCATTCCCAGAAAACTTCTCACCTCTGTGACACTTGTAGGAGGGAGAGCCTTCTTGATGTCATTCACCTTTTCAGGATCAGGGGCTACTCCATTGGCGGAAAAAGTATACCACAAAAATTGGATTCTATCCTTTAGAAACTCAAATTTTTGGCGGTGCAGGGTGAGTCCAGAATCCTGAATTCGCTGGAGGACTTTCTGTAATCTGGAGTGATGCTCAGCAACAGTCGGAGCATGGACAAGAATGTCATCACTCACATTTAGAGTTCCAGGCAAACCAACTAACAGCTGTGAATAACGTTCTGGAATACTTCCGCAGCACTGGACACCCCAAAACTTAAACGTTTATATCTTCTGAGCCCCACATGTGTGGAGAAGGTTGTGATATAACGGGATTCTTTGGCTAGCACTAACTGGTGGTACCCTGATCGGAGATCCAGCTTCGAAAACCATTTGGAGTCACTGAGCTCCCCCAGTATGCCATCAATCGTAGGGGTCAGATGCCTTTCTCTCTTGATGGCAGCATTCGGGAGGCGCATGTCCACACATATTCGTACCTCACCAGGCTGTTTGGGTTTCCTGGCCACCACAATCGGGGATACCCACGGAGTAGGCCCTGAGACTTTCTCAATAATTCACGCTTTCTCCAAACTGTCCAACTCTCTTTCCACTTGGGGTCGAAGGTGAAATGCCACTCGCCGATGGCGTAATGCTACCGGTTGCACAGTTTGGTCAATGTGTAATTTGATCTCTCGGCCTTTTAGACACCCTATTCCTTTGAATACCCCATCATATCGGACGATCAACTCAGACACCGATTCCTTGTGGATACTCAACGCAAATGTCACAATCTCTAACTCTTCCGCAGCCTTGCAGCCCAACAGCATACCAGTTCCTCCCTCTGTCACATAGACTTTCGCAGGCGTGGACTGTGACCCATGGGTGATGACGGTCTCAAACACGCCTCTCAGAGCTAAAGGTGTGCTTTGCCCATAAGCATACACCTTGACATTCGCTTTCGTCAGTGCGGGTGTTGGGGACATTCGGCAGTGTTCGTCAGCAGCCAGTAGATTTATGGATGCTCCCGTGTCCACCACTGCGACAATCTCATGCTGACCCATGAGGATCTGGCATTTTGGAAGCTGTGTCTGACGATGGCTGGTATGCTTGACCGCAAAGAGCGAGTGTACGACATGAATTACTGCTTCGTCATCATCCATATCACTTCCCCGCTCCAACTTCTCTGGAGGGGCTTCTTCTCGGGCCACGTTGATGGATGCACTTCTCATGTTTCTTGACCGACAAACCTTTGCGAAGTGGTTCATCTTTCCGCAGTTAGAACATACTTTTCCTCTCGCTGGGCACTCGGATGATCTATGTGGTATCCCACCACAGTATCCACATTGCTTTGTTCTTGTCTTCTTACCCATTTGTATTGGCCACCTCTTCCTTGATGGGACGCTGTAGGGCGGCTTCCATGTGTGAAGCTCTAGCTCTCGACAGCTCTTTGGTACGGCCCAACTGTAAAATATCCGGTAAGGACTTTCCAGATTCCTCGAGGATACGTTCCCTAAGCCTAAGGGACGCACGCCCTTGGATTATCTGTCCTCGGACCTCTTCAGTCTCATCCGGGAATCTGCATGTACTTGCTAATTCTCTTAGTCTTATGTGAAAAGCATCTAGCGATTCTTCAATTTGTTGCCTCGCTTGTCTAAATATGAACCTTTCATAGTCCGTGTTGACCATGGGTTTGAAATGTCTGCTGAGCGCTGCTATCAGCGTAGCATGTGTTTTGGGTTCATTCTCCACTAGGTTTTTGGATATTTTGTATATGTCTTTGCCTCCTATGTGGATCAGTAACGCACGCTTCTGGTCATCTTCTACTTTGGTAGCCTCAAAAAAACAGGAGTACTCTTTCTACCCACTCTTTCCACTTTGGAGCCTGGGCAGACGGTGCCCCTTCTACTACAAACGGTTCAACTGGAGGTATGGCGGACATTGTGACTTGTTGGGCTCAAACCTGCCAGGTAATTACCAGCTGTAAGTGTGCTATGTCTGTGGTGAGCACAATTGTGTCCTTCTGTGGTTCTTTCACTCTTTTTTTTTTTTTTTTTTTGAGAACACAAAAAAAAAAAAACTCTTTTTTTTTTTTTTTTTTGAGGAGAGCCCTCCGGTTCTTAGTTATTGTGCCTGTCGACGTAGAGATCCACATTCAATGCTTGGATCTCACCAGTAATCCAAATTAGAGCCGGCACGAGCACCGTGTCATGTACGGCCGCCGCTCTGTATTCTGTTTTTTCCTTTAGAACAAATAGAGCCGGCACGAGCACCGCGTGTTCAGTGGCCGCCGCTCTATTTGTTTGTTTTTTTTAAAAGATAAAGGGCCGCGCCTCCATCGCACGCGCACCGCGTGTTAGGCGGCCGCAACGGAGCGCTGCCCGGGGCGAGGGTTCGCTCACCCTCGTCGCCAATTTGTTGTGTTGTAGCTCTCAGAAGAGCTACAACACGACAGGGAATTAAATGCGCCTGGAGCGGATCAAATTAAACTCACGCGACTCCGTTTTAAAATCTTTGGGTCGGCGTGGTCTGGTGAGGCCGCAGTCCGTGATGCCGCCGGCAACACGTTGTTCGTGCTGATCTCCATGCTGCGACTGCCCCCGACCACGCCTCTTTTTATTTTTATAACTCCGGGCCGGAGGCCACGGAGGAAACCACACAACACTAACTCAGAGGGGAAATCCCTCGGAACATCCGGGGACTCCAACATGAATCATTATGTAACGGTAACACACCCCTCAGGCATTATTGAGTGTCGGCTGGCCGGTTACGTCACCGGCCATAGACACTACACCCTGCAAGCACTGTAAAAGGCTTCCAGATGCCCGCCTTCAACCACCGCCCGTGTTTTGCGTTCCTGCCCCCCACCCATACCTGCAGGGCAGGCACAGGCCGCAAAAAGAGTTCATTTTGAATGTTTTGGACGTATGTTAGAACATCATGCAGTGATATGACTTCTTACCACAGTGTGTATCACGTGCCGGCACCGAGCACTTTGTTTTCTTCATTTCATTTATTGACCACATACACTGAAGAATGGAATTATTTTATGGTTCCGTTTTTTGTATTATCCTCCAATTCTCAGTGATTGAAATACATTGTTTCAGTAATTTGCAGATAGGGACTGTGGTCTTCTTTAACAAGGAGGCAGACCAGGGGCAAATCCAATATAAACAAGCATTGGCACTGTTAATACATTTGTGTATATCAATAAGAACTGCCCCACAGCCATACACAAATAAATTTACCTTGCCAGTGCCTATAGCTGTCAGATTGCCGAGACCTCTTGGCTTTGCCAATGCTTGTTTGCTATGGAACAACAAATGGCAAATAATAACAGCTTTGTAGTGGCCTCATCCTCTAGCCCTTCAGTTCTACGTTCCTGAGGTCACCAACAAAACCCAGTTTTATTTTTATATTTACCTTTGGCTGTTGTAATTTCCACAAAAGAAGGTGAGTGCCAGGAAGAGCACTGAGCACACCAACTGATAATGCCTGATAATGCAATAGGCCTGGTCCTCTGGTTAACAAAGAGCTTGTGTTGGACATGAATGTTTGCTGTGTATAGTTTTGTGAGTGAGAGCCATTGCAGGGCCCTTCCTATACATAAATTATGGTGCAGACATGTCCAACCTACACAATGCTGGTCAACAATTATTTATTGTTTCACTTTATTGCATTAAATGGACATAACTTCTGTTTGCTACTTCAGATAATGCGTTATTCAAAGATAATGCGTCATTCACAGTGTGACACAGTAGGGTTTAAAATATCACACATTCACACGCTAAAATGATGACAATGTCACACACAAGCAAGCTGAAATCTTGGCAGCATTCAGGGTCACAGTTAGGGCCTGATTTAGAACTCAGCGAATGGGTATATATCCTGTCTGCCGAAATCTAAAGCCCATAGAATTTAATGGGATTCCGATTTCGGAGTACAGGATATCACAGTTGTGACAGAGCAATCCATCCACTGAGTTCTAAATCACGCCCTTGGTTTGTTCAGGACGTGATATCCCCAAGGTTAATGAAAAAGCCCATCTCTTTTGGGTCGGGCAGTTTAAGTTACGCACCCATGGAAGTCTCCGTGGGTTTACTTGCGCTGTACAGCGCCTCTACCTAGACTGGGGAACACACAGCACTGGCAATGAGGGTGGTGCAACTTCGCCTACTGCAGTGCCTGCTCACCTCCTGGACTGCTCCCTCCTGCTGAGAGTGGTGGTCTGACCCGCTCTGATGCCGCAGTCCTTGCTCCTCCTGCTCAGGCCCCACTGCAGGAGAGCATAGCATTAGTGTGTCCAGCCCGCTGTCATTTCTCCACTTGGTGGGATTTCCCAGTTTCCCGGTTGGACTGTGCACCTACCTTCATCATAAATAAGGGACCCCCTGCTTCAATACTGTACCGGGGCTGGGAAAACACAACCTACTAAAGAAAGAAATTATGTATGCTTTAAAGTCCACAGAATATTTATAGGTTCAGAAAAGCTCATCTTTATATTACTGTTTTATTAATTATTCCTTTTCTAATTAATTCCATTTAACAAACTATTACCCATTATTACCATAATTTGTTTAATAATTTGTAACATAATATTACACTAAGAATATCCTGAAATTCTCACAATAAAAGGCCATAGACTGCAGGTCTCATAAATAGAAAGTATATCATTCTAAAATCACTCTAGCACACTCATTGTCAGTCATCCCACGCACATTTTATCACTCCCATTCATTTCCTCATTTGGTTTTCATAAACCATATGCATTTATTATGAAACATATCTCCTATTGCAAGGGTGTTAGAAATGGGGTTTCTGGTTGGCTAGGGTATGCACCTAAGCCAGGCAGAACCCACCCACTCTAGTCAGCGCCACGGAGTGAACCCCTGCTCACCCCCTTGGTAGCTTGGCATGAGCAGTCAGGCCTAGCCCGGAGGCAATGTGTAAAGCATTTGCACAACACACACAACACATGTGGTGCAATAAATGCACCACAAAGGAACACAACACCAAGTTATGTAAAAATAAACTGTGTTGCACAAAACATAATTAGACCAAACATAACACGTCAGTAATACCCTGCTACCCAAGCAGTTGTCAGAACGTTACACTATAGTTACTCTGTAGAAATCAGCAGTAGTAACACATAACACACAGGTTACTTAGTAATCTGCAACATGTCAGGAACTACATTACTAAAGATATGCACGTGTCATAGAAATATCATGAAGGCCCATACCAGGAACATTAGAAAGCATATGGCAAGTAAAAAAAACATGTCAGCATGTCATGCCCATTAAAGGAACATCAGCACATATATGGCACATCATCCAAAGAGACAGGTTAACATATCAGTCCCAGCATGCCCATAAAAGGAACAGGGGCAAAGCATATGTCCATTAAAAGTACCTGTGGTTGATGAAAAGGCACCTCTGGTGCCACGAAGCACAATAAGGCGGCCCCCGGCACTCCTCTACACACAACGGGGGCTTTGCTTTGTTGTAATGTTGGGGGAGGAGGGTAGCACACACCCCTCTGGTTTTTATATCCGGGCCCCTCCTGGGGCCCCCCTTGGACCACAACTGGCCCTCAAAAGGGGGGAGCAAAGGCACAACAACAATTGGGGGCCCTAGAGGTGACCTTGTGGAGCCGGGGGCATCCGGCGAGGCTTCAGCCCCGCCTGCAGTCTCCACAAGCCCAAAAAGAACAAAGGGAATGATCACGCTCCTAGCGCAGGGACCAGGAGAGAGGGATTCCTCCTTGCCTCCATGTCCTGCTTCCAGGGCGTCCTTGGGACCCAAAGGAGACCTCCAATGAGGTCTTCCTTACTCCTGGGGCTGTCTGTGCGCACTCGCCCACACCCGATCTGGTGCGCGAGTGTCTCTGCTCCCTCCTGGGCCCGGGCGATGATCAGGCCCAAGTGAGGGCCTTCTGGTGCCCCGGGGGCACTCCTCGGAGCATACCTTGCCCCGGAGCCACCGCTAGGAGCGCGCTCGCTCCAATTTCCTTTTCTTCATGCCCCGGGGGCACCAAGCATCCCGTTTCACTTGTGCTTGACAAAAACAGCCCACCCGGGCTGCGGCGGTGATTCCCAAGGTGGCAGGGTGCTATACAAACGCAGGGTGAATAAAAGGAAAGCACTCACATGGCGCTAAATGGCACAAGTGTAAAGTGCTCTCAAAGCACCATGGAATAGGTAGGAAGCGCTCTTCCAGGCGCTATAACAGCTGATGGCAGGGGTCAGAGGCCACAGCACCCAGCCCCTGGGGGACACAACAAATGGAGCACAGGGTGGCAGGGCACAGCAGCAGGCCAGCACAAGGGGGATGCAGTCAGTGGCAGTTCCTCCTAGCGACCCAGCAGGTCACAGGTCAGCAAAGCAGCAGCTATCCAAGGCAGTTCCTGGGGAGTCCCTCCAGCAGCATTCTGTGTTCAGTTACAGGTAAGTTAAGTTCAGAGTGTCTCAAAATTGTGGGTAAAAATCCCCTGTACTTATACTCAGTTTTGCAAAGCATTTCCAATAAAGAGGAAAGGGGGTTTCAACCAGCTACAACTGGTTCTGGGGGTGTCCCCTCTCTCCTCCAGCACAGGTTCCAAACATCAGTTGGGGGTAAAAACCCTTTTGTGTGAGGCCAGGGCACAGCCTTTACAGATCCATGTGTGCCCCACCTCCCCCTTCTCTCAGCCCAGGAAGACCATTCAAAATGTAGGTGCACCTCTGTGACACTTCCACCCTCTGTGTGTACAGGCTGTTTGAGAAGTATGCACAAAGCCCAACTGTCACTCTGCCGAGACGTGGCTTGGAGTCAAGCTGCAAAACACCAGAGTTATAAGCACAGAGAAATGCTCACTTTCTAGAAGCGGCATTTCTGTAATAGTAATGAAAAATCCACCTTCACCAGTAGGCAGCATTTCTCACTACCATTACAACCATACCAAACATGCCTACACTACCCCTCATAAATCAGACAATACCACCTGGACATAAGGCTGGGCATTTCCAATGCAGTCTTATGAGACGGCAGCACTCACAGCAGTGAGAAACCAAATAGGCTATCTGTCACCACCAGGACAGGCCACGCAACCAGACACATGTCCTGCCTTCTGCATACATAACACTCTGCCCATAGGGCTAGCGAGGGCCTACTCTAGGGATGACTTACCTGTAGTAAAAGGGGAGTTCTGGACCTGGCAAGTAGATTTAGATGCTAGGTCCTTGTGGCACACAGGTCATGCGCTAGCATGCCTGAGACAGGTTTGAATGGCTACTTCAGTGGGTGGCACAAGCAGCACTGCAGGCCCACTAGTAGCATTTAATTTACAAGCTCTGGGTATAGAGATACCACTGTACAAGGGACTTACATGTAAATTAAATGTGCCAATAAGGTATAAGCCAATCATACCAAGTTTACAAGGGAAAGCACGTTCACTTTAGCACTGATTAACAGTGACGAAGTGCCCAGAGTCATAATGTCAGGCAAAAAAGGTCAGAAAAATTAGGAGGAGAAGGCAAAAAGTTTGGGCAATGATCCTGTAGAAAGGGCCAGGTCCAACAAAGGGTCACTATAATTAAACTGTGCAGCTAGTTCCCTATTATATCTCAATCTGTGATTATTTCCTTTAATGTTTATAGGTTATAAACATTTAATGGGTGTCTAAACAGTTTATCTTCTTTCTTAATCAACATTTATTTTCCATAGAAGCTGTAAATGTGAGTTCAATCAGTGTCTACACAAATTTATCTCTATGTGTGTTTTGGCTAATGCGCCTTCATCAGGAATGCCACTTTTCAATAGACCCAACCCAGCCTCCAGACGACCTGAAGAAACAGGCCCATATTTATACTTTTTTAGCACCACATTTGCGTAATTTTTTGATGAAAATGTGGCGCAAACTTACAAAATACAATTCGATTTTGTAAGTTTGCGCCACTTTTGTGTCAAAAAATGACACAAATGCTGTGCTAAAAAAGTATAAATATGGGCTATAATATTAAGCCCTTCTGAGCCATCCTGAGCACTAATGTTATACATATTAATTCTACCAAAATGATCCTCCACCTCTTATAAGACATTATGGGCCTCATTTCGATTTTGGCGGTAACGGTCCGGCTGCTGACTTTTTGACTGAAAACCCATCTGCTGCCATGACGGTCCACTAGCCATATTTAGATGTTGATGGTCCCATAGACAAAAACCCACATTGGAACCGCTATCTCGACCAAGTAACACTGCCCACATCGAGAGCAGGAGATAGAAAAGTGGATGCTGGCGGGATTCAAGTCAAACCTCCTGCCACCTTCCCCCCTGCAGATTTGGATGTGCCTTACCACCAAGAAAAAAGTGGCGGTCAGACCTCCATATCTGAGTTGGCGGATTGTTGGGGGGAAGGGGTGAAAACTCACCTTTTTCCCCCATTTATCCTGTCTTGGACTGGACAACATCTGCCATCGCTGCTGCCACCGACATACAGAGAAAACACAACCCCCCCGTTGGCATACTAAAGAAAGGGATGCCACATTGCCAGGGTATGTTGGGTGGGCACTGCACAGGTAGTTGGGAGGGACCACTGCAGTCATATAAATGTTGCAGTAATTTCTTAAAATCACTGTGACGGTCAAGATGGCGGTCGCACTTTAGTATCCGCCTCAAGTAGGGAAAGGCCATCCGATCTCATCGGTGCTGTGATCGCTCCCTGAGGGTCCGCTGTCTCACCCCCACACAAGTGGCGAACTTTCCGACCCTCCCCGGCCCAGATATTGAACAATCTGGCCGGAATTGCCACAGACCAAGATGGCGACTAGAGAATAGGGCTGGGAGATGGGATACCCATAGCGAGCAATCGGCAGCGGCCCAGAGCGCCTGGGTTCCTGGCGGTGGGTCCCCGGCGCTGGGGGGCGTGCCCGGTGATCTGGGGCGCGGAGCCCGAGGTCGGCCTTGAAGGGGCCCCGGGCCGGGGATCAACGGCGTGTGGCCCGCTGTCCCCCCTTCCCCCTATTGGCATCGCTCTGCTGCTGGCAGGGACTGGGGAAAAGACGAAATATCCCCCGACCCGGGATCGGGACCAGGGCCGGGCGGCACCCTGGCGGCGAGGAAACCCGGAACCAGGTGGAGAAGCGGCATCCGGCGGGGTGCAGTCTCCGGCCCGGGATCGTGACTGGGGCCGTGTGGCGCCCCGGCGGCGTGGAGACGGCGCCCAATGGTGGAACGCAGAGAGAACGACTGAGCCGGACAAGATCATACAGCTTTGCTAAAGACCCTGAAAGGTGAGCCACCGCTGGGGACCAAAGCGCGGGGATAAAACGGGATATGCTTGGAAAGGCACCCTTGCGCGAGACCGGGCCGGCGGCCTCACAGATCCCCCTCGCAGTCGGGGCTCATTGATCCGGCATAAGGCCCAAGCACTGAGAAAGAGGGCGGCGGTTTGGACTGGAGGCCCCCTCCCCATAAATAAAGAAAAGAGAATCCGCAGGCCACCTAAGATGAGAGGACGGCCGGGTCATCACGGAGAGTCCCCTTGAAGGGCAGCATGGGATTGGAAGAAGGTCATAAAATGCTGCAAACGCGTGGAAAATAGGGCGCGGAACCAAAGCCACAAGGTGAGGAGGCATCTGCACCTCTCAATCTCTCCCCCCCCGTTTGCTCTCTCACCGGGAGGAAGACCCAACACCAAAATCATTGCACTGCATATCCTGGGGGCAGACCCTCCTCGCCTCTTTTCCTCCTCCTGCGAATCTCTTCTCTTCTCGCTCTGGCCTCACGGTCCCCCTCAAATACAAGAGAGACTAGACCAAAGATCACTTTTGGAAATAAATCAAAATACCACAGAACTGAAAGTTGACCCGAATAACAATAAGGATAGAGATATAATCTAGACACTTAAACACTATAACTTTCTAAATCTCTGAACCTGTCTATCTGATACGGACTACGTAGAGGGACACAGCGGACAAGTACCGAATCCACAAGAGACTACAGCTTGGCCTTCAAATAAAACAAGACAACTTCATCAAAACACATGACCGGTTAACCATTGCGGCCCCTGTGAACTCAAAACCAACACCAAACACCATGGGCAAAGACAAATCAGCCAAACAGGCAACGGCACAAACTCGCATAGACCAGTTTACTACAGGTGCGACGGGCCCCCGGTCGGAAGACCCGACCCCAAACGAGGGCGGCGAACCGCGGACAACATCTGGCGACCTGGTGGCGATCCTTCAGGCGATCCAAGCCTCCCAAGTGGCGGTCGAATCCAAGATCGGAGAGGTTAGGGTGGATTTCGCCCTGGTCCGACAAGACCTTCGTATCGCCATGGCCCGAATCACAGAAGCCGAATCCAGAATCTCCACAGCAGAGGATGAGATAGCTGCTCTCAAAGCCCAGGTCTCATTGCTAACTACGTGCACATCGGAGCTACAAAGGAGAGCCGAAGATGCCGAGAACAGATCTAGACGCAATAACCTCCGCATGGTAGGGCTCCCTGAAACCACAGCAGAATCATCCCTAGCCACCCACCTGGAGGAATTGTTCAGAACCTGGGTACCCACAGACCGCCTCACACCATGGTTCACGATTGAAAGGGCCCACAGATCGCTGCGGGCCAGACCTCCGCCCGGGTCTCCACACCGACCGGTAATAATCCGCCTCTTTAATTTTAAAGACAGAGATATGGTGTTGCAAGAGGCACGCTCCAGAGGAGATCTTCTCTATAATGGTACAAAAGTCCTACTTTTCCCAGACTACACATATGAAGTCCAACAACAACGCCGATCATTCATTGAAGTAAAACAAAAACTAAGATCTATGGATATCCAATACCGCCTCCTGTTTCCAGCGAGACTCCGGGTGATCTACAATAATGAGACACACTTCTTTGAACAACCAGACACAGCCAGGACGTGGTTGACAGAAGAGATCCCACTGAATACAGACAAACCAGGACGACAGCCGCCACCCAAAACAATGCCAACAATGTCAAAAGGGCGACCGCCCGGCCGACGCCGGTGCACGTGCTCGCAGCGACGAAAGGACAGACATGGATCTCCCTTGAGCTCCCGTCTGGGGACCCGCCGACCGGGTCCGAGGGAATCACGGTCCCCGAAAACTCTGTAAACACTCCGGAAAACCAGAGCCCGCAGAATGCCACCCGATCACAACGAGATACACCTGAAGACACAGACTTATCCCGCAGCCCGACTATGAACCTACAGACGGAAAATTGCTCTGGGGGGGAAATGAACCTATGAGTGAAATCAAGGCTTAACTTGAACACCTACTAACTAATCAGTATGCACTCTTCGATGATCCGACATTATGGAGGGGTCCACCGCCACCATTACCACAACTCACCAGTTGAAAACCACCTCACCAGTTGTAGAAGTGAGGTGTCATATATATATATATGGGCGACAGATGCTTCTGGGGGGAAGTATGGGGAGGGAGTTGGGGGGCAAAGGGGTTCAGGCCTAGTTTCCAAGGCCATTGTTCAGCCAATTCTGCTAATGCAATGTTCATGTTTATATTTGTTAGTTAACACACAAAGCAAGGGATTTAAAAATACTGTTGACACAATTGGAGCGCAAGATCAGCTAAAGGGAAATCAAGAAGTAGGCTCCCCAGAAATGCATGTCTCCATAACTAAAAACAAGGACAACCATTGTGAAACCCTACTCAAATCCACCCATCCACCATGAGTCAGACACACATTATTTCATGGAATGTTAACGGTCTCCTGGACAAAATCAAACGCACCGCAATATTCTCATATATACAGAGATATCGACCAGAAATACTTATGCTGCAAGAAACGCACCTGCTAGGTGATAACTGTCCCTTTCTGGCCCGCCGCAGGTTTGATAGAGTGTATCATGCAGGATTTACACGCGGATCACGAGGGGTAGCTATATTATTACGCCGCACGTTCCCCATGACACACATCCAGGTACGGAGAGACAAACAAGGTCGATACATAGCCCTCACCGGCAAAATTGAAGGAGCCACAATCAATATAATCAGTGTCTACACCCCCCGTCCTTGATCAAGCAAGCACTCCAAGCACTCACCACTATCCTTTCCGACCTACCCCCTGGATGTACTATACTAGGTGGCGACTTCAACGCAACCCCAGACCCCACGCTTGACATAACCGGACCAATTTCAACACACAGGTCCACGTTAGCACCAGAAATTAATGGATGGCTCTTAGCGACAGGGCTTTGTGATGCCTGGCGAATATGGCACCCTAGAAAGCGACAATTCACTCACATCTCGGCAGCTCATGGCTCCCAATCTAGAATAGACCTGGTGCTTCTCCCAAGCACTGCCTGTGCAGCCCTTACACACGTGGAAATTTTAACAAGAGGGATCTCGGTTCACGCTCCACTCCGGCTCACTCTGGGCCAACCTCAACCCCGGCTCTGGCCGATGTGGCGACTAAATGCATGGTACCTTCAAGACAAACAATATAGGGAATAAATGCAACAGGCATTAAAAGAATATTTTCACTTAAACGAAAGATCAGTGTTCTCAACAGGCACTCTATGGGCAGCGGGTAAAGCGGTACTACGAGGTGTGGCGAAAAATCTGATACGAAATCAAGAACACACCAAAATCCAACTAATCACACAACTAGAACTCCGGGCGATAGCCCATGAAAACAAAAACACAACAAACCCAAGTGAGAAGCAGAAGCGGCAACTCCTTCTAATCCGAGAGGAAATCTGAGATCGCTCCTTAGAAACTGCAAAACACATATGGAGGGCAAACACGGGGAAATTATACGGGTGGGGAGACAAAACCATCAAAATGCTATACTCACTAATTTCCCATCAACATGCCTCCAGCATTGTCCCCGAAGTCTATGATAAAGGAACCACACTGGTTACAGGACACTCCGAAATTGCAAATGCCTTCGCCAAATACTACACTGCTCTATACCAGGCATCCACACAAATAGACCTATGTCAGGCCCGTCAAACACTAGAAGGGACCCCCCTCCCACAACTGCTCACGGCAGGAATACAAATCTTGGAGGAACCCATCAGGGCAGAGGAAATTGGAGAAGGAATCTCAACACTAGGCATGGGCAAGACGCCAGGCCCTGATGGGTTCCCTTAGGAGTATTACAAGGCATACAGGGAAGACCTGACCTCCATACCTATTGCGACTCTACACAGAAGTTGGGAAAAATGGGTCTTTCCCCCAGGAGCTGGACACTGCCACGATTGTAGTGCTCCCCAAAACCTAACCCCCCTCGCCACACTGCGCAGATTATAGACTGATATCACTAATAAACACTGAAATTAAAATCTTTCCTTCCATCCTTGCCACTCATCTCAAAAGGATCCTGCCGCAAAATCCACCCAGATCAATGTGGGTTTATGGCAACCCGTAGTACACAGCACTGCATCCGCAGACTACATGTGGCTTTGACGGAGAGACGCCGACTGCCCCGAAACCTTGCCCTCCGGCTTATCGATTTAGAAAAGGCATTCGATTAGTTGATTGGGGTTTCCTTCTCTTGGTGCTCCAACGTGCAGGTTTTGGAACACGATTTCGTCGATTGGTCCAGGCGTTGTACACTAGCCCTACGTCTCGGGTGCAGGTCAACAGGATGCTGTCCTCTGCATTTGACATCCGCAGGGGCACGCGGCAGGGATGCCCCTTATCCCCTCTCTTGTTTACCCTGGCCATTGAGCCTTTGGCCCAGATGATCAGGACCGACGCAGTCTACCGCGGGTGGAGATGGGGTCCCTCTCACGAGGATAGGATAGCACTGTACGCGGACGATGTCCTGCTATACATGGAAGAGCCCAATACAACCAGCCCAAGAAGTCTTTGCCTTTTACGATAATATGAACAAATATCGGGACTCAAAATGAACTCTACTAAATCAATTTTGATCCCGTTGGCAAATTCACGTGATTGCTTTGACTGGCAAAACACAATACCCCTGCGTAGGCTCAGCTTCAAATATTTAGGTATCTGGGTATCCCTCCTGCCTGAAATGACATGGGCTAAAAACCTATCTCCTTTACTAACACAAATCAAATTAGACCTACAGAAATGGCAAACCCTGCCACTAAATGTGATGGGCCGAGTGGCCCTATATAAAATGATGATCCTACCAAGACTCCTATACATATTTTAGAACTTTCCCCTTCCCATCCCTCACTCCTGGTTCAAAAACCTCAAAGGTATCACAGGGAAATGTCTTTGGCGAGGCACCAGACACAGAGTAGCAATACACCACTGTCGGAAAGGAGCATATGATGGGGGCCTAGGCGCATCAGACCCTACCTGTATTACCTGGCCACCCAATTAATTGTGATCCACGATTGGTTCACTGGGGGATGGGACGACCCGGCCTACAAAACAGAACTGACAATCCTGGGCCTCCCTCGTGTTCTTGACATGCTATACGGATCACCGCTTCCCCAGGATATGGAGGACGTAACTAAGGCAGTCTTCCTGGCTTGGCGAGCAGCACTGCGTTACATCCAATGGAACGCCATTGTCACCCTTCAGACCCCGTTATGGAGAGGGAAATGGCTGAGCGCCTCAGCTGCACTAAGGGGATTTACAGAATGGGACCGGATAGTTATTTCCTTGGTGGGAGACATATGGAAAGGGAGATCTATCAAATTTCAGGAACTCCAGACAGATTTTCAACTAAACCCGACACAATTCTTCAGATACCTCCAACTACGACATGCCCTGAGAATACACCTGCCCACCACAGGCCATATGCCGGAATTTAACCCACTCGAAGCCAAACTACTCATGGGAAACCTAGAGGGACAAGGCATCTCTCAAATTTATAAGACACTAATCAATAATATCCCAGATAAATTAGCCCCAATTAGGACCAAGTGGGAATCCTGGGTGGGAGCCCTGGAAAAGACGGAGTGGGGAGAAGCCCTGATGGCACCCGAGGTACTGGCGGTGTCAACTAGATTCCATGTAATACAATTCTACTACCTATACGAAGCACACCTGACACCATCCAGACTTCACAAAATGGGAGCCCGTCCCTCTGCCAGATGCCCAAGATGCCAGAGTGACCCAACAGATTTCTTCCATATGGTATGGACCTGCCCAATAATACAGAAATATTGGGATGGGGTATTTCAAGAATTGGAAAGAGCCCTGGGACAAGAAATACAAAAATCCGCGAAATGAACTTTATTAGGAATAATGGAAGAAATGGGTGGAACACGCGCAAAACACACCCTAATGGCCACAGCATTACTAGTTGCCAAAAGAGGCATTGCAGCTGCCTGGAGTCTCCCTGGGGGCCCATCTCTCAAGAAATGGAAGAGGGGGATGGACTGGTGTGCTAATTAGGAGAAAATAGTATTTGAATCTAGAGGATGCCCACAAAAACTCGGAAAGATCTGGGGGCGATGGCTAGAATTATTGACATAAACCAGAAAGATCACACGGCTAGAAATATTGTATTATTGTATGATTGTAATATGGTAAGGAGACATGGAAGGCTACTACAACAATTGTCAGCCCCACAACCAATAATGCTGTCTAACATTACTATGAAAATGGAAATGATAACAAAACTTTGTAAGATGCATATGTCCTTTGCTTTGTACCTTCCTTTTCCTTTTTTTCCCTTCCCTTTGAAAATAATAAAAAATGTTTATAAAAAATAAATCACTGTGACGTGCATATGTGGGGTACACAATGGTGTCACACATGGCTGAGGACGCATGTCGCACAAATACACAACTGTTATTGTGGGGTCATCATTCATTTCCAAATGAATGCTGGCACCACAACGTTACACTCACACTGGCCGATGGTGTCCATGTGTGCGTATTGCAAGGGTACCTGTACGGGTAGATTTGTTTTATATGTTGTGTATCCAAGTCAGTACATGTATGTGTGTGTGGATTGGCTGGTTGAGGTGAAGGCAGTGGGAGTGGGTGAAGTGGTTGTGTGGCATTTGCATGTGGAATCATATTGTTTTGCCGTGTGACACATTCAGGTAAGTGTTGTTGGTGTGTGGCGGACGATGTTGTGACATGTGTAGTTGTGCGTGTATGTGAGTGTGTAGTTGTGTCAGTTGTGGTTGTATCATGTGTGGGTGTAGTGTCAATAGTGCATGTATGTTGTGTCGTGGATGTAGGTCAATGTGTGTTTTCAGCATGTGCGGGTTGTGTTTATTGGAATTGTAATAGATGATGGTGTGTATGTGTAGTATGTAGTGCAGGGGGACATCTATGGCTAAGGGACAGTGTGTGTGTGTCACTTTCCTCTATTCCCTAGTCTTTACCATTATACGAGGTCCACTGGATCCCAACGCCATCTCCCACCATCAGCAATCTGTTGCCAGTCTTTCGCTTGTAGAGCTGTTTCATCTAAATACGACGGGCGGAACACCGTCAACTTGATGGTCTTCTCAGATTCTCCGTCAATGCGGCTTGGTGGTAACACCACCAAGATCTAAACCAGGCCCAAAGTGAGTAAAAGTATTCATGCATCAACCCAAGTGTAAAACTGATTCCACAAAACGTGCAGAACTTGAAAAGTAAAGGCCCCAACTCTTCCTTGACCATAACTTTTAGTAACTCAAATTTATCTATCAAACGAGGGGCATGTATATCCCCCACAACTTATACCTCATTTACTCAGATGTACCGAAAATCCATGGCCTTAGTCCTCACGCATCGTCCGTAGTTGCCTTCATGTAGTGTATCTTGAGCATAGATATCGCAAGTATTCAAGGCAGTGTGGAGTAGTCTTTTAAATACAAACACAAGATGACAATTTCAGAGTAGTCTCCAGACTCCATCCTATAGCCATAAGGTCATAAAGACCTATCATAATGCTGTCACTACCTGTTCTTCACAGTGAACTTTGAGGACGTCGTCCTTATATCCGCCCACAGTTTTAGATACCATCTTTATCCGGTAGGCAATTTCAAAACCTAGGGAATGAAAAACACACAGCCATGCATACGGTCCTTGAAACAACTTTCAAACAAGCAGGCAATGTGAGTGACTCAAGATCCATACTTTATCGGTAAAGCATATATCTAAGTACGACATAAGGACATATGCATGCACAATAAAAGCTGCCTGTCTGATTCTCTCCCTCGTATCAGTACTTGTAGCGCCCCTAGTTCCGCATGTGGTTTTTGCCAGAGCCATTGCAAGAGCCTGTTATAGTCTGTAGGGGTACCTTAACTCTGCATGTTTTTTTTAATGCATAATTCTGACCATACCTGCATAGCAAGCCCATGTGCAGCCGCCCCAGCATACCGGGGGCCATAACTAAACACTCGTAGGGGTGGCTCCTCCATAAGGACGGATAAGCATTGCCCCCTCTGCTAGCAGCGGCAACTTCAAAACCTTTTCAAGAAAACAATAATAAACGTGGTTTATTATCGTTTTCTTGAAAAGGGGCATTAGGGTGACAAGCACTTGAGGGGAGTGCACTATGCACTCCCCTCAGAGCGCATGTGTGTTTGGCGACCGTCTCGGGACGGCCAAACACACATGCGCAGTAGGCTGTCTCCAGCCCAGCAACATAGTTACTGGGCTGGAGAGAGCCTGTACAGGCTCATAGTCTGCCTGGGAGCGCCCTGGCTGGGTGCTCCCAGCCAATCCTGACACTGCTTTGTGCAGCGGCAGGACTGGCCACAGGGCAGGCTGGGCGCCTGTGCCTGCAGCGCCAGTGATGAAGCAGAGGAGCGGCACAGCGCGGCGGCGGAGAAGGTAAGAGTTTTAAAAAAAAGTTTTATATAATACAATGTGTCCCCGTGTGTCTTCCTGCCCATTTTGTGACCTGTGAGTCACGACTGCGCTCTATTACCTCTGATTGTAACTGTGTTGCAAGACAAAGTGGCAACATTCCCGGCAACACACAGGCCATGACTAAACTCTCTGCACTCCGATTATACCTGCATTGTGAGCCCAAATAACAGCCTTTCCTGCGTACTGCAGGCCAACACTCTCTTGAGAACGCAGTCTGTGAAGGTTCCTTTTCTCCTCGTCTTCTTACCAGTCCTCAAAGATCCCTAGAATTATAGTCTCGTAACATGGCTCTCCTACCAGCGATTGTATGGAAGGGGAGACTGGAATCTCGCTCCTTAAATGCCAGAAGTGTCTGCACCCAGGAGCCAGACATGGTAGTGACTTGAGGCAAATACAATGGCCATCTTGAAAGAGAACTCAATTCCTAAAGGAAAGTCCATTTTCGGATTTCCAGTCTGGGAGCCATCATCCACTTAACCATATTTGATTGCATTTTCCCATGGCATCTCGGCATTAAGCCCCAATATGTGGGTTTTGAGGGTAAAGTTCCAATAAACGTCCCTCAGCTTTCTCAAATCTGTTGTGTCTTTGCCTCCCTGGGCTAAAACATTTTTCCAGATGAGCCATTGTATACTTTCTGCCTGATGCATATTGTCAATGTAATGATTAACCATGGGGGCAGATAATCTGCATGTTCTGATGGCTGATCTATGTTCAGTTAGGCAAGTATAGAAACTTCGTCCCATCTGCCCCACATACCCTTGGCCACATGGGCACACCAATAAATAGACTACATTTTGAGTCTTGCAATTTGTCGTAGTTTGTAAATAAATATTGTGTCTATTGTGACTGTATGTAGCTATTTCTATAGATGTGTAGCATGCCAGACATTGGCCACATTTGTAATTTTCTCTAATCGGATTACCCCCATTGATTGTCTTTTGAATAAAGTTTCCTGTAGTTGTCAGTCTTGGCCTAGCCATTTTGTCTTTCAGTTTTTGACTGCGCCAATGATCAAACGTCAGTTTGGTAATTTTTTTATTCTTTCGATAACTATTCAAAATGTGCCGATTGGCACTGATGACCCATCTTAATTTTTCATTTAGCAATAAATGCCTAGTTACACATAGTAGTCTTGGATCACTTTTCTCTTTTACGCCCCCAAAAAAATTATCTCTCTCATAAATCCTTGCTCTATTATATGAATTCCCTATAATTCTTGTATGGTATCCACTCTTGCAAAATTTCTCCCTCTTAATTGCCACCTTCTCATCAAAATCTGTAGTGTTACTGCACTTGCGATGTGGACTCATTAACTGATCAAAGCTTACACCCTGTTTCTGGTTCCTAGGATGATAGCTGTTGAAATGCAAAACCAGGATTGTGTGTTTTTGGTTTGACATAAATGTTGTAGCCATAAAAAGCGAACATCGACAATATCATTGAGGAATGTAGCAGGGCAGCCTGGTTTCCAAAAATAGACCTGGGTTCAGGTTAAGATCAACTGCTACTGCCTCTTGGCATATCAAGACTTTCTCGACCTATGTTGGTCTCCGGAGATACAAAAAAATTAAACTTTGGTATCTCGAGCGTCACAAAAGTATTTCAAAACCCTATCAGGGAGCTGCTAGGCGGCCTTCTGGGAACTTTAAAGGTAAGCGACAACATTCTGATATACGCAGCATCCCAGAGTGAACACAACGAGAAACTGAAGAAGGTGCTGCAATTGCTGTGTGACAGCAGTTTGACTTTGCACCGTGACAAATGTGAATTCCTCTGTACCAGCCTCAGTTTTTTAATACATCTCACTGGAAGGTGTGGTTCCTGACCCGGAAAAGTTAGGCATTAATAACTACTGTGGGTGGCTCATTAAGGACCTCACAATGCTCACTCAGCCCTTCCAAGAGCTCATCAAAGCCAATGCCACCTAGATTTGGGGACCACAACAGGAAAACGCATGGATGGGTAGTGTGGTCAGTTTTACGTATATTTTGCGCATTAGCTTCAGGCCTTAGGCCTCTGTGCACTTTGCCCTAAATATATTTTATTCATTTGCTAACAGCTTAGAGCCTCTGTGCACTTTACTCTAAATGCTTTCTATTAGGCTTCGTACTGTTATTTTACAGAATAGCCAGTTCTACGGTGTTGTTTTTTATTCATATCACACTGTTTTGCCTACTTCAGCACTGGAGTTCTTCATAACATATTCACTCTGTGCTTTAGTCAAGGATACAGTCTGGTACATTGCCGATAGACGTGATAGGAGTCTAGACTTGCCATTCCTGCGCAGGAACATTTTGTGATCACGATGACATGTTAGTTATAAAATCACTTCCTTGTCCCAATACATGCAGAGGGAGATTCCGACCAGGGAACCACAACTAGACGCTGACTGCCTCGTTGCAGATGCTGAACCAGATCACAGGCCTTTGCTCAGGTATGAGTGTGTCCGTCTCCCTAGTGATACAGAAAGGCAAGCTGAAAGCTTAACATGCTGTGCTCTAAATAGAACAAGCAGAGGGAGAGTAGAAACGGTTAGGAATTATGATAGCTTTATTTCTATGTTTTACTCTCCTGGTTACTATATCAATCCTACTATGTTGTATTGTTCTGGTTATTGCGGCTCACGCCTTAATATCTAAAATACAGTTGTTTTATTAAAACATTATATAAAACTTATACTGTCTTTGTCATTTGTATATGAGACCATATAGTGAATGAGAGAGTTGGTTTGGATCTGAGTGACCACGACTTCCCTGAGAAGTTCCAAAGATGTCATGCGCTCGGCTGCCCAATCATTTCTTCCCCGTGGGAGAAATGAGGCACTGCTAGTTAGCCGGAGCAACAACCGGATTTAGGGTGACAGAGTTCCTTACACGTGGGTCAGACTCAGTCCCCCACACCGTTATCGATCCTGCTGCCTAGAAATCCAGTAGTCTCATTTAGGATAATGAGAGCCCACGCGACATGGCGCCGCCAACGTTTGGTCTGGCTCTAATGTTTGGGTCCGACTGACTCTCTCGGTCTCGTATATATTTTGACTCCTCGGTTCCGTATGCGGAGACGTCCGTGGGGCTGAGGGTTTCCGCCACCACAGGTTGGGTACATCCTATTACTTAGTGGTTGGTTGTTCAAGCTTGAACTTTGAAAGGAAATACCCCAATATTGGTGTGCCTTCTCTGTCCTAGAGCTATTATTGTTATACTAATGGCGAATCCAGTTGTAGTAAATATACCGCTTAATATGCGATTTCCGCTCACGGGTCATCTGATAGCACATGGACTGACGGTCCAGGGGGGTCCGGTCACTTTTGTGGTGGACGCCCATGCAGCCTATAGATCAGAACTTTTTTATTCTTGGGTCGTATTTCCAGCAGCTGATGGGGGTACAAATACTTTTCACGAATATACTGTTGCGAATGTCCCTGGACAATACAGGGCTTATGCATACTTAGAAATACCTTTATCTTATCAAGAACACCATAATTGGCTTGATGGCGCCCTCCCACATTCAGTAACACCAGTACGGTTAGGTCCGTTGAGTAATGATGGTCCGACCTGGCCTTTATTGGCTACATATACACCATATCCTGGAGTGGCAAATGTGGCAGTGGCTGAAGTGCGTCGTTTATATGTGTTATTAACTGCAACGTACAGACGATTAGTTCAGTTTGTGATGCAGACATTAAATACTAATGCAGCGCGTGCTGCTCCAGCTCATCCACATGCGGTGGTGCCGGGAATAAATCCGGCCACTGTACACTCTGTAATGGGCAAGGTACCGGCTAAACGTGAGGAGACTCCATTTTGGCTGGCGCAAAAAATTAATACGCTGGAAGCAGTATTTCCCCATACGGGACCTCAGGATAAGCATAGAATTTTGACGATGTGTTTGCCGTATGGGATGGTTCCTACGGTGGATCTTTGTAATACTTGGGGCACAGTGTTTGCCGCTCTCTATACTACAGCACACGGTACACCGACTTTGGCTAATTTGCCGGAGGTGCTTAAACAAATTCAGGATGAATATGGGGCTGCCCCTGCCTTGGATTTAGGCATGCAATTGATGGGTAATTTTGACGCGGTTTCTTCTATTATTTTGAGTAATCTCAAGGGGGAGGCTGTAGCACTAGCAGTGCGAATGCGTCTTCGGGACGTTCCGCAGATTAATCAGGAGCGGGAACTTCCGAGAATAATAGCTGAAACATATTCTAGTATTGGTCGTGATAGCCTAGGGGCTCGACCGCAGAAACCACAATTGCAGGGTAAAAATAATAAGGATAATTCTAAGCAACAGCAACCTGAGGGTGCGAAAAAGCGCTGGGATAAGAAACAGCAAACACCTAAGAAAGATGGTGGGCAGTCTCCGCAACCGGAGACCCCACAAAATAAGTATAATCTCAGGAATAGGGATACTTTGAAGACGCCTGATAGATATCAATATACTGATACGCGCCAATCTCGTTCCTTTCAGGACTCCTCAGAGAAAAGAAGTGAGAGAGGTGGGCGGTCAGAGCGGAGGACGGAGTACGTGAAACCAAGACAGGATTCACAACGCTCAGCGGAGGTTTCTATTAAACAAGAAGAGAAACCGCTGCAACAAAAACAGCAGTTTAAAAAGAAGAAAGTGGCAGCAGTCTCAGTTAGACATGCCGCTCAAGAAGAGAGTTCTCTTGACGAACAAGACATGGGCGTTAGCGCTGTTAGACAGCGCGGCAGAGGTCACAATAGTTCGCCGGAGTCTTCTAGAGCATCTGGAGGCGAAAGCAACTGATGACTTCATACAAGTCGAGACGGCGGATATGCGAGTCTCTGATCCTGATCAAGTATATCTTGTGACTCTACGATTAGAAGGGGACATTGACCGCTTTGTACACGCCATCTTTTGGGACCATATGGTGAAATCATATGATGTCCTGTTGGCCGACCAAGATTGGCCACCTGACTTTGTTCGCGACTGTCCAGTTGGGGAGGAGGTTATTGCGCCTTCCTTTTCACCACTTGTTCCGAGAGAACTGGCGGAGTCATATGGTAAATCATGGGCTCAAGCACAAGCCCCCGCCCTATATAGAAATAATGTGGGGTGGGATAAACAATCACCTTATCATGTCATTCCCATTAAAGGAGAACCTCAGCCACAGCCGCAATATCCTATTAAATTTGAAGCAAGGGCATCGGTTCGGAAAATTCTTACACAATTGGAGTACCAAGGTGTGATTGAGCCTTGTGTCTCGCCGATGAATAATCCCTTATTTCCGGTTGCTAAACCGGACCATTCCTATAGGATAGTGGTGGATTACAGACATTTGAATAGTCATACACGCACATATGCTATACAGAATTCACATAGCGCTGCGCTTATGCATAATATAGTGCGTAAAAAATACAAAACAACCTTGGATATCTCGAATGGATTTTTCTGCCAGAATATAGCACCCGAAAGTCGGGACTATACCGGTTTCAGTGCGTTTGGCTCTCAGAAAAAGTTTTGTCGTTTACCTCAGGGGTATAAGAATAGCCCAGGACTGTTCTCGGCTCGTGTGACTGAACTTCTGCACGAGTTGGACCCTGAGGCGTTATCATATGTTGATGACATTTATTTGACGGACGATGAGATTCTACAACATCTCAGTCGCGTATCGCGCATTGTTGTGGGTTTTGCTGATATTGGTTATAAGTTTAATTTTAAGAAATCGAAGATTGCCTTCCTCAGTGTTATTTTCCTGGGATATGAGTTATCGAGTGAGGGCAAGAGCCTGGCGCCACATTTTTTGGAGAAATGTGCTTTACTGCAGCCTCCTAATACGGTTCGGAAGCTCCAGTCTTTGTTGGGGTTTCTGAATTTTGGCAGAACTTACATTCCTGATTATGCTACACGTATAAAACCCTTATATGAACTGATTCGCCCGAATTTTTCAAGTAGATTTTGGACGATTGAGCATACACACATACTGCGAGAGCTGCAGAATGATCTCTTAGCGGTTAAACATTTACACACGCGGGACAATAAAACTCATTTGGTCATCAGGGTGATTCCTGGGGCTGTTGGATTTACGTATGTCACCTTTAATGAAGGGGAGACAGTCCCGATAGCATACAAGTCCCACTTGTATTCTGCTGCAGAACAACGTTTTGCACAGACTGAGAAAATTCTCACTGCAGTACAGATGGCTGTGATCAAAGAAAGACCGCTAGCCCAGGGCCAACGCATTATTGTTGTTTCCCCAATTCCGGCCTTGGAGGCTGTTACAAAAGCGAGTGTTCCTAATTCGAAAGCTTTACACCCGCGGTGGATACAATGGGCTACGTCTTTGACGGCCACTGATGTGGATTACATATTTGACCCTAAGCTGCAGACTCAAGAATTTCTTCAATATGAAATAGAGTACCCGGTTCCTGCTGGCACATTACCTATTGACCAATATGAAGTGGTCATGTATACCGATGGCTCTGCGCAACCGGCGGTTGGGACTAAACAACAGTATTCTGCTGCTTGTGTGGTGGTGAGCGGGACTATGGAGGGGGGAGTTTTCTGCCCCCGACATACTTATACTAAAACCTTGGGAGATTGCACGGCGCAGCTGGCTGAGCTCAAAGCTCTTTTGTTAGTGTTGGAGCATGCAGAGCCGGCGATATTGACCTTGCTGGTCTGCGACTCCTACTACTGTGTGCAATCCTTCAATGAATATCTGCATTATTGGAAAATGAATGGGTTCAGAGATTCTAAAGGCAACACCATTAAACATAAATTGTTGTGGGGTAAGGTTGCAGGTCTGAAAGAGACGCTTCCTAAAGTCCATGTTGTACATACACTTGGACACCAGCGCGTTGGAATACACGTTGCTGGGAATACTTTGGCTGATGAGGCTGCAAAGGCGGCAGTGACTATCGCCACTGTAGCCGCGGTAACTCGTTCGAGTTCAAAACCAGACATAGAGATTTCGGCTGCCATAAAAGCTACGGCTGATGGCACGCCATTTCCTAAAGGATTCCCTTCTAAATATAGTTACTGCTTGAGTGGTGCACTAAATGCTGTTGTTAATATTCCAGGCGTTGGTGTACGTGAGTTACCGAATAAGATTGAGAGACCTCGATTAATTTCTGCAGCGCATGAAGGGGTGGCATCTGCGCATGCTGGTGTGGCTGCTACGATTTCGCTTTTACAGGCCCGTTATTGGTGGCCTGGTCTCTATAAGGAGACAAAGCAGTATGTCCTTTGTTGTGACGTCTGTCAACAAATTAAAGCATCGTCGGCTAGACGCCTGCAGCAGACTCCTCTTCTGATATCAAATAGACCATTACAGTGTGTGTACTTGGACCATTGTGGTCCACTGACACCAGATAGTGCATACAAATACATATTGGTTGCTGTAGATTCGTGCTCCAGATTTGTGTGGGTCTGGCCACAGCGCTCGGCTGACGCTCGGACTGTTATTAAAGATTTGCGTATCTTTGTCGATACATTTGCAGTTGCGGCTTTTCATTCGGACCAGGGCCCTGCTTTTGCCTCTAAGGCATTCAGGGACACCATGGCTTTGTTGGGGGTCCAACTCCAATTCTCGTCTCCATTTCATCCCGAGGGAAATTCTGCCGTGGAGCGTTTAAATCGTGATTTAAAGCAATCCTTAACAGCCAGGGTTATAGGTACGGGTCGTAGTTGGCTAGCCCACCTGTATGGAGTACAGAGAGCACTTAATAACTTGCCTAGAAGGTCACTGGGGGGTCGTACTTCATATGAGTGCCTGTTCGGAACACAAATGTATGTTCCTGATCTAGATGGTCCTGGTGTGGAGGCGGCAGAAACGCCCTTTGACATAAATGATCGTGTCACTGTTTTGCAGGATTTACAACAATTCTGTGAAGATAACTCTTCTGCAAGTGCTGCCTCCTCTGGAATTAAGGATGAGCCAGTAACACCTACTGGTTGGATACCCAGGATTGGGGATCTAGTGCGTGAAAAGGTCGCAGTAAAGAAAGAATTTGGTCCTTCTTATCGAGCACCTGTCCCGGTGTTGGGGGTGAGCGGCACGAGAACTGTGATTTTGCCGCCGCTGCAAGGGGCCAAAGGAAATCGTTTTGTTTCCATTGATGATGTCAAGTTACAACATGTGGCCGATTCTGCACAGCGGACCAAAAGGGACACCCAGTAGTTCCGGCATCCCTCTCACTACTGGGGAAGAAGTCCCGCTGCAGGTGATTAGCACCGACCATGTTTCCTCTCCGAGCTTGGGGAGGGTGGAAGATGATCTTGCGATTGTTCCACAGTCAACGATTGATATCGATTCTTTTTCTCAAGTTGCTGTACGTTCTACAGATGTTTCTGAACATGTGATTTATAGCGTACCTAGGAGAGAACCTCCATCAGCTTCCTTGTTCACTGTTGCACCTTTTGCGAGAACTGCCTCTGGCTGCTTCAACGACGCGGATGCAGCTGTATCCAGCTCTTCGTCTTCGCTGTCTTCAATCCGAGGTCCACGTAAGCTACTAAGTTGGCTTAAACGTACATATTTTGTTGTTCCTTGGAACTATTTGTGGCTTTTTATGGCTGTACTGACTATTTTTTTATGGTTGGGATTTGTGGTTACCTTTTTTCTGGTAATACATGGTCATTTTCTTCCTGATCGATCAGACATTGAGCACGTGGAGACTGTGTTGAGACCACATTTTTCGTCTCATATGGTTCGAAGAGACTTATCCAATGTGAACATTTCTGCAATACCAATTCCGGATGGAATTGTGTGGGATAAAGTAATGTTTGAAATATATGGTCCCACTGAATTGATTCAAATACCGTATGTTCTTAAGTTATCAATGAATAATATTGTTATTCCAGGCATTGTTTCTGATGATTGGGATGTGAAGACAGTAGATTCTATGCTAAAAGATTTGCAATATTATACTGTCTATGACGATGAAGATGCTTACCAATTTAAAGATAATCATGGTGATATGTTTTGCTACACCTATTATGGACACCACTTTATTCACAAAGCGAGTAGCCCTAAGTCCATCTTTAATTATGTACAATGGGAACATTGCTCGACTCCTCCACAAGGGAGTTCGAAAACGTATAATCATAAATTTGCATATTTTTCTGGGCATGATCAGCGAAGCGCTAAGTCTTACTATTTTAAAGTGACACCGTATTCTAATAAGCAAATTTTGTTGACCGATACTAAATTACTGTATTCTAATTCGTTTGTATCTAAACTTTCGGTCGAAGGATATGAATACTGGTTGAAGACTGTTGACTTGAAAAGTGTTTGGGGTACGAAAAATTGGCAGATGCAAGGCAGAGATACATTATTTCGAGCATGCATTATCCCTGTGCAAATGATTTTCCTCAATGACACAGTACAACAGACTAGTTGTTTGGGCTTGGCATCGATTAGAGAATTGACTTTGCCTAGCATACCTGTCCCTTCTAAATTAAATAACTGGCAGCACTATGTGAATGCTACTTTTAGTGAATTTACGCATTGGGTCCAGAATGGTACGCTTAACGCTTCATCGTTACATCCGGGCGGGTGGTTATTGTGGCCTGTAGACACTAATCAGTGTCATCAACGTTTTGTTACCTCTTCTGGGGGGTTCAGGACTAGTAGGGCAGACCCTCGTTACATTTCACCAGAACATGCAGATATAATAACTACATACAGTGTGGGGAAACTTTGTCAACAATGGTTGAAGTACTCCACGCTGGGTGCAGTTAAGTCACACCTCAAGTTACTGTCTAATGGTACTGATTTACAAGATTTCTTGTCAGGTCCCAAGGTGCCCCGGAGAAAAAGGTTCTTATACGAAGTGTATAATGAGTTTTGGAAACTTTCCCAGCAGGAGGCTGCAGCCAGGTTAAGACAGATTGATCGAGAAAATCTGCTGCAGACTTTGTCTGTTGTTGATAATGGCATGCATACCCTTTCTGACCGTGTTTACACGATTGACAGCATTGTCTCTTCTGCTATTGACATTATAAAATCAGACATGTCTTCTTTATATCATGGGCAGAGTCAGACACGATCTATCATGCAGCTGGGTTGGACTCTTCAGACCTTGAAGGCGGGTCGCGTTCCATGGCAGCACATTCGTGCCAGAGAGATCTTTATCTCCTTTAATTTAACTCGTCAACAACAATTGATGGCTAAGAAGGAAGCGACGTATGTTATGTTAAATATTGAAAAGTTGGAGAAACTGCCTTTTACGGTGGCTGAGATTCCGTCAGCTGAGTGGTTGATTCATGGGGTTATTAATTTGCCTATCTCCACTCTGCAATTTACTTCTTGTTTGAAGCACATTCCGGTGGGAAGATATGAACTATTGGGTGACAGTTACATACACGAGGTGTGGGAGCTTCCTTTTCAGTACAGATGTGTTAATGGTTTGCGGGAAGTTTTTCTTAGCGGTAGCGACTGCGAAACTTCTGTTAGCCATTCCATGGTTTGTAAACAGCTGTCCTTGCACGGAGCGTGTAATGCTTCGATTGCTAACTTAGCTTGTTATCTGAAGGGAGTTCCGGTAATTAAAAACACTTTCCAGGTGCTTTCTAACGGCAGTTACATTGTTCTTAACAGCGAACGCTGCTGTGGCATGCGTGCCGGAATAGTTTACATCGTCGTTGTCAACAAGGCCGTTACGTGCTGCGGGAATGTGTTGTTTCCCCCTACTGAATTTAGGGAGGTAGCGGACATCTGGCCTCATATTGCTACTTCCAAGGTTGATTTCGACAAGTTGAGTCGGCTGAAAGCTTTATTGTTTCAAAAGCATGTGGCCCTTACATCTGCTAGCGAGACCTACGCACTTCAAGTGGCAAGGTCATCGGCGGAGATACAGTCCCTTTTGAATACTAACTTTCCGAGTCACTTCGGTGAACTTGTGGGACGTATATTTAATGCATCCAGCACTGCTGGTATTGCTCATTTTTTCAAAGCCGTTGGTGTTGGTTTCGTTCACACCTTCTCTTCCATATTCGGTTTGATACCTTCGGCTATACACTCTATTTTCGGAAGCATTTTTGGGGGTTTCCCAATTACTTTGGCTTTATTGGCTGGAGTTTTGCTATTGTTGCTATTTTTTCGCAATGGCTGTCCCGCCGCAACGAGATCCTGTATTGCTGCTCCCGTCAGCGCAGCTGTGTCGTGAACGCATGATGCAGTGTTTTGGAGCAACACTCCTGGCTCATTTGGAGTGTGACTGGTCTTTGTCGTTCCGACCGGTTTTGGATTGTGTGCAACCCGTGTTTCGATGCCTTTGGTGCTCGTTTGAACATGCACTGGCTTTCTGTCTCTCACTGCAGCGCTCTCCAGTGGTTGATCTTGATCTGTTGATGTTCCCGATTAGGGCTTATTCCCAGACTTGTGCACTACAGTTGCGTTTGCTTCGTGAAGCGGATTATGAGATTCCCTTCCTGGAGGAAGATGGTTTTGTCTCTTTCCTTGGCACTACACGGGGTGCCGCCCTGAATGGTTTTGGGGCTTTGGAACACACCTGCTCCATGGTACTTTGTGGCGTGGATCTTCCGATATTGACATATCTCGAAGTGGAGGAGCTTCTACGTTCTGTTGCTTCTGTCTGACAATTGGATTTTTTTCTCTCTCTCCCGACTAAATTGACACTATATTGCAATTCGCTCTATCGTCACATGTTTCCTAAATTTATGACTTTGTTGTCTTCTCATCTTGTCGAAATGTTGGGTTTAAATTTAGGTCATGTTGTTTTAAAAAAAAAAAATTCTGTTGTTAGAACCACTTGCTACCGACAAGGGGAGGGTGTAGTGTGGTCAGTTTTACGTATATTTTGCGCATTAGCTTCAGGCCTTCGGCCTCTGTGCACTTTGCCCTAAATATATTTTATTCATTTGCTAACAGCTTAGAGCCTCTGTGCACTTTACTCTAAATGCTTTCTATTAGGCTTCGTACTGTTATTTTACAGAATAGCCAGTTCTACGGTGTTGTTTTTTATTCATATCACACTGTTTTGCCTACTTCAGCACTGGAGTTCTTCATAACATATTCACTCTGTGCTTTAGTCAAGGATACAGTCTGGTACATTGCCGATAGACGTGGTAGGAGTCTAGACTTGCCATTCCTGCGCAGGAACATTTTGTGATCACGATGACATGTTAGTTATAAAATCACTTCCTTGTCCCAATACATGCAGAGGGAGATTCCGACCAGGGAACCACAACTAGACGCTGACTGCCTCGTTGCAGATGCTGAACCAGATCACAGGCCTTTGCTCAGGTATGAGTGTGTCCGTCTCCCTAGTGATACAGAAAGGCAAGCTGAAAGCTTAACATGCTGTGCTCTAAATAGAACAAGCAGAGGGAGAGTAGAAACGGTTAGGAATTATGATAGCTTTATTTCTATGTTTTACTCTCCTGGTTACTATATCAATCCTACTATGTTGTATTGTTCTGGTTATTGCGGCTCACGCCTTAATATCTAAAATACAGTCGTTTTATTAAAACATTATATAAAACTTATACTGTCTTTGTCATTTGTATATGAGACCATATAGTGAATGAGAGAGTTGGTTTGGATCTGAGTGACCACGACTTCCCTGAGAAGTTCCAAAGATGTCATGCGCTCGGCTGCCCAATCATTTCTTCCCCGTGGGAGAAATGAGGCACTGCTAGTTAGCCGGAGCAACAACCGGATTTAGGGTGACAGAGTTCCTTACACGTGGGTCAGACTCAGTCCCCCACACCGTTATCGATCCTGCTGCCTAGAAATCCAGTAGTCTCATTTAGGATAATGAGAGCCCACGCGACAGATGCCAGCCCCACAGGTCTAAGATCAGTCCTGGCCCAAGAGCAAGAGTACGGAGCATGGGCTCTGGTTGCATATGAAAGGAGGGAACTGACCCTAATAGCTCAAAGGTATTACCAGATTCAGTGTGAAGCCATCGTAATCGACTGGCGGTGCCATATTTCCACGTCTATATCTAGAGCAACACATTTGTTGTTCATACAGATCATAAGCCATTAATACTGTTCTTGCGACAATCCTCATCAAAGCCACTACCCCACATCAAGAAGTCCATGCTTCAGCTTGAAGAATTTTCCACTAAGTGTTGAGTTTAAGCCAGGCTCCCATAATCTTGCCAATTACCTGTCCCTCCGTCCCTGGGCTGCAATGCCGCGTGAGGAGGGCGAAGCTCGAGAGACAGAAGAATATGTCAGGCATGCTGTAGAATGAGTTACTCCATGGCCAATGACAATGGAAGAGATCACCATTGGCACTCGACAACTACTTACAACTGATCATCAGAGCTTTGGAGTCGAGGCAATGGGATATACTCAAGTCTCATTGGGGCAAAAATTATGGAAGCTCAGAAAAACGTAGAAGCATTGTATAGCGTGCGCCAGGAGCTAGCCACAGATGACATTGGATGTGTGTTGAGAGGCCAAAGAATAGTGATGCAGCAGGGACTGGTTAGCCAAGCCATAGACTCAGCACATGCAGGTCACCAACGCATGGTGGGCAGAAAGTTTGGTTTCCTCTTCTTGACAGGCAAGTCAGAGAACAGGAGTGCATTTCTCCTCAGTGAATTCCTTCCCTGCATCAGCAGAGCCTTCCTGGATGCGTGGAAGCCGCTTTGTAGCTCGACTAATTAGGGGTGGTGGCACAGCGTTGGCCATTGTGAATACACAGCTGGCGTGCGGGCATTAAAAGCATGTCCGTTACACTGTCAGCATTCGGCTCCACAGGAGAATGGTACCTGGAGTGTTTATCCTCATGATTAGCTAGTTAGGTGTGGTATTTCTCCTTAAAATGATGGTGGTGTAGTTATGAACAGTATTATATTAAACTTGATTTTATTGGTAATTAGGTGGTCAGAAACCTTTAGAGGTTACAATGGCTGACAACCATGGCTCTGTGAGACAGAAGGAGGTCACAAAGGGATATAAGGTGGATCCAGAATTAGCTTCCATGATTAATATGGCAGAGTCCAAGTCTGTGGGGACAGCAATATCCATGACATTGCAAAAGTAGAAGAACTCCGCTGCCAAGCTCCCTATGGGTTCTGTTGGGAGTCTGCTGCAGACGTATCATTTGGGTGCAGGTGGATTCCCCATTGGAGTGCCAGATTTTTAACAACCCAAAGAATTGGCAAAATATTTCGGACAACTGCACCATCTCAAACAGACTTTCAAAGTGGACCTTTTACAGGAAATGACTAGTCATGGTTGTCTTTTTCAAACAGATTAGAGCCCGGTGAGAGACCAATGATCAGACAAGGACCACAGGGGCACAGATTTGCTCCCTTCTGAGTGGAGTTAGATACAGGGTATAAAAGATCGAGAGACTGGCACCCCTCAGGTGGGGCACAAAAGAACCAACAGGACTTATGCCCACAAACACCAGGATGAGTCTTAGGACCCCTTCAATCCCGACAACATCAGACAGGTGTTATTGACAGATCTTGCCGACCATGGCAAGATAAACTTTTGGATGTTATAGGGGCCCTTACAAAAATTATGGAATTGGCAGAGGATGCCAAATGCACTGGTGAGCCATAGACCCAGTTGTCCTCTTAGGATGGTCCCAGACAGCAATTTACCTATTCAGCAATGCTAACTGTACTCTCTTGGTGGAGCACAGAAAATCCTTGCTTCTCTGTCTGGACCCAAAATTGGGAGAATTGGTCACCATTGAGGCTGATCCGAGGCTAAACGTTATCTCTTGGGAGAGGCATTCATGATTGAACTAGTCAAGTTTGTTTAGGCCTTTACGGTCTTAGATAAGGCTCAGGTGTCTTTAAAGGAAGTTTGCATCTCCTGTGTTTTTGGCTGAGCCGTATGTGGTAGGGGACGTCCATCCAGCTGTTTACCCTTCCAAGGGGATAGGGGCTTTCAGGGCCCCAAATGCACTGACTGGTCGAAACAGAAGTGCCACGCGCTCTTCTTCCTATCCAGGAACACATTTCAAAGAGAATGTGCCCACAGAGGCTGCAGAGGAGCCAGCAATTCCACAGGTGAGAGTTTGAGTTTTTTCTCTATTAGATCTACGGGGCAGAACAGCAGATTTTTTGGTGGAAATCTCCAATGCAGGGGTGCTCCAAACTGTTTAAGAGTTTCAAGTAGAGTTTTAGAGTACCCCCACTCATGTTCTTAGAAGAGACCAGGGGCACAACAGACAAGAGGAGCTGCAGTTGGAGAGCAAAAGTGCCACAGAAAAATGATTTCTACACCCCAGGGGATTCTTAAGTAATATTTTTATTGTAAACAAGAAAGACAATGGGGTGCATCCTGTCATAACACTAAGGGAGTTCAATGGGAGGTCAGTGTACAGGCATTTCAAGTTCAAGGGAATCCATCTGCTAAGGGATCTCATCCAATAGGTAGACTGAATGATGACATTAGATTTGAAGGATGCCTGTCTGTCGATCCCAATCTTTCCCCGCACAGGTGCTTCCTTCAATTCCTATGGCAGCACCAGGTTTGGGAATTTAAGCTTCTTTCCCTTTGGTCTTTCATCACATTGTGGTGCTTCTCAAAACTGCTGAAGCCAGTGGTAGCATGGTTGTGGTCAATGGCGCAGCGCATGATCATCTACCTGGATGCTATGATCATAATGTTGCAGGACAGGGTTACATTGTTGAGCCACTGTTGAACCTGGCCCTTTTGCAGGGTCATCCTCAAACTTTTTGCCTTCCTTCCTCTTCCTGTTTTTCTGACCTCTTTTTGTTGGCTTATCACTGCTGATCAGTGCTAATGTGAATGCGCTCTCCCTTCTAAACTTGGTATGATTGGTTTACACCTGATTGGCTTATTTAATTGACCTATCAGCCCCTTGTACAGTGGTATCCCTAAATGCTAGTAGTGGGCCTGCAGCACAGCTTGCGCAGCCTACAGAAGTAGCCTTTCTAACCTGTTTCAAGGCTGCCACCGCAGGGCCTGCATGCGCAGTTTACCGCCTCAAGGACCTAGAATCTAAATTGACTTGCAGGCCTGGAACTTCCCTTTTACTACATATAAGTCACCCCTAAGGTAGGCCCTAGATAGCCCTATGGGCAGTGTGCTGTGTTGGTAAGAAGTACGACGTGTCTTGTTGTGTGGCCTTTCCTAGTAGTGACAAACAGCCTATTTGGTTTCTCACTGCTGTGAGGGCTGCCTCTCCCATAGGATTGGATGGGAAATGCCTTTTTATATGGCTAAGTGGTACTGTCTGATCTATGAGGGGTGGCATAGGCATGTTTGGTATGGTTGGAATGGTAGTGAGAAATGCTGCTTAGTGTATTTCTTATTACCATTGTAGAAATGTCACTTTTTGAATGTGGCCATTTCTCTGTGCTTATAACTCGGGTGCTTTTGCAGCTCGACTCCAATCTACATCTAGGGTACAGTGCCATTTAAATGTATGCATACTTTCTAGACTGCCATCACATAGGGAGGGTGAAGGTGTAACAGGCGTACATCTGTATACTGAGTGTTCTTCCTGGGCTGGGAGAGGTAGAAGTGGGGCACACTTACATTTGTATACGCTGTGCCTTGTACTGACACAAAAGTCTTATTTACCCCCTACTGATGTCTGGAGCCAGTGTGGAGAAGAAGGGGCATTCCTGGAACTGGTTAGAGCTGGTTGGAATCTTCTCCCCACTTCTAGAAGCTGGGCAAAAGGAGTATAAGTATAGGGGATGTCCCTGATGTGTTTAGACACTACTTGGGGCTTGTCATAAGATGCCTCTGGCTTGACGTGCTGCAACTAAGGACTATGATGCTGCCAGGAAGGAACCGCCATCTGAGCTGCTGGAATTGTGGCACTGATCTGTTACCTGATATCTGCTGAGCTGCAGACGGGACTGCCACACGGCCCTGCTGCCTTATGTGCTGGCTACTGGCCGCTTTACCCTTTCCTGGAGACACCTCCAGTGCTCTCCAGGAGCTCAGGGGCCTGCTCTTATGAGGGGAACTTTCATGGTTCAGCTGGACCCTCTCTCTGCTTTCAGCATGTGCGTAAGGTAGGCGCAGCCACGAACCGCAGAAAGCATATAGTAAGCACTATTTGCTGCGTCTGGTGGGACCTATGCTGCAGGGAGCGCATGGTGAGTCCCTCTGTGGTCATCGTGGCTGTGACTCTCCCTTTGCAAGGGTTAAGCGCAGAGGAGCTGCCAGCAGCCCCAGATGAGGCGTACGCTCTCTGGTGCCCTTGGGGTACCAGCAGGTACTTACTTCCAGGTGGAGTCACCGCTGGAGCCCGAGCTGCTGTCTAAGTGCACCCACCCCTGTGGGCGTGAAGAAGAGAGCCCCAGAAGAGGAGTGTGATGGCCCACCAAGAGGAGCGCCGGGAACAGAGCCCAGGAGAGTGAAGGGTCCTGCCGGTTGGGCAGGAAGGTGGAGTTTTGCACCCCAAAGCCAGGAGGCTTACAGCGCTTACTGTAACTCTCCGAGTAGGAGAGCGGGAGGTGGTGTGTTGTGGAGGGCAGCAGCCGCACCGTGCAGACGCGGGCGGTTGCCTTCTTATGTTCCCTGCACTTGGGAGAAGAAATTGGCATGTACCACAATCCCCCTGGTAGAGGAGCCTGCGACGGCCATTACTACCTTGTTCTTCTTTGGACGGGGGAACCCAGAGAGGCCTCTTCGTGCCTGTGTTAGCCATTTGAGCAGCCCCACACTCCAGGGGGTCCATCAGTTAATGTAGGAGCCAGGCCTCACAGAACTACCACTCAGGTAGGGAGTAATCCTCATTGAAGGCCCCCGTCTGGCAACTCTGTTTTTACAGGGAGGAATTACCGCCTACTCTGTAATAGAGGTGCTTGTGCACCAGATTTACTTGTGGGGACTGGTAATCTGTAAAATATCCCATATGGGGCCAGAAGTAGCAAAGGATTTGCGCATCGCAAACTGCAAAAATCGCCGTTTGCGAGGCGCAAATGCCTCTTTGCCATGCCGAAATGCGCATTGCGAGTCGGGACCGACTCGCAATATGCATTTCAGAATCGCAAATAGGAAGGGGTGTTCCCTTCCTATTTGCGATTCGGAGTGGTATGCAATACCATTTGCGACCGCAAATGGTGTCGCAGTTACCATCCACTTCAAGTGGATGGTAACCCACTCGCAAATTGGAAGGGGTCCCCTAAACTAAAGGTTTCGTTTTTTTTTTTAAGTGCAGCTCGTTTTCCTTTGAGGAAAACGGGCTACACTTAAAAAAAAAAAAACTGCTTTATTTACAAGCAGTCACGAACATGGAGGTCTGCTGACTACAGCAGGCCTCCATGTTTGCGAGTGCCTAGACTCGCTATGGGGCCGCAATTTGCGACCCACCTCATGAATATTAATGAGGTGGGTCATTGCGACCCCATAGCGAGTCGCAGACGGTGTCTGAGACACCGTTCTGCATTGCAAATTGCGACTTGCAATTTGCAAGTCGGAAGGACTCGCAAATTGCAAGTCGCAATTTGCAATTTTCCTGCATCTGGCCCATGGTGCGGGATTACCATGGAAATGGGACATATGCTATAAGGAGGTTGTTGTAACCCACGTGTGTTCAAGTTGTGTCTCATGCCGTCAGAACCTATGGTTTCGTTATGCCCGGATTTATGATGTCGTTTTCCCTCAGTATTTATCCTGCAGGTTCATAACCTGATGTACTGATATATGTTGTGCTTGCTGTGTTGGGGGGGACGTATGTGCTTTCAGGATTCATGACTTATGTAGAGGGGAATGTTTTCATACTATGTGCATTTATTTTGGGAATAATGCTGACCTGACTTCTGCTTGTGTTGCTGAATATTAGTAACATATGTGCTTATCTGACAAGTGCTTATCCTTGCAGAATATTGGCAACCTCTGTGATAATCTGACAACTGCTTGTTTAGCAGGTTACTACTGTTAAAGCTGAACTAATCAATAATTAATTTGCATTGATACATTAATTAAGAATTATATATGTTTTAGGTAAATGTAGAGAGAATAAGAGTTTGTGGAAAATGTACCCACCAGAGTGGCCATCATAATTTATGCAACATTATTAAATAAATAGCATTAACTGTTATAATAACGTGCATAGAATGATTAAAATGTATAAGCAGATCGTACTGACATATTAACAAAAGGTATTTGCTTAATTTAATAAATGTAGAGTAATTGTGAAAATTCAAGGCCTAGTCGACAGAGACCCATGCTAAGTTACATGGCATTAATAAATGTTCAAAATTGTTTTCTGATGCAAGGAGAGAAGTTTCACTGTTCATTGTTACTTGTTCACATGGAATTAACAAAACCATTTGTAATGTTGCAAAGTTAAAATAGACAATGTCCTAACTTTCGCATGAGAACTGCTTGCTGTAATGTCCTGTGCTAGATGTTAATACTTTGTATTTTTGGAGCGTGAGAAGCTAAGGTTCCCAGGAGTTGACAATGACTGTACTGACGGGAGATGTGAATCGCAACAAAAGTTACTTGAAGAAAACTGGTGACAGGAAGAGGAGCCAATCACCGGCGTGTGAACGACTAACTATATCACTGATTTGGAAATTAATGATTATTGGTTCTAGTGTGAACATTTGATATTCTGACAATTGGCAACATGGGAAATTACTGGGTAGTTTTAGTATATCCCGGACTCCACTTGACAGGAGCAGTCAGTGTGTGTTAGTGTGAGTGTCAAAGAGAGCAATCGCGGCTTGCGCTGCATGGAAGGAGCGGGCGGATATGCGCGGTGCGGGGGGGGCTTGGGTAAAAATTAAATAATAAAAAACTAATTTTTTTAAAACCACTTACCTCGCTCTGTGTCGCTCTCCCTCGTTGCTCCAGGCAGGCACAGGCTACCAGCCCGTCTTCCGCCAATCCTGACGCTGCTCAGAGCAGCATCAGGATTGGCTGAGAGCACCCTGGCTGGGTGTTCCCAGCCAGACTGGGAGCCTGTGCATGCTCTATCCACCCCAGCGCTGGGCTAGAGAGAGCCCTGTGCGCATGTGTGTTTGGCCGGCCCAAGACGGCCGGCCAAACACACATGCACTGAGGGGGAGGGCAGTGCGCATCACCCCTGTGGCCCCGCCCCTTTCAAAGAAAAGGATAATAAACATAGTTTATTATCCTTCTCTTTGAAAGGTTTTGCAGCTGCCGCTGCTGGGTGGGGGTGACGCTCCTCCGCCCAAATGGGGGAGCCGCCCCTGAAAGAGAGTGTGAGTGTTGGTTGAGATGAGTGTGCATTAGAGAGAGAAAGATTTGGATGCTGTTTCCTATATCTATGCCCTAATTTGGTTCAGCTGATTTAGATCCACCATGTCTGAGCCAGTCATTTTCACTGTCCTCAACTGCGCATGCTGACCAGACGGATGTCCAGTTGACGAAGAAGTCTCTGCTTGCTAATCCCTTAAGGAGAGGTATAACTGAAGTGAAATGTGTTTGTTATAGAGTTTTGTTCTTTTCCTTCTAAGTACCAACCACTGTATTTTTGCTTAGAGCCATAGGTAGATGTTTTCCAAACTAACTTTTTGCCTGTGTTTTCCTTTTTGCATGAAGTCCAAACATGCCATTCGAATTAGAGGGTTAGTGACAGTGTCCACTTCCAACAAATGTTATTAACAAAGGATTGATTTTAATCATCTGTGAATGTCTAAATGTATGCTATTTCTTTAATTCAGTTGTTGATATTAATATGCTTGATTATTCTTGAATGTCTAATGTTAAATGCATTGGTTAAGTTGAGGTTTTTCTGTTGTTTTGGTCAACCTGTGTTGTTCGTTTATGCATATCAATTGGTTTTGAGATTGCTTTACATGACTTTAGCACTGTTAATATAAGGAAATAAACATTTTACCTTTACTAAAAGGTGCTGTTATTCATGGTTAAATGGGCCCCAGTACATGAAGGTTTCTGACTACAAATTAGCAAATGTTTCATTCTAATTGAACGTGTTATTGTTATGCGGATTAGGTGCCAGTATTGTGTCTATGATAGAACACTCTTAACAGAGTCCAAAGGTCCATCGAACCTATAACGCGTCACCTTATAAATAAAATAAATAAAGGACAAATAAGGTCAGACATGCTCACACTACTGATACAGGATGTTTTTGGTCTAATGGTGTTTTGTGCTTTACAGTTTATTTTTATATAGCGTGTTGTGGAGTTTTCTTTGTGGTGTATTTATTGTGTCACTAGTGTGTGTGTTGTGCAAATGCTTTATACATGACCTCTGGGGATAAGCCTGTCTGCTATGTGGCAAGCTACCGGGGTGAGCGCAGGTTACCTTTGGTGTGTAACTTACTCGCCCTGACTAGAGTGGTGGGTTCTGACTGGCTGAGGTGCATACCCTAGCCAACCAGAAACCCCATTTCTAACAGCCACACTCAGACTATGGTTTTCCTTTTGGAGGGTATGTGCTTCGTAATCAACCAGTTCTAATCAGATCTTGTTCCTAGACACAGGATGGAGTTTCGGGGTTTTACCAATGACTTAGTGAAAGTAACCATGTAGCTGCCCATTACAAGATTTCTATGATAAAGACAGAATTGAGATGGCTAATCACAATGGATCAGATTATTCTGAGGAGCTGGCATGAGTGGTAGGCCTACTAGCATCTTCGATTCAGGTGATTTTCCTGGGGCTTCTTCATTACAGGGCGCTACTTACGCTGAATATCAAACACAGAGAGGTTGTTCATACGAGGAAGAGATTGCACTAACAGAGGAGGCCAAGACGGAGATGGAGTGGTGGTTGGACCACATGGAAGAATGGAATGGCCACGCAATATTAGGTTCCCTTTCGGAGAAAGTCATCGAATCAGATGCAAGCCAATGGGGCTGGGGAGCAAGAAGCGGCACAACATTCACCAGAGGACGATGGTCACAGGAGGAGTTGAAGCTCCACATAAACTGTCTGGAGTTGTTAGTGGGATCATTTGCCTCCGCAGTCTAGCAAGTGACAAGGTGGAATACTGCATTTTGTTGGAAATAGGGAATATCTCAACAGAGCAGTGTGTCAACAAGCTTGGAAGAATGAGATTCAGGGCCTTAGCAAGGAATTTTGGCTCTTCTTTCTAGAGAAGAGGAGCTCCTGTCAGCAATGCATCTACTGGACAGCTCCAACACTATAGTAAATTGGAACCCGCGATTCCTGAGGGATTCCAGTGACTGGAGACGTAGGCCCCCATTATGACTTTTGCCAAAGTCCCGTGTTGGGATGACAGCATATGCGGCTGTCCCTCCGCTCTACCTATTACAAGCTTCCTGCTGGGCCGGCGGGCAGAAACAGCATTTCCTCCCACCGGCACAGTGGGAAACACACCACAACATTGATGCCGGCTCCTAACAGAGCTGGCGACAATGTTGCGGAACATCAGGTGCGACAGCACCCGTCTCGCTTTTTACTGCCTGTAATTTGGTGGAACCGCCATGCAAAGGCTGGTGGAAATGCAGGTTGTAATCCGGCGGTCAGACCGTGGCGGCTCTGCCATGGTCATAATAAGGAGGTCGGACCGCCCCTGTCGGCGGCTGTCTGAACTCCACTGCGAGTCTGGTGCTTCATGGACCACCAAACTCGTAATGAGGCCCTTAATTCTCGAGTGTTCACTCCTTTGTGATAGAGATGGGGAATGTCACTCACTGATTTATTTGCGTCAAGGCTGAATGTTCAGGTTCCTTGGTTTTACAGTTGGGTGCCGGATCTGGAGCCAGAGGAGCAGATGCTTTTCTTCAGGTCTGGGGCAAGGATTTGAATTATGTCTTTCCTCCCCTTTCTCATGATCACTAGGATGGCAACACAGGTGGGACATCAGCAGGCAGAATTGATCTTGGTGACGCCAATCTGAAAATCCCAACCATGGTGCTGGTTACTTCTGAAGATGTTGTGCAATTACCCTGTAATAATACCAACATTTCTGGACCTCCTATGGGGTCCAGGAGGAGAGATACATCAGATGATTCAGGAGAACACTCTGCATACTATGGCCTTGTGGATATCTAGATAAGGTGGAAGATGCCAGGAACTTCACAGGCAGTTTCTTCATTCATGGAAAGTACCCATAAAAGATACAAGTCTGTGTGGTCAGCTTGCATCAGTTGGTGCATGAAGAGAAACATCAACCCTGTGGGGGCCAACATTGTGCTTATAGTCCATTCCTTATCACAGATGGCTGAGATAAGTACAGCATACTCTATGGTTAATTTCTTTCATTCGGAAATGTTAGCTGGTCACCTACCAGTGGTAGGTGACCAAGTGGGTTCTCATCCATTAATACGAAGATTATTGCAGGGCATCCAGTTTTCTAATCCTCCAAGGCCTAGATACACCCACACTTGGTATGTTTAGAAGGTATTCTCCCTTCTCACAAGATGGCCGCACAATGCTGAACCCTTGAGGAAGCAGATTTTTGCTAAACTAACAATGCTGCCTTGTCTAATTTCCTGTAAAAGTGTGTCTGATGTGAGAACTTTGGACTTGTACAGTCCCAGATTGTCTGTGGTACATTGTTTGAGGGAGTATAAAAGTGTGTCTCTAGAGCTCAGACCAGGGGCAGTATTGTACAAAGTGCTCTGTGGGCTCAACGGGCATGTGTGCATGCTTTGCACGCCACCGAGGCACTTTAGTATTACAGAAAGGGTTGCAGATACAGCCCTTTCTGTAGTACAGAAAGCCAACGCTATCACTAGAGGGTGTTCTCTCATTTGCATGCGGGTGTGGCCCCAGGCAAATGAGGGAATTCCTTAACCTCTGTGCCTGTGTCGTATTATAGGTGCGGGTGCAGAGGCAAAGAAGCTGTCAGATGGCGCACTGTTAGTACCCCTGATGGCAGCACTCTGGAGGGGGGAAAGGGTTCCTATGGACCCCAAGACAACCCCTTTCATGTGGGTCCAGTCACTCGCTGCACCTGCCTTCAAGGGGTTCCCTAATCCCCCTTAAAAGTGCAGGCGGTTGCTGTCTGCACAGTAAAGTATAGAGCGGCTACTTCAAAGCCGCTCTGTTTTTCACGTGAATGCCCTGCCCCAGGGCATCGCAAGTTTGTGGCTGCCCCAGGGAGAAGCGTTTTCAATGTAATAGGCCACACTTTCTCTGTTTGCACCAGGCGCATCTATTTTAAGGTGTGTCATGGTGCAAAAAAAGTTAGTGTGCACTATGTGCAATAGGGCCCAGGTGGGATTAACCACATACTGGTTCCTATTGCAAAACCCCACAGGGCTTTATCAACACCCACCATGGCCAGATGGGTCTATGGGTGATGGAGGAAGCTGGTGTGGATGTTTCAATTTTCGGGGCACACTCCACCAAGGAGACCATGACATCCAAGGCTTTCAGGTTGGGGGGCAGATTGTAAGACATCTTAAAGACTGCGGACTCTGCAGCAGATTCCACATTTAAGAGATTCTATTTCAAGCCAACATATCAATTGGCTTCATTGGTTGTAAGTAAGCTTTAAGCAAGTATAATCAAACCTCGGGTCCTATCATAGAAAGGAAAATTTCCTAGCAATCATGAAGAAAAATGTTCTTTCTATTAAGTACACGGAGGCACAGACTATCCCCTCCTTTGTATACCATACAACAACAATCCAATATACGGAAAAGCCGAACTACCACATTGGGTATATGTCCTTTACTTATTATATTGTTAATCATGTATATTTGCATCGCTGATTCGCACATTTTGCTACTTTGTCAAGTCATTAACCCCTTGTGCACTGAGGACGGGTACGGTTCTGTCCTCAGCCGCAGTGGACGTGTACTGAGGAAAGAACCATATCGTCCTAGCACCCACCCATGGGGGAACCGCTGGTGCTCCCCCCATTGCTCACCCATTTCCACCCTCCCACCAGGGATGGCAGTGGAAGCGTTTCCGCTGCAAATCCCATACCCCCCTTGTTGGCGATCTGATTATGTTGGCACATGCACAGTGCACTAACATCATCAAATGCAGCCCCCTGTGCTGGAAGCCATTTCTGCTTCCAGTGCGGTAGAAAGAGGCGCGTAAGTGCTTCTCCAGGGGTCAGTGGCAAGGGTTTGTTTTCCAAAACAGACACAGGGGGAAATTAGGAGTTGTTCCTTTCCCCTGTGCCTGTTTTGCACTGATTCCTGCTCTGTGATCGCAGGTGAGACTCATGATTGCAGAGCAGAAATCAATACTTTAGGTCACTAGGGATTTTTTTAGGTGTATGTAGGGGAGCGACCTCTCAGGCAAGGGTCGCTCTGTGGGGTGGGAGGGGGGCAATGTATCTTGACGTTTCAGCCGCCCCTGGGGCTAGATCAGCCGTATTTTCAGCTGATCTGCCCCCAGGGGGAAGAGGTGGGGGGGGGGGACGTTGAAACCATTAGGCCACCAGGTATTTTATATTTTTAGTAAATAGTAAGGGAGCGACCCCTAAGGAAATGGTCACTCCCTGGGGGCAATATTTCTTCCATGTTTCAGCCCCCTCAGGCAGCTCAACTGTTTTTTCAGCCAATCTGCCCCCCGGCTTGTTCAAAACCACTAGGCCACAAGGGATTTTATGTTTTTAGGAAAAAGTAAGAGAGCTACCCCTTAGGCAAGGGTCGTTCCTTGGGGCAATATTTCTTCTGTGTTTCGCCCCCTCCCCCGTGAGTAGATCAGCAGTTTTTCCAGCCAATCTAACCCTCAGGGTCGAAACCACTAGGCTAACCAAGGATCTTTTATTTTATGTAAAAGTAAGGGAGCGATCCTTCAGACAAGGGTCGCTTTCTGGGGGTTATGTTTCATTTGTGTTTCAGCCTTGTCCTGGGGGTGGAGCGGCCGTTTTTACTGCCAATCTGCCCTCCAGGGGTTTCAAACCCACTAGGCATCCAGGGATTTCTTTTGATAAATTTGTGGGGAACGACCCATTGGGCAAGCCCAATAGACACCAGGGAGTTTCTTTTTTATATATCGGGGGTGGCTCCATGGGGCCCTTTGGTGGTGAAATGAATTGGTATACTTTTGTCCATTTTCTGCCCCCCTGAGGGCAGATTGGACATATATTAGGCCCTCAAAGGGGGCAGAAAGCCACAAGCCACTAGAGAAAGTTTCAGTCTGCGTATACTGGTGTTTGGCTGACTGAGTGCGTACTGGCATTTGGGTGGAGATGGGTAGCATTTTATCATGTTAACTGTTTTATTTCTTGTCAGCATTGGCACTTGTGACTGTAATGTTTTATTTCTCATTTTTAGGTCAAGTGTTCAAGCGCTTTGACCTTTTGTAAGTATAATGGGCTTTTAACAACACACATCTCACACCCAATACTTTCATTTGTTCCTGGGCTTGCCTTTCAGAAATCACTTGATGTCAGTTGTAAATGCTTTACGTTTGTCCCGCCTTGAGGTTGTTTTTGTAACACCTTGCAGACTGCTCTTGTTTCGGCGTGGGCAGACTATTTTTTTTCCTTTTTCTCTCCCCTTCGTGCTGCATGGCGGCCATGGCGTTCAGAGCGCGAACAGGCACAACAGCGTGAACTCGATCAACAGTACTAGAGTACTGGTAACTTTGTTCACAGTTACCTAATAAGAGTCATTTCTTGTGACTCTCCCCTTAAAACACTTGAAATTGGAAAATGCTTTACATAAAATAGAAATCCTTCGAGGGAACGTGGCTCTACCGGCACAGGGGGAGAGTCGATACTACAATACTTACTGCACTTAGGAAACTCATCCCATAATCCTTTGCAGGGCATTACTTTTACAAAACATGTTTGCTCATAACTCAGCCTGTGGTGGTCCTTGGACAATGGGACCACCACCAAAACTTTCAGCACAACACACACTTTCTGTTTAGGTTAGTGAGGACCCCAAAATAATAACCCCTCATACCATTCAGTGTCTTTTTCAGTGCTCTCAAGGCTAGAACTTTTTACATCTGGTAATAGCATGTGTTTTTGTGTTTTAAGCGTCTTGTTTGTAATGTCATGGTTATAGACCTGCTACCTCTGAACATGTGTAATGTGCTACACTCTCTAAGAGCTAAATATATGGTTATACTGCATTATTTATTGCCCCTCCCCGTTGCAGGCACTTGGCCCTCCCAGACAAGTGAGGTACAATTTTTTTGAGAGACCGAGGGGAACACTGAGTGGTAGGAAATTTGTGGCTCCCTCAGATTCCAGAACTTTCCGTCACAGATATGGGAGGAAAATGTCTTTTTGGACAAATTTTGAGGTTTGCAAGGGATTCTGGGTGACAAAACCGGGTGACAGCCACACAAGTTACTGCACCCTGGATTCCCCTAGGTGTCTAGTTTTCAAAAATTTACAAGTTTGCTAGGTTTCCATAGGTGCCAACATTGAGCTAGAGTCCAAAGTCCACAGCTAGGCACATTGCAAAACAAGGATCAGTTTTCTGTGGAAAAATGTGATGTGTCTACATTGCGTTGTGGGCCGATTCTTGTCACGGGCACTGGGCCTACTCACACAAATGAGGTACCATTTTTATTGAGAGACGTGGGGAAATGCTGGGTGGGAAGATGTTTGTGGCTCCCCTGATATTCCAGAACTTTCCATCAAAGAAAGGGGAGGAAAATTTGTTTTTAGACAAATTTTGAGGTTTGCAAGGCATTGTGGGGGCAGATCTGGGGATAGCCACACAAGTCACCCCATCCTGGATTTCCGTAGATGTCTAGTTTGTAAGAATGTACAGGTTTGTAAGGTTTCCCTAGGTGCCAGCTGAGCTAGGGCCCAAAATCCGCAGCTAGGCACATTGCAAAAAACAAGCCAGTTTTCAGTGTAAAAATGTGATGTGTCCATGTTGCGGTTCGGGCTGTTGCCTGTCGCAGGCCTACCCACAGAAGTGAGGTACTAATAGACCTGTCACCTCTTGGTGTGGTTACCCCTGTCTTTTTGGCTTCTGACCTCCTGTTACCTGGGCTGTTGCCTGCTATGATCCTGGACTGCACTTCATTTTGGTGGCTTTTAGATTCTGGGCACTTTACCACTGCTGTTCAGTGCTAAAGTGCAAGTGTTCTCTATCTAAATTGGGTTGGTGATTGGTTTTCTACATGATTGGCATATTTGATTTAGGGCCTGTAAATCAAATGTTAATAGTGGGCCTGCCGCACTGATTGTGCCACCTACATGAGTCGCCCAGTAAACATGTCTTAGACCAGCCACTGCAGTGTTTGTGTGTGCAGTTTTAAACTACCAGTTCGACCTGGCAAGTGCACCCACTTGCCAGACCCAAACCTTCCCTTTTATTACATGTAAGTCACCCCTGACAAGGTAGGCCCAATGCAGCCTTGTGGGCAAGGTGCAGTGTATTTAAAAGGTAGAACATGTACTAATGTGTTTTACATGTCCTGATAGTGAAATACTGCTAAATTTGGTTTCACTATTGCAAGACCTACCTCTTCATTAGGGTTATATGGGGATTTCCTTTAAATATCTTTTAAGTGCAGCTCCCCATTGGGAGCAGAAAGAGTTGTGGAGTTTGGGGTCTCTGAACTCACAATTTAAAAATACATATTTTTGTGAAGTTGGTTTTTAGATTGTAAATTTGAAAATGCTACTTTTAGAAAGTGGGCATTTTCTTGCTTAATGATTCTGTGCCTCTGCCTGGCAGTGTAACACATGTCTGGGTCAGACTGACAGTTGAGCTGTTTGTGAATTCACTCTAGACAGTCACACAAAGGGAGCAGAAGGGTGTCCTGCATATCCTGATGGGTCTGCCTGGGCTACAGTGGAAGGAGGAGCTAACACTTACACCTGCATAGGGCTGTGCCTGTCCTTACACACAGCATTCTCCAACCCCATGGAGTGTGTATGGGGTCAGGACAGGGAGAGGAAGGGTCTTGTGCACTACAAAGACTTTCCTTTTAGGTTTGTCTTCTTCAAAGGCAGAAATGAGTATAAGTAATGGACTGCTGACCCCACAACTTCAGAACACTTCTGGACTGAGGACATTCTGCCAGGGAGAAGACCTGGATGTTTGAGGAGGACCTGCTACCCTGCCTGTTGCTTTGCTGTGATGGCCTGCTGCTGCTACTTCTGCCCAGGGAGAGAAGGGACTGGACTTTGCTTTCTACATCCTGCTTTCCAAGGTTCTCCAAGGACTTGAACTGAGTTTGCCTCCTATTATGAAGTCTCAGGGACATCAAAGACTTCATCTGTTAGTGCCTGGGTTCTTCTGTTGAGAGTCCTGACTTGCTAAGTGGTATCAAATCCAGTCCCTGGGACCTTAGAAGTGGAAGCTTGTAACCTGCAGGGGAAAATCCACGCACCACTGTGTGCACATCAGAAAAATTGATGCAGCACCTTTCCTGCAGCTAAACATTCCCCGCAGCGCCTGTCGCACAGCAGGAAATCCGATGCAGCACCTGTTTTCAACAAGGACTCTTCACACAGAGCGTCAGAATTTTCCCTTAGGTAAGGGGCCTGGGGTTAGGTTGGCCATAGGTGAGGACTTTCAGGGTGTACCTTTTGAACTGCCTGGCAATGGCCTGAAGTGCTACTGCTAGGGCTCTGTTGACTGACTGGTCAACTGATGCATCCAGGTCATGCACAATATCTACGACAAGGAGCAGATCCTCTTGCTTTTAAGAATATGTGTCCTCGCCAGAGGACTGTCTGTCTGCCATATTGTAGCGGTGTTGAATGTAATAAGCCTCTGGTTCATTATAAGGATATTGTCTAGATAAATTATAAGTCTGACTCCTTGGGCTCTGAGAAGAGCTACCACTGGTTTCATTAACTTGGTGAAGCACCTCAGAGCTGAAGAAAGACCGAAGGGAAGGGAGGCAAAATTGTAATATTGGTTTAACCACTGACATTGTAGGAATTTCCTGTAAGCTGGATGTATAGAAATGGTGAGGTATGCATCGTGCAAATCCAAACTAACCATCCAATCGTTTTGGAGCAGTGCGTCTCTGAGATGAAGAAACATTTCCATTTTGAAATGTTGATAGACTATAAAATGGTTGAAGTGTTTGAGGTTGATTACTGGACGCATCTTTTTGGTTTTTCTTCTGAACTAAGAAGATGGAACTGGTGAAACCTGATGGGTCAGGTTGACAAAGGGTGATTGCTTGTTTTTGGAGAAGGGACTGTACTTCCAAAGAAATAAGGTTGAACATTTCTGTTGAAAACCGTGGAAGAAGAGGCAGGGAAGACTGAAAAGATTTTGAGTAAAGCTCGACAGCATAACCTTGCACTGTGTTTATCACCCAAGGGACTGCAGTGATTGACAACCATTTTGGAAGGAACCGGCGAAGATGACCCCCAACAGGAAGAAGGCCAGAAGGTAGACTCACCTGTTTGGTAAGAGTACCTGGAACCTTTAAAACCTCTGCTACAGAAACCTCAGACCCTTTGTGGGTAGAAATTAGGCTTATATTCTTGGTAAGAGGCGTTGTACGATCCTCTGAAACCTTGATTGTTGTAACTGTGGCTGACAACGTGCTTCCTGCCTCTGCCAGCCCTGGCAAAAACCCATTGGGAAAACATTTTCCTCAGGGACTGTTGGGCTTTATTTAACAAAGCAGTGGTGGACACGTATTTGCTTAGTTCTTTAACGAAAGAGTCACCGAAGAGAAGGCCATCTGCCTTTTTCACAAGGATCCACTGTCGCCAAATTCACCAATTTCTGATCTAGTTTAAGCAGGAGTGTTTTCTATGTTTATGCGTAAGAGCAGAATTAGCGTTGTGGAGTAAGCAAAATGCTCGTTGGACCCAAAGCAAAAGTTCTTCAGGATCAATTGAAGTATCTTCTAACCTAGCAGCCTCTGCCAGGTCGAAAATGCTGTTGAGTAGACCAACCATATCTAACAGTTCGTCCTGGTATGAGGACCATGCCTCATCCACACCCTTGTGTGGATCCTTGCCAAATTTGGTAAAAAAGGTCAGGTGAGCTGGATCGATGGTAGGGGTAATAGTGATCTTTTGACGGAGAGAAGGACGCATACATTCGGATCTTAGCTTGGCCCTAGTTTGCTTGTCTAGAGGAGAACGTAGTCAGGATGCTACATATTGCCCAACATGATCTGCAGGAACCCACTCCATGGAATTCAGGTGGTGAGTATGGCTGGGATCAAACATAGGGACTCCGACTGAGTCTGTGATGGTCTTAGGTTTAGAAGTATTTTGTGAAGTTATTTTAAGTTTTTTTGTTGGGGGAGGAGACAAAAACTTGTCATTGTCAGATAGGTCATTAGCTGAATCAATATCAGCCAAATCGTCATCCGTATCTGGAATAGAGGAGATGAAGATAGGAGACGTGATATGTTTGGATTTTGTTTTCCATTTCATGGATGATTTTTATTTGTCATGTATATCACCCTTCTTAAAAAAAAGGAGGCCTGTGAGGAGCCATGTCCTCTGCCTTATGTGAGGAAATCTCACTAACCAATAGCGCCAATTTGTGTTGTTTTTTGGGTTGAATATTGTCTGAAGGGCGCGTTCTGCTTTCCCCCGTAGACTGGTCCAAAATCGTCTTTTTTGTATTTATTTTTTTATATATTTTTATTAACATTTCACTGTCTTACATTTGCAAGTCCATTTGTGGTAACATCTTGGTCTCATCATATCTGTCAATGAAAGAATCCGCCTTTGTGTTATACGTTACATGTACTTTGTTACACACCTTCTTAGCACTGTTAGCTTTCCTATTGTATGCATTAATCATTAGATCTAATATACTAACGTTCTTGTTTTAATGGGTCATGCTCTTTGCGGTTCTATGTTACCATTTTGAATTGTGTGGCCACATAACAGTCTTAAATCAACTTTAAACTATGAATCAACTTAATGGCTTTGTGTGAGTGGGTCTTGCGGTTAATAAAGGAAGTCACTCCCAGGGCACATCAATGTACGGGGGACGGCCAGCCACCCACTCTCCCCCCCCTACCAACAGCTATGTAGCAATTTGTGTCGCACCCGTCTCTACTCTATATCACTTGGTGCGGTCTGTTGAAGTATTTGTCAATATCTCGGCTCCAGCTTGGGAACCCTCCCCAAGGGCCAAACCCGTTGAGTGTATTGATCATCTCATACTGCTATCTCGGGGTCTATCGGTCCCTTCATTAGGTCATCCCAGCTCGTCACCAAGTACTCCCACTCTGAAGCAATAGGGGCCTGGCGGACGCCCCTGGCCTCCTCAGCCTTCAGGACCTGCAGTTCAGCCCTAGTCCATCTCACAACGTCGCCTTTCCATACAGTCAGTGAGGGGTGGCTAGAGGCCTTCCAGCCCCTCGTGATCAGTCTTTTGTAAAGGGCCAGGGTCAGGTCCAGGAAACGACCCCTAACTTTCCCCGCAGCGCACCTGTCTTGAGGCCCAGCAAGCACAAAGCAGGGTTGGGCGGCAGTCCCGTCCCAAATAATCCCGATAGGATCGTCATCCTCTCCCCCCAGCCAGTCTGGAGCACAGGGCATCCCCACACCATGTGGTCGAAGTCTGCTTCCCCACCCCCACATCTATGGCATGTCCTAGGTGTCCCCCCATATATGCGGAACAGTTGGTGAGGAGTGAGGTACGTCCTATGTAAGTAGTTGTATTGAATGTATCTTAACCGCGTGTTACGTGAAATCATCCAGGGATAAGCCAGTGTCCTGCTCCATTCTGCCTCAGACAATTCCTGCCTGATCGTTTTCCCCCATCTTTCTCTCAGGGAATGCAGAGGGTCTAGTGCGGCCTCAATCTGGGCCCGATATATTTTAGCAATCAAGTGAGGTTCCTCCCCTGATGTCAACAGGAGGTGGAACACCTTGTGGATAGTGGGTTCCACGTTAATCGTGTCCCAGTGGTCCTTCAGGGTATGCACAAGCTTCCTGAAGAGTAAAAACTGTCCCTGAGGAACACCCCCTCTTGTTAGGTCAGTGAAGTTTTTCAGCACTCCCTCACCGAAGAGCCCCCCAATTGTCTCTACGCCTGCTCTTGTCCATGGACCCAGCCCTAGACCCGCCAGTCCCTTTCCTCCCGGGTCCAGAGCAAGGACCGATAACGGTAAAGCTGGGGAGTATGGTGGGCCCACTCCGACTCTTCTCGCGCACCTTTTCCAGCATGTCATTGCAACACTATTCATTATGTTGTCCCCTAAAGGGGCAATCTTTCTGTCTGCCATTCGTGCTACAATCCGAGCTGTATCAATCACACCGTGGGCGGTACACAAGTCCAGATGTCCCCTGCCCACCAGCCAACCAGCCACCCACTGCAATTGGGATGCCAGGTAATATGCCTCGAAGTCAGGGGCACCCAGCCCACCCATGTGGGTCGGCCTACAGATGGTCGTCAGTGCTGTGCGTCTACGACCATCGTCCCATATTAGCTCCCTGAGCAAAGTGTTCAATTCACGAAACCACGCCGGGGGGGGATCAGTAATGGTAAATTAGCGAAGTAGTAGAGGAGGCGAGGAAGCATAATCATTTTGGACAGCGCTACTATGGCCATTATTGTTAATTTCAATGAGCGCCAGAACCCGACCGAGGACCGCAGGGAGCGGAGCGTCCTACCAAGATTACCATCCCGGAGATCACTCAACTCATGGAATATTTGAATGCCCAAATATTTGAAGGTCTGTGGGGCCCAGTTCACGTCCACCGGGCATGCTCCGGGGCGTACGCAGCCTGGCAGCATGGGAAACATAAATGTTTTGCCTCGGTTAAGGCGAAGCCCAGACACCACTCCAAAGTCCTCCAGGACCCTTAGAGCCCACGGGAGTCCACCAGTCTAATCCCTCAGATAAATAAGTATATCATCGGCGTATAGCGAGACGATGTGTTCAGTTAGTCGCCATTCAATTCCCCTACCCACACCCTCCCTCCGCAGCTGGGCCGCCAGGGGCTCAATTGCCAGGGCAAATAACAGTGGGGACAGGGGGCACCCCTGTCTAGTTCCCCAAAATACTGGGTATGCACTAGAAATTGTTCTGCCCGTCTTCACTCTTGCCAGTGGGGACGAATATAACAGGTCCACCCATTTAACCCAGCTCTCCCCGAGTCCCATTCTTAACATCATGGCCCTTAGGTAGTCCCATCTAATCGAGTCGAAAGCCTTCTCGAAGTCCACCGCAAGCAAGACCCACTCTGGCGGCTTCAACTCGCTGGGCATATGCAAAATAGCGAAAATTCGCCGTAGGTTCAAGGAGGTGCTGTGACCGGGGACAAAGCCTTTCTAATCCACGTGCACCAATGTGGTCATGAGGGGGAGCAACCGATCAGCCATGATCTTACTAAGGATCTTGAAGTCACTGTTTAGCATCGATAAAGGACGAAAGTCGGTCACCGATGCTTCCTTGCTGTTTGTCTTGGGGAGTGGCACCACGAAGGCCTCCCGTAGTGTGCACGGCAGCTCCCCACAATGTAGTGCTTCCGCGTACATCTCCGCCAGCTGGGGAACCAATAGTGATTTATATTTTTTGTAGAAATCCATGGGAAGACCGTCCGTACCAGGGGACTTCCCAGGGGCTAATTGCGCTATGGCCTCACTTATCTCCTCCTCTGTCACTGATCCCCCTAGGCTATTCCTCCCTTCTGGACTCAGTATCGGCAGTGGGATTTGTTCTAGAAAATTATTGAAGGCCTCCGTCTCCAAGTCACCAGGTCTCCCATACAGGTGTGTATAATAATCCCTAAATGCGTCATTTATGGGGCCTGGTCTGAGTCTACGAAGTCCCTCTTTGTCCAGTACGCTTGTGATGGCTTCACTATCCCCGTTCTGGCGCATCAGCCACGCCAGCAGTCTCCCCGATCTGCCCTCCTCTGACTGCAGGGATGCCAAATATTTTTGCATGCTTTGACACTTAAGCCGATCCTCAATCCGGGAATGTTCTCTATGGGCACGGTTATACTCCTCATTTTCCTGAGCTACTGGCCCCTTTCTCAATTCCCCCTCATGCATATCCTTCTCCAGGGCAGACAGTTCCCTCTCAAGTGTGCGCTTCACCCCCACCGACTGCCCCAGACAGAAGCCCCTCGTCACCACCTTGAGTGTCTCCCATTCCACGGCCCTAAAAGGGGTGGATCCACTATTGGTCTCAATGTATTCTGCCAGGTGGCAACGCAGGGCATCTCTGTACACCTGGTCCTCAAGCGCCGCGGGGGCCAGTCTCCACGACCGTATGGGGGGGTCTGTCTTCCGATACCCTCATCGACAACAACAGGGGATTATGGTCCGACAGGGTGCGGGCAAGGTATTCAGAGTGAGTCATGCTACGAGCCAGACCTGCCATACAAACCACTCTATCAATTCTGGTGTGCACCAGGTGGAGGCCCGAATAAAACAAGTAGTCTCTAACATCTGGGTGCTGCTCTCGCCAGACGTCCACTAGCCCCCAAGTGCTCAGCCACTCGCTTAGTCTTTGGGCTATCTTAGTTGACACTGCCCCCTATAGAGGCGGGGTTGACCTGTCTGTGTTTATATCTAATACTGCATTGAAGTCCCCTCCTATTAGTAATTCTCCAGTACGTTGGCGGGTGAGGTGGCCTGATAAACCTGTCATGAAGGAGACCTGGTCCTGATTAGGGGCATAAATGCAACCCAAGACTATCGGGGTACCGTGTAGCTTCCCCTCCAGTATCACAAATCTGCCCTCCCGGTCTATGTTGGAGGAGTCAATCGTTAGGGGGACCCCTGCTCTGACCCATATCAGTACACCTTTTGCATAAGCCGAGTACTCCGTGGCAAACACCTGCCCCCTCCACCTACGTTTCTCTCCCTCCCCTGATGCTAGGTGGGTCTCTTGCAGCATTGTCACCTGTACGCCCCTTCTCTTTAAGTAGGAGAGAATTCTGTGTCTTTTAGCCGGCGTGCCCATCCCCCTGACATTCCACATTAAGAAATTGTAGTCCGCCATCTTAATCGTTCAGTCTGGTAAAAGTGTCCCTGGCTCATCCAGGACTCGGATTGGCCCTTTCGCGTGTTCAGACCCTTTCTATGGTCAGTCTTCCCCACCCACTTTGCCATTTTAACTTGGAACTGTGTACCCCAACTCCCATTCCCCAGGGCGCCTCAGGAACTGTAGGTTGCCCAGAAAACTGTGCAACAGTGCAACTTGATCAAACGCATAACTGCAGTACTCGCCAGCCTGGTTGGACAGGCGAGATTCTAGTCAGGGGGTTGGCCAGGTCCGGAGGGGCCACTCGTTCATTCGTTGTGCCATGTCTCCGGGCGCTCCTGCAGTTTTGGATTATCCGAGTTCGTCAGCCGTTTGCGGGGTTACCCTCGGGGCACGGGTCGAGCACCCCAAGTCCCCAGCAGAGGACACCAGTGTGTCGTTCGACTACCCCTCAGAGCCCTCCTGGGAGGACACCTCTCCGCCCACACGGGCTGCCGCCTCAAGGGCCGCCTTCCTGCCCCTCCCTTTCTGTGTTTGCGTTGGCGCCAGTCGCAGACGATCTCTGGGTCTCCGTCCTCTCGGGGCCCGGCGAGCCTTGCTCCCAGCCGGGCCCTCTCGTGCAGGTCGTACCGTTTGAGACCCATGACTCTCGAGCCACTCCCATGCCTCCTCTGGGGACTGGAGGAATGTGGTCTTCCCCTCCACCATCACTCTTAATCTGGCTGGATAAAGCAGCGAGTACTGGATCCCTTCGTCACGTAGGGCCCTTTTAACTGCTAGGAATGAAGCTCGCTTGTTCTGGACGTCCAGTGTGAAGTCCAGGAATAGCGTCACCTCCCAATTTGCTACTTTAAACGGGCCCATCTCTCTGGCCTTCTGTAAGAGGATGTCTCTGTCCCTGTAGTGCAGAAGTTTGGCGATCACAGCACGGGGAGGTCTACCAGGGGCAAGAGGTCTCCATGGCACCCGATGCGCACGCTTCAGCGTGTAGAAGGGGGTCAGGCACCCAGGTGCGACCGTCGTGCTTAACCATTTCTCCAGAAATTCCACCATGTTCGCTCCCTCTGCCCCCTCGGGGAGGCCCACCACTCGCACGTTGTTCCTCCTGTTTCTCCCCTCCGCATCCTCGGCTCTCTGTTCAAGTCGTGCCACTCTGTTAGCAAGGGAAGTCACCTCGGCCACCATGTCTTTCTGTTTTGGCATGATGTCCCCCAACGTGGATTCCGTTTCTTTGACTCTGTCTACCAGTTTATGGTGATCCGCTCTCAGAAGACCCACCTCAACCGCAACCTGATTGATGTCGCGCTGTAGTGTTGTCTTTGTATCTTCTATCGCCCCGAGTATCTTGTCTAGGGTGTCCTGTACTTTGACTTGTGACTGGTCCTGCTTGTCCCCCTCTTTGTTCCCCGGTGGCGTCGCGGGATCCATGGTTCTGCTCTTGTGACGGCTCTTGGGGGGCATCGGACGAATAAGGGGTCGCACCCCAGGGGCCCAGACAGTGGCCCAAGTGTTATCGTATGCTCCTCTCCTTCCGTGTCCCCACGCTCTGGTTTCCACAGGTCTCACCGCGGCCCCCGGGCGGTCCCGAGCCGGACCCCAGACACTCCGCCAGCTATCCCCAGCTTCCAGTTACAGAGCTGGGGGGCTCCACGTTGTCGCCCCGTGGCTCGCTTCAGCTCCGGTCATCCCTGCAATTCCTCCGCTCATTGTGCGTTCAGGGCCACGTCCCACCACCCGGGCCCAGAGACGCTTCGCAGTTGCGGTCCGGTCACCTTCCCTCACGGGGCAGTTACCACCCCTTCAGTGCTTCCTCTGTGACGTCAGCATCACACCCGGGCGCTCTCCACCCCCACGCGAGCCCCAACTTCTCCAGGTGCCCCATCCACAGTGTTACTCACTCAGGGGTCGTCGGCGCTCCAAGGCACCCGGGGCGTTCAATGGTCTTCCCCTGCCAGGCAATCTACTCTCTGTTCCTTTGTGGGGTGTGCCTCCTCAATCGCCAGCTGCTCTGGTCATTACACTTCTGCACCAGCTCAAGTCATCCAGGGAGCGGCCTCCCATCGCCCTCGGGCAGCCCGGAGCTGGCTCGCTCTTCGTCGGCTTTTCCATCGGCTCCTCCGGAGCGATGGAATTAGGCGTGCGCCATCACTGGAACCTTGGCCACGCCCCCGTCCAAAATCGTCTTTGACATCATATTAAAAACAGAGTTTTCTAAAAATGTTGATAATTTGTCCATGGAGGCAGAAACTGCCTGTTGTACAGAGGCTTGAATAAAATTAGTCAACTCCTCTTTAACTGTATGCTCCTCATCAGGACCATTCTGCAGCAAAGGAGAGCTATCAATCTCCATGACAGGAGAAGAAACAAAATAAATACATTTGTCGAGAACTATTCTGCAGGGAAGGGGTTAATATTTGAAGGAGAGGATTGTAGGGACTAAACTCCTCCTGTGGGTGGTACAATGAGAGCAGAAGGGGTGTGAATGGGCGTGTAATTCCCCAAAAGAAAGGACCTGTTCAAGCACAAAGAGATTGCTGGCGTCGTTCCTCAGAAGCGGAATAAAATGGCGACAGCTGTCTGAGGAATGGTTAGAAATGGTTGGATTCAGAGCGCGAGGGAGACAGCGCTCGTGAACAGTGCAGCAACGTGCCGTCTGGAGGTAAAGAAAAACAAAGTAGAAATGGCGTGCAGCGCACTATTAGTAAGTCATCGCTAGTGCCCTATAGTCAAAATATAAACATTAGAGGAAATAATTGTGTAGAGAAAAACAAATTAGGTACTTACCTTGACTGCGAGCAGTACGAAAAGAGGGCTGTTCGTAGTCAAGTGATGTCATAATACTGTATAAGCTGTGTTGATTAATTACCACTCAAGTACTATGTTTCTCTTTCCATTGGCTTGTTACTTTTGCCACTTGTGATTTGTAGTTTATTCATTATTCTTGACTGCTGCTATTAAATTTTAGCAAGAAAAGAAAAGCATGATAGGAGCCTCCGGTCTTGACATAAAATTGCCTCTCTCTGAGAAGCAGGGGAACGGTGGAGGAACATAGCGGCCGAGTGAGCAGGCTGTCCTGGGCTCCTAGGAACTAACGGTAGTATGTCTCTGGGAAATCCTCACTGCCGCAGCTAGACACATGTAAAAGTGTCTTTTTCTTTTGGTTTATTTTTGTTCTGCCATTCACCACTCATCGGCACTGGATATGCAGGGGCTGGGGTCGGGTCTGATCTCACCCTTGGGAACGTTGCAGTGAAGGACGGGCAACCATGGATCAGCTCTGTGGGCTGAAGCAGCCTGGAGTGTGACCCGGGGACGACGTTTCTTTGCCACAGTGCACTTCTGGGGGAAAGGAGGCAGCGTTGTCTGCTCCTTTCCTCCTGTTTCTCCCATCTCTCCAGGGAAGCCTGGAGCAGCTGTTGAAGCTCTGGGTGAAGCTAGGGCAGTCTGCCATAGCTACACGGTAAATATGATGCCAAGTCGGGCGTGTGCGAGGAAAGCACCTGTGGCGGCCCTCCTTAATGCAACCCGGCAGCCTCAAAAATGAAATAAAGGTAAGGAGAGTCTCAACAATAAAAGGCATACAATGCAGGGGGGGGCTCTCAAGGAGGCACAAGGATATAGCAAATCCTTAATTAGCCAGAAGGGGGAGGGCTTCATGAAAGACACATTGCAACAGCTAACTCAAGGGGGTAACCAGGAGAACCAGGAGACAATGGAAGGAAACACACTTGTAAAGAATCCCCATACAGAATCTCCCCTGTTCTCACTCTTTAAAACAGGGCCCAGAGGAACTGAGGCGATCCAAGGCACCACTGATTGTTTTTTAGGGGCAAAAGAAGCAATTAATGAAAAATTTGCTTGGGGAAGTTCAGATGGAAGGGCTGGTTCATCGGGAAGTAATTGTATAGATACGCCTGCCCCATTAGAGGAAAGCAGGGGTTCTTTACAGACCCCATTGTGAGGGCAGATACTGAGCCCATTGTACCTCAGCCCATAAACTTGCATTCTATCGACTTTGATGCTTGGAATGTCTCTAATCTCCTAGCTTCTTTGACGGAGGAAATTGGAGGAAAGTTCTTGATCTCTGAGCAGAACCATGCAAAGATTAAAACTTTGTGTGAGATCATGCAGATTAAAATAAATACATAAACAGAAAATATAGTTCACTTGGAAAATACAGTGAAAATACTAGATTTGCAGGTACTCTTGAATAAGCAAGAGGTTCAACAATAAAAATTAGGGGAGAAGCTTCTACAAGACAGGTTGGAGACCTTAGAAAACAACATGAGACGGAACAATATTAGATTATTGAATGTTCTGGAGGTGGTCGAAGGGAAGGATATCAAAGCTTATGTGATCTTGATAATCAGATAATTTTTCCCCGCTTTACAACACATTGATTTGGAGGATGATATCCTGAGAGTACATCAGGATCCTTACAAGAAAAACCCCGCCAGGAAAAACACTAGGAAAATGTTGATTAACTTTAGATCTTATTCTATAAAGGAAAAGATCTTGACGGAAGCTCTGAAAAGGAATAAGTTTACTAAAGGAGATTGGTTTTTCCATATCAGAACAGATATATCCAGGGCAACACAGGAGAGAGAATGGGAGCTGGGGAAATATATGCAAGATCTCAGAGCATTAGGGGCAACTGTCCAGATGCGATTTCCAGCAGTTCTCAGAATCATGTGGAACAATAAGATGTATAATATAAGAGAACCCAATGAAGTTCGTACCTTTCTGGAACAGATGAAGGCAGCAGAATGAGTTAATGTAATGTTCTGCCAAGGTTCCTGGGACTCCGAATAGGAGTTTTTTTTAATCCAATGGAAGTAGGGAGGGTTCCTCAGGGTGGGGGGAGTGGGTCAAGGGAAAGGTCACAATCAAAGTCTAGATTAATGAGTGTAGCACTGGGTGTAGGAGCATGTTGGGGAAAACAAAAACAAAAATTTGTCCTCAGGAAATTTAAGCCTCTAAAGCAGGTTATATTCTGGTTACACAAATCTCTTCCTCTATTATCATGCATAGTACTAGTGTGGCCCTCTTGAGGGTCATATCATGGAATGTTAATGTCCTTAAAGTAATAGAACAAAGGCGGAAACATTTTGAGCTGCTGGGAAGGGTAGATGAAGAAGTGATTATCTTACAAGAAACTCACCTATTACACGACGAGTGGAGGGAAATACTTAAGCAGGTTAGATGGATAGATCATTGCGTGACTACAAAACAGGCGGAAGTGGTAAAAGGTATAGCTATCTTAAGTTTAAAAAAAACTGAAGGGGAGGCGGGGCCAACCAACATGGCCGATCGGACATGAGCTCTGTCTAGTTTCCCCTGGGCCCGATGTAGTGAGGCGGTGGTTAGGCGTTGATGGGGCCCCCCCCGAGTCGGGGATCGCCCGCGGGTCCCTGGGAGAGGCGAAATCCGGCGGGATTCCCGCTGGAGAGAGGGGCGACGCCCGGCGGGGCTCCGGGCCGGCCGGTGGTGAGACGCGGTCCTGCGGTCCCGTGCTGGATGAGCAGAACCCGGCTGGCGCCAGAGAGGGGCCGTTGCCCCGAGGTGGAGGACTGGCGGCGCGAGACCCGAGGACGGGGGGAGAGCGACGCCCCCGACGCCAGAGACACAGATGAGCGCCGGTGGGCCGTGGGGAAAGGACCACACCCGGCCGCGACATGGGAGAGGTGAGCAGGGGGAAGGCATCCCCTTCTACATGCGTGGAGGCGCGACCGGGGGAGGCCCAGTTTGAGAGAAGCGGCTGGAGCATGCGGAGGCCCCCCACCCGTTAGAAGATATAAAGCGACAACAGGAGGGTTCCCCGCAGACGGATGACGATAATTAACACCTGAAATATTCTCTTGGCTGAGATGGCGAAGCTGTGCATTTTGGGGTCAGAGGAAGACTATTGGAGGCCATTTTGAGAGGCACTGAGCGGTAAAGCCTCCTCTACAAGAAACTCAGAGAAAGTAAAGTTTGTAGAGGCAAATGCAGGCCCCGACGGGCAGGTCGTTGTCACTGAGGGCGGGCCCACAACAGAGGGAGTGAGCCCACCGAGGAGAGAAGACATAGCTTTGAGACAGGGGAGAGGGGGACATCCCTGCCCCCTCCCCCCCAGAGGTGTGGCGCGACGGAAGGGCGAAGACCCAGAGGGGGGCCCCTGCAGTGAAGGAGTGTAAAAGCTGAGAAGAGGGCGAGACCCCCATGTTAACACCGGGGCCGGGCCCTTAACAGTTTCATATGCCACGACGCAAAATCCAGGCCAATCGGGTCCCCAGCTATTTCACGCCGGCTAGAGTGGAGAGTGCTGACCAGATGCAGGGTGAATGAGATGGCGCTTACAAAGGAGGACTTCTTGTCCTCTCTCCGTGCCTTTAAAACAGTTGCGTGAAGAGCTCACAACAGATATCAGAGCGACACCAGAGGCCTTCCAGACGGATGTCAATGGGAAGCTAGCCGCCCTCCAAACAGACGTGGACTAACTGGGGGCCCGCACACTGGACTTGGAACGCATATACAGAACTTACAACAGAAAGGGGTCCCAGTGGAGACTGATCTCGCAAATGTAAAATCGCAACTACACCTCACCATAATGAAGTGCGAGGACTTGGAAAATTGCGCACGCCGAGATAACATACGGGTGAGAGGCCTGGAGGAAGGAGCAGAGGGGACCGACCTAGAGGCCTTTGTGGTGGGGCTGTTTTCCTCACTACAGGGAGAGGAGCAAGCGGAGATACAAGTGGAACGAGTGCACCGTGTGGGCAGCAAAATACTGGGCGACGGGAGGAGACCAAGAGATGTTCTTACTAAATTAAGCTCATTTAAAGTGAAGGAACGGATACTTCTAAGGGCGAGACACCAGGACCCCATCTCCTTCCAAGCTGCGCAGTGCTCACTCTTCCAGGATATAGCGCCAGCAACTTTAGCCCGACGTCAACAGTTCCGACCAGTGACGGAGGTGCTGAGAGAGAAGAAGATAAAATATCGATGGACCTTCCCCTTTGGCGTAGCGTTTGAACTCCATTATAAAGCGTACCATTTCTCAACGGTGGATGCGGCAGCCGCAGCACTGGGCCTAGAGACTAGAGAAGAGAGGGGTGCTACCGACTGTGAGGCGGGAGAGGGGCAAGGAGGAGATGCCCCCCCCCCCCGTTTCGGCGGACCAATGGAAACAACAGAGGAGAGTTAGAAAGACCCCTAGAAAATGAAGCCATGCGGTAAGCCGGTACCGACTCGGACGGGGAGCGGCCACGACGGTGGGCCCCCCCGGTTGTTCTATAGAGACAGGGGAGATTCCCCCCCCTCGTCGGGAGGGGGTGGAGCGGATCTACTCGCCCCGGATCCTGGTGTTGCTTGTCACCCGAGCATACTTTATCTCTGCTAAGCAACGGGGGTCCGGGGCCCCAGGCTTTGAGATGCCCGTGGGTGTGATTGGGCCTGGGGGAAGAGATGAGACGGAATAGGATCCTGTCCATGACATGAAGACTGTAAGACACTTGGCGGTTGGGTGCTGCCAGGATAATGTCTGTATTTCTTTTAGGAAATGTTTGTTCAAGTTGTTTGATGTTTACCATCCGTGTCACGGTGCAAGGAGTCAGGGGAAAGCGTCACAGCTGATAGAGTATTGCTGGAGAGGGGGGGTGAGAAACACAATGAGGGGCACTGGAGATTTTACTGGGAGTCTGGGTGAGAACACTGATGCTACACAGAGATAATGTTGGAACTACTAACATGGAACGTGAAGGGCCTCAACTCCCCCAATAAACGGTCACAATTGAAAAAATACCTTGAGGAGCATAGGTATGACATAGTGGCCCTACAAGAAACACATTTGAAGAGGGGGGAGGGACACCGTCTTCGTCACAAACACTATTCTCAAATTGCCCTAGCATCAGCTCCCACAAAACACTGTGGGGTGGCGTTACCATTTAGCAGATCAGTCCACTTTAAGGAAACAGGGTCCAAGAAAGATAAGGAGGGGCGATTTCTGATGTTGAAAGGCAGCCTGGACGGGAAACTCTGTACGATAGTTACTGTCTATACCCCTAACAGTGGTCAAACCCAATATCTGTTACAATTCCTGAGCGAGCTAGAGGGCTTTGCAGAGGGCGAAGTTGTCCTGATGGGGGACTTCAACCTGGTGTGGGACTCAACATTAGACACAACGCACCCACAGAGATCACAAACGAGTGCCTTTGCCAAATCAGTGAAAGCCTCCTTTCGCCGTCTGGGGCTGTTTGACTCCTGGAGGGCCATGAAGCCCCAGGAGAGGGATTACACCTTCTTTTCACAAACTCATCGCTCATACTCAAGGATCGACTATGTGTTTTTGAGCAAACCACTGCGACAGATCCTTACGACAGTAGCTATGAATCCAATTGTCATTTCAGACCACGCTCCAGTGGTGGTAGGTTTAAATTGGTCACTAGCATGCAAACCATCCAGGCGCTGGTACTTTCCAGGGGTGATTACCCGAGACGCAACATCCCGCAAAGATTTGCGATCAGCGATTAGGGAATAATTCCAACTTAATGGATCGGGTGATACTGACCCCCATACTCTCTGGGACGCCTTTAAGGCGGTTATGAGAGGTAAATGCATTGCGCTTGCAGCAGCCATGCACAGGTTAAAGATTAAAGACCAACTCCTTTTGGAAAGCGAACTGAGGGTGGCTGAACGAGAACATAAATCATCCCCGTCCTGGCAAGCTCAAAGGAAGGTGGCAACCCTCAAGGGTAAACTACAGCACGGGGAACACTTCACTGAAGAGGGAAAGGCGAGGGCATTTAGACGATTCTATGAGAGTCTTTATCAATCGGACCACCCACCCGCCCACGCCCAAGAGACCTACTTACGCTCAGTCCACCTACCACAGGTCTCTCAGGAGACGAATTACATGCTAGAGGCACCCTTTACAGGGGAGGAAGTACAGGCAGCCATCAACGCCCTTCCCCTGCATAAGGCTCTGGGGCCTGATGGTTTTACAGCCCTTTTTTATAAGACCTTCGAGGCAGAACTAGCGGGCCAACTCGCGACTCTATTCAATTATATACGGGGGAGGGGTGCGGTGTCCACGTCCATGGGGGAGGCCCTGATAACTCTCATACCCAAGGCCGGAAAGGACCCTCAGCTCTGTGCATCATTCAGGCCCATTGCTCTGCTGAACCTAGATGCCAAATTATACTCTAAAATCCTGGTGCAGAGGCTGGAGGATGTGATGCCGGAGCTGATACATCCAGACCAGTCTGGCTTTATTAAAGGTCGCCAGACTCATGACAACTTAAGGCGTGTCATACACTTAATGGAAAAGGTACAAAAGAAAAAGGTCCCGGCACTCTTATTGGCTTTAGACGCTGAGAAGGCATTTGACAGGGTTGAGTGGTCCTTTCTAGTAGCAACCATGAGAAGGTTTGGATTTGGGGAACAATTTATTTCCATGGTGATGAGCAACTATGCCAGCCCCAGATCCCGAGTGGTGGTCAATGGGGTAGCTTCTGAATTCTTCGATCTATCCAGAGGCACGAGGCAGGGATGCCCCCTTTCCCCCTCTGCTCTTTGCGCTCAGTGTTGAGCCCTTGGCGACGCGGGTGAGGGGGTGCGCGGAGTTCCCAGGCATTACATTTGGTGCAGACTCACATAAGATTTCCCTATTCGCAGACGATATTTTATTATTTGTCACTGAGCCTCATACTTCCCTCCCAGACATAAAAGAACAATTGTCTCGGTTTGAACAAGTTGCGGGGTTCAAGGTGAACACTGGGAAGTCCTATCTCCTAAACCGGACACTGCCCGAGGGTATGATGACCCAGATAGCCTCCATGACCCCATTTACCTGGGCCAAGAAAGATATTACTTACTTAGGCATTCAGATTGTTCCCCAGGTGGCTGGGTTGTTTAGAGCAAACTACCTCCCTTTGATTAGGTCTCTACGAGACGACTTCAAGAGGTGGTCCCCGTTATGGATATCCTGGGTAGGGCGCATCAATAGTATTAAAATGACGGTGCTCCCACGACTATTATACCTCTTTCAGAGCCTCCCCGTTGAGATCCCGCCAGATTTCTTAGCGGAGACTCGAACACTTTTCACTAAATTTATTTGGCAGAGTACTAGAGCTAGGGTCTCCTACAAGATACTGACACGCCCCAGAGAGAGGGGAGGGTTGGCGCTCCCAGATCTCCTGCTATATTATAGAGCAGCACAACTGTGCGTACTAGCTGAGTGGTCCCTCCGAGAGTCAGATAAGATTTGGCTGCACATGGACAGAGCGGTGACAGGCAAGACCTTGTGGGATATTCCATGGAAACCCAAGGGGGCACGACCACCAAACGCATACCTTAGCACACCCACCGCCACCACCCTCAGAGTGTGGGACAAAGTTACTAAACTCCATGGGCTTACGTCCTTTCCCTCACCACACACACCTATCCACCTTAACAAAGCATTCCCACCAGGGGAACTACAGGGACCATTTGATCGATGGAGAGAAGGGGGCTGCTTATGCATTGCAGACCTATACCATGGAAACCAACTTAGGACCTTCAATAATTGCTGTAGGGATTTCCAACTCCCACAATCCGAACATTACCATTATACACAGCTAGTGCATTGGGTCATACAGCCACATATAAAGGAAGCAGCTACCAGGGATCTTCTAACAGTAGAGAGATTTGTGCAAAGGGGAGGAGCGACAAAAGGCAGTATTTCAACGCTATACTCCATATTAGCTACAGCACAAACAGCACCAACCCCTCGACACGTCCCTTTTTGGGAGAAAACCTTGGGTGGCTCGGTGGAGGAGGAGAAATGACGCTATCTTTACCACGATATACACAAGCACAACCGCTCCATGGCAGCTAGAGAGGCCCACTATAAGTTACTCTATAATTGGTACCTGTATCCTGAGAAACTTAAGAAGCTTTACCCCCAGGTATCAGATAGATGCTGGAGGGGCTGTGGCATGGTGGGAGACTTTAAACACATATGGTGGGACTGCCCATCGATCCGCCCCTATTGGAATGAAATTCTCTCTCATTTGAAAGAGATGCTGGGATATCCCATCCCGACCACGATGGAACATGCTCTTCTGGGCCTTCGAGCCCAAGAATTACAGCATCAAACATACGGGGACCGGACTATCATATGGCTGGCTTTGGGGGCGGTGAAGACAACTCTAGCTTCTTTCTGGAAAAAAGCAGACCCACCGCCTATAACTCTGTGGCTCTCACGATTATGGAAAAGCCTTGCCATGGAGCGTCTGGTTGATAAAGGGGAGGGTACACACAGCAGTTTTGATTACATATGGGACCCCCTGGTCAGGTTCCTCTCCAGGGGACTTCCCCTCACGACTTGTAGCCCCAAACTAAGGGCCTTGCACCTCTTCCATATATAGGAACCGGAGTCTGAGACGGGGGGAGACTAGGGAGGACCCCACATAGTCCAGAGAGGGGGACACGCAACCACCGACTTCTCTTAGCTACTCTTAATTTGTCTAGAGAAGGATGGTTTGTTATATGTTAACTTGTTTAAGGTCAATTTTTTATTCTATTTCATGTATGGTACAAGCTGGCTATACTTAAGACCTTGCATGATGATAAATGTCCCTCAAGATAGAGTATTCCTGGTGCACAATGTAACACTACTCTAGCGGAGGACAAAAGACAAAGGAAATAGAGCTGTATGGAATAGTCTAAGATGTTTCTTGATTAAGTATGCTTGTACTGTATTATAAAATGTCAATAAAAAGAAGATTTAAAAAAAAAAAAAACTAAAGGCAACTCTGGGCACGGTGGACATGGATCCCAAGGGGCGATGGTTGACAACAGAGATTAGATTCAGAGGAACCTGGTTTGTGATCCCAGGTTATTATAGTCCTAATTTGGACGACCCAGTATCCTTTCAATTTTTGTATAATCAATTATTACTCACCAAGTATCCGGTGATGTTAAGGGGCGACTTTAATATTCTGTTGGACCAGCTCTGGATAAATCTACTGCTAGAGGTACGGTAAATTCCCCCAAAACCAGAAATTGGGTAAAGCTGGCCATGGAAGACCTGAGTTTGGTAGATATTTGGCCAAGGAAGGCTATTGGGGGTCCCAGGTTTACCTTCCATAATAACAAATACGGTCATAGTTCTAGGATAGACTTTGTCTTGATTCATAGTAGCCTCTGTGGGAAAGGAGATATGTTGCCCACGCTCCGGGACATTTGTCGGGCCATTTGGCAGTAAAAGTATATATTAGTTTCGACACATTAAGTAATTCCCTTAGGTGGACTGTAAACCAGGTCTTGTTTTCTAATGATAGAATTGTTAAGGGACTAAAAAAAAACTCCAAAGTTTTTCTTGCCATAAACTATGGGACTGCCCCTTACAGGTAGTATGGAATACTTAAAAAGCATACATTAGAAGACGGTTAGTTAGTATTTCTGCATATAAACATAAAGAAGAGAAAAAGTGACTGGAAGAGCTTGAGTCCACAATTTTGGAACTTCAGTTACAGCGCTATAAGTCCTTGAATGTCTCTCATGGGAATGTGTTGGACAGTCAGGTGAAGAGAGCGAGGGTAGAATTGCAGGAATTTTTAGAAGCAAAGATTAGGAAAAGATGGGAAACAAGTAGAATGGCACACTATGGGTATGGGGAGGGGTGCAGCAAGTTTTTATCTCGGAAAACAAAAGTAAATCAAACCAGAAATAGTATTACTGCACTCCAAATTGAAGGAAAGGCGGGTTGTGTTACTGAAGAATTAGAGATAGAACGGGCCTTCATCTCTTTTTTTCAGAAGCTGCATAAGGGGAAATTAGTGGCCACGGATGATCAGATTAGGTGGTACCTGAATAGAATTTCTCTCCCAAGCCTGGATGATACAGCAAGACAGGACTTAGAAGCAAGAATAACTATGGAGGAACTTCAGGAAGCAATAAAGTCCTTAAAGAGGGGGAAATCATCTGACCCTGGTGGCTCACCTAATAAATTATAAAAGTTAGCGATGAAATGGGTTGGACCCAATCATGTTATAATTAATCAATGAAGCTTTTTTGGGAGTTTCTCCAATACCGAGATCATGGAATGTGGCCACAATCACTTTTATCCTGAAATCGAACAAAGATCCCACACAATGCGAGTCCTATAGACCCATTTCCCTGCTTAATTCAGATTATAAGATCTAGATTCATATTTTAATTAAAAGACGTGGTGGGGTAATCAATATGTTGGTACGTGGGGATCAGAGGGGTTTTATCAGAGGTAGGCAACTTTTTGAACTAACACATGAACTGTTTGGTGCAATAGATCTTGCTCAATTGAATGGTCACCCCATGGCAATCCTCACCATGCATGCGGCTAAAGCTTTTTATTGGGTCAGCTGGTATATTTTATTGAGATTCATGAAGGAAAATGGCTTTGGAGGTACTAATTGAGGCATTATATAGGGACTCGGTAGCTAGGATATGGATAAATGGTAACCTATCAAGACAAGTCAAAATTGAGCGAGGCTCCCAACAGGGTTGTCCACTTTCTTCTCTTCGATTTATATATAGAACCTTTGGCAATTATGATTAACGTGCCTTACTGCAGCTTGTAAGATATGGTTCCAGATATGACGAAAGCTTGGGATTCTGTATTATAGTGCCTTGGCGCCGATATGGGACTAACCGGGCACTCCAGAATGCTTTCAGTATAGGTTATCCCTTCCACTATGAGGAAAAGGGGTGGTTAAGTGGGGCCAAATGTTATCAAAGCATGAATTGATACCTTGGCATGCGTTTACAGAACTAGTAGACAGTATGGTTTCTAAGTTTAAATATTATCAATTGACGCGTTGGGCAAGTATGCTCCCTAAAGTAGATGCTTATTGTAAAGAGGTGGCATTTTGGTACTGAATGCTAATTGAGGTGAGAGAAGATCCCTCGTATTACCAGCGGTAAAATGGAGTAAGGAGTTAACTTTGTTGGACATTAGTAACTTTTGGCAAGTATCCTTCGCTACACTTTGGGTCACAGTTAAATCTGCCACATTAAAGAAAAAACATCTATTTACAGTGCCCAGGGTATATTGGTCACCAGACAAGATAACTGCCTTGGGGAAGGTAAAGAGACGCTGCCTACGATGTAAGGAGGAAAGGGATGACGACATCCACATGTTCTAGAGTTGTCTGAAGCTTGAACCCTTCTGGACAGATGTGGGGACGGTGCTCAGAGGCGTGGTGAGTCCAGAAGTAAAGGTAACCCTCTCTTTAATATTATTCGGATCCAATATGGGGGATGATTGCTCAGTAAATCTGGACAAAGAGCAGAGACATGTTATTCGGTTAATTCTTTGAAAGATATGTTTAAAATGGACTCTCCCCCAGATACCAGCTTTGCATAAGTGGATTACATCAATCATTAAACTATACCACCTGGAAAATAGTGGCCTTCAGAGCAGGAGAAATAAGTTCTGGGCATTATGGCAGGAAAAGAAAGTTTGAATTAAGTTGAATTTGAGTAGTCTAATTATAACGGAGAGCCCAATGATTATGAGTATGGTTAAAGCCTGCTGGTAAAAAGAGTTGGTGGTAATGTGATGAACTTGCCTCTCTGGAGCGGAATCTCATGGGGGAGTTGGCCTTTAAGGGATTGGCGGTTGGATGGAGGTTAGAGGAGATGTCCACCTGTCGGTGATGGTTTCTCCTCTCGGTGCTCTTACTTGCTGTTCTAGAAGCCTTGGTGGATTTGATATGAGGACTTTAAAATGAAAAAAATTAATTAATTAAATTGCCTCTGCTCCAACAGAAGTCAATGGGGGAGATACATTTTCACGATTATATTATAAAATATTTTGCTTACCTCCTATAAAATGTTGGCATATGCAACCTGCACAGGTTGAGCTATTCGTTTAAGAGCCCGTGAAACTTGAGAGCTCTGTGTTCTGCAACATTCAAGCGCTGTTTTCAAGCAGCACTGACAGACATTATGGTGCAAAACGTTCTCAAAAGTCACTAGCAGCTTTTCGCCCTTTTTGCTCTAAAAAGCTCGGGGAACCATGTAGAATAGGAAATGCTCCAGGGAAGAGAACCTAGTCTTCTTTTAATTTCCATGCACAGAGATCGAGGATGCCAGTCCTTCTTCAGTGTCCATACTCGCGGAAGCAGTACAGCGGGCTCCTTCTGTTGCTCTTAGGCTACCCTGTGTCAGTCTTGTCCCGTTTCTACTCCCGTTGCCCGTGTACTAATTGATCGGTTAGTGATGGCGACTGAGACCTGATGTTCTCTGAAGTTTGTCCTCTCAACTTGCTGTGTTCGGAAGGAGGTGCAGCAGCCACACTTGCACCGAGTCCAGTGGTAGAGTAGCGGCCATGGAAGCTAAGCGGCAGAAGGTAATGGGAGCGGTAACTTAAAGGTTGAGGGATACTAGAGTGGGTTGCCCCTGTTATTTGTTGTCCCTTTCCCCGTGTGTAGGTGCCCCTTGAGGTTGATTGTATGGGGTGGGGGGGGGAGGGACTTACGTTGTTTTTTTAAAAAGGTGTACTGCCTCAGTCTAATCGTTGAATACATTTCGTGTTGTTATAGAACAGACCTAGGCAGAATACTGCAATTTCATACAAGCGGGGTCTACTGAATACGTTGTTAAATTCCCAACTTGAAAACAACAAAATATTTCACGCCTGCTGCACTTTTCAAAATTATTTGCAGACTTTTCGCATAGAGAGGTCTTGTCATACTTGATTTCCAGAAATCAATGTTGTTTTCTATTTTTGTTTTGTATAATTTTCTTGTTTTTAGAGTTGGATGCATCTAATCTTGTAGATTTAATTATGTATTTTATGCCAAGGAACGGGGAAGAAACGGGACAGGGAGTAAAGCGAATTCAATGGGGAAAGCCAAACTACATGTCCCGGAATGCAAAGCTCTGTTGGCAATAAACGTGACGACCGGCTGTGATTAAACACCCGGTCAAGCAAAGTAAATTGGTTTTTACTTACATTTAAGACGGTATATTTTAAATCAGGTTTCAGAGCAGCAGGATTGTTGTGTAATTTATATTGCATGATCATCCCTGTGTGCGTTTCGTCGTCTCAAAATATAAGTATCCGTTTTCTGAGAGATTTGCTGCAATATTAGTGAGGTGATTGTCTACTGGCTGAATATTCTGATGTAATGATATTTGTTTAGGACAAGCTCTCTCATTAATTCTATTCTTTGCTGTGAGGAGCTGTGTATAACCTGACAGTCAGTGGTTCAAATCTTTCATTTTTCATTCATCTGTGATTGATTAAATAAATGCTATTGGAAATAGGCTGTCAGATAACCCTCATGCAATTGAGAATTTAATGGCCTAGACCTAAACATTATGTAATTGTAATGCATTCTGGCAATTGTAGTCTCGGATCACGTCATAGGATGTGATCATGAACAATCAAATATAAAAGGAGTAACACATGAACAGCCCCCTAAAACGAACTGCATCTGAAGGGAAGGTGTTGAGACCTTCTGGGTAAAAAGCCAGTTAAGCAGAGTTAAACCTTTTGGAGATCATGTTCATGTATGCTGTGCTTCTACAGATGGGCTTTTCATAATCGTTTGTCTAGTGTTAGATGATACCCTTTCCTGTTAGCATGATGTTTGTAAAAGATATTCACATTATCTGCAATGGTAAACACTGCAGATACAATGAACTTCCATGGATACTCAGGTTGCTCCATCCTTTGCTCTCCATCTTAATGGGGAAACTGGAGAACTAAATACTTGCTACTTCTAGCATCAAACCACTGGTGTAGCTATGCTACATTGATGACATATTTATAATATGGAATGCCGGAGGTAGATGCCCTCTTACAAAGAGCTCGCACTGATGGCTCCTACCATGTTGGTAAGTCTCCCTGTTTCCGGACTACACAGTAGCAGTCCATGCTAAAAGAGCTTCCTTCACCGAGGTGAAAAGGGCACTTTGGGGGGAGGGCCTCAGGTACTCTTTGATGTTCCCGGCCAAGCTGAAAATTACGGTAGATGGTCAAACTCCAGTAGGGAGCTGCAAGAGGCCTGGGAAAGGCTGGAAGAGTACAGGGCGGGAACCCCCTTGGTGGAAAAGTGAGGAATGGCGAGAGAAAGCAAGCACAGGCCCAAAAATCAGACCAGATGGGCTAGAAGTAGAGGGACAGTGAAGAAGCCAAATACGTCACAGGCTGAACAGGATAGGACAGCATCCCTCCAGGTGGCAGCAGAGTTCCCTATAGACTGGATCAGAATCAGAAAAAGGAGTCATGTCTGAGAATAACTCTGCAGACTCTGAGTGAGAGAGAGCTATTCAGACTGAGGAAGGGCTTCCTGTGTTGACCTCACAGACAGGGGACATCCTGATTTGATGTTACATCACTTCACACAAATTGCTCTGCTGTGCCCTGTTTATGACCGGGACCTCCCAGATGGTTGAGGCCTTACAGGGGAGTCTTGGGAAACCAGGTTCATGACCAGTGGTGAGGAGTGTGGCTACCCCCATGAGGGAAGCATAGTTGTTGCTTACCATTATGCCTCATGACAGAACTGGATAGTACCCAGATAGAAGATTTCCCTACACCTGGTGTAAGTTCAGTGTTTGGGCTTGAGCACCGGCTTGGTCTCCGAATTATGAGAGCCTAAAACCCACTACCTGACCCCTTATAGGAGCCTGGTTGAGCTTTGCTCATGACTGTTTGTCTTACTTATCATAATTTGTGCGGACAACCATTGCTGCTCAGCCCTGGGGATGGGGAGTTTTATGTTGGGGATTAACCGTTTTTGTCAGTCTTGAGAAGGACTCAAGCTGACTTTTGGGAAGGGGAGGGTTATGGCATAGCACCAGAGGTGGTTGCATCCCACTAGATGTGTTCTATGATACTTTTTCTGAACGTCTTACAGAACACATTATTTACTTTGTTTAACCAAGAATGTCCGGAGAATGGAATCTGCTGCAAAGCACCATAATATCCGCAGGTACCTGCGGCATAGAGGGTCCATAGAGCAGTGCTGCCGAAGACCCATTTCACTGGGCCAGAGCGCTTATGCTGTAAGTGACGTGGACAATTGTACAGTACATCCTGCTCGACTTATGCAAGAGGGGCTTTGTTATGGATTAGAGCTGGAGCCCCGTTCAAACTCACACAGTCACTGATTGACAAAGAGAGTCGGTATGTCTTAGTGAGCCGCAGGTTACTAGGGAGAGAAGTTACATTGGTAAGTGTTTATGCACCCAATCAAGACCAGCTTGCGTTCCTACAGCCTCTGGGAACTACTGGTGGGTGGAGACTTTCTTCCGGGATGGGACTTTAACTGTGTCCCAGACACTTTTTTTTAAATCACTCTATGCCACCTCTTTAAGGAGCATCATCCCACAAAATAGCATCAAGGTTTAGAAAGTGGACATATTGGGAACTGTCAGATATTTGGCATGCCCAGGATGGTGTTGATGGTCTTGAATGTGACTTATTTATTCCATATGAATGCCCTCCACACCAGGTTAGATAGATTTTTGTGCTTGGAGAGGTTGTGCTACTATATAATGTTTACCGAATATCAGGGGAGCACTCTTTTGGACCATAGTCCCCCTCATGGGGCTTCACGCCCAGATGACAGACTAGAGATCCCCTTATGGTGGCTACAACCTGCAGTGCTAGTGTACGAATGCTACAGGGAGTCTATATCCAGAGGATCTGCCCTGATAGAATGGGAGGCATTTATGGTCATGATTTGTGGTCATTATTATATGGATCAGTCAGTGCGTGTTTGCAGGGAGCTACACGAGGAACTACGTACATTAGACAGTAACATCCTTACTTTAGACAACACCTTAGGCTCAGACCCCTCTACTCATCAGAGACTCTTCCATGCAAAGGAGCAACATAATTTTCTCCTAGACAGACCGAGATGCCACAACTACAAGAATCATAGCTAGAACCCCCAATGAGGAGGGTAACACCAAGAGCGTGTTGACATGGCTCATTCGTCCTGAACTGTGTAGCACATCCATTGCACATTTAACTACTATTGCAGGGGTTCACATTTATTGATTAATGATGAGTTACTGTCCTACTGTGAGGCCCTCTACTGTCGCCTGGAGACACTCCCAGTGTCCAAACAGAGCACGTTCCTAGATCACATACACCTCCCGACCTTACCTCCTTGGGCATGCACTTTATTAGGGGGACCAATCAAAGTTCCAGAAATATGGCACGCCGTTCAAGAAATGGCAACAGGCAAAACCCCCGGGCCAGATGATTTCCCAGCTGAGTTTTGCTCAACCTATTTGGGCACTTTAGTCCCAAAATCGGAAGTACTCTATGCCAAGTCTCAAAAGCTGGGCCGCTTGCCTGATTCCACCAGGAGTGCACTTGTGATCATCTCCCTAAAACATAAAGCTCAGGATCACTTGTCACTGCCTTTCGCCCTTTACCCACGCTTATCGTGGCCTTAAAGGTCCGTAGTAAGGTATTGGCAAATAGATTGCTTCTCTAATTGCAGGGACTAATACATAAAGATCAAAACGGTTTTATACTGAACCGCAGTACTTCCCTTAACTTGCAAAGATTCATCCATGCTTTATACCGCCCTAAGGTGCAGGACCATTTGGGTGCGATACTCCTGTCCGTTGACCTCAAGAAAGCCTTTGACTGGATAAGATGGGACTTTCTGACGGAAGTCATGCGAAAGATGAGTCTGTGGAAGAGTGGATTTGATGGGTTACACTACTGTATATGGAGTCAACTGGTAGGGTCAGGACAGGCTCCACGATATCTACCACATATGATCTATTCAGAGGAAGCAGACAGGATTATCAACCTTACTTTTTGCCTGGCCATAGAACTGCTAGTGGAATTGTTTCAAACAGAGGGCGAGGTCAGCGACTTTGCTGTTGATGGGCAGGAACATATCATTTCGCTATACGTTGATTATCTTCTACTATATCTAGCAGAGGGTCCTGTGGGGGCGAGGGTAGCAATTAATTGCCTTGAGAAGTTCGGGAGAGTGTCTGGTTTATGCCTCAACTGGGCTAAAACTTGTCTTTTCCCCTGTGTGGAGGGCACTCCATGTCTACAGGATATCCTACTGGGACCTCGGTTGTCACCCACTTCCTTTAAATATCTGGGTATCCAATTATATCACACCTTGGAAGACTAAGAGAGGGGGTTCGTGGGTGGGATGGAAGCATTCATTATTCTCAGGGGTGTGTCACTTTCTGGAGATCCCTGCCACTGTCCCTGATGGCGCAAATTGCTGTCTCCAAGATGATGCTCCTCTCGCCTGCTGTATTTCTTTACAAACCTCACAGTGAAGATACCTGTTGCATGGTTTAAGCAGGTTGAGGTCTTACTTCTTATACTAATCGGGGATGGTGGTCGGCATAGGGTATCCATCGAGGTGTTGCAGCGCCCACCGGATGAGGGTGGCCCGGGGGCACCCGACTTTGCACTGTAGTACTTAAAAGCTAAACTGCAGTTGATAGCCAGATGGCTTTATGAGTCCCTGTATGGTACCTGGGACCTAGTGCGTCTGGCCCCTCACCAGGGTCTTCTCCTTCCCTGGCTGCTGGGTCCAGATGTAGTCATCCTGCAACTGCAAAGCCTCTTACAAGCGGCAGAGATTTCTGGTATGGACCCGGGGCACTGGTATATGCACCTGCTTTGCCGCTGGTAGGTCTCCCACATCGAAGCCCAGTCACTTGTTTTACATCTGCCCAGTTGTCATATTGGACTGAGGATGGTAAGGGCCTGCTTTTCATTGGGTAAACTCGTACCGTTGGATGAACTATCATGCCCAGGGGTCAGTTTCTGACTTACACGGACTATGGGACAGTGGACAGGACAAGACATCCCCCTCCACCCCCATCTCCAACTTTTACTCTCCATGGGTTCAGTCAGGCGATTGGTCACATGGTTCTGACGTTCCCTGAATGATATGAGGAGGAAGCCATTGACAGACCTGAGGGCAAGATGGGATTCTATCCTGGGCCGCAAGCTTACGGACCGGGAATGGAGCAAAATGGTGGCCTAACCTAAAAAGGTTTCCCATAACACAAGGCTTAAATATACTCAGGTTTGTTTTCTGCATATGGCATACCTCATAGCTCATGCCTCATAGATTACAGTTGATATACGAGGGAGACCCGTGGGGATGCCCTAGATGTAGGCTCCCTGACGCCTATTTCTGTCACATGACATGGAACTGCTGTACCCTCCAGGTATTCTGGAATGTGGTCCTCAACCGATTACATCTTACACTTGGACACACTATTCCATGCCAGATAGAGGCCTGCCAACTGGGAATGTTCTTTAGACCTAAGAAGCGCAAAGTGGGTTTAAAATGTTTAGGCTTAGTATTACCCACACGCTGGATAGCAATGGCTTAGAAAATGGAAGTGAGGCCCAAAATTTGACGTATGACTGAAGGATGTTATGACTTGGGCGGAGGCAGAAGAAAGGGCTCTTCATAGCGAAGATGCCATAGGAATTAGAAGATGCCCACCAGCAAGGCTCTGAACGGAAATTCTAGGGAACATCTGGGGCTCAGATGCAGATCAGGGTACACCTGACGACCCCAGAGACAGTCCCTGGGGAGGTAGAGCAGACGGGGAGCACAAAAGATGGGTGATTTATGGGGACTCAGACGGCTGCCCAGATTAAATGCCTGATCCATGTCACGTCCGAAGGTGCCAACCTGCCACCCATTTCCCACACCTGGACTCTGTGATTCATACCTTAGATACCATAATATGCATTTAAGAAGCTGAAAACTACTGATGGACAGCCTTCCCTAACATATCCGCTCACAGAAACAACCTATACCCCACGAGAAGCTTTAATTCAAATTATGTTCTGTTTATTTGTTAACTTTTTTTAGCCTGGCTATCTTATTGCTTGATACTATCCTCCACCCACTTTGAGATGTTCATCTGACATGATTCAACCTAGTCACTCCTCTATCCCTTCTTGCTCCTGCCACAGAGTTACTCGATATTTACACACGCACCCTACGTTACGGGACTTACCTTAGCTTTAGTTCTGGCAGTACTAACTGATAAGGGTAGAGACCATTCTAACTTTATAGGACTGTGAATGTCGTCGGTGACCACTGGGGTCCAAATGTATTTAAAGAACAGTGGGTTAGTGCCCTGGGCAAACAACTATGCAACCTTTGAAATGGTATGTGTATTGGGTATGCTATGCTTTTATTTTTCTCCTGAGAGTGGTGCTGTTATGGAATATGAAACACAATGTTGTCGCTGTTTAAAATATGCCAATAAAATATATGTATTTTTTTAATCTATCGATTTGATCGGCTGGCTTCACTGTCAGTGACGCCATTCTGCTGTTTTACAAGGAGCAAATCAGCACACAGAGTAGTTTTTTCAGTGCAAGGAGCTACTGAGGCAATGTGTGCTTTTTGAGTCCAATAACTATTTTCCCAATGTTTGTTTTGTAAAGGTTAGGACCTGGCAGCTCCCACATCAATAATGTTTTACAAGAACCATGTCAAAACAAGACATGCATTGACAAAACCGATACGCTGACCACCAATGTCAAATCTATTGGCTTTGCCAATGCTTGTTTATTTTCATGCTCCCTAGAATCTTGTTGAAACTGGTTGCATTATGAATGTTTTTAGAAATACTAGCATGCATCAACACACTTTGAGTGATGGTTGATGGTCAAGGGGTCTGATGGAGAAGAAAAAACCCACAAGTAATAACCTGTCTTTGTTTTCAAACCATTCACCATCTTCTCAGCTGGAGACTGATCTAGAAAGTGTGAGGGTTATGTTGATGGTATTGATGCAGACATAGTTGACACTGACCTTACAGAGCAATTCATTAAATATGCTGTGCAGATATGCACTGGCCTCATTTTGTTAAAGAAAACATCTTGCAAGCCCGGAGTCAGAAACATCTGGAGGAAGAAAGTTTTTGGAATAGGACAAGGAATAAGAGAAACTTAAAGAATGGTGTGCCTGTGAAAAATCAGAGGGAGAAATGCGAAGAAAATATATTTTAGGGCATTCATAACACAGAAGGTGTATAGGTAGATGGGATGAAAAAGAGATCTTCTAGTTAACATATTCCCTCACCTTTGACTTGAGGTTCATAAGCGATGGTTTCACCAATGCCTAACAACTAACAACTAATAGGAGGGGCAGAGGAGTTGCATGGTGAGACGGTTACGACCTCGGAGATCACAGTTTGATATGGAAGAGGTGTTCAACGAGGAACCATTGATGTCTTGAGGGAAGAGATTCATGTATAGGTAGGGGTTATGTTGCCCTTTTCAGAAGGGAGGTGTGTTGTTGGGGCTAGAGACTGAAAAACGATGTGAGTAAGACCGACCTAGTGGGATGGTGGAAAGCACTAAGACAAGCAAATAGTTGGTGGTATTGTTAAACTGGAAATTAGAGATAGGTCAGCAGTGAGGGTACGACTGAAAGCAAGCGAAGGGAAGGTTGGTAGTGTTGGCTAGCGATTGTCGAGGACTTCGATTGAGAGCAAGAGAAGTAGGAGGACTTAGATTGGGAAATTGTTATGGCCTAGAATTTAGACTGGGTACAGGACAGGGAACTAGGCCAATTGTATAAGGCTTAGAAGAGAGCTAGAGAAGCCAGAGGTCTGAGATGGTGGATAGAGGTATATCAGAAAGCCTTGAAAGAGAATGGAGATGAATTACACAGAACATTTTTTTTTTTTTTTAACTGTTAGAGTGCTGAGACTACAAGCAAGAGAAGGGAGGGGTTTTAGAGATGGCTTGAAATGGCTGGTGTGTTAAGAAGGAAAGTTTCTCCAGTGGGTACCTATGTGATTTCTGCCATTAAGAACACACCATCAGTACACTTTCACATAGTTGTACTGCCTCCCCTGAGAGGCTTGCACTATTGGCTGCTCCTGGGTTTAGTAGGCTCCAGCAGGACATTCTCCATGTATTCACTTGCTTTGCGTGTAATTTCGTTCCAGCAGAACAAAAACCCGTCTTCCTGATTGCCTAGCAGTAAAAGTCTCTGCTCTTTGCTGTGATGTAGTTCAACCCTGTTGCAAAGTGTAGTTGCTCTAGAGAATCCTAGGCTCCAGGAAGAGAAAACAAATCGAACACAAAGGGCAGACTCCTGGGCCTCGGAAAGCAATTGCAGCCTGAAAGTAATATATCTTACTGAAGTGAGGGAACAAGGAGCCGCATCGATCTATCCATCCTGAACAGTAGGAGGAGGATTTTATTTTGGACCAATTTACACTACATTTTCAATTCTCAACCTCATTCGCTTTCCTATGTCCATTGTTAAGGTGCCTATTTCCGTACACTGCATACACACACACACACACGGTCTGGCTACACTAGCTCCTCTTAACTATTCACCTCTGCCCGTACATTTTAGGTAACTATTCCACATTTTTGCCTTGTGTCAGCACACAATTCACCTGGCTCTTGAGGAAATGTGACTTAAATATTATCTGCCAAATGAGGGCACTAAACATCTAACCTTGAATCTCTTTCACTTAACAAAATTGTGTGATCTTGGGCATGTGTTTTATTTTCCTGGTCCCCCGTTTCTTAATCTATTCAAATTGGTAGTACTAATAAAAAGGTTAACCCGTTATTAAACACTACCTAAAACACCTGTATGTTGCTAAACCGCACAGGAGCATTGAGTTTAACCAGAACTTTAATAGAGTTTGCAGAGGGAGAAGAAGAGTTTTCAAGGCTTACTTATCATTGATGCAATTTAGATTAAGGTGCAGCATATCGGGACGCTTGTGGGCATTTTGTTTGAGTTTGCTGGCATGTCTGTATTTGATGAGAACTGAGCTGGCCCTGCTGTAACCCCTGTGAGAGCCTCAGACCATCTACCCTGTTGCAGATGTAGTCTTTTGTCCTGGCACTTGAAGAGATCACCTCAACATTTCCTTAAAGCAGTTCATGGCAGTGCACAGAGAAACATATAAGTTCCCTCAGTTCAAAGACGAGGTTTTGGTAACATCTGGTAATTGAAATTATATTTGTTGTTTTTGTAAAGTGCTTAGATTAGGGGAGCATTTCGGAGGACTGATAAAGCATAACATATTTGTGTTTTGGAAAATGCTACATTTTTAATATATCGTACAGAATTGTGATATTACTTACTGTGACATCATTTCAGGTAATGTCTCTGTGCACTGCCTATGCTCATTAGTCCACGTGCAATTTTCTCTAGGACTTGTGCTCTGCATACCATCACAAACTGGTGTACAAACGCAGACTGCTGTGCTCCTTCTGTTGTTGTTTTTTATTTTTTACCTCCTCTCGTTTCTAGGGCTGGTGAAGGGACAGATGCAGAGCACCTGGCTGTCTAGGAAGAATGCACTGGCAAACAGCACCACGCTCACCTGATAAACCCTAGTTTGAGAAAGGAGCATTTTGCAGGTCAAGGGAGTAGTCCGAAAATTAAAATCCCTCCACTTTGAACCAAAGCTCTTGTCGTGGGGTTATTTTAGTGACCTTTTCATTGGCACATTAATTTTAGCCATAGGCCTGCTGCCCATGCCTTCTAGCCTAGTAAGAATTTATTTTATTCGTATTAGTTTCTGAGCAGAAGCTTTATTCTGCAGTGATGTTTTATTTCTTTTATCACATACACTTTGAGCCTAGGAACTGTTTTCATTCTTGTTAGTAGGACATTCTCATTCTGTACCATGCTCAAGGCTGTACTCAATATTGTTGTCAGTACAAAGTAGGACACCACAATCTTTGCCACTTCACAGGAAACGTGTGTTCTTACATTAGGACAGTTTTCTTAGAACACCAGCTGTTTTATTATAAAACATCCCTCTGCCCCCTATCCGTTAGAGGGAGAGTTCCAGCCAGAAAACTCCCACTGCATGCTGTCGCTTCACTGCAGCTGTCTGCTGAGACTTGACTTCTTTTCTGCCTTTTTGTGCTCTAGTAGTAGATTAGTGGCCTGGGTAGGAATTCCAATCCATAGCATTCTGACACTATGGTGCGTTGTTTCTTATGTTTTCTTGTCACCGCATTGCTATTATGTTTTATCATCCTAATCATTGCAGTACATGCTATTTTTTTCTAGAACGCAGTTGATTCAATAAAATGTATTGAACCGATTCTTGTTTCTGTTTGACTTTGCATGTGTGAGATGAATGTGACTGAGAGAAAAGGCTGAGATATGTTAAACCATGATTGCCCTGAGAAATCAGAATATCATGCGCAGGAATGCCAAAAATCACTGCCACTTTTAGGTGCAGGTGAGGTACTGCTAGCTGGCTGAAATGGTTAGGCAGACAGCTGTCACACGGTGTGGAATTAGACACACACAACCTAGTGGTCCTGCTGCCCGAGCCCAGCAGTCTCATTGGTACAATGAGAGCTAACACAACTCTTATGCCACCAATCAAGCGAAGAAAGTCATTGCAACCCTCCCCAAAAGAGCTCTCTTGTGTCTTCCATCCAAGTATTTATCCGTTCATTCTTCCCTTCACCCACTGATACCCACCATTGCATCTTTACATTCTGCCAGTCATTCTTTCATCCATCGTTCAGTCTGTCACCAGTCTGATTTTCAGTCCATCCATCTCTAAACCTATCCATCCTACTATCCACCCATCCGCCTATCTATCCTTTCGCTCAGTCATCCTTCCACCCTTGAATCCATCCATCCATTCACCCTTTCCTTCATTGGTCCATCCATCCACCATCCTTTTAACTCATCCATCCTTGCACATGTCCTTTCACTCATCCTTCTAGCCTACACATACTCACTCATCCACCCTTTCAGTTACACATCCCTCCATCCTTTCACTCACCTACCCTTTTACATTAATTATGAACCTTTACCAAGCTGCAGACAGAAGAGGCACATAAAGAGCTACACCGCCTCTGTAGCTGCTAAAGAGGGGGGTTTGTGATGCCCTGTTCAGACCTGTCCTTCCATCTCCAACCTGTGCATCTGTGGACCCCTCACAACCGGGTTCCGCAAGAACCACAGCACGGAAACCGCCCTCATTGCATGCACTGACGACATCAGGACCAGAGTCGACAAAGGCGAGACCGTCGCACTCATCCTCCTAGACCTCTCCTCAGCCTTTGACACTGTCTGCCACCACACACTCCGCACACGCCTCCACAACATGGGAATTCGCCACTAAGCCTTAGACTGGCTCACCTCCTTCCTCACCGACCAGACCCAGAGAGTCTGCCTTCCACCTTTCCACTCCACCGCTACCAAGATCATCTGCGGAGTCCCCCAAGGGTCCTCCCTCAGCCCCACACTCTTCAACATTTACATTATCCCCCTAGCCAACATCCTCCGATCACACGGAATCACTATCCTCTCCTATGCATATGACACCCAACTCATCCTCTCCCTCACCCGCAACCCCACCACCGCCAAAACCAACCTACACCCTGCTCTCCTCGACACCGCCAACTGGATGACAACTAACCACTTCAAGCTTAACTCCAACAAAACCGAGATCATCATCTTCGGCCCCAACAAAACCACATGGGATGACTACTGGTGGCCCACCGTCTTAGGCCCCGCACCCACCCCCGCAACCTCAGCATCATTATGGACCCCTCCCTCTCCATGACACAGCAAATCAATGCTCTAACCTCCTCCTGCTTCCACACACTCCGCACTCAAAAAAAAAAAAAAAAAATCCTTCAAATGGATTCCCCCAGAGACCAGGAAGACAGTCACCCATGCACTCATCAGCAGCAGACTAGACTACGGTAACGCCCTCCACGCCGGCACCACACTCAAACGCAAACTCCAGAGAACACAGCCGCACGCCTCGTCCTTGGCCTCCCCCACCACGAACCAATCTCACCACACCTCAAATCCCTTCACTGGCTCCCCATAGACAAGAGAATCACAATCCGGATCCTCATCCACACACACATCCCTCCACAACACCCGCCCAACCTACCTCAACGAAAGAGTGAACTTCCACACGCAACCTCCGATCAGCCTACCTCGCCCTAGCCACAGTCCCCCGCATCCAACGCACCACCACAGGACGCAGGTCCTTCTCCTAACTCGCCCCCAAAACCCGGAACTCCCTCCCCACCAACTTTCGCAAAACCAGAGACCTCCTGCTCTTCAGAACCTCTAGACATGGTTGTTCGAACAGTGACCCTCCTTGCCCCCCCCGCGCCTTGAGACCCTCACGGGTGAGCCGCTCGCTCTATAAATCTTTTTGATTGATTGATTGCATCAAACCCATCCAGCCATCCTTTCACTCATCCATCCCTCCATCCATCCTTTCGCTCATCAATCCATCCAGCCATCCTCCTTTTCACTCATAGATCAATCTACCCATTCACTTATCCACCCACGTTTTAATTTCACCATCCATCAACTCTTCCATCCACCAATCCATGCATCTATCCACTCATCCATCCTTCCATCTATCCACACTTTCACTCAGACATCAATCCACCCTTTCATTCAGCCATCCATTATTTGACTCATCCATCCATCCTTTCACCCGTCCATCCACTTACCTTTGCACTCATCCATCCATCCTTTCACTCAGCCATCCTTACATCCATCTTTACACTCAGCCATCCTTATTACATCCATCCTTTTACTCACCCACCACCCTTTCACATTAATTATGAGCATTTGAATGCCTAGTTGCAGACAGAAGACTCCCATCAAGAACTCCACAGCCTCTGTAGCTGCTAAAGGATGGTGTTCGTGACACCATTGGCGCAGGCACAAAGTGAGACATGAGAGGGCCAATGAAATGATAGAAATGGGGATGGGCTTGAGTCCTACATGAGAGCTCTATGAGGAAAGCCCTGGATGAGATACAATATGAGAGGCCAAGGGGAGAGGTTTAGGGTTGCATGAGAGGGCAGTGGGGTGGGGGAAGGTTTGCAAAGCACGAAATGTAGGGGGGGAGGGTAGAGGGCACGAGCTGCATGAGAAAGGAAAGCAAGACTCTTTACTGTGGGCCCTAGAGGCAATGGTGAGGAGAGATCATGGGGCCAAATGAGGCCCAGTGGTGGAGCAAAGAATAAAATTAAGGTATCAACAGGTTCAAGTCATCGGGGCAGGTCCAAAGAGGTAGATAAGCCAGCCTCCTATATGCCAGTGATGTGGGTGTTCTTTACAGAGCTGCATCTACAAGCTCCTCTTCATCATGCTGGTCTTCTGCTCTGGGGGAATGAAAGTGCAGACACCGGCTTTTACATTTGCTCTTGCACTGCCAATAAACTTCCTAGAGCCCAGCCCTGACCTGGCTCCACCAATTGTAAGCAAAAGTGTACCAGTGGGGCCTGCTCAGGCCCCCCCTCGTCCAAACCCAGTCGTGCTGGAACTGAAGGCCGTTTGCCCAAAAACAGGCCATCACATTTCAGGATGTGGTGACATATACTTTGTTCTACTTATTGACTTTCTCTCTCACTCTCTCTCTCTTTATCTCTCTATCTCATCTCAACTGTGCTTTCTAAGGCAAAACTGGGTGTAAAAGGTCATGGGAGCATAAGGCTTTGATCGGTGCATTAAGATGTACTGGAATGTTCTGAAGCTATACCTTCAAGGTACCCTTGACGATGCGGGAGTTGGGCCCTAGGACCGTAACAGGCAACTCCCGGAGTCTATGCAGGTAATGCAAGGCGGGAGAGGAAATAAAACAGTGAGTTAGAAGGCAGATCGAGGTAATCAGTTAAGGGGGTAGCATAACAGATGAGGACAAAGCATGGGTATACTGACACATAACTGTTCAAAGGAAATCGCTTGATGTCTGAGGAGTTACTGCCAGCATATCATCAGTGCTCGGGCAATGAGCTCTGAAGTATGACTCACTGTCACCTGAGGTTCCAGAATCCTTGTCGTCTGCGTTATAGCATGGTGTAGGGTCTCTGAAGTTGGCAGCAACCTGTAGTGCCCTGTGGTGTTCCTGAAAGAGCTCTTCCAAATTGGATGTCGGGAGGCCACCGGGCATGATCGTCAGGTGCGTTTTTTGCACTTTATCCTCATCGATGGTGGCGCTTGTGAGCTTCTGAGAAGAGGCCTTTTCACGCCAACCCAGACTGTTCCATTCACGACCAGACATCTGCAGGGCCAGTGAAGAAATGAGTCTTACCATCAAACTGGACGCTTAGACGTGTTGGAAAAAGTAATACATACTGGACATGGTGCTCTCACAGTCTGCGTTTCATCTCTAGGAATGTGTGTCGTTTATGCTGGACAGCCAGCGTATAGTCTGGAAACATCATTATCCATGCATTATCGATCCTCAGGTTTTCTTGTTTGCATGATTCTTTTAGGTTGGGTTCTCTGTTTCAGTAGTTCAATAAGCATGCAACCAGTGGGTGAGAGGGGGCGCCTGGTGAGGCCGCCACATAGGGACCCTATGGGCATGTTCAACAGAGAAGCACAAAGACAAAAGATCTGTGGTGAAGAAGCTGCAAATCCATGTGTCTATGTAAGAGACTGCATCCTTTCCCTCCATTCCTTTGGGGAGGCCCACAACTCTGTTGTTCTGCCTGGATGTTCCCTCAGTGCCACAAGCGTCCACAGAGTACGGACCTTGCCCTGTAGGGCGGTGAGATGGGTCTGCAGGTGTGATGTTTGCGGCTGGACGTCTGGTTTGTTACTGTTTGTTCCACAGGGCACACCTTGTCAGATAACTTCTGGTGGTCATCTCGTAAGAGTGAGATCTGTGGCAACAACGTCAATTTTCGACTCCATTGAGTTATGTGTTCCCTTGATTGCCACCAGGACCACATCGAGTTTGTTAGTAAAGGACTCTGTGTCAGTGAGACAGCCACGGTATTCAGTAGTATGTTGTGAGTTCTGAAGGCATGTAGACGGTCGGGAGTATGCGCCGCAGTGCCGGCTCTGGGCCGCACCATTGTGACACAGCCCAGGGCCAGTCATCCAGGAATGATGGAACACAGTGTTAGCAGGCCTGTTTGTGAACGTCAGGGTGGGTCTCGACCACTCTCAGCACAAGCAGCCCGGTGCAGGAGTCCAGTGAAGTTGGAGGAAGGGTTCCTGGAGAATGTGTGTACTTAGTAAGGATTTGGCAAAGTGGATGGCGTAGTACATGCCCGAGAGGTCCAGATCAAGTGGTTCTTGGATTGGTGTGCCCCTGCAGCAGAGCAAGGTGGTGTGGAGAGGCCGCAGAGAGGCAGGGATAGTGTAGTAGTGAAGTTTTGTAGTGTGAGACAGTGGGCGGCAGATCTCATGGTCGATGGGAGCCTATCTCCCTAAGAATAATGGTGGTTTCTGATCACCAGGAGGAAGAGGCAGGAACCCCTCAATTCGCAGAGGGTTTGTGCCAGTGTCTGGCCTGGGGGCAGGAATGTCTAAGGGTTCCCAGCGGGCAGTGGGTGATCCTGAGGTGTCCGGCAGGTAGCCTTTCTCCTCCAATGGCTTCAGACAGGTGCTCAAGGCTTGAGGTGTGCTAGGCCACACCATGAATATTGGCTAGTTCACAGGACTAGTGGTGGCAGTGGTGACTGAGGGGGGTTCCTCGCACCCCCAAGGGGACAGATGGGAGGGCGATGGTGGGTGGGGGAGGAGGCTCCCGAGGAAGTCACCAGTGCCCCAGGGAGAGCAGGAAGAAAGAACTGAAACGTTACAGGCTGTTCCTAATGCCCCTCCGCTGAGGGCCACATGATGTTGATAGAGAGGATATCCGTCATTGTGGTTGCCCCAGGCCCTCATTCTTCAGTCAGCCGCATGTCTGTCAGGGTATGTCTCTTGTGCCTAATGAGGCTGATTTGAGGCAGGGGCAGGCTTCCAGTGCTCCTCCCTAATGGTGGAGGTGGCCGTGGAGTGCACTCTAGTAGGTGGTGTCCAAGGGCTTAATGAGGCATGTTATGTGGGCGAGCACCTCCTCAGTTCCCACGGCCTGCCAAGGATTGGCACGTTTACTCTTGTGGTGGAGAGGGGGCAGAAGGCCCAGTTTTCAGGAGATGTGAGTCCTGTCACTTGAGCATAGGGCCTGAGAAGAACCTGCCAGGGGTTCCAGGCCGCTCCAAAGTGATCACAGCAGCCATAAGAGGCTTGCACACGTCAGGCGGCCTTTGTGTTGGCCCAATGAGCAGGGTCTGAGAAGTCTGGTGCCGGAAGGGCAAAGCAGCGAACAGGGGCTCACGCAGGCAGTGGGCAGTCCCAATTTGCACCAGGTATCATGTGATCAGGGCAGTGCATTTCACTACTTGCTGCTACCGGATCCCATTCGCCAGGATCGAAGTCCTCGGAGGTAGGGCTTTGTGCTCACCGTCTCTGCAAGGGTTCATCAATCGGCCTACTTGACGGGTGATGGCCGCCGCTTCCCGTCCGCGTGGGCCTGCCACGGCCCCCCAAGAGCAGGCAGCGAGTCTGGGAGATAGATAGTCGCCTACTGAGGCAAGATAATGGCAATAGTGGGAGAAGCGTCGGTCCGCTCTATCAGTTTGTGTCTGCCATCTCGGCTTCCTCTTATCTGCTCCATCTGAGGTATATCTCAATAGAAGGCTGTTGGGAGCATGAGAGCATCCAAGTCTACCCATAAGAAATTAGCAAAGAACCAGGACCTCTCTTAAAAGTGCTCTCAAAAGGATACAATTGCCTTGTACCTTTTGAGGATTCAAATCGGTACTCAGCAGCACACCCCTCAATGTAGTTAGTCCAGCAGAGTCTTTAAAATGAGTTATCACAGATGGTGGGGCGTAATCCACTGTTGCTCCTCAGTATTGGTAGAAATTGGTTTGACTGTCATATTTTGCAGCTCTATGTAATTTTTTTGATTCATTGATCTTGTCTAACCTAGCTGCAATACCTTTTGTATTCTCAGTGTAGAAACTTACCTGATGAATTCTTCTTCTTATGCAGATGTCTCCCACTGAGGATGGGGCAGTGGATGTCGCTCAAAAGCCTGCATCTGTCAGCAGTGGTAATACTCTTTCAGAGTTCCTCGCCTGGTGTGAAGAGATGGGGCTGAAAATGAATCCAAAGGTGAGCAGTGAATCTGGAGGGATATGGAGAGCTTTGGCAGTAATTGTGTTGAGCATAGCAGTTTTAACTCTGATACTGTAGAAGACGGAATTGAGCAGTGCTTGTGAAAGAAACTCAGGCCTAGGGAGTAAAATCTCTCTCTGACTTTGCATGCCTTTCTGCGCGCTGCTTAAAAGACTGGGTGTCTTGTTGGAAGCATTCTAGACACAGGTTACCCTCATGGGAGTAAGAGACCGACAACACCTCAACAAGATGCTAAATGGAATGCACCTTCTGTTGATCCTCATTCTTCTGTTGTCCTCAACTTATTGCTGAATACATACCAATCATTTAAAAATAGCAGTTTTTAGAAATCGGTAATCGGACTTGGATGGATAAATTGAACAGAAAAACAACAGTTGCTCTATGCTTTAGCAGTCGGCTCATAAAACTGATCATTCGATTAATCTTCAGCATTTCAGTTTAAAGACATTTGAAAATGCTTAAAGGCTTATTTGTGTGGGTTGAAGTTTTTGACCTTGATATAAAAGGAAGCAGTTTTTTTAAACACCGAATAGCAGACTTTGACATGCAGAATCTATTTTTGCATCACTTACCTCTAGACCACAATGCGAAAAGCTATAAATCTTCATGTGCTCTTAAATCAAATATTCTTAATTTGACTTATGATGGAGTCTGACAAAACAATGAAGGGGAGCACCTTCTCTTTGAAAGGAAAGGGAGATTCTTCACCTGATCTTCAGACATTGTCTTTCCCTGAAACCGAATAGTCACTTGTACCTCCAGAAAACACTGGGAACAGCAGCAGTGACCTCAATAAAGGCCAATTCTCAGACAGCTACTTTGCAGACAAGAGATTTTTTTTTCTCCCTGATCCTTGGGGATTATTGGATTCAAAACCAGAATGGAGTCAGTCACATCACCATGTAGGTCGAGCATGTCTCTTTGAGCCTTATCCAGTGTTTTGATTACTCCATATTGCATCCTGATGTCTGTACTCTAAGTGCACGGAGTGCCTTGGCAACAGCCCTAGGCATAAATGCCAGCCTCTGTATCAAACTGCTTTCCATTTTTATGCAGCTAAGGAACTTTGATGTAAATGTAAGAGGTAATGGATGTGCTCTCTTGGCCTGCTCTCCTTTATTCCAAACTGGGTGGGAATTACATGCACTTACAGGCAGGGCTGGAAAATGATTTTTTTTTTTAAAGAGAAAATTCACTTTAAAAGAATTTTGCAATTCTCTGTGACCTTTTTTTCCCTCTATCCTTGGAAAGACCTATGACGAAGCCACCAGGGGCTGTATTACAGATTACAGTGTATTCTCTTTGTTTGCACTGGACGCACATTTAAAAAGGTGCGCCTGGTGCAGACAAGGTCAGTGTGCCATATTATATTGAATGTGCTACCCCCAGGGCAGCTACGAACTTGTGCTGCCCTCAGGGCAGCGCATTTAAGAGAAATACAGAGCAGTTATTTAAAAGTTGCAACCTGCTTGCACTATTAAGGGGGACAGCCGCCTGCAAAGGGATGTCTGGGGAGTCCTTAGGACCAATTTTCTCCACCCAAAGAGGGCCGCCTTTAGAAAGTGCACTTTAAATGGGGCGCCCTTTGAGTGTGCCTTCTAAAGGCATGTTTTCCTCCGTGCCCCATGCAAATGAGGGAACACACTCCAGTGATAACGCTGGCGCTGTATGTGCATCAGTGGTATGTGCTTTACAGAGGAGGCCGTTCAAACATTTGTGGGCCCCATCTATAATACCACAGCGCACTGGGGGTGCACAAAGCAGGCTTAAATGTTTGTTGCGCCCCTGGGGCACTTCTATAATACGGCCCCAGAAGCTCAAGGCATGTTTTTTCTATCACTGTAATCCTTTCTTCCAGGGAAAGGATGTTTACATCACTGGGTAACATCACTGCAATATTTTAACTGAAAAGGGAGGATTCAAACTTATGCTTATGTCCAAATCAGCGATACAGATCTGGGTTTGGTTGGTGATCTGCAATCTTTTCCTGGTAGTGTCTGATCTTTAAGACAAAAGAAATGTGGAGACAGAGTTTTTACGCAGGCTGCTTCATGATCCACATGAGACCAGTCAGCTACCTTAATTCGAAACCGGGAGACAAGTCCATTTAAAAAAAAAAAAAAAAACGATACCCAGATTTTACATCAAGTCTGGAAAAGCAAAAGTATTTATTAGGAGCGGTCTATTCTTAGATTGATTTGGAAATTTCTTTATGGGTTTCTCCAGTGCACTGTTCGCTTCTCAAATTCTGGGTTGAGTCCGATAGTCCTTTTTAAGTTTTGGCAACTATTATCCACAAAGATTTTTTACTTCTATCAATCAATCATTATTTGTATTTTGCAGCAGTGTCACCCCTAGGGGTTTCTGGACGCTGTGGGTTTGACGTCTGTCGAAGAGCCATGTCTTAAGATTCTTCCTGAAATATTCCATTGAGGGTGCTGTTTAAAGATGGAGCGGTGGGTCGTTCCAGGTCTTCGCGGCAATGTAGAAGGAGTTACTCCGGCTGTGAGTGTGACGGATGCAGGGGTGTGTGCATGGGCTAGTGAGACAGAGCTCAAATGTCTTGTGGGTAGGTGGAATTTCAGTTGATGATTGTTGATGACTTAAATGGTCTTCCTGTTAATACTCTTATCTCAGCTGTACTTGAATCCTCTGTGGCCTCTGTTAATCAGAAGTAAAGCATTTGGGCCTATGGGCTTCTGTGACACAGGCTTACAGAGAGGAAGACTACATTCTAGGTTGCAGTCTTTTCTTCAAGCTGTTTCATCTGAAGAGTTGTGCATTATTTTCCGGAAGGACATGGTTGTTTTTAGACAGTCAGACTTTTTCATGTGGAAAAAAGCCTACACAGTCTAGGCTTTTTGTAGGGCTTAGAATTTGTACTTGGTAATGACCGAAATGTTTATGCTCAAGTGCATCATTTTTATTTATTTAATGTTCTTATATAGCATTCCTTTACCCACTGGGCGTTAGAGCTCTCTACAGTATTACAACTTTACCTGAGTATATAGGTGTTGTATTTAAAACCATTATCTCATCAATGAGGACTGTAGCCGGTTGTCCTCCGACACGGCTCTTGACTCCTCCGACTGGCGCTGTCCGCGCGAGATGGAGGAGAGCATTCCCCATTGCTGTGGCAACCAGGGGCCCGGCGCCTGCCCAATGAACCCAGATTTCCGGATTCCGGGAGTAGAAAAAAGCGAGAACGGACTACAGAGGGCGAAGGAGGAAGACGACGGAGACGCAGAGGACCCTAGACGGACGGCAGAAGGCGGAGCGGAGGAATCAGAGGGAAGACCTGGGAACCCCGACGATCCCAGGAAGGCGGCGGACCCCATGCAGGAGGGAAGCCACGAGGAGACGCGCAGAAACCGCCAGGAGGGGCATGGCTGAGCAAGGTACGGTCCTTTTTTAAAGGACAGCGATTTGAAACCCAGAAGTGCTGGGACAGAGGGGAGGAGGGTAGGGACGGTGAGGAGGGGCTGAGGGGGGAGCGGCTGGGAGCGGACAGAGAGGGCACGGGGGAAAACCGGGAAAAGGACATTAGAGACAACAACAGCAGTAAATCCTAGCAATACCTTTCTGAATTCTTAGAGACAAAACCCCTCTACTTGGTGAAACACAAAAAGGGTGATTGTGTAAACACCATCTTGTTCTTGCCTTACCACACACGCACTCGTGTCTGTCTCTCTGTCTCTCTCTTCTAATCTAACGCTCTTACAATCTATATATCTCCATACCCAGACTTACCTTACCTTTCGTTCCTTTTCCGGTACGCTTTGGGGAGTCGGATAGAGGATCCTCGCCGGTCAAGAAGGGAGCTGTGAAGAAAAGACAAGGGAGACACATTACGGGACAAGGACACACCAACGCACAAATTTGACATTATTCAGAGATTATAAATAAATTACCACTTCCACCCACTCGAGCCTCAGAGTCCTTATCACCTAACCCACTGTAACAAGGACTTTGAAGGATTTGCTATCATTTCAGTCAACAAAGAGGCTAAAGATACTCCTACAGGTGTATAGTGAATGTCGGAATCCAGTTTACATCAAGGTAGATTTGTCTTCTCAAAGACTTAATTAGCATTCCACCTTAACCCATGCCATGCTGGTTGCCTTTCAGAAGTGCATCCCTTTTACATGTTGAAGGACAGAAGCTTTAGGTGCTCCACATGGTATTTGCCAGCATTACCGTTTGGACACCTCATATAGAAAATATGCTGCTGCAGGAATCCACAAAATTCCTGCCACCCAGCATTGTCTCATCTATACTGATAAAAATTCTGCCCCACTTGTCAGCTTAAACACGTTTTTTTTCCAAACTGCCTTTTTGAAACTCATTTTGGTTCCCCCTCAATTTCGACATGTTCTTGGCTCTTCCCTGTCATAGGCACTTGCCTACCTACACAAGTGAGGTATCATTTTTACCGGGAGACTGAGGGGAACGTTGGGTGTAGGAAATGTGTGCCGGTGCAGTGATCCCAAAGAGAAATGTGGGGAATAGTGTGATTTATTTTTTTAAGCTAAATTTGAGGATTCTGGGTAAGAAGACACAGGGGGATCCAGGCAAGTCACACCTCCCGGGACTCCCTCTGGTGTCTAGTTCTCAGAAATGTTTGGATTTGATAGGTTCTCCTAGATGGCTGCTGAGCCCAGGAACAAAAACGGTTTGGTAGGTGCAGACTGAGCTAGAGGCCAAAATCTACAACTAGGCACTTTCCAAAAAACACATCAGATTTTCAATGTAAAAATGTGATGGGTCTGTGTTGCATTTCCTGGCGCGGGCATTAGGCCTACCCAAACAAATGAGGTACCATTTTTATCGGGAGACTTTGGGGGAACACAGAATAGAAGAACAAGTGTTATTGCCCTTTGTCTTTCTCTAAATTTTTTCCTTCCAAATGTAAGATGATGTGTAAAAAAAAAAGTAATCTAATTGAGAAATGCACATGCTAGTATGGGGACTACTGAATTTAAAGATGTACAAATAACCACTGCTTTTCAACGTCTTATCTTGTGCGCATTTTGGATATACAAAGGTTTCCTTGATACCTATTTTTCACTCTTTATATTTCAGCAAGTGAATTGCTGTATACCCGGTATAAAATGAAAACCCATTGCAAGGTGCAGCTCCTTTATTGGCTCTGGGTACTAGTGGTCTTGGTGAACCCACAAGCCCTATATATCCCCTGCAACCAGTAGAGTCCAGCAGATGTAACAGTATATTGCTTTTGAAAATCTGACATCTCAGGAAAAGCTTAGAGTAAAACGTGGAGAGAAATGGCTGTTTTTCTTTATTTTTTATTTCAGCTGTTATTTTCTGTAGGAAAGCCTTGTAGGATCTACACAAATGACCCCTTGCTGAATTCAGAATTTAGTCTACTTTTCAGAAATGTTTAGCTGCCCAGGATCCAGCATTGCTTTCACACCCATTTCTGTCACTAACTGTAAGGAGACTAAAAACACAAAAAATAGTAAAAATGGGGTATGTCCCGGTAAAATGCCAAAATTGTGTTGAAAAATGTGGTTTTCTGATTCAAGTCTGCCTGTTACTGAAAGCTGGGAAGATGGTGATTTTAGCACCGCAAACCTTTTGTTGATGCTATTTTCAAGGGGGAAAAACACAAGCTTTCTTCTGCAGCTCTTTTTTCCTATATATATATATATATTTTTTTAAATAAAATTTATGCTGTATTTTGGCTAATATCTTCGTCTCCTCCAGGGGAACCCACAAATTCTGGGTACCTCTAGAATCCCTAGGATGTTGGTAAAGAAGGTCGCAAATTTGGCGTGGGTAGCTTATGTGGACAAATCGTTAGGAGGGCCTAAGCGCGAACTGCCCCAAATAGCCAAAAAAAGGCCTGACACCTGAGGGGGAAAAGGCCTGGCAGCGAAAAGGTTAAATCGACAATGCTTATTTTATATTTTATTTATTTATTTTTTTCTTCTTTTTAAACAATTGGTTTTTTTTTTCCTCGTTTTTTCCCCAACCAGGCATTAAAGATTGAGAGCAAGGAATAGGTGTACTCGAAATACTTGAACATACTTTTTCTCATCTGCCATAGTCCATTGGTAGCAAACACACACACAGTTACAGAGAGAACTAGGGAACTCTTTCAGTTTATGAAAATGAAATTTTGCCATCTTAGCAAGAGGCTGGGACCTTGCACATTTCTCATACACCATTGTACAACAGAGTACAATAGTCTTATATTCCACATGGCAGCACACATTTTTCTGGAGGAATTCTAAACTCTGACAACTACCTTTAGCCTTTACTAATTCATTGTTGGATTAATTTACAGATTGCTTTTAGGATCTTTTTGTGCCACCCTCCCCGTGACTATTCAATAATCATCGGTTGTTCTGCATAAAAAGACAGACCTGTGGGATATCGACCTCCGTATGTGATGCCCTTTCAAATGTCGATGATGAATCTGTCTCCAGAACAAGGATAGAATTTGGTATTCTTTCATCTATCTGAAAATTGTTAGTGTAGATGTTCTAAATGTTCTGGTTGGAAAAGAGATGCCCCTAAAATCATTTGTTTGCTTTTCAGCAAGAGACTTGACATTTAAGAAAACAAAGTAACAGATCAGAGCACATTGCACCATATATTTATTTACTCATTAAAAAGGAAACAACAAAGTACTATGTTCAGTACATTTCTGCAGCACACAGCCAAATGGCAAACTGTGTATGGAGAAAATAATGTTTTTGGTGATTATGCCCTGTTTTGAAAAAAGTTTTAAATTGTGAAATACTAAAGAGTCGTGAGTGTATAGGTGGGGTTTAACCCAACTAGAACTTATGTTTTGGTTTCAGTCAAGACAGTGTGCTTCAGTTACTGTTTTTTTTGATTCTGTATGTTCATTGTTGGCTAGGATTTGTTTATACGTCTTTATTGGGCATATATCAAAGTTACAAAACAAACTACTTTGCATTCAAAACTATAGAGTCATTATTGGTACAGTAATCGGATTGTATCCCTAAGGAAGACAAATACATAAGAACGCCACTACATGAAGATTCCCATCAAACAATTCAGTAGAAAGGCGGAGAACCCTGTGTTGCATCAGCAGATCCCTCTTGTCCCATGCATCTCAGCTTCTTACCTCTTTCCCCTCCAATCAGCCATTGGAAACCAGTTCCTGCTGCCACCCTAACTTAGGTTTCTGAGGACTGAACCTCACCTCATAAATGGCTCTCTCAAAGAAAAGGCACCTGTTCATACCTCAAACCCACCCATCATTGGGGAGGGGAAGAGTAATATGCTTCAGCCTCCATTGTTCCACTGAGCAATCATTAGACTCTACAGAAGTATGGCCTGGTGATACACATTTGTGTCATTTTCATTTCTTATTTCCAGCAGGGTCAGTTTGGGGGAAGGCACCAGAGGCCATTCCATATACTCATGACAAGAAAGTGAACACATACTCACTCATGGTAGGGGGGTGCTTCCAAAGGGATACAATTCATGTGTATATGATGGACAGGGTATTGTCCCCCCAGGGCCCTTCTCTCACTAATGTAGGCTGATCATCCAGTGTACTGTAAATCCAGTTGATGATGATCAAGTGGTGCGAGGCTTTCTACTATGAAAGTGTCATAGGCTGTGGCCACACTATAGGGGGACTTAAAGCATTTGTCATTGTGATACGAGGGTAACCACCCATCCATTTGAAAATCTTAAGCAGTGAGTTAATCTTCTTTGATCCTTTTGGATAGAGGACTCTACTCATGGAAGCAGTCTGTTGGTGAGTACTTTGGCCAGGACATATGCTTCAATGTTAATTACAGAGATTGGTCTGTATGACGCACATTGATTTGTTGGTTTCAGAATACTATGATTCTGCTTCCCTCCGGTGCGGCAGAAGACTCCGTCTTCGCTTGACTGACAAAACACATTTGCCTTGTGCAGAGTCAATTTGAAGGGAGCTAACAAAACAATTTCAATGGAAGGTTGTTCTATCTAGTGGTCCTCATAGTCACTAATTGTTAAACTGCCTCTCCCACCTCTTCTTCGTATGTCATTGTCCAGAATGTCTATCTCCCTGTTAAGTCACTTGCTAGCTACAGCAACATGAACGTAGCATGTCAGTTTTGCAGATATAGACATAGACTTAGCTCTCATTGGATAAAACTCACATGACTTTTGAGGCCTGAATTTCAGGATAAGGTAAGTGAACCCCTTACTCATTACCATTCGGTGCTCAAAGATGTACTATGTTGCTACTGAAGCAGGAGTATGATGTATGTTCATATAATGAAAAATATAAAAAAAATCTCCACGTAGCAGAGGTTCACAAGGATGAAATAAAGGTCAGTGTTTATTCATTGTTACCTTCTGAGTTGTGCCTCCCATGTTGATTGTATACTTGTATGTATGTTGATTGTCATAAAAGGTCATTTAAAATCCACAACTAAAAAACTTAATTATGTTTTATTTAACAGCAAATGAATG